>NC_059428.1:93518570-94118673 GCF_021028975.2 Sphaerodactylus townsendi
CACTGATCTGTGATTTTAGGATTCTGATGCTGGAGCACTGAATCCCAGTTTGTGGTGCAATAGCTTCGTCTCAACCATTACCCGTATGCTCTGTTGGGAATGCCCCTGGGTGGGATTTTATGACATTTCTCTGAAGCTGTTCTCAAAACTCTCTGTTTCCCACAGTTCTCCATTGAAGGAGGAACTGCTTCTGCTGAAACCCTGGTGTTGTTAAGAGTTTCAAAATAAAATGTATTCTTAGTACTTTACATCACAGTAGGCCTCTACCCAAGAGTCTTTTGGCATGGGACCACTGTTCTGGATTGTTTGTTTTTTTCATGTAGGAGTTGGCTCATCAAACAAAAAGGACACATTGACAACAAACCAAGGCGTTCCTGATGGCACAACGCCCTTGTGTGGAAAAGTGGGGAGGATTTCATCTGCCAGCAGCAGTGAATTCCTGAAGAATCTGAGCTTCTCAACATAAGGACGGTGCATTCAATATTTTTTTCCGCTTTTTTAAACTTACCCGTTTCCAACAGAAGGTTATCTTGTACTGAGCAGTGAAAATTTTAAAAACTTCTTCCATAGAATGCAAAAATTGTCACTTGAGTGTTTTACAGTTTATTGGGCTGGAGCCAGACTAAATTTTTCATCAGCGGAACAGAACTTTTCTTGTCCCCCACCCCTTCCACTACAGCCTGTTGATCTCCATGAACTGCTGCTCCTTGGTTGAGAGACCCTGAAGAACAACATGAGGCATGTGTACAGCAGCAAGAAGGAACTGGTGACAATTGTCAGTTTAGTATGGATCCAGTCCATGCACTGTTTCAAACAAATCTTTAGAGTCCTTTCAGCTACTTGCCGTAATTCTCAACGGCGTTCTCAAAAGCTTCTTATTATGCTTTATATAATTGCCATCTTAAAAACCAGCTTCTCACTTTTAATCCTGCTTCTGGAGGGTTTTTTTGTGGCCATTAAAAGAATATCAAATTGTTCCAGATACTAATTACAATTTTAAAATGTACTTGAATTACATAGAATACACTGAAAGATATGAATTCAAAATATAGTTAAGCTATTAAATAAAAGTTAAAAATGTTTCTCTGTGCCAGGAAACTCTCAAGCCTTTACAATTTTGTCCCACTCTACCAATGCCAACATTTTGTTTGACTACCAATTCAGAAATAGTTGTCCCCTCTGTTCTTCCACAGCAAAACGTGAGTCACTGAAATGGCCTCATTTATCCATCAGTGTTTTCAGAAAATGTATCTCTGTGGCAGGAAATGGTTAAAGCAATAAAAGGAAGTAGGCTAAAATGCTTTGAAGTATCTTTTTGCACATGTGTGTAGAAAGACTAACCTCAAGAAAAGAATTCTATTACTGTTTGCAACTCATACCTCTACAAGTGAGAACAGACACAGCTTTTAAACAAGTTATAGCAACTCAGAAGAAGCAGAAAATTAGTTACCTCAGTATTCTCTTCATAACTCATAGGCACACTCCTTGCAAAAACAGAACTGGAAAAATAGAACTATATTCATTCAATTAATATGTGCTTCTGATACCATGGTTGTGTGAAGAAGACGACAAGAATGTATAGCAATTAAAGATAGCAACTAATTAAAATAATCACACACCACAATATTATATTTCATTGCTCAGAAATAAGTCTCTATGGTCAGTAGGGCTTAGTGCACAAGACTGGAGTCTCATATGAGGCATGTATGTGTCCTAGGCACCATCTTAAAAGACACATTTACTCTTGAAGGAGAGAAAAGGGGAACCTTTTCAAAAATTCTGTTGACCAGGTTGTAAAACAGGAGTCTTCAAACTATGGCCCTCCAGATGTTCATAGACTACAATTACCATGAGTCCTACCACTTGGCCATGATGGCAGGGGCTGATGGGAACTGTAGTCCATGAACATCTGGAGGGCCATAGTTTGAAGACCCCTGTTGTAAACTAACGGAGGCTGTGAGACTCAAGCTTCTCCCTGGATTTCCCAGCAGGGGCAATGGGAATCTCCTTGGACTGTCAGGTTCTCAAATACAATCAGTCCTGTTTGTCTTTAAAGCAACTGAATAAGTTCCTAAGAGGAATAGCACCAGTTTTGCTTGTTTTTGAAAAGATAAGTGGGGGAGGGGACCTCCAAGTGATAATTCTGTCTGTGAAGAAACAAGATCTGAGAGAGAGAGAGAGAGAGAGAGAGAGAGAGAGAGAGAATGTAAGAGTGAAGGGGAAGATCAATTCATCAAGCCATCAGTAGGCCTCAGTGACTGAACTGAAGTAGATTCCCTGCAACAAGATTTTGGAGGTATGAGCTTTTGAGAGTCAAAGCTCCCTTCATTGGTACCCAACAAAGCATTAACTGTCAAAACCTTATATTCCTCCAAAACTTGCTCATCTCCAAGGTGCTATTGGACTCTTGGGTCTAGCTACTGCAGCCTAACACAGCTACCCTGTGAAATTATCTGATGTCAGGAATGGATCAAGAGAATTATAGTTTGCTTTCTCAGGTAGAATACTAACAGGGGCATAACTTACTAAAACAGTGCCTGGGGCTCATCTGGCTGGCCCCACTCCATAGTCCTTGTAGAGTTTGAGTGCAGGGCCAGCCACCTAGCCCCAATCTCTACTAACCCTGCCCCAGACATGGGGAACGTTTCCACCCTTCCAGCCCTTTTGTCCATCCTATCTGAATGCAATCTCCTTTCATTCTATTGGAATAATACTGTCATATTGAAATAATTCATATAGATAACTAAGTTTGGACTTGAACCAGATTCAGTTTCATGTCCCCTGTTGGATATAGAGAAGTCTACATCCCTGCTACAGACCACCTGTAGTTTTTGAAACTCCTTTTATTAAAAGTAGCTTAAATTTAAAAACAAAAACAGATCTGCTGCCGATTCTGACTAAACTAAACACTGAACAACTAACTTCAAACAAACCCCATTAAAAACATGAATATGGTTGCTCAGAAATAAGCCTTTATGGTAGAATAGGGTTCACTCCTACTGTAAAAGCAATTTATTCCCAAGAAATGATGCATATGGCTACAGCCTTTTGAATAAGCATGTATAGGAGTCTGCTATTAGACCATCACTAGATTAACTGACATTGTCTGTGGAACAGTACAACTCAGTATAATGGTCAAAACGTAAACTGAAGGTCCAACATTTCCTTATATGGTGGTTGTAATAAATGTGTATCAAATGTCTTTCTTCTGTGCAATATTAACATATAGGTTCATTCTTGATCCAGGATAATCTGCTATTTGAAGTTCACAGTTTAATTTCTATATCAAAGTGGGATCTATACCAAATGGGAATGTAATCTTGAACATCCTGTAACTTTACTGAAATGTTACCATGTTTTAAAAAACACCCCCAATTCCTTTGTACTTAAAATATAAGAGCGAACAAGAAGGTTACATAAAATATTATATTTGTTGTACTGGAAAAAAGCTTTTGACCAAGCTTGACAAGGTTAATTTGGCAGGAAACACATGGATTTGTTTGTATGCTTGCCAGAGTTTAACCGTCAAAAGGATGCAAATATGTGCATGAGGTAGGAAGCTGAGGAAGAAAACTCCCTTGAGCTACACTACTCAGATCTCCCTAAAGCCTTTCCTCGTCCAGGGAAACAGCCTTATTTTGTACCATAGGTTCTGATGCTTTAAACCACTTAAAATTTCAAAGTATATCTATTTATCAATGGTGTTTACAGGTTTGTTAGGAGCTAAGAAGGATTCCTTCTAAGTGTTTGTTTTTCTAAGAAATCAAACTTGAAAGAAATTATTGGAACGCTACTAGTGGCCCAACTGGCCGGGGGGCGGGGGGGGGGGGTGGCGTGTCTGCCTATGGAGGTGGTGAAGGGCTGCACCAGTAGATTTGCCCTCTCCGGGGCACTTACTTCAGCAGAGGGGCAAATTGGCTAGGAAGCAGGTGCCACAGCCATCCATGGCTGCCAAACACAGCTCAGAGTGCAATGTCAGCACTCCTGCACTGTCGCTAGTGTAGTAAGGGCATCCCAGAGGCATGGTCGAGGGTGGGACCAACATTAGTCAGCTTCTACTCAGCCTTTGCCTGCTGGAACATCGGTGCCAGGCACTTGGACTTCTGGGTGGCAAAAGTCCATAGAATCCAAAGGAGGGCTTTTCAGTTGTGGGAAGTCTTTTTTGTTTGTCTGTTTTTTACCTCCCTGTGCCACCAAGAAGCCCTCCTGAAGGTGGAAGGGCAGTGCCCCATCCTGCCATTAGGGTATCTGGATTGGGCTGCCCAAGTTTAGTAACACTAGCTACACCATCTCTGTCTCATTCTCCCTTATAATATATGCCATCATATGTCAACAATGAAATTAGACTCTCAGCATTGGACAAATAGGTCAGTCCTTACACAAAATAATAAATTAACATAAATCTGACATTTAAAAATTACATTATTTAGAAACCGCTTCTAGGGAAGCCTGTTGCTGTTGTAAAACTTACTGTTTTCCAGCAAAGGAACTTCAAAGGGAGAATCCAGTGCAAAATTGTTGAATTAGAATTATTTCATAAGTTCAGAGCTACTCCCCACACATCTTAACTGAGACCTGGGTCTCCTCACTCACTTCAGGTGCTAGTATCTTGCATATTCTATGTGTTATGAATATCAATTAGTTCAGCTATATCTCTATTTCCTGCTTAGCTTACATTTAAGTCGACTTTGACTAACTAACAGCAGTTGGGCACTGTCCTCCCCCAACACTGAGTGAACTCATCCCTCCTTTTATTGAATCTTGTTTTAAATCAGCCTCTCATAACATCTCTCTCCTCCCTTGCATATTTTATTCTGTTGTGACAATAAATTCGTCAAGCTAATGGATGTATGCTTCAATGCATTTGAGAGGAGCTCTGCACAGGCGTAGCTACCATGGGAACATCCGGGACAAGTGCCCCGGGCGCCATCTTGCGGTGGGCGCAGTTTCATTTGTGGCTTTCTGTATTTTTATTGTTTTTTCAGTTTTGGCCTGCAGGGGGCGCGGTTTTTAGGCTAGTGGCACCAAAATTTCAGGCTATCGCCAGGTGACTCTTCTGATGATACCAGCCAAGTTTGGTGAAGTTTGGTTCAGGGGGTCCAAAGTTATGGACCCCCAAAATGGATCCCCCATTGTTTCCAATGGGAGCTAATGGTAGATGGGGCTACCCTTTTGAAGGTCCATAACTTTGGACCCCCTGAACCAAACTTCACTAAACCTGAGTGGTATAATCAGGATAGTCTCCTAAAGATAGCCTAAAATTTTGGTAATGTTAGCTTAAACATTGCTCTCCTGACAGACACCCTCAAATTTTCCCTGGGTTCTCTCTTTAAATCCACCACCTTTGGAGTGGATTTAAAGGGAGAATCTGGGCTCCCTAGATTAAAAAAAAACATTGAAAGTATTGTTGAAGGCTTTCACAACCAGATTCAACTGGTTGTTGTGAGTTTTACAGGCTGTGTGGCCGTGATCTGGTAGATCTTGTTCCTAACGTTTCACCTGCATCTGTGGCTGGCATCTTCAGAGGTGTATCACAGAGAGAATTCTGTTATAAGAGAAGTCTGGACACAGTGTATAACAGACTTCTCTCTGTGATACACTTCTGAAGATACCAGCCACAGATGCAGGTGAAACATTAGGAACAAGATCTACCAGACCACAGCCACGCAGCCCAGAAAACCCACAACAACCAACATTGACAATGATGCTGTTTGGGGTGGATGGCTGGGAAATCTACCCTGAAACAGCATCACTTTCAATGTTGTTTAAACTAGAGAGCCCAGAGTCTCTCTTCAAGGTGGATTTAAAAGGAGAATCTGGGCTCTCTAGTTTAAACAACATTAAAAGTGATGCTGTTTCAGGGTAGATTTCCCACCCTTCAAAAAATAGAATCACTTTCGATGTTGTTTAAACTAGGGAGCCCTGGGTGTGTTCAGATTTGTGTGTTGGAGCATGTTCTATAATGTGATGGTGACTTTGAGGTAACCTGGTGCAAAAAAATGTTGTTTGGTCGTGGTGGGGGAGGGACGCTGCCCATATTGGGGGGGGGGGGCGCAAAACTCAGATTTTGTCCTGGGCTCCATTTTCCCTAGCTACACCACTGGAGCTCTGACTAAGGCCCCTTCCTCACACGCAAAATAATGTGTTTTCAAACCACTTTCACAACTGTTTGAAAGTGGATTTTGCTATTCAGCACAGCTTCAAAGAGCATGGAAAGCAGTTTGAAAGTGCATTATTCTGCATGTGCGGAATGAGCCTGTGAAAATCTTATGATGGAAAAAATGTTGTCCTTCTTCAGGGTGCCACTAGACTCCTATTTTATGTTGCCACTACAGATTTGCAGCCCAGTCCAGTTCCTGGAGGTGGTCAGGGACAATGCTGCTGCCGTGCTGCCCCACCAATCTCCAGAGAGCTTGCAGGCAGCTTGGGGAGGCAGGAAAAGCAGGAGAATCCCAGGCCACCTGAAAGCCCTTCATAAGGGAAAATGGAGATATGCCAGCCAAAAGGCTGGCATAAGTCTGTCTTCCCTGCCACTGAGATTCCCAGGGTCAAAGTCCAGTGGGAGTGACTAATGATGGTGTAGTGGTTAATAGCAGGTGAATTCTAATCTGGAGAACCACATTTGATTCCCCACTCTTCCACCTGAGTGGCAGAGGCTTATAACCAGATGTGTTGCTGCACTCCTACATTCCTGCTGGGTGACCTTGGGCCAGTCACAGTTCTTCGGAACTCTCTCAGCCCCACCTACCTCACAAGGTGTCTGTTGTGGGGAGAGGAAGGGAAAGGAGTTTGTAAGCCACCTTTAGTCTCCTTACAGGAGAGAAAGGTGGGGTATAAATCCAAACTCTTCTAATGTTGGCTCCACCTCTGAGAAGACACCCAGAATGACTCCAATTACATCAGCCTCCACGTGAGGCTGATGCAACTCTGGAAGTGGTAGCTGGAAGCCGGTTGGGTGCCACAGAGCTCAGTATAGCTCTGCAGTCTCACCACTTCCCTATTTGCCCTCCCTGGTGGTGTAAGTTCCACTTACACTGGTCAGGAGAGCAAACATGTTGACATGAGTCTGCATCAACTCCAGGGGCTGTTCAGCTTCTCCATCTGGATTGGGATATAACACAGATAGCCATTTGGAATTAACTTTAAACCTCTTTAAACATTCTCTACACAAACACAAGGGAAGCTTTTTGACACCTTGCTCACATTTCAAATTACAATACAAACAGATTATGTAATGTGATATATACCATCATGTGTCAACAGAAATGAACATAAGGGACCACAGCATCTGTCAAAAAGAAGTGTAAGCTGATAATTAGACATGCAAAAAAAGAAGTTGAAGTGTGGCTTGAGAAAAGCATCAATACAGGATTTCTTAGTATCAATAAGCATTTCTTTAAAAATATCCAGAGAAGGAAACCAGTCACATAAGCAGCTGAGCCTTTGAATGACCAGGGAATAAAAGGGTTGTTAAAGGAAGATGGGGAGATGGCAGAGAAGCTAAACGAATTCTTTGCATCTGTGTTCACTATGCAAAGTATAGGGCATATACCCACGCAGTAGCCACTATTTTCAGGGAGTCTGAAGAACTAAGTCAAATTGAGGTGATAAGAAATGAAGTTCTAGACTACTGGAGAAAATAAAAACCAGTAAATTAGGTCCTGGTGACAGACACCTGAGAGTTCTTAGGGAATTCAAATAGGAGATGGTTGATCTGCTAAATCATGTGTAACTTATCACTAAAATCACCCACTATGCTAGAAGGCTGCCCAGAGCCCACCGGGGATGGGGCGGTATAAAAGCCTAAAATATAAATAAATAAAAAAATAAAAACAGTAGCAAAAGGTTATGGTGAGTTTGAAAAATAGGCCCAGAAGGGAACCAGGAAATTGCAGGCTTGACAGCTGTTCCAACAAATTATCAGAAATTATAATCAAGACAAAATTAGCAAATACTTTATCTCACATCTCATTATGTGAGATCCACCACTCCAGGTTGTTTTGCAACACAAATCAGTTTGCAGAGCTAAGGTCCTAGTATTTACTGTACTTTTCTGCTGACTTTAAAGTATGGACTCAGTATTCCCTATCTATGCAAAAAAATGTATATACCACCTCTTCAGGTAGTGCTTGCTTGAAGTGGCACAAAACGTAGGAACAAATGCATTAAAACAACAAAAGAATTCCTACTAATAAAACATGCAGCAACTTAATATGGTAGTCAGAAAACAGCCTTCAGACTAAAAGCAGAACAGAAAAAATATCTTTAAATAGATTAAAACCTTCAGTTGAAAGCTAGATAATATAAAGTTTTTATCTAATGCCTAAAATAAAACACGGTATGTGCTAGCAAATTTCAGGGAGAAGGGAATTCCAAAGGCGAAGTCTGCCACTGAAAAAGGCCTGTTTCTAGTTGCCCCCACTCCCTGTCATCACGGCAAGCAATGACCCAGAGAACAGGGCTTGGGAAGAAAATCTTGCTAACTGGTTTACTATCCAGTGTGGGAAGAGGTGGTTCACCACTCCCAAGCCAATGACCGAATGGAAGAACCAGCATTACAAATTGTCCAGCAAAAAGTAAGCAGCTGGTATAGATCTTTTAGCACAGGAGCAGTACAATCTCTATACCCAGTCTCCAGCAATAACCTGGCTGCCATATTTTGGATCAATGGGGAAGTTTTGGGACAGTCTTTTAAGTCAACTTCATGTAAAGCACAGTAAAAAAAATCTAATTTTAAAGCAACCAGAGTATAGATCACCATGGACACATCATACTTTTCAAGGAACGGCCTGTAAGTGGTCACTCAGATGAAGCTGATAAAATGCACCATGTGCCCCAGAGGAGACCTTAGACTCCAGAAGCATCTACAAGTTATGAACACAGAGGGAATGTAGTCCCTCCCCTCCAGGACAGGTTGACTACTCAGGTCCTTGAATGACACTGTCATTGACCAACAGCTCATCAACAATGACACTGTCATTGACCAACAGCTCATCAACCTTTTCTGGACTAAGCTTTGAATTTTGTTCAGTTTATAGGTTCTCAGATAATTAATCCTGCAAAGACTGTGTCCCTTTAGAGAGTTAGAATGGTATAGTGATTAAAGTGTCAGAATAGGATTTGAGAAACTTCGTTTCAAATGCTCAGTCTGTCAGTGAAGCTTGTTGGGTGACCACGGGCCAGTCACTTTCTCTCAGCCTAATTTACGTCATAGGGTGGTTGCTGTGAAGTAACATAAAGGAGGAATCATGTTGCAAGCCACTTTGGTCCTCATTAGAGAGAAAAGCAGGTTATAAATATCCATCAGAACCTGTATCACTTCCTGGTAGTTTTGGAGTAGTTTCAGGCAGCATGAGAGTTTCCTGTTTTGAAACTGGATCCCTTTTCTATAAAATATGTCTAACCTCTCCCACAACTAGTGGGTTGAAAGAAATACATTGTTTTCCTGTCAAACTCAGGTTCAAACAGCTCTGCAGAAAAGTCCCACTGAACTCACTGCAATTCCTTCAAAAACACACATAGCACTATAGACTTAAATTGGTTGTATATAATGTGATAAACAGTGATAAATGTGTTTATCACACATTCAGCACTCGCTACTGCTATTTGATAGATTATGCAACAGCAAACTATCAACTAACTATCATGTACAGTAACAAACAGTAGTTAACCATGGACCTTCAAAAATGTACTTGTATATATGCGTACACAGGCAATTTGTGGCCTTCACGCATTACACTATTAATTAAATCCATGTACATCAAAAATAACAGTGTGTGAAACAGCAAGCCACAAACAGCCCTCCTTACCCCAGTGATGAACAGCTAATGCAAGTCACTGCTCAGCTGAGGACCGAAAGTAGCCAAGTAGGTGATGTGACTTGTTTCACAGACATCACCCTATTCTTACAGCCTGAAACATGCTTGAAACAAATTCAAAGGGCTTAACTTCTGGTACAAATATAGCTGAGCTGCTGATAGAGAGAACAAGTCAGACATCCAACTTGCCAAAAAGAAGGCAGCTATGATAGGCAAGTGGGTCAGTGGGCATCATATCAAGCTGAAGACAAACTTGATCTGGCATCACTGATTTCAGACATTAAGGCCACAAGTGGTGTCTACTGAGGAGCCCTATGGAGCTTTCTCAGAAGTATACATGAATAAGATCCAGGTTGCACATCATTATTACAGAGACCTGATGTGGGAGAAAAGCATCTTTTTCCAGCAGCAGCTGGATTCATGTTACTCATCTTCCTGGCAGTTCTTGAATAAAGGAGGAAGCATGGAGGGGGGCCTGTTCCTACTTTACCAAGGGAAAGCTAAGCACAAATACGCAGACACAGCCTAGCAGTCTTAGGGCAGACTCCCCTTGCTGAATTTCTGGTTGTCAAAAAGGAAGGGGGGGAAAGAGAGCCATTAGACACAGCTGAGATTTTTGCCTTGGAGAACCAGAGGGCCGCTACCTGGGTGAGGAGGAGCACTCGGGCGCCCCCTGGCGTCCTCCTGCCGCCGGTCGGCGCCGTCGAGCGGGTAGGCGAGGAGGGTCATGGCCTCTCCGCAGGCGTCCTCCACCTGGCGGACCTGCTCGCGGCTCAGGCGCTCCCGCCAGGCGTGGATGGCTTCCCGCGCGTCGCGGGCGGAGATGAGGAAGGGCCGCTCGGAGGAATAGGCGGCGCCGCGGGTCATGTTGAGCACGAAGCTCTCCAGCGCGGGCGGCGCCGCCAGGTCGGCGAAGCGCAACAGGCGGCGCAGCTGGGCGCGCGGCTCCCGCACCAGGTCCTCGTAGCGCAACTGGGTGTAGCGGGCGCGCAGCCAGGCCGGGGCGCGGCGGGAGAAGAGCAGGTCGCGCAGCCAGGCCTGGCAGATGACCTCCAGCGCGCCGCCCAGGAAGAACTCGGCTCGGTGCTGCTGGTGAGCTCGGATGCCGCCGCCGCCGCCGGCTGCCAGGGGCGGCAGGAGCTGCGGTCGGGGGAGTCCCCGGGGCTCGGCGCGGTTCCTGCTCCGCAGCACCTGGATGCTCTCCCGCAACAGCGCCTGCTTGGCCTTGAGGCGGGAATTGTGGACCGCACGGGGGTCGCGGAAGAGCTGGACCACCCGCAAGTCCAAGTCCGGGTCCCGCAGCAGAGGCAGCAGCGCGCCCAGCTCCAGCAGCCTCACGTCCTTGATCACAACCACCGGGTACTTGCGGCATTCGGCCTCCAGGTCCCGCAGCGCCCGCGGCGGACAGCTCCGCTCGCAGGCGGCGCCGTCGATGAGGCCCACCTCTTGCCGGGCGCGGGGCGCGTCCGGGCATAGCGGGGCCGAGCAGATCACCTTGTTGGTCCGCCAGCCGAAGATGCTGGCCGTGCTCAGGTTTCGCGACTTGGCCCCGGCGGAGAGCGGGAAGGGCGCGAGCGGGTCGCGGGGCGCGGGAGGCGCCGCGTAAAGGCGCAGCACGGAGAAGTCGCAGCGGAAGAGCGAGCGCACCATGTCTCGCAGGGCGCCCTGCAGGCTGAGCGCGTCGCCCGGGTAGAGCGCCTGCCACAGGTGCCACATGGGCTCGTACAAGTAGAAGACGTCCGGGTGCTGGTTGAAGAGCTCGCCCACGAAAGACGAGCCCGTGCGCCAAGTGGCGTGCAAGTAGACGTGCCGCTTCCCGCCAGCTCGGCTTCCCGGGGCGACGGCAGCAGCAGCTTCCTGGCTCCCCGTCCCGTTCCCCCCGGGCCCAGCCGCGCCCTGGGAGCCTTCCCCTGCAGGCGGCTGCTCCTCGTCCCAGCTCCACTCGCCGAGCGCCTCCTGGAGGCTGGGGCAGCGCCGGGGCGGCGGCGGCGGCGACTCCTCCTCGCCCGCGCGCCCCCTCCTGGCTCCGTAGTCCAGCATGTAGGAGACCACCAGCAGCAGCAGCAGCGTGTAGAGCGCCAAGCCCAGGGCGCAGCGCCGGTGCTGCCCGCGCCACCGCCACCGCCGCCGGCTCTTCATCGCTTGCGCCCCGGAGAAGCTCGCGGGCGGCCTCCCGCCAAGGGGGCTGAAGCGGGACTCCTCCGGGCAGGCGCGTGGCTGGTTTTTGAAACCAGGCACAAACTTGAGAGGAAGGCAGGGAGGGAAGCGAAAGAGGAGCTGGCGGCGGCGGCTGTACCCACCGCCTTCCCCGGCCTAGAAACACGCCCACATGCCGGCGGTAGAAGGAGAGAGAGAGAGGCTCAAGGCAATAGCCCGCCTTTCTTGCATGCAAAGGCGAGGCCGCCGCGGCCGTCTGAGAGGAGAGGCTGCTGCTTGTGGTCCAGGCGCTCTCTCTCAGCCACTGATGACCACAGCATCCCTTGCCGTGAATGGAAGATGGGCAGCCGCCATATAATAGTCTGCTGCTGCAAAATAAAACGGGTCGGGTGACATCTTAAAGACTAAAAGAAATAAAAGAGCCAGTAGATTCCTGTTTGGGTTCTCTTTCTTTAACGCATCTGAATGTTATCGCTGGAGAATTCCAGGACTTTAATCCTGTGCATAGTTACTTTGGCACCCATCAAACGTGGTGAAGAAAAAAATTCTGAGAAAAAAACAGCATAGGGTGTGTGGGAGTACATGGCCATGTAACTTTCCTGATAATCACACCATTGCCCTTTAAAAATATTACATACTATTGTTATTCATTAATTTTTTTACAATAATGTTCGCAGTGCAATCCACTTTCCTGGGAGTAACCCCATTAACCATAGACCTCAGCAGAATTCTGAGTGGATCTACTTTGGATGGTTCTGTAAAAATGTCAGTGAAGAAAGTATTTCTTCACTACATGATCTGTAATTGACCTGAGGAACTCACTGCCATGGGAAATATTTCAGAATTGGATGAGCACTGGAATATGAACTTTTAAATGTTGAACAGAATGAATGAATGCGTAGGAGACCAGCAGCAGCAGCGTGTAGAGCGTGTATTCTGGGAGCGTGTATTTTGAGTTTGGGTGGAACTAATACTTGTCTTGTTAAAACCCTGTCTACTGGAGTAGAATTAAAATAGTAGAAGCTTTTCATACAGTTTATATTCGGATTTTCCTGAGGGTAGCTTCAATATGCCAGTACTTACCAGAGGTGAAGGGGGAGAGGTCCAGCTGGAGCAGTCTGCCTGGCAATGGCCTCCATTGCATACAAAGAAGTTGGCCCCGTCCCTGCCAGTTAACATAGCAAGGCTGTCTATTCTCTGAGTGGTAGGCCAATGTGGTGTAGTGGTCAAAAGCTGGTAGACTCTTACCTGGAGAATTGGGTTTGATTCCCAGCTCTGCCACATGAAGCCTGCTGGGTAACCTTGGACTAGTTATAGTTCTTTGGAACTCTCTCAGCCTCACATACCTTACAATTTGGTCACTGACCATAAAGACAGACTTTTCTTTTACTTCACAAGGTGTCTCTTGTGGGGAGAGGAAGGGAAAGGGGTTTGTAAGCCTCTCTGATTCTCCTTACAGGAGAGAAAGTGTGGTATAAATGCAAACTTCTTCTGTTGAAGCCAGGCTTGCTCAAAAGGTCAGTTGTGCACTCAACCCAGGGGTGGGGGGGTGGAACAACCATCATATAGAGCAACCCTGGTCTTTAATGTGCCAGCATCAAATGGTTAGGCAGTCCAGTCACTCAAGGGAGGTGGAGATTGAAGTTGGAGGTCAGCCTCACCCAGTTATAGGTCAATTCTGCATGGTCCCAAGGGAGCAAGGGAAATATCCCAGTTTGAGCAAGATTGAGCAAGGGAAATATCCCAGTGTGGCCAAGAAGTTTGCATGGTTCTCAATCCTAAAGCAGGTTTGTCCCATGATATTTCTCTCATCCCCAGTTTTTCAAAAACCGCTAAAATCGTGAACTTTTCCAAAATCCTGCATCTAACCCATTTCCATGGGAACACCATGGGAGCAAAAACAATTTATTTTTTCAGCTCCGCCGCCTGATCTCTCCACCTTACATCATGCCAGTTTCATTTCTGTTGAATTGCAGCTTGCTCGTCCTTTCTGAAACATTTCCCAAGCAAGTTTTCTGCCCTTTGACAGCAATTCTGGGAGCCAGGCAAGTGAGCCAATGCGGGAAAGCACAAGCACTTGCCCCGTTCCCATGATGGGGATGGGACATAGTGCTCTGCCCAGTATTGGTCAAATGTTTTTATTTTGTATAACACAACGTGCTTGCCATGTTGCTCACTGTACTGGCTCCTTTCCAAGGCTAGAGAAAAGAGGTGTCCTGCTTGGTTTCCTGCGGTTGCTGTGGATCCACCAATCAGAAGTGATGCCTTTGAGTGGGGGAAGAGCTAATCAGAGGGATGTTTGAGCATGCGTGGCTGAGTCTCCATTGTAAAAACAAAAAAAGCCAGGCTTGTGCAAAAGAAATCAGAATAGTTCCTCCCGATCTTAATTCAATTCCTTCACAGAAACACCGATGTGAAGAAGCACTCATATGAAAGGAGAAACCTGGATAGAATAGGCATGAATTTTAAAATAACAAATGTAACCTGGTATTATTATGTTCTGCGGAATTGACCATACCCAGTTGGCAAAAGCTCCTACCAATCAACCTAGGAAGGTGATGGAACCCTCATAGAGGCAGGAAGACGAAAGGGCAGATGTACATTGGAGTCTCCCTCATAAGGGCCAGAAACATTCTAGTTCTCCTGCCATTTAACTGGCTATAGAAGAGGGCTGTAGAAAGAGAGAAAGAAGACCTAGGGTGCTGTGAACCTTCCCTAATCTAAGGCTTGTCAAGACTCTAAAGGGTGTGTTGGCCCCACCCGATCCTGATGGTGCAACATACATTCACAGAATCTGTCCAGTTTGAGTCTATCTTATCACAAAGTCCCAACAAGACTCACAAAATCTACCAAATATTTCCCCTTTTATATCTTAAATGTTTGTCACAAAAACCATTAGTCTGAAAGAGTTCCTTTGAACTGTCTCTATCAGTAATATGATATTGACAGCTACTTAGAGCTTTAAAGGTGTGAAGAAATGTAGCTACGGTTATATGATCACATATACCCCAAATTTGTCTTCTTACACAGCGATTGCAAAACAATGTGGATATAATGTTCTACTGTGAGATACCGTACTTGTTCTAACCATAGGCAAGTGAACAGTTACATAATTAGTAATGTGTTTGGACATCTAAGCCATATTGCAGATTCTAAGCTTCTGTTTACTTCAACTGAATGCAGATTTTGAAAGAATCCGGACTTTTTTAATGCACCAGAACTGTGCTCCTAAACAAACTTACAACCTGGTCCACTGAAACACTGCAAGCAACAGCCCTGTTCCCACTTGAAACAGCAGAGATTGTTATCTGTATTGAATCCAAAGCCGACAAGGGTAGAGCACTGTGGCTCAGTGTTAGAGCACCTGCTTTGCATGCAGAAAGTCCTTGGTTCAATCCCCAGGATCTCCAGTTAAAAGGATCAAGTAGTAGGGGATGTGAAAAACCTCTGCCTGATACTCTGGAGAGCTGCCGCAAGTCAGAATACACAGTATTGACCACGATAGACCCATGATCTAATTCAGTTTTAAGTGTTCTTGTGCTTTAAAAAACTTCATTTGCTGTGAAATGTAATAATGTGAATATTTTGAGATACCTCACAGTATTTATTCCTCCCAGAGCCACCTCCAGGTCCACGGGTCTGTTGCCACCTGCATATCCACCACCTCAAGTGGCAGTTTGACCAGCCCACAGGAGAACTGCATCTTAGCTTTCAACCCCTTGGAGTTGGGGAGAGGGCATCTACCCTTAACATCAGAGGGGAAAGACTGCGGATTGGCTCACACCTGACTCTCAAACCAGGCATGAACACACACATGAAGTGGCTTTATATTGAATCAGACTAATGGTACTTCAAGGTCAGTATTGTCTGCTCAGACTGGCAGCTGCTCTCCAGGGTCTCGTGCAGAGGTTTTCATATCACATACTGTTACGAGACTGACCTATGATGGACTAAGGGGACTCTGTTTGGAATACAGTGGCGTCTTCACCACCTCAGCCAATCCTTGGGGTGTCTTGGAGCAGTGACTTGGACTTGGAACAGGTGACTTGGAGCAGCAGTGGCGTAGTGGCTAAGAGCAGTGGCTAAGAGCACTCTGATCTGGAGGAACCGGGTTTGATTCCCAGCTCTGCCACATGAGTTGTGGAGGCTTATCTGGGGAATTCAGATTAGCCTGTACACTCCCACACACTCCTACCAATCAACCTAGGAAGGTGATGGAACCTGGGTGACCTTGGGCTAGTCACAGCTTTTCGGAGCTCTCTCAGCCCCAACCACCTCACAGGGTGTTTGTTGTGAGGGAGGAAGGGCAAGGAGATTGTAAGCCCCTTTGAGTCTCCTACAGGAGAGAAAGGGGGGATATAAATCCAAACCCTTCTTCTTCCTAGCACTTCAGTGCCAAAATGGGGTGCCCATTCCTTGCATTGCACCCAAGGACTATGTCTGGACTTGTCTCCCTCCAAAGCAATTTACACAATGCTTCTCTTGCACCCTACCTGAAAGGATTAAGACAACACAAAGACCTTTCCCCTAGAGAGAGAATCCATTTCCAGCCCTGGACCATACAGCACGGTGAAGACAATGGATGTTTTAATGTGCTTATCTGCCCAGTGTTGTATTAACTGATGTCTAATGTATTGTCGAAGGCTTTCATGGCTGGATTCAACTGGTTGTGGTGGGTTTTCTGGGCTGTGTGCAGAGGCGTAGCTGGGCCAGAGTGCGCACTCTGGCTTTTTCACCCTCCCACCCCCCGCAGCGCCCCCCCTCCCCCAACCCCACCCACCACTTATTTTAGGAAACCGAGCAGGCTGGAGGCCTGTTCTGGTGGGAACTACATTTCGCAGGGGCTCCTGGGAAATGTAGTTCCCACACAGGCAGGCCTGTTCTCCAGCCTGCTCGGTTTCCTAAAGTTAGTGTGGGGGGCACCGCAGGGGGGGCGCTGTGGGGGGGAATCACGCCCCCCCCACAGCACCCCCTCACACTTACTTTAGGAAACCCAGCAGGCTGGAGAACAGGCCTTCCTGTTCTGGTGGCAACTTCATTTTGCAGGGTCTCCGATCTGCGTTTAGATCTTTTGGTGAGACAAAGTATAACATCTTTTTCTGAGACAAACTATATCAGGAATGAAACAAAGCAGACATGTGTATTTCATGCGATTAGACATAGTTAGACCAACTGGGGACAGCCCATTCCCGTTGGCTGACCAAAGGGATAATGGCAGGTGCCAATATGCTTGTAGGACAGCAAAAGGTCAGTGTTTGCCACCCCCTAGAACAGGGGTAGGGAACCTTTAACACTCAAAGAGCCATTTGGACCCGTTTTCCACGGGAAAAGAAAACACTTGGAGCCGCAAATAATTTTTGACATTTAAAATAAAGATAACACTGTATATGTTGGGCTTTTTAACCTTTTACTCCACTCATTCTGAGAAACACATGGATGCACCCGCCCTGCTGCCTGCAGGGCAGGCAAGGATGAAGCCGGCGACTCAGCCTCACTGGCCGCCGGGAAAGCACCCGCTCCAACGGGGCGGGCGAGAGGGGAAGCCCATGGTGCAGCCCAGCCGGCTGCGGGCAATTGATGCGCCCGCCCAGCTGCCTGCAGGGCGGGCAAGGATGAAGCCGGCGGCTCGGCTCGTGGAGCCGCAGTACAAGGGCAGAAGAGCCGCATGCGGCTCTCGATCCGCAGGTTCCCTACCCCTGCCCTAGAACCTCTGCTAATTGTAGACGATGCTGCATGGGGGTTGTGGAAATGTTCAACACCCCATTGACATAGTTCTGGCCAGGTGTTACACCTCTGTACCTGCCTACATAGATGACATTACCATCTTCAGTCTCACCCTCCACAGAGACTGAGCTACCTTGGTTGTGTCATGGGGGATATGCCCCTCCTTGAGAAGATCACTTTTTTAACCAAGTACCTTCTCTCATATCAAGAAGCATCCTACTGTTTGCAGTCAGCCTCTCACAGACAACAACCCTTAGCAATCTGGACTTTGTCAGGCTGTTCATCCTCCGGATCAACACATTGGAAATGGGCCCTAGAGCAGTCCTTTCTCAGAGTGAGATGACCAGGAAATGCCCATGGGATTCTTGAGTCATAAACCCTGGAGATGTGGTACACCACGCTGGAGTGAGAGGCCCTAGCAGTCAAGTGGGCTGTCAAGGTTCTCCATTATTATCTAGCTAGCAACCCTTTTGTGCTTGTAACAGACTACACCCCTCTACAATGGCTAAAGAGGATGAAATACCATATTTACTGAGTGCTGAGATAGTACCTGTTCCTCTCTCCCTTCATGTTCTTGGTATCAGACTGGCAAAAGGCACATCAGTACAGACTGTATGTCCTACCTCTTTGAGCAGCAGATGTATCAGTCATGCCCACAACAAGAGGGGTGTGTGTGTTCCTATGACAAAGGAGTTGGCCAGGTTGTTTATTATAAAATAAATAATTTTTAAAATCTTCCCTATTTCCTGCAATGTTGGAATGTTATCCATTCAGTTGCTCCTTTTTGATCTACCTTTTAGTGCCTGAATTTATACCATATCACTTGTGTGTGAACAAGACTTTGTCATCTGAGATGTGCCTATAAAACAAGGAATGGGTTTCTTATGCTTCATTGCTAGAGATTACAGAAAAGGTCCCCTCCCATTCCAAACCAAAGCAGTCACCTGCTTAATATGACCTGGAAAAAAAAATCCTGGCTAATATAATGAAAGAAAGATGTAGTTATTCAAACAACCTAATCTAGTTATCAGATCATTTACACACTGTTTTAGATAAGAAATATTAAGACTTTGCCTATTGAATAATGGATTATTCTTCAAGGATTTAGAAAAATCCTCAATGGTGGTTTTCGTATCAATTTAGGGTTTTTCCTGTCTAATTTTACTTCCTTTTAAAGTCTGCCTCATGGTATCTAATTACTGACAGTATATGACTACTTTTCTCCTGTAGTATTAAAACCATATTATTATATTAAAATTGTTGATAGACTGGAATCTGTTGTGGTGACGAATAAAGGAGCATTCAATTTTGACATATAGTCTATTGCTTCACAGCTATAGTTGTGCAGTAGAACTTCAGAAGCAGTGTATAAACACACAGACCTCTTCTTCCTCTCCCCCATCCCTGGGTCCCTTTTATCCCTTCCAAAAGGGTTCCTTCCTCCTTGGGACTCCCTATTCCAGACTATTAGTGGTTGGCAGTCTGTCTGTCAAACCCTGCCATCTGGAGTTTGGCCCTAAGGGCTCTGGGCCTTCTTCCTGATTGCAGCCTGGTCCCCGCCCTATTCTGAAACTGGGTTGGGGCTATGGTCAGTGCTGTAGTGCCAATGGGGCACAGGGCGCGCATGTGCCCCGGTTTCATTTCCCTCTCGCTCCGCCCCTGGCTGTGGTGGCACCACCCTTCTCAGTGGAACTGCTGAGGGCTGCTTCGGCTGCCCAGATAAGTCAGGCAGTTCTCTGCAGTTTTGTCTGGGTTCCAAGAAGTTTTTGTGTTTAGTAGTAAGTCTGAGTGCGGGGTTGCCAGCTGTGCGGTATCCTGTGGTCCCTGGGCAACCTGCTGGGCAAATGAAGGAGTGGGGAAAACTACTGGGTCAGGGAGGTCACCCCATCCCCAGACATATTGCAATTAACAAATTGTGGGTTAGAATTCTGGGCTATCACTCACTACCCAATTGGCTTGTTTGGCAGATGTCACGATAAACCAAGGTTTAATCAAGGCATGGTTCATAAACCATGGTTTGTTTTAAACTCTGAACACAGTTCATCTTTTGGCATCTATTCAATGAAATTTTGCTTGCCAATTTCATGTTCTCAGACAATTCTGAATTCCTTCCTTTTCCCTCATCCTCTGCCATCAACAGATGTAGCACCTAGTCACTGGCTCTGTGAACAACTGTTCTTCTCATCCCATATCTGTTTGCCTGATACCACCAATTTCCTGATCTCTGTAGAAACTTCTCCATCCTGCCTTCTGTGTTGCTCACAATAGGTGCACAAAAACACTTTCCCTATCACCTACTTGTGGCTACTCTTGCAACTGTGCTGTTATAAGATATTTCCATTCTTCTTGTGCATGTGAATAGCTGGCTTTAAAAAAAAAGAAAATATGTTTGCAACTGCATTCATATAACTAGTCTGAATATAATCTACATATATAAAAAGCTAACAGTGACTTTGTTAGTCATGCCCTAACGCGGAAACGGCCCCCAAATTTTCACATGACGTTCCTCCCTGTTGCAGGCAGGTAATTGGACCTTCAAATCACTGAAAGTCCATACCTGAGCCAGGTATGAGCCGTGCTAGTTGCCTACAGTAGCGCGGGGCAGAAGGTAAGTGGGGAAAGGCCCATAGTTCGCACAGATGGCCAGAGATGAGCAGTGAAAACAGTAATACTGTTAGGTAATACGAGTGGAAGTGAAACACATACACACTTTGCCGTGTGAGACGACAGGTGGGGTTCCCCCAACCTCACATGCAGGTAATTTTCATTCTCTGTGCCTCACCCACTGCTACCACACAACACAAATACACTCATACACATCCAGCTCATCCTCACACACCTCACTCTGCCCTCCCTCACATCCAACCACCACTTACCCACTTCCTCACCCATATTCACCACAGCTCTCTTTTACTAAAAGTGAGCTGGAGTTTGCCTTTTTCTTCTAAGAAAATCCGCCCTGACAGGGCATCCTCTGACAGGGGTGGGGGCGAACCAACACTACTGGCTCCGCTTCTTTTGCACATGGCCCTTTAAGAACCCAGGCATCTGGCCTCGATTTGAGCGCCTCACCACCCTGCCTCTGCTGTCTGACTGGGATAGCCTCCTTGCCCCAGTTCTGCCTTACCCAAGCCAGGACTGTGCGTGTCAACCAGCCTCATGGACAGCGGGATTCGCACTCTGGACAGTTCTGTTGTGGAATGGGAAGGGTTACCTTATTCTAAAAAAACAAGACAGCACCATATCACAATGTGAATTGAAAGGGGAAAGAGGGATTCCATTTGACCACCCCAAAAGGCTATGCTACAGATCATTGGACCAGCATGGACATCTGTGTGGGTTGCGGACTGTGATGAGAAGGACAATTGCCACAGGAACGCGTGGCCAGGCCCCGATAGTATAATATATAGTAATATAATATGTACAATTGAATACTCTAAACATCTACCTAAAATGTGTTGATATGTTTTTAAAGAAATTTGAAAAACTTAAAAATAGTAATACATTTGAAAATAAAAGAGAAGCAATAAGAATGAGAAGAGAAAGGTCCCATGCCACTCCAGTTTAGACACACCTGACACAACACAGTTTAGACACAACACAAACACACTTTAGACACAAGCCTTACCACATATTGGCCACACAGTTAAATTATTCTCATTATAAGGAACTGAAGCCTGAGATACTTGAAAAGCTGGCTTTTGATGCATGCAGATTCTCTGTTAAACTTGATGTCAAGGACCTCGAGTACTCATTCAGGACCTGTTATTGCATAGGTTCTTCTGAACCACAAAACCTACTCACACAAATTGAGTAAAAATTATTTTTGCCTTATTTCAAAAGCACTGGTGATGACATTCAATCTATAACAAAAACTTAATTGAAATATTGCAATAGCCAGCATAATAAGGGGAAGTCCCAGAAAGTCCCTTAGTTCCAAAGCGCAAGCAAAATAACATTCTTAGTCAGGAACATTGATCAAAGTAAAAAAAGCAAGGAAAATAATACGGGTAACAGCATAAGCAAACAAGTAAACATGCCTCTCCTTAGAATATTCTAAAGCATTTTAGAAAAAGCTATATGTCAGGTGACACTCTACATCCAATCAAATCATTTCTACTAATTAAAGTAATTGCCAGTAACTCAACTGCTTGCAGGTGGAGACCGTTACAAACTCTAGCAGAAATGCACTTTCCAATTATCTCTTTCAATGGTCTTTTGTGACCTTGGAGAATTAAAAAACTATCTTCTTCAAGCTGCAGTTAGTGAAACAAAGCATACAGACACCACATTTATTTTTTTCTAAAATCGTAACAAAATGGCTACTCTCATGCTAAGTTAACATTACAATCTTATAAAAGTGCACTTTCTTTACACTTGATAATGAACTTTTTCATTTATTTATTAAATTGCGCTTTGCTCACTATAGTGCTAGTATATTTGCCTGTCTAGCAGTGTGGGTATAGTGATTTTGTGGGTGGGTGTGAAAAGTGCCACCAAGTTGCAGCCAACATGGCAACTCAGTAGGGTTTCCAAGACAAGAGACTACCAGAGGTAGTTTGCCATTGCCTTCCTCTGTATAGTAACCCTGGTATTCCTCAGAGGTTTCACATCCAAGTGCTAGCTAGAACCGACCCTGCTTGGCTTCTGAGATCTGATGAGATCAGACTAGCCTGGGCCATCCAGGTCATAACACTGCCTTTAGCATATAATAAAGCTATGGGTGCTCTAAAAAAACATAAACCTAGTTTGAGCGGGAACAGCATCCCTTCCTGCATCTTGTATATCATCTAGTGCACCTTTGCTATTGAACACATGTTAAATTGCAGTAATATTTTTTCTATTATCCCCTGTTATCAGTTCCTCTTAAGGACTACTATTATAGAAAATACATCCTCACCAGATGTTTCCATCACCATTAAAGTGCACGTGCAGAGATTAAGGTTATCAGCAGGAACCATTCTTCCCTGATCTCTTTCCTGTCATTGTCACAAGCCATTTCTACTTTGTTAACGGTTGTTTTATTCAAAATAAGCACTGCAGCTGCAGTTACATGCCAATATTCATATGATTCCTGCATGAGTTACAAAACCTCCAACAGGAAAGAGAACAATTCTGTATGTATGAATTTTAAAGGATAGGTGTGATCTGGGGAATTTGACAAAACTGGTCTAATTTTCAGAACATCCCCAAACCCAGACCAACTGGGCGCAGACCAACTGATTCAGGGGGAAAGTGTGCTACTATGTAATTGGAGTCAATGAAAACCTAACATTAAGCCAGTTTCAATTAGAGATTGCCTTTGGGGCCTATTAAGACTTTGCGGCTCATGACTCTTTTGGGACTTGTAGTGCTGTTAGTCAACTTCAGTTGTGCACCCTTTACTGAGCAGGCATGATTTGGCCATGATTGTCCTCACTCTGATCACATTCTCATTAGCTGATTGCAATGGGCGGTGTGTAGGGCTCCCTTTGGAACTATTCAAAAGCTTTGGTTAATGTGGAAAACATCAGGAAGATTATTGACAAATGTGTTTATAGATCATATCTCACTGAAAAGAGTTTACCTGACTTCCCATTATCTCCTGGGCACTGTTCAAAGTGCAGATTAGTATCTTTAAAGTGCGACATGCTCTGTATTTAGAATACTGTCTATTCCCTTATGAGCCTGCCTGTAAATTAAATTCACCTATAGAGGCCCTCCTGAATGTGTTTGACTTTCTGAAGCTACTAGCGAGCAGGCCTTGGCTGTTGTGCTGTCTCAGCTCTGGAACTGTACCTGCGACTGTTTGCTTTGTGCCCAATTTCTTAAACGTTGGGCTCCAAGTAATGATATTTCTTTTTGCTCAGACCTCTTGCTCACTGTTCTGCTGTGCTACTCTCTCCCTTCCCCCTTCTCTGAATTTCTGATTTTGATTCTGAGGGTGACTGTTGTCCGCCAGTTCTCCCCCGCCCCAATTTTTAAAATTTTAATGCTGGTTATGGTATCTTAAAATTGTTACTATTGTATTTCTGTTGATATATTTTATTGCTGCTGCTTTGTTTAATATGTTTAGTGAAAAGTAATTGTTTTAATTAAAATATGGAAGCAATCACAGTCGCTATGGTGCTAGGAGTATGAAAAACAGGGATTTAAAATAAATAACAACATAAACATAAACTATACCTGGGACCCTGTAGTTTCATTTTAGTGTGGTCCTCTGTTGTGGAGCACATTCCTCTGATGCTGGGTACATTGGCCACATGTAAGATTCATCTTCTGTGCCTAGCATCAAAGGATCCCATGCTGCAATGGAAACTCATGCCATACAACCATGGGAAAGCTTTCACATGCAAGTCTTAGGGTTTTTTTTTTACCACTTATACCTTTCCCCAAGAATTTCAATAGTTTAATGAGATGCTAAAAGTTCTGTTGATACCTGCAACCTCTTCCCTTAGATGAGCTACTCTTTCTTGTTATACAAGTAAGGCGTTAGTCCTATGCAAACTTACTCTGAATAAATCTCAATTCCTTTGAATTCTGTGGAGCATATTTTTAAAGTAATGTGCGCAGGATAGAAGAATATCAGGGTTTCTCTCTGGAACATGTGAAGACAAAAGAAGGAAGTTACTCTGTTCATGTGTGCAGTGTCTTCCCCTTAACTACTGAATAACCAGAACTAGCCTGTGAATGTCTGGATGACTTCCAAGCAAGGATGAGAGCTATCACAGTTCTATCTAAACATCAACTACTGCACTGAGGCAATTCCTCTCATGTGTACATTTTTAAACTTAATACATCACTAAAATCATGATGCTTAACTCTGGTCAATTTGGCCTGCTTCAGTAGGGATTTCCGGGAATCATAAGCTCATGTCCACACTACAGACTTCAGTTCCTCTGGAGAAAAATGGGTGCTTTAGGGAGTGGGCTCTATGGCATTGTACCCCACTAAGGTCCCTGTCCTCCCCAGACTCCATCCCCAAATGTCTAGGAGTTCCCCAACCTGGATCTGGCAACTCTGCCAGTCTGGGCACACCTCCAAAGTATGAAATTCAGCTTTGCCTAGAGATAACATAAAGATATGATTCAGTGGCAAAAATTTGATATGGCTGCTGCTATGTAATATTGAAAAAAAGTCCTAACACAAAGAAATACCTGTGTTCACTTGGAATATTTTCCTTAATGACTTTGTTGTTAGAATAAACAAATAAACAGCTGAACAGCTTGTGCAATTTCAATAACAGTCCCTGCAGTGCATTTAAATGGTATGCAACATCTGCAGATTGAATTGCCCTAACATAAAAAGAAAAATTCATTATTTTTTCCAAGGCAGGTATTTGCCATCTTCAAGACATCTTTTGTAGTTTAGAAACATAGGTTAGGTAGCATCTAAAGATCCATCAGCTCTTTGCTCCAGAGTTTCTGTGCACTTGGTAGAAATTCTGATATTTTACTAAGCCAACTGTCATTCTATACTGAAAACTATTTTTGAAACTGTGCTGTGTATCTATTAAAATAGGCTGGCATTTGATTTATTATTTAGTTCACTGCTTTCCCACATTTATGTTAAAATATATTCAAGGCAGTGAATAACATTAAGGCTGTTTCTCTGAACACATCAATAATTATTTTAACTTCATTTGTCAAATAGTCTGCCACAAACCAGCCACAGTTTCTACAAGTCAGTCCTCAAGAACGTGGTTAGAGAATTTAGCATCTTGCTATACTGAGGTAAGCATCTCCTCCCAACCCTAGTTCTTTGTTCTAAAGAGTGACCTAGTTTATCTATGCAGTAATCAGTCTTTGTTGTGTGATGCGGGCAGGGAAAATACCCGTCAAGGAAATTGTAAGACACTCACATTCACAGATAGCAACTGGCAATTTTTAAAATCTTGAGTGTTCTTTTTACAAAGAGGGGCAGCAATAACTGTTCAGAACCTAAATACTGCCTCTGACAGCTTCAGTTTAAATCCTGTGCCAAGGCAACATCCTAGAAACAACACAAATGGGCCATATGTTTTTTAAAAACCTCACAGCAGATATCCATTCCAACTCAGTGTGATTCTTTAACTGAGTAGACTTTTTCGGGCTATAAACTAACATGATTTAAACAACATATACATCTACAGATCTTGTACATCAGTTTTAGGATACCTATCATTGGGTTTACAGCAGGAAATGTCTAAACGAGAACCCAGAAATGATCAATAAGGAACAAAGCATTTTGCCTTTTCGTACTGGAAAGTTCCTCTCAGTCTTTGTCACAGATAGGTTAGAGTATTCATTGTCCTGGTCTGAAAGGTTGTACTTATTATCAGATGTGACAACAGACTGATTAATGTTAGCAGGAATCAGTGTAGTTGTACAAAATGTAATCTCTACATAAAACTTCAATCCTAAACACATATCTGGAAAAGTGTCACATCTCAGTTTAAATTACATACAAAATTCTTAGGAATAAGGACTTGGTTTATTTTAAAAGGGTGAGGAGGACCACAGGACAAGAATTCAGGATTTTTATTTTTTTGTGCCACATCATGGAATGCAGAGAAGCCAATTCCAGTCAAATTGAATCATGACTCGCAGTTTGTACAGATACTGATTATATTTCATACTGTACTAGTCATAGCTTTTCACACTTAGCTATAGTCCTACGGATACTTTCCTCAAAATAAACTCTTTTGAATAATATGGGGTTTATTTCAGAGTAGACCTGTTTTGGATTAGCCACTTTTGGTCCCATTGGGAAAGAAGGCAGGGAATAAATTAAGAAGGCTGAATCATTTGTTAGTTTTTCTGATGAATACCGCAGGTGTGGAACAGAGTTTCTATGCACTCTGCTATGCATAAATTTTTCCATACCACTGTATACTACAAAAATATCCTATTGAAATGCAAATAGTTTTTTTCATTTAATTATTCCACTTCTCCAAACAGAATTTCATATTAACTACAAGCTGCATTTCTTTTTAGAGTAATATATTATCAGCCGCTGAGGTAGAAAATATTGGTTTTACAAACTGCCAACTCTTCTTTATTCCACAATATTACTTTAAATCTTCAAATGTGGCTACTATCACCAATTCCAAACCATTTCAGAAAATAAATTTAGAAGGGTGGGGGGAAATCCCTGAAGCAGTCAGCATTCTGGGGCTTGTGATAAGAGCTCTGTGGCTGTTTTCTGCAGAGAATGGGCTTTGCTGGTTGCCTTTGATGATTTTCTTCATCCTTTTGTTGTTCTCCTACGACATTGTCTGCACATTGTGGGGCCTCTTCTCCATTCCATCATGTATCAGTGTAATTCTAATGGCAGGTGTAAATTGGGCACAAAAACTGAAGAACAAAGAACTAATTTAAGGAATGAGCTGCTTTGCTTTTGTGGGGAAACAGTTTATTGTGGTAGGTGAAAGGTTTGGAATTATCTCATAGGACTTTGGCTTGAATTTACAGCACATCTTGCTTCATTACTAATTCCCTCAGCTTTCCCTACAAAAAAATATTTTTTCTCCCCAAAGGAAAAATACTTAAGGTTACTTTATTGTTACACCAAGTATTGTAGTTATGATTTAGTCTAATTTGGCTGCACTTCTGAATTACAGTGTTGGGAAATCAGTCAGAGGGGCCCCAGTGGATGCTATTACTGACATGAGTAAGAACTGGGCTAGCATCTTATAAGATATGCAGCACAGAGGAGTGTATTTCTTGTCAAATCCTGCTTTTCACTGCTATTTCATTCAGTACAACCATTATGTCACTGGACAGATGCAACTGTACTCGAGTCTTCTTGCTGTTACTCTCACAGAGATGCTTTCTTATAAGAAAAGCAGGGTTTTTTAAAAATAACAGGTAAGAATTTTCATTAATAATACAAAGATAAAATCCATTCCAGTTAATAGATTCCCCCTTAATAATTTCAAAAATATCTCACATTCTTAGGGGACAAGAAAATTAACTAATGTGCTTTTTGTGTTGCTGCCATAGGTACTATAGCAACATTGTAGTCTGCAAACATTCATCTGAATTTACCCAGTCAGTGTGAATGTTTCAAAGTATTTGTATTCACAGCTCAGTGTAGTACAGAGTACACAAGTGTGTGGTGAGAAAACTCATAGTGTCCAAGAAAGAATAAATACAGTACATGAAGGATCTTAAGACTCCACAAAGGAGGATGGGTGTTGAATATCTGTTTGAATAATTGATCTGGCAACCTGCCCTCATCAGTCTGCTGTGTCTTGGTAATATCTGCAGCACCTCTGCACCGGAGTCCTTCCTAAAACAGATTTCCAGCAGAATTACCACCCAGAGATTGCTTGACCCACTGAGCCTCTGAAAGAGTCATCTGTGGTGATACTCTTTCCAGTCAGGCCCATCATAAAGTGCCTTTTTTCTGCCACTGTCAGATTTTGCCTGGGATTTTGAAGGCAAGAAAAGATGAAAAGTGGTTTGCCATTGCCTTACTCTGTGTCATGACATTGGTATTCCTTGGAGGTCTCCCATCCTACTTGCCAAGGTCAACCCTGCTTAGCTTCTGAGATATGATGAGATTGGCTAGCTTGGATTATGCAGGTCAGGGTTACCCTGCCAAAATTTGTGCTTTTTGTTAATTAAGGCCCTCTCTTCGAGGGGAAATGTGTGATATTGATATCAGCCTAAAACACCTCAGACACATCTGTAGGGCCTCAACATGAACCAGCCTACCTGCCTAGCTGAATGAACTTGTCTTTTTCAAGCAGAGACAAAATATAATGAGATATTTCAAGGCTTACTGAGTGCTGAGATACTGGAAGTTCTGGCTCTTTCTCCTCCCCTGACCTTGCACTGACTTTGGAGAAACTAGGAATGCAGGCTCATTTTGAGGCTCAGTTCATGGTCAGGGAGAGGTCCCATCCTTCTTTAGAAGGGAAGGGGTTCTTGTGATTTTTTGTTGTTGTTATGATTGTTAAATTGCTTTTTATCAGCAAGCCAGTTGTGGAGCCCTTTTCTGAGAATAAGTCATACAAAGAACAGTGTATCCTGAAAAGGTCTTTGGTAATGATAAACAACAGAGCACTTTCAATGTGTACTCATACACCAAGCATCCGACTTACTGCAAGTTATTTAGCAACTAGATGCGGAAAAGTCTGATGCACAAAAAGCTTGGCTTCTCTTTCCTCCTACAGCTCTGTTCTCTCATATAATGATGTATAGAGTAGAACGATCCTGTTCTGCTGGGTTTCAGCAGAACAAGCATTCACTCCCTGCTCTTCATCTGCCCCCTAGGAGGACAGGATGGTCAGAGGCGACATAGGTAGTACCAATGTTACTAGCAGATCTTGCACTCTGCCCCTGTTCAGCTCTCAGACTTATGTAGTGGCTTGGAGTAGACAAGCGTGGCCTAGTTTGTCCTGTTCATACCTAGAGATAGCTGGCTGGTAAGGAGGGATAGCAAGCATTATTGGAACTGTTGATCCCACAACAGACAGAGCTGAACAGAGGCTATTTATAGAAGGGCCTGCAGCTGCAGCAGTAGCCTGGAGTCTACAGGCACTAACAGCTGGACCTTGTTCAGAATCCCCCAAAGCCTTATGGTGAAGTCTGGTCTCCAGATGTACCACCGTCAATTGAGAGGCCTTGGAGAGACAGTTGTGCTCTCTGCTGTCTGAGCTGTGCTTCTTCTTTGGCTTTCCACCATCTCTACTCTTGGAGTCCTGGAAATGACTGCGAGATACCTGGCAAAAGGTTGCTCTCCTTTATGGGTCCCTTTACAGTCTCAGCTTCTTGTGCCAGTTCCTACCCTGAACCCTTTGGGGCTTCTGGTCTGGTAGCTACTTATGAGTGCAAATTAGTTTTGTGGTGCAGGGGATCTACCACCACGGGTAGTGGCCCCCATCCCCCATTGTTTCCAATGGAGCTAATAGATGATGGGGGCTACACCTTTGAGGGTCCATAACTTTGGACCTCCTGAACCAAACCTGGGTGGTATCATCAGGAGAGTCTCCTAAAGATACCCTGAAGGTTTGGTGCTGCTAGCTTAACAATTGCACCCCTGACAGCAGGCACCCCCCCAAATTCTCCTTTTAAATCCACCCCATGTGGCATGGATTTAAAGGGAGTATCTGAGGTCCCCAGTTTAAACATTGAAAGTGATGCTGTTTCAGGGTGGGGGATAATCCACCCCAAAACAGCATCACTTTCAATGTTAACGGGGGACCCCAGATTCTCCCTTTAAGGTGGATTTAAAAGGAGAATCTGGGCTCCCTAGTTTAAACACCATTGAAAGTGATGCTGTTTGGGAGTGGATTCCAGCATCACAGCAGCCACCCATGGGGGGAGGGGGCACAAACCACAGATTTTGCACCGGACTCCATTTTCCCTAGCTAAACCTCTGCCTGGAGGGGAAGGCAGAAGGGGCTGCGGGCTGGAAGCCCAGCTGGTGGGGGGCGGGGCGTTGAGTCTGCCATCCCTTGCCTCAGAGAGCTGCTTTTATAAGCACTGAGGCTGGGAGCAGGGCTTGGGGAGGTGTGACCATGCCCCCAGGGGTGGGGTGGGGGCATAGTCCCGCCCCCAAACCCACCCCATAAAAATCGATACCAACGTCACTGTGCTCACTGCTAACGAGGTTTTTCGTCAATTAAAAATAAATTATTTGATCAGGAATTTCAATATCTATATGCAAGGCACAGAGTTCTTGGTCACCCTTGTACTTCGTGATCACTCCCCGAAAGCTCTGTGTTGCCCACTATCTGAACCAACTCCCAAACCATAAACTTGGTTTGGGCACTTTCAAGAGCAAGATGTAATTCCTTTCTATTGTTTTTACTTCAAGGCCGGTTCTTCAACATCTCTCAGTGTGATCAACATTGTTCTTTTTGCCTTTTCTATACTGACTCTCTTGAACACATCTTGCTGTTCTGCTGGAAGTATAATAGCTTTAGGCCCGATTTCTCTGCCTTAACCTCGGCTGGGTTCTCGGTTTTCTCTACCAACGCAAAGATGATTCTTCTGCTCAACAATCCTGAGGCTGAAATAACAGAAATCGTAGCCAAATGTTTGCTGCGCACTTTGAACTAAAAAAGGTCTCTGAACGTGAACCTGTATAATTTATTTAGCCTCTCCATGATACACGCGGGAATAAACCTAAAGTCTGACTCGTCTGACCTTCAGAAATTTGTAACATGTGTGTGTTGTGCTGTCAAGTCACAGCTGACTTATGGTGACATTGTAGGGCAGTGATGGTGAACCTTTTTGAGACCGAGTGCCCAAATTGCAACCCAAACCCCACTTATTTATCACAAAGTGCCAACCCGGCAAATTAACCTGAATGCTGAGGTTTTAGTTTAGAAAAAACCAGTTGGCTCCCTCTTCCTCCACCCCCACCTGCTCAAGCAGGGGCCAGCCTGCTCTAGTCTCCAGCAAGTCCCACGTGTACCGCTCTGTGCTTCTCTAGCATCTCTGCCTCCTCGCCCCCCCCCCCCAGGCAGCAGCCACCTGGCACACAGGCACCAGGCCCGCCAGCCGAGTCCTTCCTGCTCACCGTGGTGGGCACACATCGTGCTCAGTGGCCCAGGCCAGCCTAGATGTGTGTGTGGGAGGTGATATTCCGCCCCCCACATGACAAACTCTGTGTGCGAGTGCCCACAGAGAGGGCTCCAAGTGCCACCTGTGGCACTCATGCCATAGGTTCGCCATCACTGTTGTAGGGTTTTCAAGACAAGAGACTTCAAAGATGGTCTGCCATTTCCTGCCTCCATGTGATGACCCTGTTATTTATTTTTATTTATATTTACACCCTGCCGTCCCCATCAGGGCTCAGGGCGGCAACAACAACAAAATTACAAAGTTAAAACAACCATAAAATATCATTAAAACCTTTAAAACATTAAAATAGCTAATAGATGGCGTCAGAAATCCACCCCAACTACTATACCCATGGGAAGCCAATGATGATAATGATGAGGCTGACTGGCTAGATGGAAAAGCCTGGCGGAAAAGCTCTGTCTTGCAGGCCCTGCAGAACTCATTTAAGTCCCGCAGTCCTTGGATGTGGCCCACCCAAACTGTAACCAGGGCTGACCCTGATTAGCTTCTGAGATCTGACAAGATCAGGCTAGCTTGGGGCTATCGTGGTCAGGGCAAACTTATAATCACCTGAATTAATTAGTTTCTAATTGCTTTTGTGTTTTTAGCAGTTTCTGTTGCCAAGCAATTCTTTGCTAAGATATTAATGGGACAAAAAAACCCAGAAAACATGGAATAATTACTAAGTGGGGTAATTTACAGCTCTACTGAGCAAAAATAAAAGCCTTTTACTGTATTATACTCTGCTGACACAACTTGGCATCAGTGATGGTTCCACAACAATAGACAATACATCTTTTACTCCAATACTATGTGAACTAGATTCATGTTTGGTCATTGGCAACATCTCAAAGATACAGTAGCACAGGCATCTGGCAGTTCATGGTTGTTGGAATTTGTTCAGAACTGTGCTGTTTCTCTGTGAGTCATAAAATGGTTCCTTTGAGACAGAACCACATGGGGAAAGAGTTAAGAGAATTGTTGTTATGGAGTTTTATGAAGTCAACAGCTGGAATAGGGACAGATAGCTGTTTGTTATTCTGAAAGATTTGCTATTCTTCACCAAAACATTCCAGGGTTTATTTACAATTTAAAATAAAAATAATACTACTTTATTTCCATCTTTAAATCTTATGCGATTTGTAGATTCCAGAAACAAACAAAAATATTCGATTTCTTTATGCCAAACATAGTGGAGAGATCCAAGTGACAGGAAAACACGACAATTTCTAGTCTTGAATGTAAGTCACAGGGTGCGGTTTCAGGCCACTAGGACAAAAATAAGGAACGCCCTACAGTGTTTCTTGAAGTGCTGATTTCAATTAGTTAGCACTAGTATTCCCTGGGGGGATCAGCTCAAGGTTTAAAAATGCTGCAGCTGCAATGTTTCAGTTATTACATACACATACTCACCTCCTGTGCCCAGAAATATGTTGCCCCTTTCTGAGAAACAGTTTATATTAATAAAAATTGATTCCAGTCAGAGCCAGGGACCAGTCGAGTCTGCAACTGCATTCTACTACCTGAATGACTTTTTAAGATTAACAGTCAGTCCTAAGAGAGTTGCTCCAGTCTCAGTCCATTCATATCAATACTCCAACAAAAAAATGGGAGTTCCTTCTAAGCAAGCATGAAAAAGATAAAGTGGCACATTTGTAGAATATCAATGTACCCTGATACTAGAGCAGTTATCCATTCTCATACACATTATCCTTCTGAAATCAGTTTGGAAATTAAAAAATGCAAAGTTATCTTTATAGCATAAATTATGCAAAGTTAGCTTTATAGCAAAAATCCAAAGTTATCTTTATAGCATAAATTAATCTCTTGTGATACAACTTGGAAGGTGTTTAGCGGCATGCAATGATTGAGGAAGAAGGACTTGGAGAGATCTAAGGATAAAATGTTTTAGAGAGCAGTTCCATTAACATTAAAAAACATGTACTTGGGAAACATGTTCTTGGGAACCTTTCATTGGAAATAAGAAGTGTTCATGAAAACCCTATAGGAAAAAAACAATTAAAGCAAGATGAACATAAATGAATGTGACAGGCTATGCAAGGAGAATGTTCATTAGCATTTGTAAAGGTCAGACTTGGAATAATACTTTCCTCAACTTTATCCCCAATAGATAAAAGCAAAATAAAAATGAAAGTCATTTTAATTAATCTTTGCTGGATGAGAATGTATATACATTCTCTTTCAGTAAGAGAACAAAACAATAACTTCCAATCGTGGCCAAAATACTTTGGATGAAATTTAATCCAGTAAACTGTTCTTATGCACAGCAGGAAACACCATTTTTTTTAGTAATTTGGCACATTCAAATGGAAAACATAATCTCTGTTGTACTTCTGCCAAAGCTGTGTGCAACAGAAGTAGAACAGATATCATGATTAATAACAGAACAAAATGTGTATAATGGTAGAAGAGTACTGGTGTGACTATCATCTGCACACCACATCTGCCATACATTTCCTCTTTGTTCAGCCTTTTAAAATGTACACTAAGTATACGCTAAGCATAAAAATATTGCTATTCTCACATATGCTGCTAAAATAACTACACACACAGATTTCTACCAGATAAAGTCCACTGCAGGCCTAGTGGGGACAGTGGAATACAGAAGGTCTGTGCCCACAAACTATGCAAGGAAGAATCTGTTTTCTATTCCCTGTTTTTAATATTTATTTGCAACATTTGTATCCTACTTTTCAAGCTAGTCCTAGATCACAGCATTTGTAAAATGCATGCAACTTAATTTTAATCAACATAGCCCACAGTGGGTGTACAACAGTATCTTTGCCTTCCCCTCTCTGCTTCATAATAATCAAAGAGCAACATGTCATGTCAAAACAGATAAACCACTCCCTAGAGCAGAACTGCAAAGGCTGAATAAATTGTATTGTTGAAAGCTTTCACGTCTGGAATCAACTGACTGTTGTGGTTTTTCTGGGCTGTGTGGCCATGGTCAATAAGTTTTTATTCCTAATGTGTCACCCGCATCTATGGCTGGCATCTTCAGATGCAAAATGTCAGCACAAAAACTACCAGACCACTGCCACACAGACCAGAAAAACCACAACAGCCAGTGGGAGAAATTCTTAAATAATAGGAAAGATCATCACTTCGCAGCGTGAAACAGAACTGCACACTTTGTATCATGGGTGCACATCCTATGCTTACTTCCCTGCGCGTGTAAGCGTCATTAAACATAATAAGACTTTGGTTCCGAATAAAGATATCAAATATTTTCCCCCGCTTATTACTTCATAGAAAGCGACAACAAGATAGAAAACAAAGCGTTTTATAGTTTGAATTAATATCTAACACAACCTGCTCAAAAGAACGCAGCTCTGCACAACAACTTTGCCAAAATAAGTCTCTTCCCCAAACCAGAAGCGATGAAAGAACAGCGCATGCGTGTGGGTTCTCAAGTCTCCTTTAGAGAAGCGCTCTGGCGGAACTCTCACGAGACGTTGTAAGCGCGCGAGACGTAATGAATGACGGCGATAGAAACAAGCAAAGGTGCCGAATGGTGTGTTATAATATAGGACGGCTGCTTTGGGTAGACGTTACCCGGTGATGGCGGCAGCTGGGGCCACGACTCCCCCCGCCCACTGGAGCCGTTTCGAGCAGGAGCAAGACCTGACCGTGCGAGAGCTGATCCGGCGGATCACCGGCCTGAGCGAGCGGAGCGACGGGGAGCTCCCGGGTCAGTTCCAGGCGGCTTTGAACTTCGCCTGGTCCAACTTCAGGTCTGTTGGGGGCGGGTAGGCGTGGGGACGGGAGAGGGCTCTGCTGTGCAGTTAGAGCGACAGCTGGAAGGTTTTGTATCCCGTTTAAATGCACCACTGTGAAGAACCTGGTTGGCGTTCAAAGCCGTGGGAAACTCAGTTGAGATGCGGAGGGTTCCGTCCACCTCGTGCAGTGTGTTATGCTAGCTGATGGGAGCTTGGCCCTGTGCTGTCTCCAGTTTCTACTGTTTATTTTTATATGCAGAGCAGTGTCACACATCCACTTGCACCGCGTGTTTTCTACTGTCATTTGGCCCCAGTGTTTGTACTTCAGCACCCTATCGCCCTTCAGCAGATATCCCAGTGGGCTATAGTAAGTTTGCACTACAGTAAGACTTTATGGTTCCAGAAGTCTGGTTTTGCTACTACAGGCTAATGGGGAAAGTCCCCAGAATCAATTTGGAATAGTCACCATGTGATTTTTTTCCCCCCTTGGTGGAAAGAAACTGCAATTGGATAGGTTCTATTTTTAGTATTGATTGATACAGCTGTTGGTAGAACTCCATGAATTTGTTAAAGCTTGTGGGTTTTTTTTGGGGGGGGGGTTGGGGGGGAATCCTAGTTGCTGGCTTATCTCATCTTGCCACAGTTCATCCCGTATGTTGAATTGGCTATAAAAGTACTTGGCTATAAAAGTACTAAGATCTGTTTATGTTTAATGTACTGCTTTTTCCAGACTGACAATGAATTTTCTAAAATTGTTTTGTTCAGTTTTCACACAATTCATAATTGTATGTATTTGTACCACATCACTTTATTTTTGTTTCATAGAAAAAATAATCACAGCTTCATGTATATCTGCCTTAAGAGAGATGCTTCAATCTCCAGATGATTTCAGTTGCTCTGTCATGTACATTTTCCAGCTTTAGTGTTTTGTTTTGTTTTTGTTCTGATTGGCAGAACTAGCCCTGACCTGGATGGCCCAGGCTAACCTGATCTCACCAGGTCTCAGAAGCTAAGCAGAATTGGCCCTGGCAACAATTTGAATGGATGATCACCAACAAAGTTCAGGATCACTTAGCAGAAGTAGAAGAATCCACCTCTTAAATCTCATGCCTTGAAAACCCCATGATGGGTCACCTTAAATCAGCTGTGACTTGACAGCATACATACATGCAGCCCTACAACTATACACTGTTTCAAAGACTTTAGAATAGAACAGGCAGATATCTGTTCTGAAATGCAGGAGGAAGGTGGTATGGATTAGGACATTCACAGAGCCACCCTAACGAACTTATGCCCTTCTAAGTCCATCAAACTCAATGAGTTTAGAAAGGATCATCTCTAATTATGATGGCACTCAAACATCAGGCAAAAGAGTATGTGCCTCATTTAGGAATTTCCCTGGCTGGAGTTGGCAACCCTAAGCAGTATAAAGAATCATCTTGTACTATTCTTTCATTTCTGCCTAGGATTGCCAACTCACAAAATGTAAAATAGCAAAGTAAGTCTTATTATCAAAAGTTGCTGTAAATTTGTTCTGTTGCTGTATCAGCACTCTGATACAAAGAGTTATTCTTCTGTCATTTTCTTCTAGATTTCATCAGTTTCTCGACGTCAGCAGTCACAAAGTAGAGAAGACAGTAGATGGGTAAGACCATTCTATTTTTAGTAAATTCTTTGTGTTTGTTTAAAATATTCTTATCCATCCTCCAAGGGGGCTGGGGGAAGGTCTGGAGCCGGCATGATCCCATGGCCAGTGTAGGTGGCAGTCCAGATGATGTAAGTGGCACCTACACCATCTAGAGGGGAATTAATGCCAGTGGTGGGGCTCTGTGCAGCTCTGTGCAGCTCTGTGACATCTGAATGCGGAAGCTGCCACTGTGCCAGCACTGATGGGGGTGTTCTAGGAGTGGTGCCAACTTTAGTCAGCTTCTAGAGAGCTTTCATCCCGGGAATACTACTTTTGCCTGCCGGTGACTTACACCATCAAAACAGTAGATGTACACAATTCAAAATAAGCAATGAATTGTCAAATTTGGGACATTCTGCATTTTTGCGTCTTCTTCATGCCTCCCCAATCCTCTTTGAAGGCTGCATAGCTGTGCAGTGGTAGTGCTGTCCCCACTGCTGTGAAACTGCCCCCCTCTGCCCCATGGTTGGCACTGCCTGAATGGTGAATAACCATATATACATTTTCTGAATTAATGAATGAATAAATAAAACATAAACTAAACATTTACATGTGGTAGTCAAAACTCAGTTAATACCGCAAGTGCAAAAATATTGCCAACTTATCAAAAATCCAAGTCACAAAAATAGATTTGATTGACCAGAAGAAATTCAATTGAGAAAACATGAGAGTTCAACAAAAAACTTGCTTGAATACCCAACTCTTACAAGCCTAGTGGAGTGGGGCCTTTACCATGCTTCTTCAGGTGGACAGTTTCTCATATTTCTTATTTGACAAAAGCCATTTCCTTGTAGATACCAACCAGACACCTAGAGTAGATGTTATGTTAACAGGTATTAGCAGTCAGATATAAACAGGGCCATGGGTCTGTATTGGGATAGGGAGTCTTTCAGTTTTGATTAACTCTTTTGTTTTGAAAAATTAATTGATGAATATTTAATCCTTGAACATTAGAATTTATGAAAAGCTGATTGTTCATTCAGACCTCATTAAAGCTGCAAGCTGGAAGAGATTAGTAGAAGAATTCCTGAATTCACCTCTTCTCACTACTGAAGGAACAAAGGTATTCAGTTTTATCCTATTGTGGTTAGTGCTTTTACAACATCAGTTCTGAGAACTACAGTTCCCAGAAGGCATTGGGCTCTATAAACACCGTAAGTTCAAATCACTAATATGGAGGGAAGGAGAAGGAAAAAATGGCAAAAGGAAGCAGGAATTCTCCCTAGAAGCAGGGCAGATGAGATGGAAGGAGAGGGGCATTTTATGGCTTGGCCTTGTCATTCTAACTGGAAAAGAATTTGGCATCTGTCAAGCTTGCCTTGCTTTGAATTCAGGCTTTGGGTTGCTGAAGTTAATACTGTGAATTAATACTCTTCTGAGTGTGAATTTCGGAAGCATCTCTAATAAACAGAGAATTTGCAGTGGAGTATGATTTGGAACAGTGAGTGTCAAGATCCCCGAGTGCTCACTCGGGGGCAAATGTGTGAGCTCTTGTTCTGAATCGAACACCTCACACAAAAATAATATGAAATATTTTTGGCTTCATTAAAAAAGAAACAAAGCAATTCATGTGCATTGATATTTGCAGGGGCAGATGGAACATCAGCTGAAAAATTGCTGTCAACAAAAGGATTATAGCAAGTCCCAATAATATCCAGTAAGGGAAATTCATTTCTGCGTTTGTCTTGGTTCCATGTAGCAAGCTGTAAATCTGAAGCCAGGAACAGAAATCCAAAGGAATGCAGAGTTCAAACAGAGAGATGATACAGCATAGCAGAATGGCTGGGCCAAAAAAGCAGCAAGATAGATATCTCTCAATAACGCATTAAAACTAATATAGCTTAACTCTAATCCATGTGATACATTTGAATCAATGGGACCACCCCTCTAATTAAGCTAAAGCACAGATTGTTATCCCAACTGTTTGAAGGTGGTATCGTTTTCAAACACCAGAAGGAATGTTTTTCCCAATTAACTTGTTTAAGAGGTCTTGATGACTTTGGTAAATGAACAGCATGCCATTACAGCTACATCTGCTACAATGAAGGAACAGACAAAAGTATTTTGATTCTAGAAATCATTCCAATATGTTATGTCAACTTAATATAGTAATAAGTAAAAAAGAATACTTTATTTACAGTGAGCAAAATACTTATTCCTTTATTTTGGACACCCTGGCTATAGTTTAGCAATTATCCAGAATGTGAAGAAAAGCAACATTTTTTAATTCATTGGCAAAGTCTTGAAGAAACCAGTGGCAAAGCCACAAGGGGGCTGGGGGGTGCGTCGTGCACCAGGCGCACGCCCGGGGGGCACAAAATCGCCCCAGACCCCTCCCCCTTCCCCCACGGTGCCCCCGCACCCCCCTTGCGCGCCCCCTGTGGCATCCCCCACGCCCCTTCCCATACTTACCTTAGTTCCTTTTTCAAAACTTTTTCAGGCTTCAAAAGGCCTTGTTCGTAGTACAAGCAGCCTGAGGAACTACAGTTCCCAGGAGACCTTGGGACTCACAAGGTCTCCTGGGAAGTATAGTTCCCATCAGCCCCCCCCCTTTTTTTTTTTTACTGATAACAAGGCCTTTTGAAGCTTGGAAAAGTTCTGAAAAAGGAAGTAAGGTAAGTATGGGAAGGGGGCGGGGGGCAGAAAATGTAGAATGCGCACCGGGCGCAGTTTGGCCCAGCTACGCCTCTGGAAGAAACTTCTGTTTTTCAAGTAATTTCCTAAACTCGGAAGTTTCCAGATAAAGCAAGCCAAGGGTAACTCTTGCTAGAAAGAACATCTTATGCTAAAAGTGGTTGAAGAGTGTTCTAAATCAGTATGAGGAGAATGGACGTAACACTAGGAAGTGACCCTGAACCTTAGAAACCAGGTTTGTGTTCTGCTTCTGGTCTACTTGAAAATTGAAATACACTATTATGCAGTCTAGTGTTTTTTGTTAATTATGTATCTTGATTCTCTTCCTGCAGTATATTCTTGGGTGAATCAGTAAACCTATTGTATTGCATGTGTCTGTATCAGGAAGGTCTACTCTGTTTCTGTAACAAACTTATTCCCTTCACTGATTTTCTTATTTCTGTTCTGTGTTCAAGACAGTTACCCATTATGCCATGCTCTCCCTTCTGTTGTGCCTATCGGAGTCCCCCTCCAATACCAGCTATGCTGAAAAACCTAGAGAGAAAGAAGTGGGTAGGTCTTAATTACTACTTATGTTTATTGAAAGTATCTTACAAATCAAGTGTAAAACCTGTCACTTTTGTAATATCATGTAACTCATGTCAAGGCCTTTTTATTTTCTGAATTATAATAACTTGTTTAGTTGTACGTTACTAGTATTTCTTTTTAAAAATCAGATCAGCAGTAATTCAGCATACTTGCTTAATCCTCCCATAATTGCAATGAACGGAAGGGGAAGTTATTGAAGAGGCTGTTGATCATAAGTCAATATCTCTTACAGAAAAAGAAGAATTTGATTGGGGAAAATACTTGATGGAAGGTGAAGAACTTGACTATGTTCCTGATATTGAAACACCGGTAATAGAGAATTCTGTTTTATGAAACTGACTGAGGAAAATGTATTCCCTCTGGTCCTGAAAAGCTCTCACAAAATGTAGGCTAGAGGGATTGTTGTCTGTGTTGATAGTATAAAGTTGTGCACTGCTCTAGGCCATTGCTGCTGTGATAATATTGAGGTTTTAAGTGTTGCTGACTAACTGAGAAAACAAAACCTGTAAGTCAGGAGATATTACTAGCCACATAATTAAGAATGTTGAGATGTAGCATTCCTTTAATTTCAGGAAGTAGGGAACTGTTGATCTCTCCCCCCCCCCCCCCCCATTCTGCTTGCAAGTTTTCCAGAGATATCTGGTTGGCCAGTGTTGGAAGTAGAATGGTAGCCTCATGGGCCTTTGAGCAAAGCAGCTATTGCAATGCTTTGGTGGTGTTTGCTCGTGGAAAAGCCTTGATTTTAATTTGGATATACACAAAACTTTGTTAACTGACATCCTTTGGGTAATATAGTTCCTGGTTAACCAAATATGCTGGTTAACAAAATGTTCACCCCAGTGTTCTGGGTGGACATCCTGGTTAAATAAGCTTTCTGGTTAACTGAGTGTCAGTTAACAAAATGTGCTTTGCTTGTTGGGTGTGTTACAATACACTAGATAAAATAAGAACATGTAACACCATGTCATGATAGAACACATGCTGACAGAGAAAGTTATCCATTTTTTAAAAATAAACTTGCTTTGTATGGTAATTTTCCAGGAGTGGTCTGACATAAGTGATGATGATACTGAGCCTTTGAGCAGGGAAGACTCTGGCATTCAAGTGGACAGGACACCACAAGAAGATCAAAACAAAAAGGCAGTGTCTCATGTCACTTGGAAAGGTTTGTTCTCAAAAACTTTGTTTTGGTAGGATATTATATCAGAATGGAATGTCACAGTCTCAGTTACTACCATGGGGTGTGTCGCTGATGCTTTCAACACTTAAGTAAGCAAAACTGTATAGCTGACATGTTCAAGTTGGCAAAGTGCATCTGTTAATTAAAGAAATGACAATTCCGCATTTTAACTGCTGGAGCAGTTGTGCAATTATTGATATTTCCTTATTGGGATGTAACAGTGGTTTTTGCAATGTTGGTAAAAGTCCTTACATAATTGCTGGAACAATAGCAGGTAGTTGGCAGTTTAGTTTACAGTTTATTTATATGGTCATTGACCAGAAATGGTTCCAAATACATAAAAAACATAACCCACCAAAAGTTAAAATTGCAACCATTTGAAACACTAAGCCCAGGAAATTTGTAACCACCTGTAAGGAGCAATGGTGTGGTAAGTGCTTGAGCAATCTAATAAAAGTTAATTAGCTTGTGGAGCAGAGCAAACAATAGTAGTTGGTACAAATGACTTCTCCCCAAAAACCATGGTGATAAGAGCATGGGCCCCGGGTATTTTTGCTAGCTGTTGAAGATCACAGCAGAAGATTACAGAAGCCTTACAGCCTTGTGTAAGGCACAAAAGGATGCAGCTTCTGTCAACTTCTCCATTCATGCCAGGACTGCTTGGTTGGGCCCTGAGGCAAATTCTGATTCTCAATGTGAATGTCATGGACTGTGGAGGAGTGCAGCCAGGTTCCCTATCACAAGCCCAGTGCTTTTCTTGATACCATCTCCCAAAGCAGCTCTGACTTGGATGGCCCAGGCTAGCCTGATCTTATCAGACTGTGGAAGTTAAGCTAAGCACAGTTGGAGTTTGTGCTGGGATGGAAGACCACCAGAGAAGTCCTGGGTTGCTATGCAGAGGCAGGAAGTTGCAAACCACCTCTTGGTCTCTTGTCTTGAAAACTGTATAGGGCTGCCTTAAGTAAACTGTGCCTTGACAGCACGTTCCACCACCAAAGCATATAACAGATTGAACTAGAAGGAGAAAACCATTGAACTGGCATGTTCTGCTTCTGTTCCGTCTGCACATCTGTTGTCACTTTATTTCATCCCCTCATCATTATTGGGGAGGAGATTGGAAAAGCGGGAGGGGGATTATACTAGACTTGCTTTGGGATCCTAACTAGTTAGTCAGATCCTCTGTAAATGGTCTGTGTCTCTTCCCTGTATGCTAGACTTCTGTCCCTGATTTGAGGAAATCCCAGTGGGACTTTCCTGATTTAGCCCTGTCTCAATATGCTACACAGCACCTCTGTTCTGAGGGTCTGATTTGTTACACGGGGCATCTATGTGCTATTCTTATTTGCATTAACAGTTGCCACAGGGAGTCCCAGAAGTCTCCATTGTGTGTAAATGAAACCTTTCACTTTAGCGAAATGTCTCTTTTGTAGGGGAACCTGATGCACGCACCTGGCTGGAGCAGCATGTAGTTCCTCAGTACTGGACTGGCAGAGTGACTCGGTTTCCCCATAGTCTTCATTTTCATTCCAATTTAGCAGCTGTATGGTAAGAAGGCAATAAAGTTTGTCTCCAAAGCGGTTCATTCTTGATGAAAATAATTGCTATTGCAAAATAATATGTCAGAACTCTTTCCCAGTTTTTTCTGCATACTGTGAAATACTATATTACATTATTTCTCCTGTCTTCCTGTTTATCCCTCTCCTGTGTGCAATATGTTTGGTGGCAAGTATATATGCAGTAGTTGTAATAATTCAGTGATAGAAGAGCTTTGAATAACTGGGAACATCTGATGCTGCAGCATTACTGAGCCAAGTGTGTGCCTTATCATTCTCAACAACTGGACTTTCATGTAAAAGTAGTATAATAGCTTTAAAAACCTATAAGAATTTTTCAGGTGATGAATGCGTAGTGATTCATATATTTATGCCTTTCTGAATGTTTTTAAAGGGTGAATGGTTCCTTTAATTACTTATTTGATAACTGTAGAAAAGCTGACTAAAAGGAATGGTACTTGATATCCTATAGTAGCAATACTAGTTGTTACAAAATGTAATTTTTATGTTTAGGGAGCAGCACTTATATAACAGTGATCCTCTGTATGTGCCGGAAGAGAGAATACTTGTCACTGAAACACAGGTGATTCGTGAAACCATTTGGTAAGCAGCAAATTGAAAATAGTTGCCATTTGAAATCCATTGCAAGTTTGTAGAATCTTAATTCTGTAAGTCTTCACTTGATATTTGATGTACAGGTGTACACTGAAGTTCAGAAAAGAAATTACTGTTCCCATCATATTGTACTGTATCCATCCTGTTTCCAAGTTTTCCTCATGCTCGGTATGCTCTTTCCTGGACCTACTTTATTTTAATCTTTTTGGGAAGAATGCAGTCTGTGATGAAGTTGTCCTGTAACTGTATTAGTAGAAGTCACACTGGCCTGTTAAAAACCTTTAATCCTCAGAGAAACCAAAGTGAATAACCAAATGGTTTAGATCAAATGATTGTTTAGAAGCACATGGCAGGAAGGAAGTTCTCCTGGGAGGTAAAGGAACAAAGGTAATTAGATTCTGCCGTGGGCTGACCAAGAGGATGCATCTCTTAGCTAGAGATCCAAACAGAAAAGATAACGAGAATGTTCATGGCTGAGAAATCACTGTAACTGCTGTTTGTTTGATAAAACTATGAAGAAAATACAGAGGGGAGGGGGAAAGGGGGGAAATGTATTGTTTGAAAATGAATGAAGAAGAATATTAATATAAAAAGGAATAGTCAAATGATACAATAAAAATTTTTTTTTAAGAAATCTCTGTAACAGGAATTGGTTTTAATTTTACAATAAAATCTTTGAGAACTCAGCCGTTTGGAGTATTTGGAGAAAAGAACCAGCCAGAAACACAGGAGTAAACCTCCCTAATCCTGGCAATTTGTGATACAATCCAAGCATGTTTGCATGCCTTCTGGAAGGAATGGTGCACGTTTTGCTACCCTGTAAAGGTCCCACCCATATCAGTGTTATTTTCGTGATGTTAGCCTGTTGCACATGCCATTTTCCCATGATTTTTTCTGCAATGCCACTGGAAAGCTTTTTGAGTTTTTTTAAACTCAGTAATTGTTGTAGCTATAATGACATATTGCAGTAACGGTTCTATTAAAATAAACATCAGTAGATGAATATAGATGAATAGATGCTGTAACAATCATATTACCCCTTGTCTGTTTCTAATTTAAACAGAACTGCTACAGCATTATAGCATGTGCATGAAGAAAACATCAAAGGGTGGGTGTTAAATCAAGGCAAACATGAGGAGCACAACATCCTCAAGAGCCAATGTGGAATTGTTGTGTAGTACATGTGAAAGAAAGAAACTGGGAAAAAGAGGCTGAGGAAAATGCACAAAAAGTCCCATGTGTGAAAGCTTTATTGCTAGTGTGGCAGGGTGGAAGCAACACAAAGAATCTTTGCCGTGTGGAAGCAGCCATAATATCAACCCCAAAGTGGGTTGAAATAGAAATTAATTTCATAATACACATTACATTATAACTTGGAAAAATAATAAGCTCTTTCTTCAACATAAAGGAGAGTTTACCAGTTTTTCATAAACAAATTGTGGCCCAACACAATAACATGAATATACCGGGGGTATTTCTCTTGAAATCAATTGATCTTGCTTTGTGCTGGATTATATTCTTCTCCCTAGTGGGTGTGGGTATGTAAAGGGTATGACTGTTTCTCTTAATAAGCAAGGTTATTCTAAGTGTCTGTATTGTCCTTTTTTACAGGCTTCTTTCTGGCGTAAAAAACCTCTTTATATTTCAGCTAAATGAAGGAAAGATTACTGTGAGAAATGATATCATGGTAACCCATTTGACCCATGTAAGTTGAGTGATCTGATTCAGTAATTACTCTTGCCATAGAAAGTACCAAGTTCTAGTAGTTTTTTAAAATGTCCAAAAGTCATAGCTGACATATATCTTGGTTTCCTGTTCTGGGTTATTAATAGAAATGAAATTGTATGTGCTCTATAAAACCTGCAATGAAAGCATCATGCAATTTAGATTTGACAGGTGGGGAGACCCTTAAGGACGTGTGGGTAGATAGCTAATTTTTCCATTACCTTTCCCTCTTATATATCCTGTGCTTCCTTCTAGCAGTGCCTGGACCCTCTCCCTTCCATCCTTTCTTATTTTTCCATATAGCAGCCACTGCCTCCCTCACTCAGTGACCCTGTCACAAGCTCTGATAGTTAATGGTATAGATCAGGGGTGGCCAACCTATGGCACTCCAGATGTTCATGGACTACATAGGTTGGCCACTCCTGGTATAGATTATAGATTCTGGTACAGAATTTCTGCAACCACATATTTGTTTCTTGGTGTGTCAGTATGGGTCACTGTTCCATCCTTGAGAAAGATAATTTATGAATATACCCTTATTAAATGTTACATAATAAGTAGAACATAGATTTGAAATAAGCATTTCTTGGAAATATGGCAGTCAATGCTCCGAGGTGTCTACATCACTTCTTCAGAGAGAGGCAAATTAGTTGAACAGAATTATATGATTTTTATGTAATTGGACATGTGTAAGGTAGTGATGCCCTGAAAACCCTTTGGATCTCTCAGGTCTGGGTTGCATGAGGCTGTCTTTTTAAAAATAGATTGGTGAGCATTTTAGAAATTGTATTTTATTTTTAAATTTAAGATAAAATAAAAGATGACATGTTCTTCTGTTTCCAATTTCATTGATATATGGGAGTGGGTTTTGTATTATTGTGATTCTTTTATATTTAATCCTTTCAAGAGTGCTTATGGTTGATGTTAACAAAAAATCTTAAAAGATAACATTGAATGATATTTGGGATAGAAGTATTTTATTCTTGACATTTGGAATAAATAGAACTTCTGAACTGTCTTCAGAAAACTAATTAACTGTCAGAAATTGGTTATGAGAGAGAATAGGCATCTCACTACAGCCCTCTGGTTTAGCAATTAATAAATTGCATTAGAACTGACATGTTTTGAGCATAATGCTTCTCCCACCGGGGGTGAGGTGGCCGGAGGTAATCTGCATCAGTCCATCCTTTTCTGTTCCCAATCCCCATCTTTCCCTTTTTAGCTGTTCCCCCTCCAGGTTTACCTTTCCTTCTTCCTGTGTTTAATCTTTTTAATGTCTCTCTTCCATTTTCCCCTGCACTGTGACACTAACTGAAGCTTAGAGTCCTTGGCAATCATGGTTTTGAATTGTCTAGCAACACCCCAGATGGCCAGCAAGACCTCACTGTGTAGTCTTGTGAGATCTCAGTGGCACACTTTTCTTACAGAAGCAGACATTGCCTCTATAATTTTGGAGCTTTTCTAACCCCCAGGACATTTTTTCAATATTACTTTTCCTTAGAAAACAATATTGAATGATCTTTTTTTCCCTCATAGAATTCCTTAAGATCCGTGCTGGAGCGGATAGCAGCATATGGTCAGGTTGTTTTTAGACTGCAGAAGTTCATTGATGAAGTGATGGGTCACAGCTCAGAAAGCATACTGCCTGGAACCATTTCCACTCCTAAGAAATGTGCAGAAGCCCCATTTAGAACCTATCAAGCTTTCATGCTGGCTCTCTATAAGTATTTCATTAGTTTCAAAGGAGAATTGACTGAAATTGAGAAGTGCATTATCCACAAAGGTAAAGTACTTTTTATTATAGCAGAGAAGTTTGTTAAACTATTAATCTGGTGTGAACATGCAAGATCCATGGATTTAAAAAAGTGAATGCATCTGTTTTTTGCAGACACAACAATCACTCTTTCCATAGTCATAGATAAACTGTCACATCGACTAGCGCAGCTGATGGTACTTTATAAAATTTTTAGCACTGGTGTTGCAGAAGTACCACCTGACACTCGCAACGTTGTACGAGCATCTCATTTGCTGAATACCCTGTACAAAGCTATCCTTGACTATGACAACGTTGGAGAAGCCTCTGAACAAACAGTATGTAAAGTTCTTACTTCATTATAATTCTTGTAGAGAAACAAACAATTACTGCTATCAACTGAATAGAAAACTTATAAATCTGTTGAATTACATGACTGGAAATCTCACTCTGTTCTCCAGGTGTTGTGAAAGTGCAAGTCTTGCTACAGATGGCAGGTGGTTAATGTTCTTGGGACCATTGTCTTAGCTCTGCGCTTAACAGTATATTATTCACAGTGAAGGTCGTTCTGCATGCAAGTGCTTGCAGCCTTTTGCAAGATGTTTTACAAATCATTATTTATAAATATGTGCAAGGGTTTAAAACACTGCATTGCCTTTCATATGTGGGCTGTGGCTTTTCAGGTCCCGCTCTTGCTTTTCCAATGGCAGCCTCCCCCATTATATCCCCCTTGCTGTGTGTGTGTGTTGTGTGTTTTTTTAAAACCCTCTCTGGCCCATGTATTAAACACTTTGCAAATAAGCATGGGCTTTTCTGAACCTCAGTCATGTACTACTGTGTACTGGGGAGGTGTTCAAGATCAGGTGGTGCAAATAGCTATGCTGGATCAGACCAGTGGCTATTTAGTCCACTATCCAGTGGCCAACCAGTTCCTCTTGAGGTGCAACAACAAGGCATAGAAGCCAAAGCCTTTCCCTGATCTTGCCTCCTGGTGTTAATGTTTTTAAATTACTGCTTCTGAATACAGAGGTTCCCTTTAGTCACAATGGCTAGCAGCCAAGAATAAACCTTTCCTCCATGAATCTATGTAATCCCTTTTAAAGCTTTCTGTAAGAAGTCAGAGGACCAAAGCCTAAATAAGCATTCCAGGTTAGCTATTTAGTTTTATCATTTTCTTCCCTGTTTTGTACTGCTTCCAAATTGTAATAGTTTCACACAGTTCTTTTATTGAACATTGTTAATCATATTCCTGTGGTGTTTGGGTTTTGGGACTTCAGTCTGCACACAGTACCTTGGCCTGTTTTGGCTACAGGTGCCAAAGTAATTGTTTGTGGAACTCAGCTTGCAAGTGTCCTTGCAGCTGGCTTTTTGATTAGTGCCAAGTAGGGCTGGAGGCTTGGTCCCTCAATCTCTCAGAGTAAGATTAGCTGGGAGTGGTGGTTTTTTACTCTGGGCAGTGATGATTCACTTCCCAGTTTCGTGTGTTTTGTTTTTTTACTTTAAACTGAAAGCCTTCCTGTCAGACAAGGAGGATACATCTGCTTTTGTAATTTATATCTAGCAGATACCTGTCATATTTGTAACACTTTAATAACCCTTTGTTTAAAAAACTTTGTTGCAGGTATCCCTTTTATTTTCACTCTGGGTTGAAACAGTAAGACCATATTTACAGACAGTGGATGAGTGGATTGTCCATGGTAACTTGTTTGATCCTGCTAAAGAATTTATAATTCAAAGGTAAAGTTAATGAACATTTATATGAAACACAGTGCTTTTCATTAGGAGAGCAAATCCTGACTAGATGACCATAGCTGTGCTTTCTCAAGCATCCCTGCATCTGCAAGGGACTTCCTTTTTTGCGGGCTACACACATCCTGTGCAGTCATGGAGCTTTGTTCTGTATCCTGCTCTCTGTGAGAGTCAAAATAAGCAACTGACTTTTGCTCTTCCTTTATCTTCATCTAAAGGAAATATCAGCACTATGAGCTAGAAACTAGTTCTACAAAATCAATTTGATTTGACAGTTGCCATTCATGAAATTATTAGTAAAGTACCTCTTGGAGGAAAAAAATCAATTACTAATTTTCTCTAAGTATGTGGTAGCATTAGAATTAAAACAGTTTGCAGGCAAAATGATCACCCTGTAGGTGATTGTTGTCAGCTTTGTAAAACGTCTTCTCAGTATTAACTAACTGAAGAAAGATTATTTTTGACAGTTGATAGATTTGTGGAACTAGAGAAATAATGACCTGTTCCTTGACATGTTTCTGAATGTAGTGCTTATCACTTCAGTGATCCTCTTCATGATTCTTCATCTCATGGCCATTTTGTGCTGGTAGTACTATTTCACTCTAGTTCAGAGATTCAGTACTCGGGGGTATGTTCCAGAGCATTTGGGGAGTACGTGAAAACATTATGTCACGGGTATGCTAATATGAAGTTACAGTTTTAGGGAAATGGGCTGCGACTGTGTATACGAGTGAAAAAAACACAGCTCTGGTTGACTGTTTTGAAAAGCTCTCCATAGTGTTGTGCAGACAGTTGACAGCTTCATGCATTTTGTCTGTTGGTCTATAAAAGCCAGGGTGAAGATATAGAGTATGCTTTTAACCAGTTAATATGATTATTCTGAGCATACTATTAACTTTTGTTTGTACCGTCAATCAAAAAAAAACCATAGAATGGTTTTCTCCACCAGTTGACATCCTAGTTAAGATAATCTTTGATAATTTTCACTCAACACACTACATGTTAATAGGGGAACAGGATTTTTAAAGGGAAACTTAATGACTTCATTTTTGTCTTTGCAGAAATAAAAATGTTCTAGTTAACCACAGGGACTTCTGGTATGCTACTTACACCTTGTATAGTGTATCTGAAAAGACTGAGAATGAAGAGAAGATGAGCGATAATGCTAGTGCCAGTTCTGGCAGTGATCAGGCACCTTCTAGCAGGCAACACACCATGGTCTCGTTTCTAAAACCAGTATTGAAGCAGATCATAATGGCTGGAAAGTCCATGCAGTTGTTAAAGAACTTGCAATGCACGGATGGCTCTTCACAGCAGGCATCATCAAGAGGTAAAAAAAAATAGGCTGCATAGATAAGACTGTAATTAGTCTTGGTCTTTGCTGATGTGCAGTCGTCATTGGTTTCCTAGCATTGCATAGATTTGCATTTTCACATGTGGTGGAACTGGGTATGTTTTATTGCAGATTCTTAAACCGATGTCTACATTGAAATACAACTACCTATATCTCACAGTTAGCATTAATTTTTGCCTTCTTGACTGTAAGCCACTTGTACAGCTTAAATTTTCAGTGATTATTGTATCTGAATTAAAATATTTGATGGCTGTAAAGATTTACAGTCAGTCCAGAAAACAGGCTTCATTCAGATCATGAAATGTCTAGTATACTGCTTATTGTCCTAACGGCTGAGTCATCTAAGTAAGTTGGAGTTCCAGGGGTAGATGATATGTTGGTTTTTCTGCCTTTGCCTGATTTTCATGTGGAAGTGGTGTGAAGTAGTCCCAGTGTACACAGGAAAGTACATTTCTTTGTATTAGTGAATATTGGCCAATCAAGAACCAAACTCTTAGGGGGTTAGTAGTGGGTTGCCATCTGTTGTGTTTTGTATTAGAATGCTGTGTTTTAATGGGGACTGGTTTTAATGTGTATAGAGCCATAACTATTTATTTAAATTCTGATTGTCTATTGATTTTATTTTGTGCTCTACCTGTATATTTTGTTGTTCACCGCCCTGAGCCCTCCGGGGGAGGGCGGTATACAAGCATACTACTACTACTACTACTACTACTACTACTACTACTACTACTACTACTACTAATAATAATAATAATAATAATAATAATAATAAACATGTAATAGTACTTAATTAGCATTGTGAGTGATTCGGGGACTGCCAGAAAGTAATAATATGAAATGAAAACATGGTTGTGTAAATTAGTATCTGTTCCACTTGGAATTTGTGTGGACATAATTTTGCTAATTATAGTTTAAGAGGTCTGGATTAACTGAAGGAATTCATACTGAAGAGATGTAAGAGCTACTATAGGGACAGAAGCATCTTGCTCTCTATGTCACAATATGCTTTAAATGGTTTGGAGGGTATGTTCTTCTCTGGCTTTTGAGTCTTGAACACCAAAATGGTACTCAAATAAAGTATTCTGACTTTAGAAGAGAAGTGCGTCAAATCACAATACTTGGGTGCTGTGTGGTTTCGGGGCTGTATGGCCGTGTTCTAGCAGCATTTTAGCCCTGGCGTTTGTACACCATCTGCGGTGAGAAGCGTCAGAATAGAACTGCTGAACTTCTATGCTACTAAGTCATTCGACCCGATGAAAGCCTTCAACAATACAAATCACAATACTATTTCATTTTTTGGGTAGGATATCACAAGTGGCATTAGAGGAAAAAATGTCACCTGCATGTTCAAGATTCATGTATTGGTAGGCACCGCCCGGAGCCCTTTGGGGACGGGGCGGTATAAAAACCTAAAGTATAAATAAATAAAATAAATAAATGTAGAAATGTCTGAGAATCAGAAACTCAGAGTTTCTTGTTCAACTATATTCTGTTGTTGCTGTGTCCTGCTTTATTAACATTATCAGGGCTTAATTTTTTACTTTTTTTCTGGTTTAAACCATTGATAAGATAAATAATATTTCACTAACCGATTCAGATGCAGAAAGGAAGAGCTTGTACACATTATTTCTGGAATCTGTCCAGTCAAGGCTGCGGCATGGGGAAGAACCTGTTCAGGAAATTATTACAGAACAGCAGGCAACCAAACAGAGTCTAATAAAGATGCAGTCTATTGCAGAGAGGCATTTGGAATTGGATGATGTTCACGATCCCTTGCTGGCTATCAATTTTGCAAGGTAATTGAAGTGTTGCAAAATAATTGATTTTTACTGCTGTATCAAAGATCAGGCTATGATGTTTCCTCCAGACACATACTGAGGAGTTCTTGTTTCTCACATGGCAGAAATAATACAGAGTAAGATGACACATGCACAGGGTAAGATGATACACATACATAATATAGAGTAAGTGACACATACACAGGGTGGCTTCTCCATGGGGGGACTGCTCCATGGGGTCTGGGCAATGTCAGGGTTCTCCTGACAGCCTGGTTGGAAGACAACATGGCTGAGACAGAGAATGTGGGGACAGTAACAGTGTCAGGATTGCTCTGATTGCTGCATGGTTAAAAGAGGGTTGAGAGCAGGGGAACTGGTGATGAGGCAGAAGAAGATACACTAGAACTGCAGACTGAGCGTAATGGTGCCCAAACGAAAAAGCAGCTGACTCATCTGAGTTGGCAAAGCACAGATAGCAAGATAACCAGGGATTGTCACTGGAACCTATGTGGTTGGTTGAGTCTCAGCACAGCCCAAAAAAGTTGGCCAAGCCCTCCCACTAGAAGAGGGAGCCAAGAAGCTCAGAAGGGGTAAGGGGGATGGAGAAGGGATTAAAGACTGCAGGCAGGCAACTATATGAGACACACCAGGCCCTTCAACCCTTGAAGAGGCATGCCTGCCAGTGAAGCAGGAGCCAGGGACACCAGTTTCCAACTCAGCCCCAAAGAGTTAAGAAACAACCTGACTGGAAAGCACAGAGATCTGAGAGAATAGGATTGAAAGGCTGCACAGGGACACCTGTTGGCAGCACTTTGTATCTGGTGATGGTGAGGCCAAGGAGGATTCCCAGGGAATCTGACTAGTATTCAGTGGTCAGTTTATGGTCTGACAATATGAGGAGGTCACACACCTAAAACATACTGTTGGACATATTGGAAGACAATAACCTGTGTATATTTTGCTCAGTTTTTATTTCTTAACACTGCCTTACATATGAAACATTAGTTTTACTCCACTAAGACCCATTATGCATGGAATACTTACCTTGGGACTCTTCCCTGCACAGTGGGCTTTCAGTAAGCTCCCCTTGTGTTTCTTGCTAAAATGTGAGGAGACACTCCATCCTGGGTGTGCAGTTTTTCTGCAGAGAACTCTCCCAGCCTGGTTCTCTTAACTCTGCCCATCAACTTATTCTAAAAGACACAAATCTTAAAACAATGGAACCTCGGTTTTGGTCGGTAATCCGTCCGAAAACAATAGGCAAAATCTGAAACTGATAAAAACTGAGGCAGTGATTTCCATAGGAAAGTTCCATAGGAAATTAGCAGCGAGGTCAGCGAGGCACAGCTACAAAAGCTGCGAAATCCGACGAAATCCGAGGCAACCAGCGAAAACTGACACAAAATGTTCATGGAAAAAATTGACAAAACCCGAAACCGACGATAACCGCAGTCAACAAAAACCAAGGTTCCACAGTATTGTTAAAAGCACAGATCTCATTATACTTGGTAGTCAAGATGGCTGGCTTAGTCTTTAAACTGACATTTTATCAATCCAAACCCCCCCCCCCCCCCCCACAGACACAAATGAAAGAGCAAATCAATTCCTTGGACCACACACTGCTGAAGAATGGGACATTGTACTATAGCCAATATTGTCTCCCCCCCTCCCTGGTACTCCTGCCGCAAGAGCACAGAGGCTTGTTATTTCCAAGCACACTCTGTCAGTGTCTCAATATATCAATAGAATGCAGAGATTGGTGTGTTTTGGCTAAGCTGGTGCGAGTGAACGTTTTTTCTTTTACTTAGAGGAGCCAGCAACATGGAAGGGGGACAGAGGGAAGATGTCCAGGGCAAAGCTGTGCTCACTGGTAAATCTGCCTGCTCTGGCAGCGAAACAAAATTAAAATCATTCTGTAAGTTCTATCATTTGCCACTGTGGAAAAGTTACTGGATTTTTCCCCTCAGTTTTTTGAGGGATTTTTGAAAATGGTTAGGTATGGATTCTAGTAAGAAAACAGATCAGCTGCCTTTCTTTGTTGAATGCAGTACAGATTTTGTTTGAAATAAGCTGTCAAAGTATTTGGTCACTTTTAGAACTTTGGGCAAGTTGATTTAAGAACTGAGGTCACTGGCTTTGTTGGAAGCTCTGTAGAGTATACCCTAATTAACCGTGAAAAAGTTCATTCATAGTTTTACATTCTTGGTAACTATCTGCCATGTTCAAAGACATTTCAAATGTTTGTTGTTGCACAGATTGTATTTGGAGCAAAGTGACTTTCATGAGAAGTTTGCTGGTGATGATGTTTGTATGGATAGATCCTCTGAATCGGTTACCTGCCAAACATTTGAACTGACATTGAGGTCTTGCCTTTATCCTCACATAGACAAGCAATATTTGGAATGCTGTGGAAATTTAATGCAGACTTTGAAGAAAGATTACAGGTGAGAATTTAAATATATTGCCACTTATAGCATCTGGTCTGTTTTTGTAGAACGCTTAGTCTGGGTTTAGATTTCTGGTAACCTTCTGGAGATCTGTGGCCCAAAAACTGTCCAGCTGTCCTTCAGCAGGGACAGAGCCTTTTTGGCTCTGGCCCCAGCCTAGTGGAATACTCTGTCCAATGAGACCAGGGCGCGGTGGGTTCTATCACCATTCTGCAGGGCTTGTAAGACAGAGCTATTCTGCCAAGTCTGTGGTTGAGGGCAGCAACAGTATTCCAACTCAGCTGGTCTCCTCTTTTTCTCTCATTCTTTGGTTATTATATTTTAGATCTTAGGTTATGTGGATATTTTATGTAATTGTTAATTTATTGTTGTATGCTACTCGGACCCCATTTATAATTTAAAATAATAATAATAATAATATATTTTGAAGCAAGGTCTCCTGAATCAGGCACCTTACTTGTACTGTGTTAATGAACTTTTATTAAGGCTGCTCATTTTCATAAACTGCATACATGTGAGAGGTTTCTTTTATAAATATTGAAGCATTAATTAGAACACTGAATTACAAAATATGATGAAATCAAATCTGACGAAGCGATTGTGTTTCTTGCTCAGGCTGGTAGAATACTTGCAGGCAATGAGAAACTTTTTCTTACTTGAGGCCGGTGATACCATGTATGACTTCTACACATCTATTTTTGATAAAATACGAGAGAAGGATACATGGCAGAGTGAGACATTCCTAAATGTTCAGCTCCAAGAAGCTGTTGGGCAGCGTTACCCAGAAGACAGTTTAAGGTAAGAAATCTGTAAGTATAATTGCAGTGGGAAAAAGGAAAAGCCTCTTTACTGTGTAACGGGGAAATGATGAAGAATGCGTAGCTCAGTTCTGGGACATTGGCGACAGGTGCACACAAATATTAATCAAAAAATCCTAAGCATGGAAATTGAATTCCCTTTTCTCCTTTGAATTTCTGCCGAAATCAACATGCCATCTTCAAGAAGTCTGGTTTGGGTTTAATCTCCTTGCTGGGGGATGTGAAGGAGGGCAAAAGGAAGCAAGAATCCAGGACTGCATTCTGTTAAGCCCTGACTGGATGGGAAAAAGAGCTGGCATGAACATATCTGACTTAAATGTTAGAGAGCTGTGCTGTCTCTGGCTTTGCTGATGAAGGGTATTTTTTTAGTGAGTAGAAGGGTTTGGGGAAGGGGTTTGCCTTTTCTGTTTAAGTAAGAACCCACTGCTACAAAAGGAGGAGAATCTGGAATGGTGGGAGATTGATGCTGTTACTGATGGTATAATGTTTGCAAACATTTGAATGCTGAAAAAAAACATCAGGGTTTTTTTGCGGGCACAAATAGAAATAAGGAATGGTCTTTCCCAATACCCACCACCAATTCAGATTTGTCCTTTTGGTCCATATGGGTTTTGTGATTTCTAGCATAGTCTTTTGGGATGTCAAAAGGGACTATTGCTTCCTCCTGTGCCAGTGGAAAAGTTGGTAGGATTGAATATGCTAGATGTAAATATGACAGACTGGAACTTGAAAGCAGGCATGGATCTGCCTGTATCCATAGCACCAGGCTGATACTCCAAGCAAAACAATATACAGCAATCAAGCACTAAATCTGTGTAGTGTACTTAACAATGTGTAAGCTATATAACACAGTAATAAGGACAACTGATTTGATTTTTAGGAAGAATGATCTAACCTTCACAGATCTCAAAAACCAAATCCCAGTTGTTTTTCTCCTAAAACTATGTAATATCTGACTGATACGTGATGAGGGTAGTTAGATACTTGGTTCAGAACATAGCTTTTCTTCTAATCTTCTGTTATAAAGTTTGGAACAGAATTGCAGCTGGGTTGGGGGTTTTTGTCTGATATGTTTTGTGTTTGATGCAAAATGGTAGCTGTCTTGCTGTCTAGACCATCTAGTATCTGTTTCTCTACTTAGGCTGTCTATATTATGTGAAAATATTGATATCGCCAAAAAGGAACTTCCTGTTCATACCTTGGATGGTTTAATACTGAGTTATAAGGTAACTGTTTTTTCAATAGCCTATCAACTGAAGTAAAAAAAAAGTAATGACAGCATTGAATATAAAGTACTGTAATATGCAACAAATTCAGGGGGAAACTGAAATTATTTCATCAAGGTAATTTTTGTCTTCCTTAGGTCCCTTGGCCTGTGGACATCGTTATAAGTGTAGAGTGTCAAAAAATCTATAATCAAGTGTTTCTCTTGTTGTTACAAATCAAGTGGGCCAAATACAGTTTGGATGTGTTAAGATTTCATGGTAAGGAAATTCATAGGCTCTTAATTGTGTGATTAGAAACATCTCTTAAAAACTGGGGTGCTGTAGCCACACTGCTTTAAGATACTACAGGAACCTAATGTTCTCTTTACCTGCCCCTGCTTCCTCCTTAGAGAAAGGAGAGAGAAAACAGGAATAGAAGCAGAATATGTGAAGATACAGGGAGAAGCAGGTGTTTATGGCAAGGAATATGTTGAGGATAGAATGACTGAGCAAACAGATGGGCTGCTGCTGAGTGGATCCTAGTGAGGGTCCATATGGTTATTTGTCTGTTTGCTAGAAGCATGGCTGTGAGCTCTTTGCCTATGTGATTCAAAACTGTGCTAGGAAATTGAGTTTCGCAACTTGAATTAGTGACGGGTTATGCAGATTTGCTTATTGTGTGATGTATATGGTTTATTAGTGGTGTATCTGACTAGGATCTGGAAGATGCAGATTCAAATCTTCACATGGAATTTGCTGGGTGACCTTGGGCTAGTCGCACACTCTCCGCTTATCCTATCTTATAAGGCTGTTGTGAGAATGAAACAAATGAGAAGAGAATGATGTAAACTGTTTTGGGTCCCCTTTGGAGAAAAAGCTGCGGCATAAATGAAGTAAATAAATGTATAATAACATCCTGCCCCCTCAATCTGATGTTTGTAACCATAAGAGTTTAGAGGAGCTGAAATGTTCTAGATTCTCAGTTGCAATTTGCTAGTTACGTAACTCTGGCTGCAAATTTATCTTACATGTTGAAGATAACCATACAATCTTGTTCTTTCAGCCTTGGGTTTTAATACCCTTTCATTTCCTCTGTTCTTTAGTTGTACTGAACAGTGGATGTTCCAGCACATATGACTATAATGTCTTGATCTTTGACTTCCTACTGCCTCAAGGCAGCCCTGCCCTTTGCTGTTTGAACAAATCCCTGAGATCAGCAGTTGCTGCTAAATAAAACACCTGACTGAGGAAAATTGTTAACTTTTCAGTTAAAAATAATAGCAGTAGTATGATGCAAAAACAAAGCCAGTGTAATACATTTTAGTAGGACCAAACAGAACAATGAGATAACTTTTGCTTGGAATTCAGGCCTCTTGTCTTCATGTTATACAGAATGCCAGGCAGATTTGGATCAGGTGTTGCTGGGTGGAGCTGGTTTTAGGTTGTTCCGTTGGTCTTCTGGGAGGGAAAATGGTAGCCTCCGGCTTAAAAACAACAACAAAACAGTAGTTGATCTAATGTCTTTCTGACACTGAATGGAGTCCATGTGTTCCTTTAAATAGCTGAATTTAGAAGAAAAAGTAGTGGGTAGTTAATAGTAACAGTATTGGAGATTAATTTGAGATGAAGCCATGAGTCAATAGAAATGGTTTTGGTGTTTTTCCTAATGTTATGTTTCCATTGTACGAACCTCTTTGAAGAGTTAGTCAGTGCAGCGGAAAAACCTCAGGGCAAAGGAGAAGTGACTGTATTTGAACAGGACCCACTTCCTCAATTTGGATCCCAGGCAGAGCCCGTAAAAGAACAAACTCATCGCATGTTCCTTCTAAGGATGAAACTCATGCATTTTGTTAACAGCCTGCACAACTATATAATGACTAGGGTATGTATTTCTACAATAACTTAAATAAAATTAAGAATGTAGTGTCTAGTGCATCAATGTGGTGCCAATGGGGCTTACACTTTTCCTGGTATTGCCAAATATTTTTAGAACCTGGATAGGTCCAGGTGCGGCTTTTTCCCAGCAAGGCTTCTGATTGGCCACTGGAAGTTTGATTGTCTGTGCAGATTTTTAAAAAAGCTGCTTTGGTAGCAGCTGCAACCTCTTCCCCGTGTGACTGAAAGTAAAGTTACACAGGGAAGTAAAGTGCAGCAGCCATTTTGTGGCTCTGCCTGCTGTGGCAACCATGTTGGGCTACAGCCACCACACTGTCTCAGAATTCCAAATGTGTCCACAGACTCAAAAATATTTGTTAATCATACCAAACAGCCCCTGACATACATGCAAGTATATGTAACCTTTACTTTGTGTAGGGAAAGTTCGTCATCTTTATTTAGGGGGTCAGTCTAATAACTGGACTTACAGTTTCACTTTAATGGCTATTCACATTTTGAATTTTGCTAAGTTGTTGTTTCTTGGAGAGAGGAAGTACTCAAGAGAAATTGGATCCAAGCATGAGTGGGGCCTGGCTGCCTTCTCCTGATTTGCTAGTGGAGATGGGAATTGATAAATAACTACTATTTGTATTCTCTATGCATTAAGCTGCTTTTTTCTTCTGCTATTTTTTGTAGCAGAAATGGCGAGCTAAGCCCAGTAGTTTGCCTTGAGGTTTCATAGTGCTAGGACATTAGAGGAGAAAGTCCATTTTTTTGCTCTTGAGTATAATCTCTTACATTACAGTATTATACACCTCTGTCCCTACATTTAGGAGATGTGATCCTTGATAACAGAATTGTCACCTGACAAATTAACTTATTAAGTTCTAGAAAATATATACTTGTTTTAATAGACCTGTTGATTGGTAGATTATGAAAGCAGATTCTGTCTATCAGAATAGTTGTGGCTCTGGAGAAAAACTGAAATTATAAAAGCTCTGTATAACTTTTGTGATCAGTAAGAGGCATTTAAGTATTAAATCTGACTATCCTTATACGTTTTCATTTTTTAAAGATTCTTCATAGTACAGGTTTGGAGTTTCAACATCAGGTAGAAGAAGCAAAAGATCTAGATCAGCTGATTAAAATTCATTATAGATACTTGTCTACAATTCATGATCGCTGCCTGCTGAGAGAAAAGGTACATTCAATACAACTTGTGATTTTTACTTGATACATAAATGCTACAGAGCAGAGTGATGTCCTCTAGGTCTTATTTTGCTCTCTTATAAATTGTTTGAAATAGCATTTTTGATTTATCTTGGGGGACTGAGGACCATTTATTTCTTCAATGTTTTGATTACACTGTTTGTATAAGACCTGAAACTGTTTTTAAAAGCCTGGTTTAAAAATGTTTCTTAAATGGCACAAATTTGAAAAACTGAATATATATTCTTTTGATTATTTCTGTTTCATATGTAGAGATTTTCTATCTTTAAACAGAACATTCTGTGTAGTTACCATGAAGTCCCAAAGAAGCCTTTTCAGGCTTAGATCATCCTGGACTACATTAGCAAAGGATCATGTGATAACATGATAACATGCAATAACTCATAATTCTGTTCTGGTCAAGGGGAGGGATGGCATGCAAGGGGAGGAGAGGGAGGGGGAGGGGTGGCTTTTCAAGGGAAGGGGAGGGAGGGGTGGCATGCAAGGGAGGGGAGGGAGGGGACCTGGCATCTGGACATGGCCCACCCACCCTAACGGAGAGGGGGAGGGGATGGAGGGGAGGAGTGGCATGCAGGAGAGGGAAGGGAGGGGGAGGGGTAAATATCTAGCAAAATCAGTTTTGTTGTAAAATATAGCATCAATGATATAAGATAAGGATGTGTATATTAAATGATAGCTGACAATTTTAGCCAACTGCCATTGCTTTTAGGAATTTATCAAAGCATGGTCCTCCATCCCTCCGCCATCATTTATTGCAGCTCTTTAAGAACCTCTGGTTGACTTATTTCGACACTGGTGTTACCTTCATATATGCCATATTTCCATCTACAGATTTTAAGCCTTCTTGCCCTATATGTGCTAAAGATTTTATGACTGAAAACAGTAAAGTCAAACTCAAAAGGCCTGTAATGCCAAATGTTCTATCCAGCAAATGCTGAGGACCATCTTTTAGGGAGGTTTGACCTAAAGATCAATTCTACATTAAGTGGACAATGGAAACATTAATAATTGTTTGTTTACCATTGGCAAGTTCTCTATCTCCATAAACGATTGTAGCATGAATAGATTGATACAGCAGTAATGGTCAAAATCCAAAACATGTGTGTTCATTGACATCCACTGATTGACGTGTGCCCTTAGTACTTTTCTTATGCTAATCAGTAGGTAATGCTATAAGAGTTGTTGAAGAAGTAGCCCCATTAGTGATGCTGGATTTGTGTTCAAGAATGCGTAGAATATGTTACTGTAGGTATCCTAACTTAGTAAAGGCTCCTGGGCCTTATGTTTTATATCCCTGAATTGGAAATAGCTGAATATTTAGGATAGTTTTTTATTCATGGTTGAAGCATTTCAATCATCTAGGGGAGCTGGGAAATGTAATCTGTACCAGGGGAATTGAATCATTTTGAATTTCAAAATGCGACTGACCACAGCGACTGCTTTGTTTCTCATGTTCAGGTTAGCTTTGTGAAAAAAGCTATAATGAAAGTACTAAACTTAGTACTGATGTTTGCGGATCGTTGGCAAGCTGGCTTGGGAGCTTGGAAGTAAGTACACACACAATCATTCATGTTGCAGTCATTTTACAGCATCTGTCTTTTAGTTGGTAATTTGTCCTGTATATGAAGTATTGTGACTTGAATGTAGTGGGAAGATTAGACTAATCACCTGAACAAGAATTACTTTCACTTGAAGCTGAATCTTATAATTTTTCAGTTTATGATGGAAATAGTACATTCATATGTTCAATAATAAAAAGAATTACATTTTGTGACTGTTTCCCTCTAGTATAAATAGTTACTGGGTATGATCTCAATCACTATTCTTTTTCATTGTTTATAAAATTGTGGCTATGTAAAACTTTTCTGGAAGAATTTCTGCTTTTTGAGAATAATGAATGTATTGGGTAATTATTTGATCTGATTGTGTATAAAAATGGCTAATTGACACAAGATGTAGAATTCATCACCTTTGATGTTTGGCTATCTTTATGTATATATTTAAATCCTTTTTAACAAAGTGTAGTATAGGTGTAGTTGTGGTGAAGATGTGGTGGTCAGGGTTGCAATATTATGCTTGCTTCATCAATGGGACTTGTATGGCAGACTGCTTATTGAATGGACTGTGGGGCTAAGGGTCATGCCCTATCCATGTCTATGTCATGCATTTATTATGACATATATGCACTGTAAGATGCATGTGCTTGCTCATCTTCACAAAAGCAGTGAACATCTGACCCATTGAAAAGCATGCATTGTTTAAATTTTACGGGACCAGGCTGAGTGAGGTGTTTGGTATAGTGTATGTCTGAAAGAGTGATAAATGACTGACACTGGTTTCGGAGTTTAGATGCCACAGCTAAGAATAAAAGCTTTGATTTGTTAAGTATGTACTTATTTGCAACTACAATGTGTTCTTATTATTTTTAATTCCGAAACCATTAATCTTCTTCATTAGAAAGAAGTAACGTTTCTTGATTTCTAAGAACTGTGAATGGAGCAGAATTCAGAGAAGGGATCACTGCAGTCCTCATCATGCTGGAACCCCCCCCCCCCCTTCCGAAAGCCACTATTGAGAATGTTGGTTGATTCCTGTGAGTGTTATAGAATAAGAGCATGGGAGACTGCAGCTGGAAAGGGGAAATTGGCAGAAATCACCCCTTTCTTGTATGAGCTGTTACTTAATGGAGCAAGAACTCACGAAAGGTGCCTCAAGAGAGTGATTCATTAATTGCATTCCTTGCACCGTATCTCACGTTATTCCCAAGAACCTGCTAGACACCTGGGACAGCTTTTCTGAGAACTCCAGTGGGAATGCAAAGAGACCCTTTGTGAACAGTGCTCTATCTACTCGCAGTGCCTTAAAATTTTTAGTTATTGTCTTAGTACAATTCGATGTTTGCCATTTTCCATTTATATTACCCTCTATTGTTTTAGGATGGAATCCATAACGAAGATGGAATCAGATTTTAAAAACTGCCATATGTTCCTTGTGACCGTGCTGAACAAAGCAGTCTGTAGAGGCTCTTTCCCACATTGTGAGTATTGAGGAAAGAAGCTCAAATGAGATTTTCTGTTTTCAGTAATTTATTTCATAATACATTGTTCTTTATGCTCCCAGTTCAATATAATCTAAGCATAAAAGTAGCTTTCAATTTTAACTTTTAACAGCATATAATCATATATAAGAAAACTACTGGTACATAGTAAGCATTGTAATAGAAATGTTTCTGACTTGAAACTAATTGAAAAGACATAAAATTGCTTGTCAGTTTGTGCTGTATTTTGGACCAGAAGCACCCCCCCCCCTTTTAAAGGAATGAAAAATAAAATGCTACACTAAAATAAATTACTTTTGTGTTTTTTCCTAGTGGAGTCTTTAGCCTTATCGCTCATGGCTGGAATGGAACAAAATTAGCAAAACACAGATTGGAACTTCTTCCTAATGCTGTGGTCTGGTCATTCAGTGGGGATCACTTGAAATGCCTTTTGATCTGGCTAATCACAGGACTGCTGTCTGTACATTAGAATTTACATACTTGTACATAAATGAACAGATGATGTGTTTCTGTTTGAAATGGTAAAATGTTTTTCGGGTAAATAAAATACAGTAATAGTGCAATTATTTTATCATTCGTTGCTGAATTACTAAACATTAATTATGTCATTTTCTGCTGTCATCTATGACCAACCAAACAATTAGTAAAATCATGAACTATTTTTAAAGGTTTCCCAGAAGATGATGGTGTGCACAGGCTACAGGCTATCCCTCAATGCAGTTACTAGAATGCTATTACAATAATCCAGTAACACTGGATTGTGCTCATTTCCTTTTCTGCAAGATGTAATTGTATTTCACCTGTTCTAGATGTAATTTTATTTCAGTTCTGAAATTCCCACAGCTCCAGCAGCTATAACAAAAAGTACTGTACTACTGAACAGTATTTTCCAAAAAAGGAATTGGTATTGGCACAGGAGCCATACTCATTTATGCCACGGTTATCATCTTGTATAACATAACAAACTAACAACTGCAAAATGTCAATATCTAAATATTTGAAAAGAATAAGTGTGTAATGTAATGGATTGTGCCTGTATTATTCATTTGTGTCATTTGTTTACTTCACAATCAGCCTTTCCCACAGGCTTAAGATTTTAAAACTAAAAGCCAACAATAACAGCAACAAAAACCATTTAGAAATGTTCAGCAAACAAGGCTAATCCAACTTTTCCTATACTCCAAATGTAATTGTACTTCAGTTGGTTATTTTGGGTTCTGGCATGAGTCACTTTCACAGCAGCCTGTGCAAGTTACTCCACTGAAATCAATTGACTGCAGTAACTGGATGGGACTGCTGTGATTACGCCTGACAAATGGTGTGGGAAACAACTTCAGCAAATACATGGTCTGAAAACTTCTTTGTGTTTGTGTGTTTCTTTGATAAGATATTGATCAGGGTTTCCATCCTTTGAAGAACTTTTGCTTCCGGGGATAAGGAAGAAAAAGAAGGCAGGTTTGGTGGTTATACGCAAAAGCCCAGTCTTTTGTAATGTGTAACATTATGGAAAAGATTACATTTATTAAATGTAGTAGGCATTTTTACTCTTGATCATCTTGAAATTGGTTCAAACAATTCTGGAAGGTGCACTTTTTGACTTTAATGTAAACTCTGTCTTTAGGTCTAGCAGGTCCATTGAAGGATAAATATTAAAATTCTAGCCATGTTCCACACTGTAAGCTATTCATGCAAATGTACAAAATTGTACTTCACTTCTCTATATGCTGGCACTTTTAAATTTGCAGACTCGTAATATTGCAGAATGTCAGGGTGAACTATTTTCCTAAGAACAGTTTTCACGAAGGGCACTTTTGCACATGCAGAATAATGTACTTTCAATCCCCTTTCACAATTGTTTACAAGTGGATTTTGCTATTTTGCACAGTAAAATCCAGCTGCAAAACGCATTGAAAGTGCATTATTCTGTATATGCGAAAGTCCCCCAAGAGAAGCATTCATCTAACTTTACTTTGCTGTTGCTGTTTGTGTGATTTGTGATTTATACTTGTAATCAGGAAATTGTACCTTGTTTGATTTCATAGATTGCTTACTGGTTTTTTTAAATTATCCTAGGTTTCGTACTGGATATTGCAATTACAGTGTTGCTGCTGAATTCTAAAACTATAAGTCAGGAATTTAATACATTTTTAAAACAGTGCAATCCTAAACAGATTTACTCTAGTCTACCCAATGAAATAAATGTGCTTAGACTAGATTAATACTCTTTAGGATTGCACTATAAGAGTACCCTTTAGTATGTATTACTTAGAGCTGTAGTTAATTTCCAGAGTGCCAACAGACTTGTGTTTGTTTTGACACCCCACCTGTGACTATTCTGAGCAGTTTCCCAATGTTCTTCCTGCCCAACGTTTCAGGAAAGTGGGCAAGCCCCTTGCTCTGAGGATCTTGTACTTGGCAACTGGTTCCTACCTTGAATAGATGCCTCCAGAGGAAGTGGCAAGGCAGCGGCAAGCCTTCCAAAAGTACAGGTCTCAAGGCCAGGGTATAGTGAAATGTGTCTCAGTCCAATGCAACAGGAGCGGCACTGCTTTAGCTCATGCAGAAAATGCACTGAAGCAAACATATTAACAATCCTGAAGCTTGTATTTATTTATTTATTTATTCAATTTATATACTGCCCTCCCCCAAGGGGCTCAGGGTGGTTCACATAAATAAATACATTAAAACAATAACAACTACCAGAGTCACTAAAACATTCCACCTGCACAGAAAATTAAAACATATTTCATTGATGGCATAAACATTATCTGTTTTTGTTCCCCTTCCCTCTCTTCCCTGCGCCCACGGGAGGCCAGATATTAGTTACAGCAAATATCCGATGTTAACCCGGCTGGCCAAATGCTGTTTTGCAGGCCCTGTGGAAATTCTGTATGTCCCACAGGGCCCGGATCTCACCTGAGAGCCTGCTCCACCAGGTAGGGGCCAGGTACTTGATCGGCAGCCAGTGCAGTTGGAACAGGACCGGTGTAATCCAGTCCCTATTTGCTGTCCCTGAAAGGAGCCTGACTGCCGCATTCTGCACGAGTTTCAATTTCCGAATCATGGCCAAAGGTAAGCCCGCGTAGAGTGTGTTACAGTAATCTAGCCTAGAGGTGACTGTGGCATGGATCACAGTGGCCAGATCAGGACGGGAGAGATTCAGGAGAAAAGGAGAGTTAACAAAGACTGTTTCTGCACGGGCCAAAAACAGTGCCTTAGGGACAGTAAAAACACCATGTCTGGGGCACTGTTCGCACAGGTGCCGCTGTTGCAGCACAGCAGCGCTGTGCTCAAACCACCCCCCGCCCCCGGTGGGAAAACAGTGTTTTCAAAACTCGCTCAGTTATGCCGGTGGCTAGCTGCTTCTGCCACCATGCAAAAATGGCCAAAGATAGACAATTAACCCAGCATCCGAGTGGCTTAGTTCTAGTGTTGTGATAAATGAGAAATGTGTTTTCTACTAGGAATAAGGAGATGTCATAAGGGAGGATGCTTGTGGCAGGACAAGATAAGACTGTTGGATGACTAGGCAGAAGGGCAAGGCTTGTAGAATAATGGGATCATAGAGTTGGAAGAGACCCCAAGGCCATCAAGTCCAACCCCCTGCAATGCAGGTACACACAATCAAAGCACTCCTGATAGATGGCCATTCAGCCTCTCTTTAAAAACCTCCAAAGGAGACTCCACCACACTCCGAGGCAGTGCATTCCACTGTTGAACAGCCCTGACAGGAAGTTTTTCCTGACATTTAGGTGGAATCTCTTTTCCTTCATCTTGAACACATTACTCCTGGCCTAGTCTCTAGAGCAGCAGACAACAAGCTTGCTCCCTCACCAACTTCAAATATCTAAACATAGCTATCATGTCACCTCTTAAACATCTCTTCACCAAACTAAACATACCCAGCTCCCTAAATCTCTCCTCGCAGGGCAGGGATTCCAGACCTTTTACGATTTTGGTTGCCCTCTGGACCCGTTCCGTCTTGCCAGTATCCAGAACTGTACACAATATTCCAGATGAGGTCTAATCAATGCAGAATAGAGAGGAATAATGACATCCCTCGATCTAGACACTATACTATTGATACAGCTGCCGCATCACACTGCTGACTCGTGTTGAGTGTGTGGTCTACCAAGACTCCCAGATCCCTTTTGCATGTAATGTTGTCAAGCCAGGTGTCACCCATTCTATATCTGTGCATTTCATTGTTTTCTGCCTAAGTGTAGTATCTTACATTTATCGCTGTTGAAATTCATTTTGTTTGTTTTGGTCCAGCTCTCTAATCTGTCCATGTCATTTTGAATTCTGACTCTGTTCTATTTTGTCTGACTCTCCTCCTAGTTTGGTGTCATCTGCAAATTTGATTAGCATGCCCTCTATTCCATCATCCAAGTTGTTGATAAAAATATTGAATAGCACTGGGCACAGACAGAACCCTGTGGCACCCCACTAGCCACTTCTCTCCAGGATGAAGATGAGCCATTGATGAGCACCCTTTGAGTTCGGTCAGTCAACCAATTAGAAATCCATCCAATAGTAGCATTGTCTAGTCCATATTTCACTAGCTTACTTACGAGAATATTATGGGGCAACTTGTCAAAAGCTTTACTAAAATCAAGATCTGCTACGTCCACAGAATTCCCTTCATCTACCAAGCTTGTCACTCTGTCAAAAAAAGAGAGAAGATTAGTCTGGCATGACTTGTTTTTCAGGAACCCATGCTGACTTTTTGTGATCCCAGTATTATTTATTTTTTATTTATTTATTGTTTACATTTTTATACCGCCCCATCCCCTAGGGGCTCTGGGCGGTGTACAACAACTTAAAATACAATAAATAAGTTATTAAAAACATTAAAACAGCGGTAACACTATACTAACAATATAATAATAGGAAGGCGTCCGACTAACCCCATTTTCCATTAAAATTCTCCCAGGGGAAATTGGGGGAGAGGAAGGGAGGCGAGCCACAGTAGATGGAAGCCCAGATGGTAGACTGGCTGGGGCACCGTTTCAGCGGCTGGTCCCTCCAAAGGCCCGGCGGAACAACTCCGTTTTACAGGCCCTGCGGAACTCACCAAGGTCCCGCAGGGTGAACTACCGGAGGAAGGGTGTTCCCACCAGGCCGGGGCCAGAACATAAAAGCACGGAAGCCGGACTGGAAGAGGTCGAAGAGCGATGTGTCATCCAGGAAGCAGAAGCTGCTCAAGCACCACTCTCTCAATTACCTTCCCCAGAAACGAAAGATTCGAAACGGGGAAGGCGGTGAATTGGCCAGATCCCTCCGGATCTAACTTGGTGGTAGCTTTTTAAGAGTGGGCGGACCGCTGCCTCCTTCAACCCAGCATCCGGAAAGACTTTCCTTGCTCGAGGGAGCCATTGATGATACTCAACAAGATGGGGTCAGTAGCTCCGCCCACTTCCAAAAAGTTTTTACAAGCCAGGATGGGCACGGATCCAAGAAGGACAGAGGTAGGTAGGAGTCTAACAAAGCAGCTAAGGTCCTGTGCGACGAAGCTGGCTTCAGAGAGCAAGGAAAACTGGGCCAAACGAGGGCCTGAAGACGGCAAGGGAGCCTCCAGTTCACTTAATTGTATCCAATGTGGGGAAGAAAGGTTCCGGCGCGGAGCGTGGCGACCTTGTATCCATAAAAAAAGCTCATAAAAAAGCCTCACAGCTAATACTCAATTGTGGGTTTGAGGACTCCTCTCCGATAGGGAGTGCGTCAAAGACCGAACGGTATACGAAACAATTGTGCTGGGCGGGAATTGCTAGCCGGATCTGCGAGGGAAGAGGAGAAGAAGGCTCTCTTACCGCTTCTTTAAATCGCCACCTCATAGGAAACTTCATAAACGTCCTATAAGATGTCTTCGCGTGGCCTCGTCACGAGATTTCCTCCACACTCGCTCTAGACGTCCTAAGCACCCGTTTCATATGGCGCCAACTCCTCAGTATACCAGGGAGCGCCGAGAACGAGGGCGTAGAGGGCGCCGGGTGTAGCAATAACATCGGGATGGCATCGGAGAGCCGGAGTTCCAGTCCCCCCCACCTGCTCATCGAAAGTGTGCCGGCGGGTGCAGGGTCCCGCGAGAGCATCTCAGGAAACCAAAATTGGGATCCATGAGTCTCCGCGGGCGGAGCATAAATCAGCCAATGCCGCCTAGAACAGGGTAATTGTTGCGTAAGTCCGTCCACCCGAACTTTCAGGGCATAATGGGTCGGACCATGGCACCCTGCTTAACAGAGGATCACGTAATTCAAATTTACCCCTCGACCCGAAGACCAAGTCCAAGCTGTATGCCCGGCCTCATGAGTAGAGGGCCAGAATTTATCAAGGAGAGGCCTAGCGTGCGCCATGGATGCCGACACTAGCTCCGCCTTGCCGCTGTACATGAGGCCGGTGTCGACATGGACGTTGGAAGTCCCCCCAAGACAACAAGCCTGGGGAGACCGCAGCGCCCAAAGTCCGACACCACCTCCAGCGAAAGCCGCCGCAGAGCCGCCCCCTCGCGCTTAGGCGACCGGTACACCAGAAGGACGGCCAGCCTCTCCACGACCAACCACTTCTGAGACCGGTTTTACGCATTCCATGCCGGCGATCTCCGGGAGCGGGGACTGCCTGTGCTAAAAGGAATAGATTCACGGGCGAACAAAGCCACCCCACACCCCCGGCCCTGTGTTCGCCTCGGGCTGATTGATGGATAAGACATCGTAGCGAAACTCCGGTGGCGCGACCTCGCATTGGTAGGCTTGCACGGTCTCACCTTCACAAGCACTCCAGGTTTCGGTGACACACGCCAGAGTCCACCTGTTGGGCCCCTAAGAAAATCCTGAGAACACCTTGGTCTTATTATTACTTAATGGACCCATGGCGTTGATCAACATCCCAAAGACTGAAGCAGAGTATCCCTGATCCCCGCCACCTTCAAGTGTTTCAGAGATATGGAAATCGGAGGGTCAGAAGGCTAACGAGCATAACCAGATCTCGTCGCGCGCTTCAATATCATATGGCCACCGCCTACCAGTGAATATCTTCCCCGTCCCGCCCAGCACTGGGATCCCTAGCCCCAAAGTTGGTGCCCCCATGACTCTGCAAGCAACCACACTATCACCCCCCCAGCCTGACTTAACTTTAACCTAATAGAAGCTAGGGAGGAGCCTAAACTAAACCTAACCACCAGCGAAGCTGGCGACTATATATGACCCACCCACTAACACATACTAATACAATTCAATACAATCTATAACAAATTAAAATACTACACTACTACAAGCTGATATTCACAGTACTCATCTAGATTGTAAGCAACAATTTACCACAGTCAGGGAGTTTAGGGAGGAGTCAAAGAGTGAAGTCAGAGGCTAAAAAAGAGGGCATAAGAAGGCAAAAGGAGTTGCTGCCACCAATCTCCACGCCCTCATCAAATAAACAATGGAATTATATTGTATGGTCTGCTGTCGAGTCAATAAGGTGATGGCATAGTTATTACTGCACAAATCGTAGGTATGGGGCTCACACCACCCAGACCATTCGATTACGTGCAGGATATCCAGACTGGGGCAGTAGATCACTGAGGGGTAGTAGATCACTGGGAGGCAGCGGCACGGAGGGACAGCTCGGGTAACAGCCAGGGGGCCGCTGCCACCAGTCACCCCAGACGGCTCCCGAGTGGAAAACTCCGTGACCAAAAGACGCTATCCTATCGGGTGATGTAAAATCCAATCAGCCCCTCCTCACGACTCGATGTAATGTCCTGCATAGAAGGGCCACACAGTAACGATGTTGCTGAGTAAGCGCGCTGTTCCAGTTCCCCCGCAGCTCCCAGCCACTCAGCTGGCTTCTCAAGCCGATCTCGTTGGCTATAGCGTTGTGGGCAGTTAACCTCCCAATTCACCCTCCAGGAAGTTCTCTTCCGGATTTGCCACTACAGGTGTAATGCCGGATGTGGCTTTGCTGCATCAGGGCAGATTTCCAAAGTTTCCAGGGCTGCATCCGAGAGAGAGATCGTCGGCGTCATTGGCCAACCATCGCCTCCGCGAAACGCCATTCCTGTAGGGGGGCCGGTCGCTTCGTCGTCTCCCCCAGCAGCCTCGATGCAGCAGCCGCCCTATTCTTTGCCAACGGAATTCCCCAGGCGCATGTCGTCCGGAGCCGAGGGGCTCCAGGGAATCCCTGCCACCGATCCCAGATATGTCACAATCTCCGGCTCCCCTCGGGGAGCCACATTAGCTGACCGACACTCTCCAGTTGCCCGGCTGCCCAGCCACCTAGCGTTCCCTCCCAGATGCGTAGAACGGAGTGGAAGCTGTAGTGGCTGTAATGGCTGGCCGATGAGGGAAGCTAGAGGACTCCACGAACAACTGATTGGCGGGCAAAGGAGGCTGGAGAGAAGAGCACGGAGTCGAGGGCACAAGAGAAATCAAGTACCTTCGAATTACGCCCGTCAGCGATGGCTCCTCATTCCACTCCAGTTAAGCAATGCGTTCCTAAACCCCAGTCCTTCGCGATTTGTTATTACTTAGCGTTTATGACTTCTTCAGCTTTTGTTGACTTTTAAAGCTTTGTTAGCGTTAAGCGTTAAGCTTTGTTAGCGTTAGGTTTACGTCCGCTCACCGCTCGCCAGCAGGCCAAGCTTCCAGCCTCCGACTTCCAAACTTCTAAGCTCCAAGCTCCCAAGCTCCCAGAGACACACTATAGTGAGAGTGGGTAAAGACTTTTCTTTCAACACTTTCCTTTTCTATACCGCTTCAGACTAACTAAAAAAGATTTAAAGAGTTAAATCCAATTTTTTTTGGTAGACTTCGCTGTTGAGCGTCCGCCATGCGGAATCCATCTTAGAGAATGGACCTTCTAGATGTTGGCAGACTGTCTGTTTAACTATCTGCTCCAGAATATTCCCTGGTATTGATGTCAGGCTGACTGGATGGTAATTATTAGGGTCCTCCTTTTTCCCCATTTTGAAGATAGGGATAACATTAGCCTGAGAAGGATCCACTAAGCAGAGGTCGTGGTAACAGCAGAAGCTGAAAAGGAGAACGCAGGAACCCAGGCATTGTTGACTTCAAAGAACAGAAGCCCTCTTCCAGTCCACTGGGATTTCTCTTGTTCTGCAGGATTTTTCAAAGATTAAAGCAAGTGGTTCTGAAACTGCACGTATTGAGCATGCTTAATAGGCAGAGGTGTACGGGGGGGGGGGGGGAATGGCGCCCCAGGGACAACACCTGCTCTGGGCGCCCCCTACCCCCTGCACCTCACTTGCGCTCAGGGGCAGGATTTGGAGGCAGGGGGCTGACTCCTGCCATGGCACCCATCTGGCAGTGTCGCCCTCCGCCTCCCTGCAGGCCGCCTCCTGCCCTACCCAGGATCTGAGAAGGGAAGAAGCTGGCCTCAGGGAGGGGGGGGGGCAGGGTACTGCAGCAGGTGGCCCAGGAGCCAGCCTGCCCCTGTGGCGCCCATCTGAGGCGCCCCCAAGGGCCTGGGGAGGGAAAGAGGGCACTGCAGAGGGCACTGCAGCAGTCTTTAGATGCATCCCCCGCATCAACCCAACTCTTCCAAGGCGGGTCGGTGTGGGGGAGGAGGGGAGCAATTTTGCACCCCTCCCTTGCTGTTGCACCCAGGGTCGTTTGACCCCACCTGTCCCTGTGGGTTAATAGGCTAATACATATTAATTTTTTCTCCTGCTCTGACGACAAACGGTATTATAATGAGTATACAGGAAGAATACGGGGCTAAATATTAAGGAGCAACATGGGTGGACAGGAAAGTTGTGAGTCCAAGAAACCATAGCCAACAGAGAGAATGTGGCGAATTTGGGTAAATGGAATAAACATGCTATGGATATACTGTTTCGGGGGAGTCTGCCCATGTGGGGACGGCTCTCCTTTCTTTGCAAATAAAGCTACTTAAAACTCTCTTCTGTTGCCTTGATATTTGGTAAAGAAATGTTGGGCACCGCACCACAGACATAGTAACAATCCTACATCTTGTATTCAGTAGAAAAAGAGAGTTAACAAAGATAGGCAAATTAAAAAATCCAGTATTTTCATTTATCTGAGCGGTTAAACTTCAGGATTGTTAATATGTTAGTGACTCTAGAAGTAGAACGAAGATCTACAAGATCCAATCAACCATAAAACAAATGTACTCACAAGATAGCTATACGACGCTGCAACTTTTAATTAGGCTAAAAAGTTTCTGACGAGATTCCCAGTTCCTTCCTATTGCAAATCCCCTCCCCCCCGGTGTGGAGACGGCAGGCGGGCCCTGGGCCTGGAAGGAGGAGCCGGAGGTGCCCGCACGGCTGCTTTCGAGAGGGATGGCCGAGGGTTTGGGACAGGACGGGGGAGGAGCTGGAGCGGGAGGAAGGGTGTTTCCTGGCACCGCTTCCCCGTCTGAGCGACTGAGGCAGGAAACTCCCGGGTCCGTGAGGCCCGGGCCAAAACAACCCCCTAAACTAGCAGCTTTGGGCTGTTGCGCCAGGTGTGGAGGTGAAACCTCGGGGCTCGAAGGTGACTGCAAGGGGCGAGCGGCGGGTCTCCTCGCGCCAAGACTGGTGAGAGAAACTTTCTTTCTTTGCGCCTTCGTCGTCCTCCTCCTCCTCCCTCTTATCAGCCTTTGAAGGAGGCTCTATTCTTTCCCAAGCCGTCCTTCCTTTCCTGCCTGCGGTTCCAGGCCCCGAGGGGAGGATTAGGACTGCAAAAAATGCTCCTTAAACCTTCCCTCCCCCTGTCTGGCCTAGGAGGAAGGACGAGGAGTGTTTCTAGGACTTGGGCTGAACCTTTGCATTGCAACTCAAGCTCCCGAAAGGGAAAACTGGTTTATTCTGTTTTGCCCCGCCTCGGCCCCAGTGCATTCACGAGAGACCCTGAGGAGGAATGCGAAATGTTGGCTGCAAGAAAGGAAGGTTGGCTTAAACCTTCACTCAGCTATGGAGGCTCGGTTTCAGCTTCAGTATTATTAGGTCCTCAAAGGGATGCGTGAAGGATGGAAAAGCGCTTCTGCATTCGCTCAAAATGCTTTAAGAAATATGAACATGAGCAAGTAGCATGTTTCTGTCTTCATGCTTCTGTTGCAAATTCAACTGTGTTTTTCTCTCCACAAGCTGATAGTAAAAATAAACTCATATATAATGAAGATTTGGCTAGCACTCCAATACTGCAGAAGATTGTATGCTTTTGTGGAAGAAATATCTGACACTTGGTCTTACGGATGAAACAATTTAAGTTAATAGTCCATGCAAATGTTTACTTCCTCCTCGCCTGTGTTTTTGTGTTCCATTTGTTGCAAATAGCCTGAAAGGAACAAAAAAAGAACTATTTGGAATCATTTCTGGTTAGTTGGAGGTAATGCTTACCAGAGGTGACTATTCAAGGATTTATTTGCAATCTTGTCAAAATTACAATATGGATTGAAATCCCTGTTCCCATAAAAGCACACTGTTGCATGTCATTTTCATCCAGCATGTTTACTAAAAGCATGATGATAATTGATCCTGTAGTAGCTGCAGAATTTAAGGGGTAGCTAATGACCACTGAGAGAAGGGTGCTAATATGAGTTTAGAGATCTTGTTATATTTGTATATTGATGGAATATACTAGTCATTAATAAACGTGAAAGTGAGAATAGGAAGTTGTTAAAGGGCAGTTCTCTGGCCAGAAAGGTGTGTTTTTCCTTGACAGTTTTAAAAATCCTTTCAGCACTGAAGTTCTTACATTATAATTTGTAGATGTGCTACACACTAATTCTGTGTGATTGAAAACTAGCAAGATTGAGAGGTCTGGCATAAGATGCTGGAATTCTTGAGTTCTTCTGATTTAGGTTGTCAGTAGGATGTGATTGATCACATGTGAAGCTAACATATAATTCAGTGGGTCTGTCAAACGAAGGCCAGAGTTGAAATCCAGTTCTGCCATAAAGCTCAGTGGGTAACTTTGAGTCATTTGTATTCTCTGTCTCTTTGTGCATCCACCTCACAAAGTTGTTGTGAAGGTGGGGAAAAATATTTATACCTATCTGAGTTCCTGGAAAGAAGGGTGGGATAAAAACATGGCAGAGTAGACTGCAAGTTGGGCTTCAAGAGAGCGTACATGATTCAGAATAACGTTCTTCTAGATGTGGCATTGGATTGTTCGTTAATTTAGAACATTTATATTCAGCCTCTCTGGAGACCTACTTATTGAAATAGCTCTGTGACTGAAATGGAAACCTTAAAATGTAGACATTTTAAAGTGGCTATTGGTGTTTTTAGGACTGATTGTTGTTATTCTAGATTTGAACCTTTACATATATTCATAGGGAAATACAATTGTGTTCAGTTGTAATGAAAAAAATACTGGCATACAACTTGAAAAATGAAATAATATGATATACTTTATGTTGTAGCTGTAGAATATATTATTTTAAAATGTTTGGCACCTTTTTGCTCTTGAGTGGTATATGTGCTCAATGACAATTGCACTGTCTTGGATAAGTGGAGTGTTCATGGTGATGTGATGTGACTTATCCACTGTCTTGGATAAGTGGAGTGTCCATGGTGTTCATGGTGATCATTTCTAATGATTCGATCATTAGAAATGTAGAGAGTTGGGTTTGTGAGAGGCGTGATGACCGCATGGTGACTTGCCTGCCTGGTGCGAAGGTTGCGGATGTCACGCTTCGTCTAGATAGGCTTTTAGACAGTGCTGGGGTGGAGTCAGCAGTTGTGGTCCATATTGGCACCAACGACATTGGGAAATGTAGCCGGGAGGTTCTGGAAGCTAAATTTAGGCTGCTAGGAAACAGGTTGAAGTCCAGGACCTCAAGGTGGCATTCTCAGAAATGCTACCCGTTCCATAGCACTTAAAAGGCTGAGAAGCTAGGCAAAGCGGAGATACAGAGGAGTCTCAATGCGTGGATGAGAAGGTGGTGTAAAGGGCAGGAAGGGTTTCAGATTTGTCAGGAACTGGAGGAACCTTGCTTGGGACAAGGCAGGCCCTGGCCACAAACAGGGCAGAGAGCTTCATCTTGTAAAAAAAGAGGGAACCAGGCTGCTGGCATCTAACATTAAAAAGGTAGCAAGAACAGCTTTAAACTGATCACTGGGGGGAAAGCTGACAGGAGCTGAGAAGTGAGCTTTGGTTGAATACAGTATCTATGGGGATACAGACAGAGGAGGGAGGTTTTTCTAAATCCAACTACATGGCGAGGAACATAGCAATGTGTGCTGCATGTGACAAGGGATAGTGTCTACTGCAAAAGACTTGAGGGTAAAGCACATAAATCCCAAGGTTAAGGACCCAGAGACAGAGAATTATACAGGTGTCTTTTATGCTAATAGTAGAAGCGATACGACCTAAAATGGGAGCTAAGAGTACAGAGTTTTTTTGAAGGAGGGACTTTGATATAGTGGGCATTACAGAGACATGGTGGAATGTAAAGGGAGGGAACCAGTGGGATATGCTGTTATACCAGGCTACGAGCTCTATAGGAAAGGGATAGGACCAAGGGCGCATTGTGGAATTGGAGTTGCCCGCTTTACATCCAAAGAGAGCATAGTATCACATAAAATAAGACAATGCAAGGGGAGCTGGTTCCCCTACAGAATCACTGTGGATATCAAGACCAGGTGTGAAGGACAGTTTAATATTAGGAATATATTATCGTCCCCTGACCAAAGTGCACAAGAGGATTCTGAGATGGAAAAAGAAAAAAAATTAGAGAGGAGCCAACAAAAAGAAACAAAAATGTGAGTGGTAATGGGTTTTGATTTTTAACTATCCCCCATATCAACTGGAAAAAATGCATGTTCAGCAGGTCATGTAGTAAGGAGAGAGCATTCCTGGATATGCTAAATGACTGTGGCTTAGAGCAGATGGTTGTGGAACCAACCAGGGGAGAGGTGATCCTAGAATCTAATTCTATGTGCAGGACCCAGGACACTGGTGCAGGAAGTCAGTGTTGTTGAGCCGATATAGGGAACAGCGACCACAATGCTGTCAGATTCAGTATACTCTCAGCATGCTTGAGAACAAGTGGCAACTACTAATGTAGTTCCCATTAAAAGCCTTCAAGAAAGGGGAAATTTCTCAAAGATGAGTAGGATAGTGCGCAGGAAGCTGAAAGGGAAAATCAAGAGAGTCAAAGAAACTGTCCAGGATGCTTGGAGGTTTATTTAAAAACACAGTAATAAAAGAAATCCAGCGAGGAATGTGTTCCACAGGTTAAGAAAAGGCAGCACCCAGTCCAAAAGAAAGCCACCATGGTTAACAAGAGAGGTTGAAAGGAAATTATCAAGAAAAAAAGAAAATGTCTTTTAGAAAATGGAAGTCAAGGTTGACTGATAAAGAGAAGAATATGAGAGGGAACACAAATGGTGGCAAAGAGAAGCAAGTTAGCTGTAAAGGGGGAGGCAAAAAAAAAGTTATGAGGAGCAGCATGGCTCTGAGAACATCAAGGTCCCAGCAACAAACAGTTCTTCAAGTACATCAAAAGCAGGGAAAGCCCAGCAAAGGAAGCGGTAGGCCCGTTAGATGACAAAAGGAACAAAGGGGGTGCGAAAAGATGGCAGGGAGATTGCAGAAGAGAAACTGAATGAATTCTTTGCATCTGTCTTCACCCAAGAGGAGGTGAGAACATTCCTGCACCCTGAACCAAAGCTTCTTAGGAGGCCCGAGGAATCCAGGAACTAGGCGAAGATGAGTGGTAGACAAGGAAAGAAGAGTTCTGGCTTTGGCCATTGATAAACTAAATGCTACCAAATCCCAGCTGAGATTGCATTTTCACCCAAGAGTTCTTAAAGAGCTCAAGCTTATGAAATTGCTGAAGTCTTCTCACTTTAATATGCAACTTATCCCTGAAATCCAGGCTCCATCCCTGAAGACTGGAAGATGGCCAATCTGTCACACCAATCTTTAAGAAAGGATCTAGGGGGGGACCGAGGGAAATTACAGGCCAGTCAGTTTTGACATCTGTTCCTGGTAAATTAGTAGAATCTGTATCATTAAAGATAAAATTTTTAAAACATGTAGAAAAAAGCAAGACCTGCTGAGAAAGAGTCAGCATATGTGGCTTTTGCAGAAATGACAAATCCTGTCTTACAAAACTTATTAGAGTTCTTTTAGAGAGGTGTCAAACAGGCATGTGGACAGGGGAGTGAACCGGTGGACATTGTCTACTTGGATTTCAAAAAGAAACTTTTGACAAAGTTCCTCACCAGAGACTGTTGAGAAAACTCAGCAATGAAGGAATAAGAGGGAGAATCCTCCTATGGATTAAAAACTGTGGTTGAGACAACAGGAAACAAAGAGTGGGTGTAAATGGGAAGTTCTCTGACAATGGAGATATTTGGGGAGTTAGAGATTGTCCCCAAGGATCCGTTTAGGGACCAGTGCTCTTTAACCCTATTCATGTAAATGACCTGGAAGTAGGGGTGGAGTAGGCGTGGTGTGCCAAAGTTTGCGAAGATGATACCAAGAATTATGTAGGGTGGGTAGAGAGAACCACAAAGGGTTTTATGAGCTCCAGAAGCGGACCTTGATAAATTAGAGTGAGTATGGAAGCTCAGGAAATGGCAAATGCAAGTTCAATGTAGCAAAATGTAAAGTGATGCACATAGGGGCCCAAAAAAATCCAAACTTCACATACAAGCTACAGAAGTCAGTGCTATCAGTCACAGACCAGGAAAGGGATTTAGAAAATGCGTCTTAGTTGATAGTTCCATGGGAATGTCAACTCAATGCATGGCATGGCTGTGAAAAGAGGCAAACTCTATGCTGGGGATCATTAGAAAAGGAATTGATAATAAAACTGCAAAAGATTGTCATGCCCTTATATAAAAGCAGTGGATGCTGACCACACTTGGAAAGATACTGTGTCCAGTTCTGAATTAGCCACTTTATCTGAAAAAGGATATGTGAGGGAGATAGAAAGAAGTGCAGAGAAGGGCAACAAGGATGATTGGGGGACTGGAGCACCTTCCCTATGAGGAGAGGCTGCAGCGTTTGGGACTCTTTAGTTTGGAGAGGAGGCGGCTGAGGGGGGATATGATTGAAGTCTACAAAATTATGCATGGGGTAGAAAATGTTGACAGAGAGAAATTTTTCTCTCTTTCTCACAATACTAGAACCAGGGGGCATTCATTGAAAATGCTGGGAAGAATTAGGGACTAATAAGAAAGGAAACACTTCTTCATAGCAGCGTGTGATTGGTGTTTTTGGAATATGCTGCCACAGGAGGTTGGTGATGGCCACTTTAACCTGGATAAAGGGGCTTGAGACAGATTTATGGGAGGGAGAAATTCGATTTATGGCTACCAATCTTGATCCTCTTTGATCTGAGATTGCAAATGCCTTAACAGACCAGGTGATCGGGAGCAACAGCCGCAGAAGGCCATTGCGTTCACATTCTACATGTGAGCTCCCAAAGGCACCTGGTGGGCCGCTGCGAGTAGCAGAGAGCTGGACTAGATGGACTTTGGTCTGATCCAGCTGGCTTGTTCTTATGTTATTATGTGCAACAGATGAAAACAGTAACAACATTAAATAGCCCAGAACCCAAAGTATGACCTGAAAAATCTGTTAATTTTGCTGAAACTAAGGAGCGGTATACCTTTTCAGTGCTGGAATGTAAGTCAGGTTCATGGTCTTAAGTTCTATGGAAAAAGCAAGAGATAAATGTAATAGAAGAAGAAGGAGGAGGAAGAAGAGTAGTAGTAGTAGTAGTAGTAGTAGTAGTAGTAGTAGTAGTAGTAGTAGTAGTAGTTTGGATTTATATCCCCCCCCTTTCTCTCCAGTAAGGAGACTCAAAGGGACTTACAATCCCCTTTCCCTTCCCTCCCCTCACAACAAACACCCTGTAAGGTGGGTGGGGCTGAGAGAGCTCCGAGAAGCTGTGACTAGCCCAAGGTCACCCAGCTGGCGTGTGTGGGAGTGCACGGGCTAATCTGAATTCCCCAGATAAGCCTCCACAACTCAAGCGGCAGAGCAGGGAATCAAACCCGGTTCCTCCAGATTAGAATAATAGATATTAGATATTAATAGATATTTAGATACCCACTGGTAAACAGTGCAGAATATTACACATAAACAATGACCAAAAATGATATTTCCTGCAACAGAAGTGCTAGTTTTCTAGCCCTCGATGTGTTCTTGTGTTCATTAATTATTTATTGCTACGCTTAATTCCACATTTATTGTTTATAACTTCATTTGTAGTCTGTCTTTTTTACCAGGACTTAAGATGCGGTGCTCTAGTTTCTTGTTGTGAATATATAGAAACAAGCAGCTGGGAACTGGGAATATCCTTCTGCGTATATTTGCCATTTGTATTTTAACACCAGCAAGGCACTCTGAAAACTCATCTCTATGATGTCATCAACCTTGTAATGACTGTGCTATTTCAGACTGGAATTTTCTGGAATTTTTGAATACCAGGGTTGTGAGTAGGCTGGCCTTGAAAACTCCACCAGGGGTCACCATAAGTCAAATGTGACTTGATGGCAAGAAAAGGACCTACATCATCAATTTTGATAGTGCCATCCTAAGCAGAGTTGTATCCTTTCATGCCAATTGGCAACAGTGGGTTTAGAAAGGTATAATTCTGCTTAGAACAATTCCAGATTCTTACAGTGGCACTGTTCTCTGTCCAAAATTTCTGTGAATCTGTCCAAAATTACTGATGTTCATAATGTTGTTAATGAATCTTATACGAAACAGCTCAAATGAACGTGTGCAACGTAAACAATGTCCGACAAAATGTGACACATTAATGAATTTTATGAAACAGTGTATTTTTTAGAGATAGACGTTCTCCCTGGTGGTAGCAGGCCATCTGGTTGGGTTGTTCGCTGCCCTGCGGCGAGTAGGCAGGAAAAGGCTCTTTGGTGACTTCCTGTCAGGTGTCCGTGGTGGTGCCGCCCCAGTATCTTCCTGCCTTGGTCAGAGTAGGCAGCACTATCCACAGGCTCCTAGGCTGGATTTCACAAAGCTACCTTTTCTTCCTTGTGTTGTTGTTTTTTGTGATTCCCTTGTGTGCGGTGGTGTTAATGCGTTTGATGCGTTTTTTCCACTCCTTTTGTCTGCGTGCTGACTGAGCTCTCTCCTTCCCTTGTGTTCCCGCCTTTTTCTTGAAAGCTTGAGGAAGGAAGAGCTATGGCGTCGGCGCCATTTTCTCCACCAAGGGAGTCCTTCTACCGATCGCGGTAGAAACCACTAGGTCCAGTCTCCCACACACAGCCGCTGGGCTGATAGTGAGGAGACTCTCCTCGGACCCAACAGTCTCCCACAGCGCTGGGCTGATAAAGTGAGTGAGACTCTTCAGGAGCTGCCCTAGCAACAGCGGTGGGAGCTGGAAATGGCCGAGGCTTCCTTCAAGCGCTTCCCAGGCCAGCAGCAGCATGAAAAACAGCGCGCTCCGAGGAGCCCTTCACAGGGCAGAGGCAGCGCGGGCCGGATCGACCCAGCGACCCAGCGGACAGGAGGCGGATCGTTCGCGGCTGACCCGTTCGAGGCTGGCGCCAAGGGCATCGCCCTGCCTCCGCCTGCTAACTGATGTCTGCTGCTTCACGAAGGCTATTTTCCCCACCCATCGCTCTTGTTAGAAGCGTCTGAGAGGAACTTCGCTGCAGGTCAGGTCATGCTTGGGTTGCCATGGCCGGGGAGGAGAGACCTTGGGAGTAGCTCTGCCTTCAGACTGGGCCTTCTCCCTTGCGGCAACTTCCTGCTGCGGTCTCCTTACTACAGGGCTCCATAGACCAGTGCGGCTAGTAGACATTTAAATGCCTCAGTGCCTCCCCTCAGACAAGCAGGCAGATCCCTTCTAGAGTCCTGCAGGAGAATCCAAGAGATTGCTTGATTATGATGCAGAGTACTTGGAGGTGAAGGGGAGGTGAAGCCTGGACTCCAGGCAGCCTTTCTGAGGGGAGGAGTGCTTCACTACCAGTTCAGGCAGACCAAGAGCCACAGATTAATTAGGTGGAACAATTATCCACTCTTTTAGCAAAGAAACAATTTAGGCTTTGGAACTGAGGGTCTCTCTGAGGAGGCGGCTGATCCCGAAGAAATGCTCCTGCCACGTCCAAGCCCACTAAGGGCTGCCCTAAAGGGATCCTCCTACATCTTTCCTTAGAGGGATCCAGGCCTACTCATTTTTTCCCGCTCCCAGAGTCTTTTTTGCCCACAGTTCAAAGAAAAGATAGAATGGGTCACCCAGCTTCAAACAGAGGGGTTTCACCCTTCCAGTCTCACAAAAAGTGATAGCTTTACCTAAGCTCCCGACTTCAATTTTTTGAGAATGATTAGAACCCCTCTGGATTGACCCGGGTCCCATCTCCTCCACTCTGCATTCCAGGGGGTCTGGTGGTCCCGGGACGGAGAGGGTGATGTTGGGAAGACCTCGAGAGTATTGATGCGTGAAAGGCGGAACATGGTCTCCATCGCGAGCAGAGTTCCATGATCCAGATGCGAGCCATGGCAGCAAAAAAAATAAATAAATCCTGGTTCCGGCAGCCACCGTCCCCACAGCTCCCATTCTCCTTGGCTCCAACGCCTTCAGAGCATCCATTCCACCCAGGTGCCAAAGGGAGGCATTAGAGAGGGGGTGGAGAGGGTAGTCATGGCCACCACCCTCCTGTCCCAGCTGATGCCACCCCGTCAGATGCACTCCTAGTCTCCTCCTAGACCCATGTCTTGAAGGCATCAGTCTAACGTAGATTGCTCTGGCTTAAGCTCCTGGCAGGCTGACACCCTATCTAAGACAGACGGTGGCCTAGATTTTGATTTTGAGAGAGAGGGACCCTATTTGGGTCAGGAAGTTAAATAAGACCCCTGAGGTGGGAGACCAAGGACCATAAATAAGCTATGCCACGGTCCGTCAGGAGACAGGCCCAGGGATTTTCTGCTAAAGCCTGCCCTCCAAATCATGGCCTTCGCGGCCCCCTCCAACAATCACGGGAATATACGCACACTACCTGGCAGTCTCAGTACTCGTCCTTCTGTAAAGACACACGATTTTCGCAGCTCCAACTAGAAGCGGCTTAACCCATTTCGGACCGGCGCCTCTGACAATAACAACAAAGGCGTGACCCTACGCCAGGGGTTCCAGTCGGGCGCTTTGGCTCCTTTCCTTCAGCCCCGATTGTTGCAAAGGAAAGACGTAGCCAACAGACTCAAAGCTTTTCGGCTGTCAAACAGCTACTTACCATCAGAGCCGTAGAACCCGGTACCAAAATATCAACAAAGGGATGGGAATTATTGCTCCCCACCTTTTCACTGTCCCCAAAAGAATGAAGGGATGTCAGGGCTGATCCTCTCAGCTAAAGACATGTCAATCGAGTCATCTGCGCCTGTAAAATTTCAGGTTTCTCGCGATGAAACCCCATCAGATCCACCGTGTTGCAGCCATCAGGAGAGGGGACGCATGATGCACCTCCTTGGTTCTGGACCAGGAGGCACACCTCCATGTACCCATACACCTGGCTCATCATGCGCTTCCTTCGGTGGCAGCGATAGCGAACCTCCATTTTCAGTACATAGCTCTGCTGCCGATGCGATTGGCGAGCATCTCACCTGAGTGCACTTTCCGCGAAAGTCTTGGGTTGCACTCCATTTCCCTGCTCCGCAGTCAAGGGATGCATATCTGGTAAAATTCGTGATCTCGGTCGCACCTTCTCATCCCAGATCTTTGATCGGAAATACAGGCTGTCCAGGAGGCGTGGAAAGGGTCCAACTGGTGCCCTTCATCGGATTTTGTCATCACGTGATAGCGGCAAAGAGTTCGCATGGCCCCTTCCCAACATCAGATTGGGAACACTTAGGGGCATTGATAGACATCGATCCATTTGTACTCCCTTTGTACCTCGGGTAAAAGTCCAGAAAATCCAAAAGAGACCAGCTCTTCGCGACCTATGCGAGACAAAGGAATCTTCCAACTTTACTACAATCCTTGCCAGGCTTGCTGCAAAGGCCCTTTGCTGTCCACAATGGACCTCGCATACGAATTAAAGTGGGGAATTCGAGCCCACGCCAAGGAGCCTCTACAAGCCTCTTCGTCACGGGCGCTTATGCCCAAAAGCAAATCATTCTGAGAGACAGATTGATCATTGGAGCCTCCCCACAGCAGTCTAGGCTCCTCCAGTCTAAAATGGTGGACCACCCACCACGGCAACCTCCTACACCAAAGGTATGTTTTGGCTACGCTTCGCGAAGCACTGAATCCATGTCGCTTGTGGATGCCAGTCTGCCTCTGGTGCTGGGGTGCCAAACTGAGCCACCGCAACCCGGGGCTCCTGATCCGAAGCACAGGCTCAGCTTCCGATCAACATTCTAGTAGGTCAGAGCAATATGATGGAGCCCTGTAATCATTTCAAGCTAACTTTATTCTGCAGAAGCACGAGTGCTTCGCATGCCAACAACATCCTCGGCGAAGTGCCATGTCAATCAATCATCAGGGAGGCTCCGAGGTCGCCTGCCCTACACAGCTTTGGAAGCTTTGGCGATTAGTGATCTCCAGCAAATGTAGCGGAACAGAATCTTGCATCCCTGCGAGCCGAACACATTCGAGAGCTCACTAAAAACGGAAGCCGACTGGCTCAGCCGGACCACGGCTCTCCAAGCTCAAGTGGAAGCTGAAGACCCAGCAGTTTTCCAGACCATCCAGGAGCGAATTCGGGGATGGCGACGATCGACCTCCTTTTGCATCACTTTCCTCAATGCTCCAGATCAGAGTATTCTTCACGGATACCATTACCATTCACAGGCTGACCCAGCCACCGATGCGATCATCTCAGCTCCCTGGCTGCAGGGGTTCCTCTATGTTTTCCCCGATCCAAGTTTTTTTCACGGACTACTTCCACCGCGATGCAGGCAGTCGGAACCCGGAGGGAAATCATACCTGGGAGCTCCGAACTGGCCTCCAGGAGGTCCTGGTACTTCCGAGTACTAAAAAAACAGCTATCCTGTCACAATTTCACCGTTAGTTTCTACCAATAATAACTGCCAGACCTGCTCTCCCAGGGCCCCCCCTACTACATCCGGCCCGAGGCTGAAACGCTCAGACTAGCCGCCTGGCGCTTGAGCCCGGAGACTGTTATTAAGAAAGCGGGGTTATCCTAAAAAAAAAGGGTCATAAAGGACTATTTTTTAGCTGCTAGAAGAAAAGTCCAATCCAGAATTTTATGAAACTCCTCCTGGAAGGCTATATATGCGGTTGGTGCCGTTAGAAAAGAGAAGGAGTCCCTTTGAGGTTAAGCTTCCCCTGCCGTACACTATTGGAATTCCTGCAGAGCAGCGGAGTTTGGAGTCAGGGTTGAGCAGTTCCGCCCTAAAGCTGTCAGGTAGCTGCCATTACAGCAGTTCTACCTGGGATAAGAAGGGGATGCCTATCAACAAGGCACCCAGAGCACCTTAAAATTCTCAAAGGGGTTTCTCCAGGACCCAACCGCCAGTACACAGCATCAGCTTCCCTGCACCTGGCGTCTCCATGGGAGATGCTACAGAGCAGGCACCTACCAAACCCTCCTTTGAACCTGTTCGACACATACATTTAAAATGGCTTAGGATGAAGCTTCTGTTCCTGGTAGCCATAACCTCCGCTGGAAGGGTATTAGAGATTAGAGCCATGTCAACTAATCCAAATTTATGCTTTTCCCCCTGCTTTAGACCTAAAGTGGCATCTAAATTCCATTTGCAGCAGGAGGTGGTTCTGACAAAAAAATAAAAAATAATAATAAAAAAAAAATTTGTCCGAATCCCACACACCCCAGAGAGCGCCGTTGGCATCACCTGGATGTGAGGCGTTCTCTCAAGACCTTTCTGATACGTACTAAACAAACTCCGCAAATCGGAGTCTCTGCTTGCTAACATCCAGCCCTCGGCCCCAGATTGCCGTTGAACCTATGGCGGCTGCTTCTATCAGCTCTACTATTACGGCCTGCATCCTTGAGGCCCATAAGGCCAGGGGATTCCCCATCCCGACCGGAGTTACAGCCCACTCCACCAGGAGCACGGCCACCAATGCAGCTCTCCGCTTAAAGCGCTATTCCCTTGAACAGGATTTGTAGGGGCAAGCCACTTGGGCTCCACCCCTCTTCATTCAAGTTAAACATTATAGACTGGCATCCATTGATGCCGTGCAGGCTTCCTTTGGGAGGCCCATTCTGGAGCACATTATCGGGAGTAACGAAGACAACCCTCCCTTTTTCTCAGGGCAGTGCTTGGGAAGTTCCCAACCAGATGGCCTGCTACCACCAGGGAGAAGCGACCCATTGGATACCTCACCGTGACGGGGATGGCTTCTCCTTGGTGGTGCGCGAGGGCCATCTGGGCCCACCCGGTTTTTTGCTGACCGATAATGTGTTCTCTAAATATCCAGCTTTACAGTGTTTTATCGTTTACAGTTCAGCCTGTTCTTTGTTGGGCTCTTTGGTCCCCTTTTAAATAGGATTATTCGTTTCCTTCATGGTATGTTGGGCCGTGGTGTTGGATATTGTACTTTTGTTACGTTTGCCGTGTACTGTTACTCTCGGCTAGTCAGATACTGGGGCGGCACCACCACGGACACCTGACAGGAAGTCACCAAAGAGCCTTTTCCTGCCTACTCGCCGCAGGGCAGCGAACAACCCAACCAGATGGCCTGCGACCACCAAGGAGAAGACCCCTTCACGGTGAGTATCCAATGGGTCGTTTTTCTGCATTGTATCACTACAGGGGATAGTTCATCTAGATATATGGGATTATTTAGCTTGTGGAATTTAAAATTAAAACCAGTATATTGGATTGTACCTGGAAACTGGCTAAGATATACAGTGTCAGTGATGTAGTGTTCTTTTAGGCAATGAGTTCACAGATATGTTGGGCTGATTTCTTTCGCTCTTAAACCAATACAGAAAGGTTTGTTCCATCACAGTTTATACCTGTATGTTACCCAAAACTGGAATTACTCACTATTGGCTCATTGGCTTTTTTTCTACTGCAGTAGTTTTCAGTCCAGCTAGTGATGTGCAGAAAAACACATCCACAAGAAAGAGTTGATTGAACCTTTTGTGCTGTTTTTTGCAGTTCTTAGAGTATATTTCAGTTCCTCCATTTTTTCCCCTTCATGAGGTCCCCTCAGACTTCTGTCTTTTTCCAGTACATGTAAATTTCCTCTGTTCTTAGATCAGAAAGCAGAAGGGGGGAAGCTCTGGATATAGGATTATTTGCTTACGGGGCAACAATTTGTGTGTATCTGTTCACGCTTTCTGTAAGGGTTGCTTGAGAAAAATCAAACCATATCCAAAGATCGTCCCACATGTATCTGCATAAACTAGGCATGCAGTTTAGGTCACTGTATATTGTACAAGATGCTGTGTGCAGAATTGCAAGAGCAGCATTTTGGCTCTTGTTCACTTCATTGGAGCAATGGAAGATAAATTCTGTTCACTGTGCTCATAGCTGTTTTCATTATGGGAAGAGAAGGGTCTGTGGAGTACTTGAAAACTTAGTATATATGTAAAATAAATTATTATGCTGTTAATGCTCCCTGGCCGGAAGGCAACTTAATTTTTTTATTTTTTATTGTTGTTAAATATGTACAGCAAAATGTTCCTTGTTATTTGGATGATTTCCCCCCACTTCCCTATAGGAAAAAGTGTTCTTAGTTAACATGTTTATTACCATGTGATATGAGTCCAGCAGCATCGGGCAGCCCAGTCCTGATGGCGGGGGGGACGGACAAATCAGCTGTTGGAGCCAGTACAGGGGCCCACCCCACTGGCCTAAGTGATACTTAGACTGGAGGGGGGGCAAACAGGGAGACAGGCGGGTGCCATAGAGCTCTGTGGTGCTTGACCGAAAAGAACCTGTGCCCTGCAAAGTGTGCAAGCCTTAACTTGGCTGCTGGCTCAGCTGGAGGCGGGCTAGGAACCTTCCTGGAGGCGGACTGAACTTTCAAGTCAGGAATATCCCTGGCACAGGTCTCAAACTTATTCCACCTGAAAGGGTAGCATAAGTTCACTTTGCCATATGGAGGCTTCCAGGTGGTGGTTGGGGAGGTTCAGGTTTTTGTTGTCTCTGTACACCCAGTGTAAGCCCTCTGGAGGCGGCGCAGGAGCAGCACCAGCCCTGGCCGTTGGAGTCCTCTGAATTGGACTGTTAGAGATCAACAAGAGTTTCAGGTTGTACGTTTCTGAGAGCCAGGCTCCCTTTATCAGACCAAGGCTAACATGGTTGCTCTCTGAACCTAGGCTTATTAGAAAATAGAGGAATAAATCGAATAATAAAAAGAAATAGAAGAATAAAATAATTAGGGATGAAGTTGTGGAAATTCAGTTCTGTATCTTATATATTTTAACTACAGACCATATTTAAAGTCTACCTTTCTCACTGAGACTTAAAGAAAATGATGGCATGATGAATTGTTCAGGTACCTATCTACAATGGCGAGAATTGTATGGACAAGAAGTTGGAAATTACTGACTATACCAACTGTGCAAGAATTGCAAACTAAAGTGATGGAATTTGTAAGATTGGCAAATTTGACTGGATATATTTTGTGTAAACATATTAATGAATTCAAAATAGATTGGAAACAGTAGGTAAACTATGCAGTACAGAATTATAATAATTATATATCTATTGGTTGTGAAATGTGAATGTAAAGAAAGGATGGTTCTTTTCTCTTTTTCCCCCCTCCTTAATAGATGGTAGAATTAGGTTGGTGATTCTGTCAGGAAGTATTTTATGTAGTATATAAGTTTAAAATTTGATAATTGCCTGCGTGCAAAGGCAATATTTTTGTTAATGGAGGTATAGAAGAGGGAATAGGTGTGGATTATATGTAAGGACACTCCATGACCTATTGTTTATATAATCTAAAATAATGAAATAAACACAATGTGTATTTGGAACCCTCCCTCTCCCCCCAAAAAACAAAATATTCAGGTCCACTATGGAAACTCACAATCATATGTCAGCTATAAGTTCTTAAAGGTAACTCTATTTAAAAGCGCCACAATAAAGCCCTGATTCAGACATGCAGCATAGGGGGATAAGGGGCTGTAGCGTCTCCTCCACTCTTTTGCTAAACCAAGAATCTGCTGGCACCATTTCAGTTCAGGGCAGTGGTGCAAGGGTGAAAGAAGGAAGTCCTTCTCCCACACCACAGTTCTGGAGCTGGACCCCTTCAGAACTTTTGTATGAAGTTTCATCAGGAATTCACAGCTTCATTATGGCTGCGTGCCACTGTAGTTGGACTCACACATTGTCATGTGTAGTTTGGCCCTATGATCTTGCAGTATGTTTTTGAATTCTGATAGTAACACATAGATAATTGTATATCTTACGATGTTTTGTTCTATATTATTAGAAATAAATGAAATCTGGGCAATATATTTTCACCTTCAATTGCCAGCTGCTTACCTCTGAGAAGCATGATTACAATAGTGTAGTATAGTGGTTAGAAGCAGCGGACTCTGATCTGGAGAACTTGGTTTGATTCTCCACTCCACCATAAGAGCTCCAGACTCTCTTTTGGTGAACTGGATTTGTTTCCCCAATCCTACATGTGAAGCCTGCTGGATGACCTTGGGCTAGTCACTGTTCTCCTAGAACTCTCCCAGCACCACCTGCCTTACAAGGTGTCTGTTGTGGAGAGAGGTTAAGGAAAGGAGTTCGTAAGCCACCTTGAGTCTCCTTACAGGAAAGAAGTAGGGGTATAAATACAAACTGTTCTTCTTTTGTATGGTGCTTTGTGGTATTCTGGTTCAGCCAGCCAGAGTTTGTCTTTAATTAAATGAGCTGTTAGTATATTTTTGTTGAGGGCTGAATTTTGTGTCCCATCTGTGTAAAACTGAGAACTGACCTGGCTTTCAGTATTATTTATTTATACATACATTCCCTGCCTTTCTCCCCAGTGGGGGCCCAAAAGAGCTTACATCATTCTCCTTTGCCCATTTTATCCTCACAACAATAACCCTGTCAGGTAGGCTAGATTGAGAGTATGCAACTTGTCCAAGGTCAAGGCAACACAAACCGCAAAGTCAAGGCAGGACCCGGAGGTAGATTAGTGAAAACACTAACCTACCTCCGGGTCCTGCCTTGAGTTTGTGGTTTGTGTTGCCTTGGCCAAGCTTTTTCATATCCCCAGTTTCTACCGCTACTCATTTCCTTTCTCACTTGTCCAAGGTCACCCATTAAACTTCCATTGCATGAGTGGGGATTTGAACCTGAGTTTCTCAGAATCCTAGTCCTACAGTCCAAGCACTATATCACACTGGCTCACCACAGTAAAAAAAACAACAGTATGATTTGATTATTTCTTTTGGTTCTCTTCCAGTCAATGTTCCTTCCTTATTTAGTGCAAAAAAAGAGGAAACCTAAGAAAGATGCTGATCTTCTAAATAGAAACAGTATAAAGATATGATGTCAAAATGATTTTTTTAAATAGAAAGCTACACAACCCCTACAAAAGGAGGAGGGGAGAAGGATGTGATAAGCTGCTTTGGGTCCCAGTTAGGGAGAAAAGTGGGATATTAATAAAAGCAAGCAAAATAATAAGGAACATCCCAGTTTTCATTATTGTATCTCTCAGCCCAATCCAGATGGGAGGGCAGAACAGCCCAGGATGCAGCGTGGGCTTGAGCCCACGTGGTCGCTGTCCCGGCAGGCATAAATGGCTCTTACATCAGCTGTGAGAGCAAATAAGGAGACAAGCAGGCACCGTGGAACTCCACAGTGCCTGACTGCCTTCCAGCCACCGCTTCCACATCTGCGCTGGCCAACACAGCTAGGGGCGTTCCAAGGGGGCTTCCACCGAGCTTTCGCCCCGGGAATACCGATGGGATGGTTGACAGACTTCCTATGGAGGGCTTCCAGGCAACTGGGAATTTTTCAGCTTTTGGCTGCCTCCCTACATTGTGCAGAAGCCCTTTGGAGGCAGCATGGCAGCAGTGCCATCCCTGACCTTCCTCCAGGAACTGGATTGAGCTATCACTCTTCTAGAGATATGGCTTGGTCTACATATTGACAGATGGTGGAGGGTAGTAGCTTAGCTGGATTCCAGCTTGAAGCATAGAATTGTGTTTTTGACATTATACCAACTTTCATCTAGCTATTATAGCCTTCAAGGCAAATACTGCATCAATATAACATACTTTACATTTTCATGGGTGCAGTGAAAAAGCAGAGTAGTATCTTCAATATGCCTATCCAGCTTGTTTCCAGTGTCTCAGTAGCCTACTGAGACAACATGTTATATAAACTAACTAAAAAATACAAAATGCCCAGTTAATGAACAAAAATGAACTGTTAAAGGCATTGGTTTGCTTACTTAGTTGCTTAAAGTATCTGCCACTCGGATCAGTATTAAATTAATTCAAGGTTTGTGTTTTGGGTCTCGCCAGAGTGATATATTGTGGTTTGACCATCGTTAGTCTCGTCAGTGAAAAAGAGTAAATAGCTATATTATGTAACTTCGAATTTCTAAATTTGTTCACAAATTATTGGTTTGTGTATGTGACCTTGGTAGTTGACTCTAGTAATAGGTGTTATTTTTCAGAGTAGGTTCCTTTGTTTTTCTTTCAATATGCAGGCACATGTTCAGACAAACCATTTGAAGGTGAGTCACTGTTTCTGAATTATTGAGTTTATGCTGTTGTAGTCTGATTGCAAGATGCTAAGCGGAATTGCTCCTGCATGCTCAAAATGTCAAGCCTGAAGAGCATATGCAAGGAAATTGTATACTGTAGAAGAAGAGCAGTAAAGGGATGCCCTGCCAATTGGCCATTCTGGCAGGGGCGGATGGGAATTGTAGTCCATAACATCTGGAGTGCCAAAGGTTCGCCACCACTGTTATAGGCTATAGAGTGTAGTTCTGGGGAGATGACCCACGTGCAAAGAGACATTAGAATTGGGCAGGATTTTAACTTTAGTAAAGTTCATCATTGTTCAGTCTGTTTAGATCAGGGGTCTGCAACCTGTGGCTCTCCAGATGTTCATGGACTACAATTCCCATCAGCCCCTGCCAGCATTGCCATGCTGGCAGGGACTGATGGTATTCGTAGTCCATGAACATCTGGAGAGCTGCAGGTTGCAGACCCCTGGTTTAGATCATTGTTTCATCTCTCTGTTGTTCCTAGACTCAGTAATGAGAGATGAAGAGTGTTATTACCGTGCAATAGAGAACTACAGTAGTCTTATTACATCTACCGGTAATATTTATGCCCTTGCAGACAGGGTTTTCAACCTAAAGAAATCAGGTCCTGGAGCTGTGATAATATTTTCTCCTAAGTGATGTGGGTTGTGTGAGTTGAGATTTTCTTTTGATGTAGTATTCACCAGTGGTCTGTTTGGTATGCTGCATGTTTCTTCTTTTTCCTAGTGGTAATATGACCTTCACCAGAATGTTGTAAATCACACAGCTCAACACTTCTTTAAATTATCAAAGTGAGACTGGCCAACAGATATCATCACATATGAACCTTTGGTTTATGTTGTGTCAAATATGACACTTTTTTTCTTTTGTCTTCAAATCACAGCTTATTTATGGTGACCCTTCATGGGGCTTTCAAGGCAAATGTTCAGAGGTACTATGCCATTGCTTGCTTCTGTGTAGTGACCCTGGTCCTCCTTGAGGGTTTCTCATCTACCCAGGCCAACTCTGCTTGGCTTCTGAGATGCACTGTGGAATATGCCATAGTTAACTCAAGTGAATGATTTAACTCCAAGATTTACATGGTCATGAATATTACTACTTTAATTTTTTCTTTTTACAGAATCAAAATGACTGCTCAAGTTACCTTGGAAGATGCTTTGTCCAATGTGGATCTCTTGGAAGAATTGCCACTGCCAGACCAACAGCCTTGCATTGAACCCCCTCCGTCATCCTTGCTTTATCAGGTATGGAATGCATGAAATAAAGTCTCTGTTGCCATGTCTATTACTTTAAAATTACTACCACCAGAATATTTTTTCCTTCAATACTATTCATCCTTTTGGTGCATTTTCTTGTCTTTTATACAGCCCAATTTCAACACCAATTTTGAAGACAGGAATGCATTTGTCACAGGCATTGCAAGATACATTGAACAAGCAACTGTTCATTCTAACATGGTAAATATTGAATGATATTCCTCTGACCATACTTACTGTAGTAAAAAGGAATAAGAGAACTAAGTTGGTGTTTTTATTTCAAGTATATTCTTTTCTCTAAACATGATTGGTTGAAGATAAATCAATTTGCTGCACATATTTATGGTATGCAGTGGGTGAACCCTGAGGCACTTCTCTGCTTATGATTTTACATGTTTCATAGATATAGCTCTGAAATTAACTTTATCATTCCCGTTTTATAAGTTGAAAACAACATTATGGATGCCACCTGTTGTTGCACTGGATTTCTTTAGATTGAAGATTTACACATTGATCTGTAGGAGTTGGTAATGAATCTAGGTTTCTGCATTTCAAATACAGAATTGTGTGTGCGTTGGGTAAATTCAGTATTTTAGAAATGGTGTTTCAAAGTGATGTAACCACGCTTATTCAATTACTGTATTTTGTGGAAGTGTCTGTCCTTAATTGATTCAGTTGTGCATACACTAGACTAAAAAATTCCACTGCTTATCCTCTGTTTTTTTTTTTCTTAAAGAGGAATATGAAGGACCACTCTTTGCTATTTGGAAAAATTATCAATCCTGGGACTATGATGATTTTGTGATTCTATTTTTATCTTTTAGTTATAATGCCAATTTGACATCCCAAGAATATTTACCTCCCCCCCCCCCCACTTTTTAAAGTAGTTGAGATAATTGGTTTAGTAATTTTTGAAGTAGTCATTATTATGCTTAAAAAAAGATGTTTCCTTGCATAGAAAAATTAGGCTAATTTCCTAGTAATTTTTTCTGAAATGCAGGGTGTTACGTAATTAGTATCTTGGTTTTGATCAATTACTGTACCCTTTTTGTGTAAACGCCCTTTTCCCTTTTTTATTACAGAATGAAATGCTAGAAGAAGGCCAAGAGTATGCCATTATGCTCTACACATGGAGGAGCTGCTCAAGAGCCATTCCTCAGGTACAACAGCAACATCAACTTTCAGAATTACTGTTTTGATTTCTTACTGTTCTGTAGGTGATTTCTTATGCTCTAGTGCACAGGTGTCAAACTCGTGGCCCTCCAGATGTTATGGACTACAGTTCACATCATCCCCTGCCAGCATGATGGGAACTGTAGTTCGTAACATCTGGAGGGCCACAAGTTTGATGTTTCCACAGCTATTAGAGACCATGGACCACTTCTAGATGGAACTGTGAACTCCCCCACCAGCCCCACCTTTCAGGTTTCTATGTCTTAGTATGTTCTGTTACTGGCAAGCCTAATTCAGTGGACTGCAAAGGTTCTAACAATAACCTAAAGCAGTGGCAAACCTTTGGCACTCCAGATGTTATGGACTACAATTCCCATCAGCCCTTGCCAGCATGGCCAATTGAGGGGCTGATGGGAATTATAGTCCATAACATCTGGAGTGCCAAAGGGTCGCCACCACGGACCTAAAGTATAATGCCTTTGTTGTTAGAAAATGATTGCAGATAGCCACTATATTTAAAATGCTGGAATGTAGTCTATGAGCCATGCATTGAAAAATGAAAAATATTATTAAAACAGCATGTATGAATTGTCAACTATGAGAGGCAGGCAGATGTGAGGATCCCTTCATATGGTGAAGCAGCACCAAACTGAAACTGCATACTTCCTTTCTCAGTGGGGGTGCTTTTTCCCTATCAAAACTGACTTCTAAGCTGTTTGAGAGCACGGCTCTGGGGTTTCCTGACTGAGTCTGGACCCGATCCTTTATTTGATAGTAGCAGCAGCCTCCTAGAGTCTTTCACTTTTTACTCATGTCTTGTTGCCTGTCTTCTTGCCTCTGTTTCTTTTCAGCCACAAAAAGATGAAAACAGGAAGTGTGTAACCTCTGAGGCAGTCTTTACTGTGAAACAGTGGCCACGCCAGATTACTCTGCCTATCCATCCCATGGAAAGCTTAGCAAATCAAAAGATTTCAAAACCCTTTTTGCAGAGTTCCAAGACTTTGCAAACAGTAACTTTAAAGTTTTACAGCAGATAAGATCTGTAGTTCTTAGCCGGTTGCTCTGAAATAGCCTAAAAGTACAATCCTTAGCAGTTGAAGAAAGTTGAGGGGCTTTCCTCAGACATGGGCATAGGCTAAACAGCAAGTCCGTGCATAATCTATAAACTGAGTAATTTCTAGCAAATTTTATTGGGCTCAGTCTTCTTGTTCCTGAAATGTATTGATTTAGTTAATGCAGAAGCATTAGGATCCCCATTCAGATAAAATATTTTACACAGTTGGATATCCAGAAAGCTATTTTTGAAAAAAAACCACGTTGTTATGGCACAGTTAAACTTCTAACATGTTTTGAAATTGGTTATGATTTTGTGAGAGTCTTATAGTTGATGAAGAAAGGAGTATGTGATATTCCTTTACCGTTTATTGAGTCTTTTCCCTTTCCTTTTTAGGTGAAATGTAATGAACAGCCAAACAGAGTGGAAATTTATGAAAAAACTGTTGAAGTTCTGGAGCCAGAGGTCACCAAGCTGATGAATTTCATGTATTTTCAGGTAATTGGATGTTAGGTGCTATTTGGTTGTTCTTTGTCCTCATCACCTCCCATGATTGTCCCTTCTTTACCATTCTTTATGTCTGACCCGTGGGATGTGTTTGTGTTTTACCAGGCAATTTTCCTTTCAGTCTGGTATGAAAGAATATGCGATTTGGTACAAAGAGTAGGTTCAGCACAGATCCTCAAAATCAATAGTAGTTTTTGCTGTCAAGTTAAAGGGCATTTCTCCCCTTGCGAGAACTCTGCTTGCCCCTTACCCACTTGAACCCCAGTAGCCCTTTGCCTGATCTTTCTGTTTGCTCTGCCTCTCATCTGGTTTTTCCATCCATTTGCTGTCTTCCTCTGCTGTGTCTGGCTTCCCCCCATCTCTGCTCTTGTCCCACTGCTTTTTCTCTCTCTAATCCTGCTTTCTTTTTTCTCCTCTCCTCACACTGGTTGTGTTTTTTTTTGTCTTTTCTTTTCTCTTGCCAGCTGTCTTCCCTCCTGTCGCTGGTAGGACTGTACTTTTCCTGCCATCCCTTCCCTCTGGCATCAGATGTCACCTGCAATGTCAGAGAAAGGTGGGTTCCCGACGGTATTCTGGAATGCTTAGGCATCCTGGAATGGTGACCATAATCTCAGAGCTTCTATATCATTTTATGTATCCCTTCATTCAGAAAAATATATCTGTGGAAATCTGAGTGTCCTCTGAGTTTGCAGAATAGTTTATCCTAGCCCTGGAGAAGCCTGCTTTTGCAGATATTTTGATTTGGGGGCACAGTCAGTAAATAAGCAACTTGGATTACACTCTTCATGTGTGTTCTGAAGCATGAATTTCTTTCTTTCAACAGAGGAATGCAATTGAAAGATTCTGTGGCGAAGTGAAACGCCTGTGCCATGCAGAGAGGAGAAAGGATTTTGTATCTGAAGCCTACCTGATCACCCTTGGGAAATTCATCAATATGTTTGCTGTTTTAGATGAGCTGAAAAACATGAAGTGCAGTGTGAAGAATGACCATTCAGCCTACAAACGGTAAGCTGGAGGGGGAAAAGTGTGATCTATTGAGATATCATGGGGGGTCTTGGGTGATTTCATTGTGGTGGGAGGAAGTACCAGAAGACAAAGATATAAACTTTAGCTGGTTTTCTGTGTCATAGCCATATTTATGATTACGTTACCTGCTTCAATCCTATTAGTTCCCTAGTTCATGTAACATGTACTGAATTAGGATATTTCACACTTCATATAAAGGCAAATGCCTGTTAACATTGTGATTGATAAATGTGATTCATTCCAGCTCCCTGGCACACATGCCTCTGTAATATGTCTTGAAACATGCAGTTGCTGTTTGAAAACATTAACACTTAACATGAATCCACAAAACTGTTTTCCATATGGTCTTAAATGTTGGAATGTGTAAAGTGAATGCATGTAGCTGCCTTCTAGTGAGTCAGATCATTAATTTATCAGAATCAGAATTGTCTGCTCTATCCTTTCACATTCCCTCTACTGCCTGATCATTTTTTACTGGATATGTTAGGGATTCAACCTGGGATCTTGAACATTCTGCCGCTGAGCAATTACCCTTCCTTAAGCTGGCTTTTAGTGTACTTAAAAGCATTAAAAAAAACTTTGACTTTTAACACCCATATTTGATGGAAGTGCCCTGTGCAGAAAGTTCCACATTAATAGAGCAATACTAAGAACACTTTCCTGGGAGAAGGCCTCCTTGAATGAACTTGGGTAGGATTCAGAATAGCCCTGCTTAGGATTGTTGTGTAAGTCTTCAGTGCAACCCGCATGAAACAATGCATGTATCTTAATACTTAAAACAGCTTGGTTATAGGATATTGTGGCCACAAATTGTGCTAGTTGTTTCCACATTTGCATATAGTCTCTGTTAAGAATCACTGATCTAGCTGTACAAGTGCTATATTAGCATAAATTTTGTAAAGATTCTTTGGAATCTGTACAAAAATCTTTACAGCTCCATCCAAACCCAAGGGCAGCAAGCTGTAGCTTTGATGCGAAACGGTCCCACTTCTCCCATAGAGGCTTCCTGGCAGAATGGGGAGGCTCACAGAGCAAAAAAGTTTTCCTGCCACTGAGAAGCCCTTATGGGCCTCAATAGACTTATGCCTCGTTTCAACTAATGTTGACTCCTCTCCTAATCTCCCCCCACTATGCTGGTGGTGGCAGAGTCACTGAAATGCTGGCACAGCATCCGATGCTGTGTTCTAGCACCAGAGAGGGCCACGGTAGCTGCAAGTTGGTGGCATTGCCCCTCCGCCAGGGCAAAAGCCCCTTGAAGAGCAAATCCGCTGATGCGGCCGCACACTGCTCCCACGGACAGATTCAGCCCCCCCCCCCCAATTGATGGGGCTATAAGTCACATTCATCCTTTAATAATTCACTGAGTCTGTATTGTTTAGAACAATTTTGCAATGCTTTTTCGTATGTGACTTCATTCTAATAACAACAGAACAGAAGAGAGAGATCTGGATCCTCTGTCTTTTTTGACCCGATAGGCACCTTTGGAATTCTGATAGTGGATTAAGGCCACTACTGCAGAATGGCTGCTGGAGGAGCCAGAGCCATCTGCAGAATATCAGAGAGTGAAGGATATGCATACATCTAACAGTGACTCTTCAAAGATTCAGGCAGCAGCTCTGCTTAATAAGATGCCTTTTAAAATAAACATACTGTTTGAACGGGTTGTTTTTGTGTGTGTGTGTGTGTGTGTGTGTGTGTGTGTGTGTGTGTGCTTCATACAGCTACCTTCTGTCACACAGTGATGATTATTATGCTGTGGTGGCAGCTGCTGCCAAAGCAATTTTTTGGTGTCTGCTGCCAATCAGATCTCCAGTGGCCAATCAGAAAGCCTGCTGGGTAGAAGCTAAAGTGAGGAAGTGAACAATTAGTATGTTTGAGGAGGAGAGTTTATAGTGCTGAGAAAAAAGAAACAGTAAATGAATTAAATTGTATTTATCTTGGGCACAGGAGAAGTAGTGTGTTGATTCCTACTCACCCAATCCCAAATTGCATCCTATGTGATCTCTAAACATCTGGTTCATATGGTAGGCATTTGGTAGGTTCATATGGTAGGCATTTGCAACTGGAAACTGCTTTCCGAAAATAATAGTCCCACATAACATTTGTTAGGGGCAGTCTTGAAAATGAGGCTTATGGTGCTGAATGGGCTTTTTGCAAAGCAGTGATGATGATTCATAAACTACATCAACTATTCTTAATTTATAGTTCTGATTTAGAAGTAGTATCATTGCGTGAAGATCTTCTTGAAAGTTTCATTGCAAAACAGAATTTGTATAGGGAAAAACTGATTGTTGTTCTCATAGAGTTTTAACTTTACTCCTGTTTTCTCTAAAGAGCTGCCCAGTTTCTGCGTAAAATGGCCGATCCACAGTCTATCCAAGAATCCCAGAACCTCTCTATGTTCCTTGCTAATCACAACAAGATCACACAAGTATGTACTTATGTACCAATGACTGTTTTACATCTTGTACTGTTTGTGTATTATTGAGACTATCTGTTTTGTTCAGGGGGTAGCATTCTATTTGCAGTACAGTAATAAAGTCACTGAGATTTCTTTGTGTATGAGGGGCACAATTTTGTTACTATAAACATAAAGCAAACATTTGTGAGACCTTGTGGGAAATAGTCTAATCTTTTCCCTTTCTTTCACTTGGCTATTTGCCAGCCTGCAGTGCCATCACCCATGTGGGAGGGACAGTGTCATTGCCTGCCTTTCTCTGTGCTCTGTCTGCCTCCCTGTCCACCCACTCTGATTCTCTGCCTTTCCCAACCCCACAGGGAATGATGACAGTGTGACTCTCTCTTCATTTTTTTGCCTGTATGGTCAACTGTCACCACTTCCCCAGCTATTTAACAACTCTACCTCTGTCTCCCATATCCACTGTTTTCTCTTGGGGGGGGCGGGGAGGGTAGTTAAACTATTCCTCCATTTTAAAAAGGCTGTTCATATTTTTGTGCAACCCTGGCTGTCCCCTGAGTTTGTAAAAAAAAATAGTCCCTTCCCTCTGCATGGCCCTAATCGACACATTTAAGTATTCACAGATGGAGCCATGTTGAGAGTGTAATATTTTGATATTTCTTGAAACTTTATTACTATGAAATTACTATGTATAATGTTTAACTGGTTTTTGTTTCAGTCTTTACAGCAACAGCTTGAGGTGATTCCTGGATATGAAGAACTGCTTGCAGATATTGTGAATTTATGCATAGATTATTATGAAAACAAAATGTATCTAACACCTAGTGAGAAGCACATGCTCTTAAAGGTAAGATTTGTTCCTTGCAAACACTGCTACATTATGAAGGGAAAAATACTGCTGGCAAACAGTGCATATGTTCCTGAAGTGCTAAACTTACTTTGCCAGACAGCTCAGAAAGCCTCCCTTTTATTGGTGAGTGGGGTTCGCTTCTAATGTGTACAAGTCATCTTTATCAAGGGAAAGTAGCTATGTAATTTGTATAATTTTGTGTCACTTTGTTGTAAAATATATGCAGAAGCAAATCTACCAGGTATAGTGCTCTATAGCACCATAATGCTCAGAACTCATTCATTACTTTGACTGTTAGATACATGAATATAGTAATTAGAAACTGCTTTATTGAAAAACAGTGTGGTCTTTCTGTCCACATAGATCCCACAACTTTCTGCATTTGCCTTTTTTGTGGTTTCAGTGTTGCTAGGGAAAGAGAGAGGGTGGGAAAGCAATCACACTATCTGCCTATTCTATTTGTGGGTGTTTCTGAGTATATTTTAGCATTCCATTTGATATTTACATATGAAGCTGTCTTGCACTGCATGTGACTATTGGTCCATCAAGGTCAAAATTGTCTACTTAGACTGGTTGAGGCACTCCAGGGTCTCAGGTGGAGGTCTTTCATGCCACCTACAACTTTATTCTTTTAACTGGAGATTCTGAGGATTGAGCCTGGGGCCTTCTACATGAACAGAAAATCCTCTACTACTAAGCCATAGTCCCTCCTTACAATTCAGAAAATCCAGATGGCAATTTGTAATCCTGGGCTTGATATCAGGGGTTGGGAGTATAAATGGTTGGTCGTTATGTTTTGGGTAATTTTGTAACAGACCAGTTTCTAAACTTCCAGATATGATACAATAACTGTTTTTAGTTGAAAATTGAAGAAGTCCTTTTTCCTCTTTTGATTATGAGTGTTTAAAGCATACCTATAATAGGAAGGATATGGTCATTTTCTATTCTGGTTGTAGTCTAGTTTTGCTTACTGGGGGCAGGAATTCCAGGGTTTTTTTAGCAGTTGAGCACATGTGTGTACTTTTCAAAGTGTTTCAGAAGACAGGCAAGGAGAACTCCATGTTCGTCTTTAAATCCCCTACCATTTGAATTGGAAAAGCCTGCTTAACACTTGACAAAAGACCTGGCAATGCTTGAATACTATTTTTTTCTCAAAGTACTCTTGAAAATCACAAAATCCTATTGGGATTGCCAATAGGATTTTGTGATTTTCAAGAGTACTTTGAGAATTCTGTGTAAGTGGTAGTTCAGAAAAGGTCCCTTTGAGGAAAAGGTAAGTGTATGTATCTACAGACCATTAAGCAATGTGTCCAAAATTTTCTCTTGGAAAGATTTGGTGATCTCTGGGATGTTGCTTAGGGTCTGAGTTGTTGCTAAATATTGGATCAGTAAGAAATCTTCCCCTGCTCTAGTTGGAATCCTTAACTAGTATTATTTTTAACTATTGTGCACCATGTGGGCTAGGCTCCCTTAACTGTTCACTTTTCAAGCACCTTTTTGTGATGGCCCATTGTAGTATGGTTTTATGTGGATTAAGTGGTAGGGTGATAAATGGAACCTGGAAACTTTGAGATGGGGACAGTGGCCTCATGGTTTGAGGTTTGTTTTAAAAACAAAATTTCAGACTTTCTTGGGACTTATGGGTGTATTTATGTGCATCAATTACAGTGGAACCTCGGTTTTCATTGCCTTTGGTTTTCATCGGTTTCGGTTTTCATCTATTTTTTCAGTGAAAAATTTGTATCGGTTTTCATCAGTTTGTCTCGGTTTTTATCGATTTGCCGTAAGGTGCAGGGGTTTGTGGAGAAAAATCACCCAGACAAAGCTGTTGCAGGACGTGTCTGCAACTTGTTTAATGACAATGTCTTGCCCCATTTCAGACAAATCTTAAAGAGGTGTCAAAAACAGATCTCTTTGGACAGCTTTCACATATGACATTAGTCCACTGGCTCTGAAGCTGGTCCTAGTGTTATCGTTTGTTACTGTTTTCAGCATTAAACACTATGTTTATTCACTCAAAAATGTGTTTTTGGTATGTTTTTTGGAGTGCCTAGAACGGATTAATTGGATTTACATTGATTCCTATAGAAAAGTTTGCCTCAATTTTCATCGGTTTTGGTTTTTATCGATTCTTTTTGGACGGATTACCAACAAAAACCGAGGTTCCACTGTACTGCAATGGAAACTTAATAAAGTTAGGTTGGGTTATTTATATTCAGATAGATTGGAATAGAATGGAGCAATTATAGTTAAATGTAAATCCTATTTAATGAAGCTAATGTCAGTATTTTCTAACTAACTTTATGGATTTGAGTTTGCAAGTGTTTGCCTTGTCTGCATACTAAACACCTTTTATGCATATCATTTGATCCTGACTAAAAGTGTGTGATCTTTTAATCCCTTTCCAGGTAATGGGCTTCGGCTTGTACCTGATGGATGGCACTGTTAGTAACATCTATAAGCTGGATGCCAAGAAAAGGATAAATCTGACCAAGATTGACAAGTTTTTTAAGGTTGGTTTAAAATGAGAAGTTATGTGTATTTATATGTGTCTTGAATTCCTGTGAGAGCAGCTGAGCTTGAATCTAGAAGCCTAAGATTTTTTGGGTATAAGCTTTCAGAAATCAAAGTTCCCATTGTGAGGTACGTGTTGGAATGGAGATAATATTTCAGTACTAGGGGATGGGGCGGTTTATAAATCGAAACAATGAATAAATAAACAAAGAACATTCCCAGTTCTTAACATCTCTTGTGATTTGCTGTAGTGAAATGTGTTTATAGCATCTGTGATATATACACTGGTGAGTGGCATAACTGCCTACTTCCATTTTGTAATTCATAAGTTTAATTTTATTAATTGCATGAAGGATGAACACTTTCCATTGGTTCCACTTCCTTGTGGGAAAGTGGCAAGCACTAGCTCAGCTACTCCACTGCTGTATGCTTTACATCTACAATAATATCCCATCACCTTTACATTATGATTTCCATTTTATTCCTTATGCCTTCCTTATGTCTAGCATAAATCTTTTTAAAGAGTAAATAGCCAGTGTGCCCCCTTTCCATTATCTGCACAGTTGATTCCGTGCAATTGCATTTGAGTGAGTGCAAATCTAGCACCAAGGCTAAAATTTGGTTGGTGTTTTCATTCCTGGATTGCTGGGAGGCAAGTGGCGAGGTGGGCAGTGATGGTACCAGGACCTTGTTGCCCTGCTGCTCCCAGAGAGGCTTCCTGGAGGCACGGGGAGGCTTGCAAAACAAAACATCCTCCCGATCAACTAAAAACCATTATGGGGCTGAATAAACTTAATGTGACCCTTAAGTCCGAATTCCCCACTGCAAATGGCAGAAGGAAGCTGACTAGTGTGGGATGCTCCCCCAGCCATGTCCCTAGATTGCTCCAGCTGTGGCAGTGGCAGGGATTCTGGGACACTAGTGTAGTGTTCCGCACTATGTTCCAGTGCCGGGGAAGGCTGATGCTGGCAGTTTCACCTCTCCGTCAGGTTAAGTGCCCTAGGGAGGGCATTTCTGCCAGCGGAAGCCCATGTCATTTCCACTGGTAGATTCAGTCTCTCCCCTCCCCCAGATTGGGCTCTAAGGCGCCCCCTGGGTGGGGCTCCAAGGCCCCCCAGATGGGGCTCTAAGGCCTCAACGAAACTTTCTGGCAAGTGGTAGAATATGGTTGCTAAATTTTTGTTTTCTTTCTTGAGTATAGCAGCTGCAAGTAGTCCCCCTGTTTGGAGACATGCAGATTGAACTGGCAAGATACATTAAGACTAGCGCCCACTATGAAGAAAACAAATCCCGGTAAGATTGGCAAGTGAAAAGACAGGCCATTTTGCTTTGGCAAGGGCAGGAGAATAGTTCTTCATAATTTCTGAAGTTTGTTTAAAACAGAAAATTTAGATAGATGTTTGTGTGTAAATGTGTGTGTGTGTTTTGTGACCCTTTTGCCATGGAATTTGGCAGGTGGCTGTATGATGCACTGACTGAATGAGAGTTGAAATAAGCATGTATTGGTGCCTATAATTTCATTTGGAAGTGTTGTTTTCTAGTCTGAATTTTTGCTGAATTCTATATATGTTTGAATTCTATATATGTTTACTTGGAACTAAGTACCACTGAGCTTCATAGCACTTGGTTTCTAGGAGGACTGCTAGTCTTAAAGCTTCTTTCCCCTCTTTTAAACATACTGTAGGTTTCTGGGAAACTTAGGATTTAGTTAGGAATGGGAAGTCCTGTTGTCTGCCGTGATGGGTGTTCATTTTATAAAGTTATGATGTAACGTATCATTTGGAAAACACTTCTTGTTGAAGAAGAGTCAGGAATATTATTTCTCATTCATGGCTTGGTATTTTTTCAAACCATAAATTCATGCTTTTTCATGCAGTCTTTGCATTTACTTACCCTCTAATAAGCTACATGAATCACACCTGGCAATAAGAAGGATTGAAAATTAAAACTGGACATAGTAAGGATCATGCAGCTCCTGCTGAAAGCATCACACCCGTGTGTTTCCCCCTAATTTGGCCTAGTGAAGTCCAGTACACTAAAACATGGATATCCCATCATCATGTTGCAGGTTGCCCTCTTTACTTCACTGGCTGCTGCTGTGTGGACAGGAAACCTGTAGTATGATGTCTCCTCATCCTTCACAATTTCGACCTCTAAAATACTGCTCTCACAAGGGTTGTCTTTCTGTCTCCTGTCCCGTTCAGTTCCACACCTCCTTAGTTTTCATACACTTGAAGTGAGATACCTCCAGACTATCTGTTGGACCATTGCCATGTAGTTTAGAAGTCATTACAAGAGCACTAGCTGTGCAAACTCGTTTGCAGCCTTATAAAAATGTAGATTGTTGTCCTAAATGGTAGTTTTGTATAAAGAAAAATGTCACACTTTTCTTTCTTCTTGTCGTAGATGGACGTGCACATCTTCTAGCAGCAGTCCCCAGTACAACATCTGCGAACAGATGATCCAGATCAGAGATGATCACATGCGCTTTATTTCAGAACTGGCTCGTTACAGCAATAGTGAGGTGTGTGACGTCAAACATTGGCTTCCTCTGTGGATGCTGGAAGGGTTCATGTGCAGACACTCTCCCACATTGGAAAGAGGAACTGGAAATATGCCACCATGTCTTGTGCTGCCTGGTTGGAGCAATTGTTACACTAATGTCGTGCCAGTAGAATGTTCACATCTTGAGTGGCCCATTGATATGCTTCTGGTGCTGAATTTGTTGTGAATGTGCTTAGAACATTTTTTAATTACAGACTGATAATTTTTATCCAGGTAAAAGTTTACTTGTCTGGATAATTGCACTAGAAAGGCAGGAAACAACATGATGTGTACTAATTTGTTTAATTTGATCACACACATGCAGGGCTTTAACTGTATTTTCCATGGTAAAGCTCAACCTTCAGCAGAGCATGTACATGCACTGAGTATATTTATCTTATTTCTAAATAAACAGCAGTCTTTTAATTTTCTCCTTATCCCAAAAAGGAATAGGGCTTCAAGACATAGCTAGGTTAACAACCAGTGTTACACAAAAAAAGAGAAAAAACACCAAACATGATTGCATGCTTGTTCATCATAAATTAAAATTCAGTCAGTACATGACCATAACAGCACACTTCCATGTAATACACTTCTGAAGGAATCTGGTAGGCAGGGCAAATGATAAAGCTCCTTCCCTTACAAACATTGCCAAGGAGGTATGGGGTAAAATTATATAATTTCTGGATATGTCTACCAGAAGCATAGCTGGGCAGGAGTGCACCTGGGGCACACTCTGTGTATTGTGCCCCCCTGTGGCCCTCCCCCCTTTCTGCCGGCTGAAAACAGGCCAGGCTAGTGGGGCAGGGCCTGGCAAGGGGGGCGGGGTTGGTGATTTTTGCGCCCCACCAGGCGTGTGTACAGTGCAACGTGCACCTCCCCGCCCCCTTGTAGCTGTGCCACTGATGTCTACATCTAGACATAGCTGTACCAGCCAGAGATTGCCTTATGGGAAACCAGCATCCATCCCCACCATTGTAGTAGGGAGATTTGGTTTCCTGATTGTTTAAAGAAAGACATTCTCTTTGAAGTGCAAAATCCTAGTTGCTTATACTGTGGATCAGATAGTTAGGATTTTTAAAAAAATGTTTTGTATGTTTTAACAGACATGCTTTCATTCCAGGTGGTGACTGGATCAGGCCGCCAGGAAGCTCAAAAAACAGATGCAGAATATCGAAAACTCTTTGATCTTTCTCTCCAAGGCCTACAACTTCTGTCTCAGTGGAGCGCTCATGTTATGGAAGTGGTATGTGGGAAGACAGATGATGTAGAAGTCTAGAGAGACGAAAGAAAAGCATTTTGTGATGTATTTATTTATTATTTGTTATATTTTGAAATATTTATATCCTGCCTTTCCCCTGAGTGGCCAAAGCAGCTTATGAAAGAGGTGCTAGCAGAAATCAATAACAAGGGTTTAAATCACAGGTGTCAAACTCGTGGCCCTCCAGATGTTATGGACTACAGTTCCCATCATCCCCTGCCAGCATGATGCTGGCAGGGGGTGATGGGAACTGCAGTCCATAACATCTGGAGGTCTGCGAGTTTGACACCTATGGTTTAAATTGTCAACATTAGAATTAATACTCAACAATAAAAATTCTGACTGACCAAGTCAGACACAATTGCTTTTGTATCTCTCTTTTGACAATCATCAAAATGGTGCCCTTTGATTTTGTTATGGAGGCCAGTCTACAAAATTAAGGGCACAAAAAGAAGGCTCTTGCCCAGGTTGATGTAGATATGGAACAGCACTTAGGAACTGATTATTGCCAGTAATCCTTTGATTTTATATTCTTGTTTGATATCTGTTGCCTTATTTCCAATCTCATTTGGGTGAATGAAAGATAAGGTCTGATTTATTTTGAATAGTCTTGGTAGTACTTTCAGATGGGGCAAATTGTTGTAAATAGAGATGGTGAAGGAATTTTTTCCAGCATTCGACCTGGTACTCAACCTTGACTACTTCTTTGTTGCCTACATTCCTATTTAACAAGGATAATACGAAGTGCAAGTCCAAGGGCAGATTCTTATGTCATGATCCCCATGTGACGGTCATTAGAAACGATTCCATGTGGCAGAGGCTTCATCCCTTAGGCATCAAATGCAACAGCCATTTAATAGTCCCAAACCCAGGCCTGAAACCAAACTAGAATAGATTGAGTGCCAACATCTCATCCTGGGACTGTTCAGCAATCAGAATAGTAAACTGGATACATGGTGTAATTGGCTAGTTCTCTTTTGTCTAAAGAAGGCTTTTTCAACAGGATCTAACTAGCCTTCTTCAAGGAACTGAGGAAACATCTCTGAGCGAGAGACAAATTAATAATCTCCCTCAGGGAGCCTCCTATCACATCCTAGCTGGCTTTCATGGCAGGGATCCAAGGAGCAAGTTCTTGTCTTCAGAGCAGCCAGGACTCTGTCAATGCCTGACAATGAGAGCAGACAGATGAGATCCAAAAAAGTAGTTGAACATACTTCTGTTTAAAATTATAGTCTTATGGCATTTCAAATGCTGTGTTGCTAGACTCTGTATTTGGTCTTGGTTCTGCTAACCTTTGCATTCTTAAACAGGGGCTCCATTTGAGCAATCGTCAATCATGTGCAACAGCAGCCATTTCTGTGGGATCCTAATGACCATTGTGATGCAGATGATCATCAGCATCACGGTCTGCTTCTATAGGCAAAATTGGAGATTCCAGTAAATTATAGTTTCTGGATTAACGTAGCAGCCACATTTGTTTGCCTGAGACGCAAGAGAGTAGAAACATTCATTCAAACTGTATGGTTTATGAGAAGTCTTGCTAATTTTTTTTCCAGTATGATTCAGTTAGTTCAGTACTGCTGTTATATTCCCCCTGTCATTTACAGTATTCATGGAAATTAGTACATCCGACAGACAAATACTCTAATAAAGATTGTCCAGACAATGCAGAAGAGTATGAAAGAGCAACGAGATACAATTACACCAGCGAAGAAAAGTTTGCTCTTGTTGAGGTAAGAGAAAGTAGATCTCCTGCTGAAGTTCCGGTTTTCTTACCTTCCTCCCACTTCACGCCCTCCATGATTTTCATTTGTTTTAATGTGCTAAATGATTCTGTTTCCACAGGTTATTGCAATGATCAAAGGTCTCCAGGTGTTGATGGGCAGGATGGAAAGCGTCTTCAATCATGCCGTTCGTCACACTATCTATGCTGCTCTCCAGGACTTCGCTCAGATTACACTTAGAGAACCATTAAGACAAGCTATCAAAAAGAAGAAGAATGTTATCCAGAGGTGGCGATTGACATTTTCTAGTCCCATTCAACCCCCCCCCCCCTTTCAGACTTGCAGTAAATTGTTAGAGAGGCTACAATAGCGCTTTCATGATGCATTCTTGTTATAGTCCAGCATAATCATTGTGGCTTCTTCCAAATGAACCCTAGAAATAATTTTTTGCATGGAATTCAGAAATCCTGCTGTACTGATACTGCTACATTCTCTACAGCCAGTTCAGGCAGTAATGTCTAGGCAAGGGGTAGGGAACCTGCGGCTCTCCAGATGTTCAGGAACTACAATTCCCATCAGCCCCTACCAGCATGGCCAATTGGCCATGCTGAGAGAGGCTGATGGGAATTGTAGTTCCTGAACATCTGGAGAGCCGCAGGTTCCCTACCCCTGGTCTAGGCAGATCTCAGATATGTGTGGATTCAGTATACAATGTGGTCCAGCAGTAGTGCAAGGCTGTCAAAGGCACCTGCTTAAGGCTGATATTTTCACTGCCAGTTTCAAGATTGTATACCTTATTCCTCTAAAAGAACTTTTTCAATCACTCAGGCTGTGAACGGGTGTTAGAGCTATACTGGTCATGTGGTATACTGGATCAAAACTGCTTAAGATTTTCTAGGACTCAATGTACAGTGACAGTGAGAGAAAGAAAGGAGATGGTACTTTGCATTAACAGTTAATTCATCAGAGTTTTTTTTATTTTTTGTGATTTACATGCTTAGCTAAGGATGCTGGAAATTCATTCCACAGAACTGAAATCTTTTGGATTTCTTGAGAGAAAACAGCACTGAGTTTGTTGTAGGTTGTTTTATTTTGTTGCATTGCAATATGTGCACAGACATGTTTGTATTCACAAAGCTAGCCTCAGAATTGGTCGGAGTTATTGTTAGCATAAACTGCTGTTTTCTAATGAAAGTCTAATTACAAACTCCCAGAATTAGATGTTTGGGATGTCTGAACTCTTTGGATTACTAATATATTGAGTGAAAACAAGGAGCGTTCCCAGTGTGATTTTTTAAAAGCTTTGGTAGAATGCATAGTGCCTTTGGAAAGTATCAATATTCAGCCTGGCTAGTGACCCTGAAAGAAGAGTTCAGGAACTAACACGTGTTTTGGATCGTGGCTAGTGTTCTTCAGGCCATCAGAAAGACAGTTTGTGACTGGGAAGGTGGGCATGAACCATTTAATGACCCGGCATTGAGGGGAGAGAAAGATCCAAAAAGCGGCTTTGATGTCAAAGTCCCAAGACGAGCAGTGGGGCCCTCCAGTACCCAGGTAATTCTCTATATACTAATTCTGGTATGTATGTCACTGACCGACACAGGAAATTATTTCAGAATGAATCCATTTAAAAAGATTAGTGTTACAAATCCTGTCCAAATCTGGATTAGCCAAAAGTCTCATACCAGTACCGTCACTTTGATTTTCTGCACTGATTATTTTTTCATCAGTCTCTTAGACTGATACTGTTATCTGTATTTTGGATTCATTCATGTTCCTTGTTGTGAGAGGCTTTTCTGCAATGTCCTTTCTTTGTTTTTTGCTTTTGAAACTCTTTTACAAGAACTTCTGTCCTGTATACAGTACAAGCTTTATTATCGGGCACTTGATTATCCAGAATGCTCAGTTAACTGGCATTGTCCTGAGGGCAGGCTTCTCCCCCAGTCCCCGTACACCTGTGTCTTCGGGTATCTGTGTGCCCTGCTACTGTCTTGCCAACCAACCAGCTGGATATCTCCAGCTAATGCTAACATATAACTCTTCCAGCTGATAACAACCACAGGTGTTTCCTTCCTCTTCACCCTCCTTGAGAGGTTGACAGCCATGTCTGCTGAAGTGCTGCTAGGCAGTTCTTCTCTACCTGCTATGTAAGATGACCCCATGTTTTAGAGGGAGAGTCCCGCCAGGCATGGCAGCTATTGCTGTGGCATTCCCAGTGGGATGGGTCACTGGGGAGTCCGCTAGATAGGAAATAAAGCACAGCAAGTAAACTTAAGCATTTGTCCCATTTTGTTAACTGGCAACTCCCATTCTCCTTGAATGCCCAATAATGAAGCTTTTACTGCAATGTGAACATCAGATTTACCTTTTGAACCTTGAATTTGCCATTTTAAGGGGTGGGGATGGGCATCTGTTCTTGTATAAAAGGAACAGACTTATTCCTAATTTTGTAGAAAAAGAATGTGAATCTGTGCAGTTGTGGGCTTGGATCCCATCAAGGATGGGGGCTATTTTTGCCTTTTCTTTTAACTTGTTCAAAATCTCTGATTCCCCCAAATTGTTCCTGAAGGTCTCCCATCCAAATACAGTTCTGAAACTATAAACCTCTGTGAAATGTTTTAAGGCATTACGAAAAATAAGTTAGAACAAACTCCCATAGATTTTTGCCTAGAGGGTCTTTGTGGGAGTTTGAGATGGTTTTGACTTTTGTTCTGAGGTCAATTGGACGTGGCTGCATTCAGATGCCCATATGTAGGCACCTCAGCAAACTGAGGTATCATTGGAATCAGACTATGTTGCTAAATCTCGATTTAGTCCCATTTTAGACTCCTTGCTTGAGTACAGTGAACAAAATTCAATTTACTGAAATGCCTGCATTTAGAAGTGAGGGTGAATATCATTGAAAAGCTTTGTATCAAGCTCTGTGCCTAAAGAGATGTCAGGGGAGTAAGTAGTGCGGATACAGCAACAAGCTGCGATCATGGACAGAGTTTAATTACAGTTTGTCGTGATGTCTGAATGCTTCCATTCTTCTATAGGTAGTGTTCTGAGCCTTCAAATGAACACACAGAATAAAGAAATCTGTGTTCTTTATTTGTGGATCAAATTCTCCCGTTTTCTCCATTGTCTTGCTTTTTCTGTCTTAACGTACTAATAGACGTTGTCTGGTTTTGTGCTCTTCTCCTTTTCTTATTTACCCTTGTGTTTATTAACAGATTCTCTCCCCCTTGCTTCTTCCTTCTGTGTTGGTTTTAGCTCTTCATGGTTCGCTCTATGACAGAGTCCTTAAACTCTGCTGAGCTGTTGAAGCAGCTCAGATCTCTGGGAATGGAAAAGTTATTGCATGTGATAAACAAGTTTCTGAGGCAGTCCTACATCTATCCCTCACTTTTAAATTTTGGTGGTAAGGCATTACTTATTATTTTTAAGTAAAGTGGTTGACGTGAACTGTTCTCCTTCAAACTGTGGTGCCTTTATTTAGTCATTTCCCCCTCAGATTCGGGACTGCTGAACTTCCTTATCTGGTTTCAGTTTGTAGTGGAACTTGCTTTGACAGCATGTTTTAGTGATGTTCAACTAATGTGCTGTGTGTGTTTTTCCCCTTGTCATGAATGTTCTGTTTAATAATGCAGCTTTACATGGTGAGAACCATGTTAGAGTCCCTCATTGCTGACAAAAGTGGTTCCAAGAAAACCTTGAGGAGCAGCCTTGAGGGGCCCACCATTTTGGACATAGAAAAATTCCACCGAGAGTCTTTCTTCTACACTCACTTGATAAATTTCAGTGGTAAGATTCGTAGATGATTAGTGCCAAGCTTCAGCATGTCCTAACACCTCTAACATGACCTGGGAAAATGGTTCCAATTTTTGCACAGTTTGCTTGATTTAAAGTGTTGGTCTGTCAGAACAAGCAGCCTGGTATTTCATTGGCCATTGTCAGGAACAAGATTCGGAGCTACACAGATCCTTGCTGTGATCCAGCAGGGCTCTTCTTATAAGGTTGAAAGAGTATAAGTACAACTGGCAACTAAGCATTTAATGTGTCATATATTTTCCAGTTGGCATGAAGGGCTTTCTTTTTAAAATTTCAGAGTAATTAGAGTTTCAAGTGCTAATCCTGTTTAAAAATAGGTGAAAATATCTGCTGATATTTAAAAAGGAAATATAGAACAGAAATCAAACACCTTGTTCTGGGTAAAATACTTGGACTTCTATTCTCACCTACATTGGCTATAGTCAGAAGCATGCATGTCTAGTCTTATAACACCATTTTGTAACATCTGTTGGGGAACTCTTTTTTCTGAATGGGAGAATGCCTGCTAATTCCATTTTTGTGCTACATATTGTTTTCATTTGTTAACAACTAATGTTTCGGTTCTGTGAATTAGGGGCTCGCTAGTGTGTTAGAGGTGTCAATTGTGGTGTTTGCATCAGCAGAATTAGATTGGGCCTGAATGGGTCTCTTAGCATAGCAGGTGACCTGTGGTCATCTCTGCCAGTCAGAGCAGAGACTCTGGCACTGTAAATGACTTGGTACCCAGCCTTGCTAAAGACTACAGTATACAGAATGCTTCATATTGCTACTGTTCTCCTGACTTATCTATCTCCTTCAGCATTCCTTAGATTTTGTTTTAGAACCTTGCTTACACGTAATTGGGAAGGATGAAAAGAGGAAAGGATTCTGAAAAATATTCTTTAATAGATTTCTCAATAAAACGGTTTGGAAACCACTGATCTGTCTGGGCTACTGGAAGTACTTCTCCTGGTGCAGGCAAAATGGAATTCTTGGCACCTGGGATGATGTCTTTAGAATAACGTATTTTCTTTGGCTTATTCTGACATGCTGACCTTTCTTTTCTACAAGAATTGTATTTCTCAATTAGTACCTTTCTGGTTGGTGCCTGCCATAGGAGACAAATCAGTCCCACTGGTTGAATGGAATGATGAACATGGTTGTTGTGAAATATTCTCGTCACAAAGGCTATAAGCACAACCATTCTCAGGATTCAGCATAAGCTGGGAAAATATTCTAGAACCTAAATGTGTATTGCTAAGCCACGAAATAGGCAATTCTGTTATACCCTGTCTCAGATTAAGATGTTAGTACAGTCAGTTGAGGTTCAGTGGAGAAAATTGTATGCTTCCACATTAGAAGATAGTTCCAAATGAATATAAGAATTATCTTTCATTTTTACATGCTTCCTTTGTCAAAACCATTATTTTGGGCATTATTGAGCATTATACAGTGGTACCTTGGTTTTTGTTGATAATTGGTCTGAAAGGAATCGACGGAAACCGAAATCGACGAATACCGAGGCACCATTTTCCCTAGGAATCAATGTCAGTCCAATTAATCCATTTGAGGCACTCCAAAAAGTGCCTTGAACGGATTAATTGGCTTCCTCAAACCCCAGCCGGGAGGCAGAGGTAGCTCCTTATTTGTGGAGTGACATCAGGGGGTGTCACTGCCCAAATAAGGAGCTCCCTCTGCCTCCCCGCTGGGCTTCCTCAAACCCTAGCTGGTTGGGTTTTCGTGGACTTTTAGTCGGTTTCAGTTTTTGTGGACTTTTAGTCAGTTTCAGTTTTTGTGGACTTTTTCTGGGCAATTTTTTTCTGGGTTTGAGGACGAAAACTGAGGCAATCGACGAAACCCAAGACAAATTTTGCCCAGAAAAAGCCGACGAAACCTGAAACCGATGAAAACCGAAGTCAACGATAACCGAGGTACCACTGTACTTGATACAGGAACATTTATAATTCATTTTGGAAACTGGTAGGCACTGGAGCCCAGGTGGAGCATTCTACAACAAAAAAGGTCTGGCATGTTATTCTGTAAAGGAGGAATATACAATCCTACTATCATCTTTTTCTGAGACAGAGTATAGTGTTTTCAGTCATAAACCATTTATGCTTCTTTGTTAATGGTAGCTTGTAGTGATGCCCTGGATTTCCCATCTGATTATTGGTTTCTGCTTTCCTTTCATACAGTAGTAACCCTACATTACCCTCATTTAGGTTTATAATGTCTTTCAATTAGAATCATTGTAATTCTGTTATTTTTATGTTGGTTGTCTCTCTGTGGAAACTCATGTGTTATTCCTTCTCCTGCATTTAGAAACCCTGCAGCAGTGCTGTGACTTATCCCAGTTATGGTTCAGAGAGTTCTTCCTGGAATTGACAATGGGGAGAAGAATCCAGTTCCCCATTGAGATGTCTATGCCCTGGATTTTGACTGACCATATTTTGGAAACCAAAGAAGCATCAATGATGGAGTAAGATTTTTGTAGTTCTTCTGCTTCTCTGTTACTTGCAGAATTTATTTTTTTATGTTTTTGCAGGGTTTATTTTCAGGGCACACACCATCCTTTTCCTCAGATATCTTTGAGGGTTTCTGTCAGCTGTTTACTTCTGGATAAACATCTGTGTTATAGCTCATCTCTCATTTGAAATCTGGAAACTTTTCTGCCACATTCCCATGTCCAGTATCCAATTGGCCATGCTGGCAGGGGCTGATGGGAATTGTAGTCCATGAACATCTGGAGTGCCATAGGTTCGCCACCACTGTAAGGACCTCTATATTTGTTCCAAAGAGCTATCAGAATTCTGATTGCTTAAGAGTTTAAAACACCAAACAGATGTGTAAGTGGATCTCATAAAGGAACCCATTAGCCTATTATTTGGTACAACATCTGGTCAATCTGGGTGCCACTGAATTTGTATCACTGTAGCTCTATAGTTTATATAATGTGGCCACCCCTTCCTATTTGTAATTTCTTTTGGTAGGATGAGAGCCTGATTGAGTAGAAGAAAATCACTTGCCTTTCTGGGAGATAGTACAGCATCAGATATACACACCTATTGTAAGAATTTGATGGTGGATAAATCTTTTGATGATGATGATGACGACGACAGTGTGTGACACAAGGATTAGGTTTATTTTCAAGATGTTGTGATGGTATACCAGGATTGTGATAGAAAGATTCTGACCACAAGCACTTTGTCTTCTTTCTTTTTAGATATGTTCTGTATTCTTTGGACCTTTATAACGACAGTGCTCATTATGCTCTCACCAAGTTCAAGAAGCAGTTCCTTTATGATGAAATTGAGGCTGAGGTGAGATTATTTTTGATTAGCAACACATGTACTAGAGTTCAATAGGTTAGGATGATGAAGCAAGAAAATGAACTGTTGGTTAAATTTATGGCTGGTCCACACATGCCAGGTACATTTATTAAGAACCTGAGTATAATTTGCAAAACATCACACATCTTATTGCCTCAGCTGTCTTTATCTTCAAGTAACTGAAACGAAAATTTCTCATGATCCAGTGAAGCTTGAGGATGGGCCACAGAGTCAGCTGCTAGGCACACTGAGACTGCTCCACTGTGTATTTACTAAACAAAATGTGTTTGAGTGATTTAACTACCGAGCAATCATGTTGCTTTCTTCAGGTAAACTTGTGCTTTGACCAGTTTGTCTACAAGCTTGCAGACCAGATATTTGGATACTACAAGGTTATGGCAGGAAGGTCAGTGTGCTCATGAATATTTTAAAATACTAACTCATCACGTTATTGTTTTGATCATATATTGCTTTCTTCATTGTGTGTGACAATCCGTGCTCTCCCTTTTCCATAGCCTGCTTCTCGATAAACGATTAAGATCGGAGTGCAAGAATCAGGGAGCAACAATTCCCTTGTTATCATCCAATCGATATGAAACACTGCTAAAGCAAAAGCATGTGCAGGTTAGTAAGAACAATTGCTGTGCTGCATGTTTCTTTTTTATTCCCTGTTCTTTTAGTGTGTTGCGATGCACTCTCTGCTAAGGTACCATCTTATAATGCTTAAATGAAATGCATGAGACCCAGGCTTGCTGTTTATAATCAGTAGTAGCCAAATTATCTCCTTGGCTGCAGAAATTCTGTGATACTGCAGTGGACTATATATTTCAACTTCTCAAAAATGTTTGAAAAGGTCTCTTGCTGACTATTTTTAAAAGTGATTTCATTTAATTCTTGGTTTAAATTAAGTTTTTGTTTCATATATTTCCTAATTAAGCATGTATGCCAAGTCAATGCTAACTGAAGCATTTCACTTAAAAATTAGAGTTTGTATATTACCCATGAACAAAATTTAAAACCTGTTTAAGTGCCCAGTACTTTCCAGGAAGAAGTACACACTAAATCGGTCCAATATAATGAATTTTAATAAACAGTCTATGAGTTTGTCTAATTAAATGTGCAGATGGTATTGGGAATTTTACTGTCTTAACCACATACTTCTGATAGGATTATCAACAGTGATTAACCTTTATACTTCCCATCAGACCCTCTTCTGAAAACATACAGAATAAACATATACAAATTTGTTTTTAAAAGTTACCGTTAGCACTATTTAATCACGATTTATGTGATCCTTGATAAGCACAAGCACACATCCTGATTGTCTAAATGTTTTTTGAAATCTTGTAGAATATTCAGATAAAGAGGATTAAAGTCTGTATAGGATTGTGAGGATGGGGGTGAGGTGTATGAAACTATGTGTATAAAATCGATGAAAAATGTTGGAATTTCTTTTCTTCAGCTTCTTGGTCGATCAATAGATCTGAATCGCCTGATTACTCAACGAATTTCAGCAGCCATGTACAGATCAATGGAACTTGCCATTGGTCGCTTTGAGAGTGAAGATCTGACCTCTATTGTTGTGAGTACTGAGTAGTTTTTTTAACCCCACCAAGTCACATCTGATTTTTAGTGACCCTGGTAGGGTTTTCAGGGCAGATGTTCAGAGTTGATTTGCCATTGGTTGCCTCTGTGTCACGACTCTTGTATTTCATAGAGGTCTCCCTTCTAAATAATGCTTAACTTCTGAGATCTGATGAGATCAGGCTAGCCTGGGTTGTCCAGGTCATGGATTAAGAAGCTAGAACTATTCAGATTTTTGTTAGGATAGGAACTGATTCAAACTTTAGGAATTTATTTTAGGCCTTGCTTTCCTACTGTCATAATAAATTAATGGGTAGAAGTGTAATGTGGTACCTCACCACTCTCCCCTACCCTTCTCACCTTTGCCTGCTCAGAAATTAATCTGTAATTTGTCAGATTAAATTATGCAAAGTACAGAAATGAAAACCCCAAGCTTCTGCTTTTAGATCTGCCTCATGTCATGTGAAGAGCATGCAAAAGGCAATTTGACAAAGTGATGGGAGACCTGCTTAATAATTGTGCAGTACATAATCTGATCTCTGTTTTAATTTTTTAGTACTTTTATTCTGTGTTTGGATTGAAGTACCGGGAACAGCTGGGAATGGGATTAATGTTTTCTGCATATGAAATATTTAGTTTAAGGAGTATTTGTTTACCTTCAGTCCATACTGACGGAACCTGGTGTCACTGTGTGTGAATCAGATTGCTTAAAGTAGATGCAGCTCATGGATAAATTCTAATTTGCCAGAATAAAAGTTACTTGTTAACTGTATTAGGAATATGTTTTAAATATGAAAGAATTGTTGTAATTCTTTTAATAAAATTTCATTGCACCTTATTAATAAAGTTATGTCATATTTTATTGGCATGAATAACTGTATTTTGGAAACAGAACTGAAAGATGGGATGAAAGCTACCCTAAATAAATCTGCTTTTCCCCAGACGGCCTTGCAAAATAATGATCCTAATTACTTAAGATTCTGTGATTTTAAATAATTTGCATCATTGCATCTTCTTTCATAGTATTCTCATTGTGTGTTTCTTCTTTCCCCCCTCCTTTTCTTCTTTAAAAAACTCTTTCCCAGGAATTGGATGGATTGGTAGAAATAAACAGGATGACACACAAACTTTTGAGCAAGTATATGACTTTGGACAGTTTTGATGCCATGTTCAGAGAAGCCAATCATAACGTGTCCGCACCATATGGAAGAATCACACTTCATGTCTTCTGGGAGCTCAATTATGATTTCCTTCCAAATTACTGCTACAATGGGTCCACTAACAGGTTAGTAACAGGTCACATTTTTAAAACTAGAATTTGTCTATTGTTCCAGTGACTAGTATAACTGTCTATATTTTAGCAGATTTTGCAAAAACCTAGATTCATTTAAATATGGATAAAGCATATAGTGAAAGAAGAAAATAAATTGTAAGTAGGTGAATAAAGATTGTGGACGTAAGCTTTCAAAAAATTACTAATTCTTGTCTTCTGCACCTTTTTGAGTAAATGTTTGATGATTCTACATATTCTTATATATTTTATATATGTTTAGCCCATTATAGTCTTCTGATTGTTCTGATGTACTTATTCCATTGTAATGTTGTGTTCAAGTACACACTGTTGTTCTAGTCCCAATGTGCTCATGTACAGGAGAAGATAGTTTTTAAAAAATCCTTCTCCTTTGCTTCATTGGACAAATGCATTTTATCTTTTTATTGGAACAAGCAATTATCATATGATCCTGTGTTTGTTTGGTCTCTTCAAAAATACTGTGTTATTATTTTTAACATTTGGCACCTTTTTGTTCAAGTGTTCTGTGTGAGTGAACGATGTTTAAATTGTTACAGGATATAGGACATTTATAAAAAGTTCCCAGTATTGAGGTCAAAAGTTGAAGTCACTAAATGCCCATTAAGCTTCCTTACTGTTAGTAACTGTTGAGGTTTTGATAAGGTAGTGAGATCAAATAATAGAACAGTCTGCTATTAAAGCAGTGGTCATTTAACTAATTGTATCTACCAGATCTCCGCTTCCAGTGCAGTGAAGAGTAAATGCAAGAATGATTGATGGAGTGCATTTGCAAGGAAGCACAGTTGACTGTGTGCAACAGTGTGCTACATGTTTTATTAACAAGAGAGCCAATTATGAGTGGAAGCTGTGGGACAAGAAGGCCTGGGTTCTCTTCAGCATTGAACTTTCTGGCTTTAGGCAAGCTGATTGTCTCACACATGCCCCCATATATGCTGAACACAACTGGATGGCCTAATTTCTAAAATGACCTCATCCAAAACATCTCTCCAGTCGAACAACCCATTGATAGAGGAGATGGTTACAGTAATATTGGAAAACTTTAGAGAGCGTGTGTGTGTGTGCGTGCGCGCTTTGGGAAGGGAGTTAAAAGCCTCTGAAATTAATTTGTGACGTCTGCACAGCACAGATATTTCAGAGATGACCTGTGTGGGGAAAAAAAAGAAAAGTAGTAGCAGCATTTAAGATTCACTTGAGGTGAGGCCTTTGAGGACAGGAACATTACATGGAATTGGGGAGCAGAACAAAAGGGGGTGGGATTTCCTCTCCCTCATGAATCCTTGAATTAGTTTTTCTTTTTCATTTGTGCTTCATCTTGTATTTTGTTGCTTTTCCTTACAGCATCATAATCTCTAGCAATTATTTTATCATTCATGACATGCTTTCATGCATTCAGAGCTCTTCACATAACTTCAGAGCTCTTCACATAAGTCAAGTTCTGTTAGCAAATCCACCCATCAGGAACACTGAGTTAAGATTTAAACGTTCAATTAAGTTTTGTTTATCATGCTCTGAATACTTGAAAATAAAATAAATACTTCCAAAAGCCTGTTTTATCAATTGTACCCCACCCCAAAGCACTGATAACAGGGTTTCGATTTGTGTAATCTACTTTGTGTTGATTACTTAGAGCTGTGCTGATGCAAATGGATAAATTGCTGGGACATTCATCATCCAGAGATTAAATAACAAGACCCGATTATCTTGAAGCATGCCAAAACGTACAGTCTAGCAACAGGGCACCAAAGTAGATTTACCCAAATAATGTTGTTTATTAGAAAGTGGAGGAAAGGAATAAATCCAGTTTAAGTTGAATCTACAGAACTAATTTTTCAAATATTTATTTTCATTCAGGTGTCAGAACTGTTTGAATGTATTATAGACACCACATCACAGTTTATTAAAAATAGAGAACCTGGGAAGAGCTGACAAAGGAAAATGTTCTAAAATTGATTTGTTACAACATCAACGGTTATGAAAACATATAGACCTTTTATGTGTGTGTGCGTGTGAGTGCGTGCGTGCGTGCGTGTGCCAGGCAAGAGCAAATAACATATTACATACAACTGAATCTCCACTTTTTTTAAAAAAGCAGCTTTGACACTGAGGAACTTTGACCACAGATATGTGTGTACGTATTCCTTTTCTCCTACCTTCTGATTAAATTCTTCAAATCCTTCCAAGCAAGTTTATCCTCTTGGATTTTGTGGGCATGTTGCTGTCACCACTTGGAAGTTGGGAGAACTCAGGAATGGGTTCGGACCCAGTGCAAGGAGTTGAGAAGAGACTGAGGAATTCTTAGTATCCCAGCCATTGCTTTTCTCTGGATAAGCGGTCAGAGAAAATGAGTATTGAATAGCAGTTTAAAAATCTAACATCACTATCCCTGTGTGTGCCACCTGTTATTTCTTAGAATTTCAGGATCAAAGTTACATATTATGAATAAGCTGGTAATTAAAATAAATGGGTTTTAGAAAAGATACAACAATGGCATAAATGTAAAATGTAGGGTTATCTTTATTTTTATAGGTTTGTTCGAACAGTATTACCATTTTCCCAAGAATTCCAGAGAGATAAGCAACCTAATGCACAGCCCCAGTATTTACACGGATCCAAGGTTAGACTTTATTTCCATATTTCTGCTTTGCATGTGACTGGGGCACTTGAAAAATGCCTCTTGATAGCTCTTGAGTTGCTGCTCCTTGTATTGTCGAAATAGTGCCTGATCCTGTGATCTGTCTCGAGTCTTTGTGCTGTTTCTCTGAGCAATGTTTGGCTATGGTCATTATTACTATTCCCTGCTCATCCCACATCTGGAACTGGTGTAGTTCCTTGCTTGTACTCTGTATTGTTTGCTGTTTCTCCTTCTTTCCTGAAATATAGCTGCTAGTGGCTTAGATTTGGAGAGCCATAAGTGAACTTCTTTTCCTCTGTACCCCATGAAAACCTCTTCTGGAGCATCATTTAGAATATTACTTGTGAGTCATAAGAAAAAGCAGCTAACTGAAAAAAGTGTTTGCTTGATAGCATTGATCTTTAACAAAGAATGGTATCTTGAGAAACTGGAGTTTACAAAAGTATATCCTTAATCCTATCATTTTGAAAGCAGATCAGAAAAGCAACAATACTACCCCTATTTAAGTATTCAGTGAACGAATGATTTCTTAATGAACAGCAACACGATATGTATTTGGCAGACCCTCTGTGACACCTGAGTTAAGTCAGTGTGTATGTTTGTGTGCATTCTATTTACAGCCTCTTGGATAATCTACATGTAAATCTACTTCGTTATTAAAAGCTAGAATAAGTCACAGATGATTTGCACTTTGCTGACTCATTAAAATTTTAGTAGTTTGAAACTACACAGTAATGTAAATGTATTTCAGCAGAAACAGCTAGAAATTATAACAGCACCCAGTTTAGCAGTTGCATGTTTTTCATGCATAAGGGTATGTTAACTTGAAGTATGCAGAGCATACTACAGCTGTTTTAACAAAATACAGGTATAAGTTCACGATCTGATTTATAAGCTGTTAAATCAGAAGACCATGCCTTGTTCAAGTTACCATTAATAACAGTGGTGCTAAGAAGTAGAAACTCTGTTCAATAGAATGGACAATAAGGAATATAATCAGCAGAACAAACTTCTTCGTCTTCTCTCCCCCCCCCAATCCCGTTACCTTTTCATCTGATTTCTTTGACCTCACATGAACACCATTTAATATATGTTTTGTGTGTGTTTATATAAAATCTCCAGCATAGGTTTTTTAAAATAGGTTTTAAAAAGGTTTTTCAGTTTACACAACACTTTCTGAGTTAGTAGTGATTTAATGTCAGCAATAGGCTATCACAATTTCAAAAATACATCCTAATATCCCATAAATACACTAAGGTAAGAATTATACCAAATGTGACAATACAAAACCATGAAGTTCACACACTACAGTTTATCTTTAACATTTTGATCTGTGACTAATTTCCTCTTTAAGATAGTAGCTAAAAACATAAAAGTGGCTGTCTTACCAGTGACCATAGGGAAAGCATCTGCCAAGAGAAAACACAGCTTGCCATCCTCTGAACTGTTAATTTCAGATAAAATATCATTAAGATATTTACCTTGGATGCTGTCATAAAAGGGGCAACGTAGGATATAACGGCCTAGGTCTTCTGTCTGGCTGAGGCTCTGCAGGCAGACGCTGATCCCTTGGAAACCTACCCAGAAGGTATTCAGTAGGAAATGATTGAAAGCAGAAGCTGGTGAATATCTTTCTTAAAGAGGGATTGTAGAGATCAGTTAGGTAATGGGAATAGATTTTGTTTTTCTGAACTTTGGGATACCAGTTCGAAAATTTCATGCTGGATACTCTCTCGATGTCTCGAAGGGAATCACTATTGAACAGTCATTCTTGAATTTTATTACTTTCCCATGATTTGACTATCTCAATTGATGGCAGCAAGTACAATCTTAAAATGGGAGCGAATACATTTTCAGCCATTTCGTATCCTTCTCCAAGGGACACCTTGGGACTGGGATGCCTACGTTCAGCTGTATCAATGCTGTGGGGGCAGCTTGTGGTAGGCCCAAGATCTTCCTCAAGGATTTATTCTGGATAGCTAAGCTCACCTTCCATCCCCATATGTCTGCAGTTGAGCAATTCTGAGATACAAAGAAAACTGACTCTGTAATTCAAGGAATTTTGCATTCAAATTCTGGAACCACACCCCTTCACAAAGGAGAAATCCTAAAGCAAATGTTTTTGATAACCAAAAAGTAAATCCAAAAACTTCATGGAATTTTTGCAAGTCTTTGGATATGTCTAAATTAGCTTTTTTTTTTATTTAGGAGACTATCCAGTCTTCCAGTTAAATAAAATGCGGATATCATACATTAGCTTGGTTGTGAGGATTTAGGAAAGCAATTGGATATAAAACCACTTCCTTGAATAACGATTAGGTAGGTTTAAATATATGCATTTTTTACATACAGTAAAACAGGTACAGTGGCTCATTGCCAGCAAGGTCAGCTATTTTGCAACAGATTGACATATAGACAAAGGCACAAAATCATCGCTTTTGGAAGTCAGCATAGAGGGCTCTTTAGATGCTAGAGGATTGGCAATTATAGTGGCCATTTGGACTCCATCTGCATTTCTAATTTCCATTTGTTGGCCATGCTGGGCTTCCTTGGTAAACCCTGATGAACTGTACAGTTCATTTTTGGTCCATGCCTCTTCCTTTTCCCCCAGAGGCAAGCTTTGAGTCTCTAAACCCGCTCTTCTTTTGCGCCACCATATATGCAAGCAACCATAGATAAGGATACCAACAATGATGAGAAGCAGAACAGAACTGGTTAGCCATATGCCCACTGCTAGGTCTTTCTTCTTGTTGCTCAAGGATGCTGGATCTTGCTTGGAGGTGTTGAAAATTCGGCATTGATCACTGGATGGGTTTGCCGACTGGCATGTTACACACAGAATATAAGTTGTTAGTGGAATCAGATTCTCTATGACAAATGAAGAACGGCTGCCTGGCACTCTCTCCTCCCTTTGGAAATGTTTTCTGGTATACCTTGACAGCGTTTTGTTCCAGTTGGGGTTGTACATAATGCTATAAAAACTGTCTGCACAGCTGGCCATTTTGGGCCAGATTACCAGGGCTGAGTTTCCTGTTACGTTTTGTACTATTATTCCCATTGTAGGTTTCTATTTGGTCTCTCAGTATTTCTCTTCAGAGAACAGTGATTGTTCTTAGGATTCAGGGGACTACTAAAAAGCTTCAAGAAGCAGATCTCAGGAGATAATTAGCTCTGAAATTAAAGAAAAAATGAAGATAAATAGGAACCTGTGTTTCTAAGGAGACTTTTTGCACATTGAAATGCAGAACCATTTGAATTTGTAATAGAAGGAAACCATTTGATGTGCAGGCAATTTCCATTTTTGACCCCCTCTCCTCCAAGTCGGGAAAGTGAAAATATTTGAGTAAAATAAGAGTTTTCGACATATACAAAGACTGCTGAATCTGATTGACTCATACAACAGTTAATTCATTTTTCATCAGTCTTAAGCATCTCTTGCAAGATAAACTAGTTTCCTGTGCCACTGGACAACTGTCAATACCCCAGTGCTCTCTGTATTAGTACCATCGGCATAAAGTAATAGACCTAGATTCCGGGACCAGCGTTGAGTGGGTGGCAGAAGTGGTTTCAGCAAGAAGCTGGAGGAGGTGAGACAGTCCCACTGTCTGGTGCATCTAGTGCAGTGGTGGCGAACCTATGGCACGGGTGCCAGAGGTGGCACTCAGAGCCCTCTCTGTGGGCACTCACGCACAGAGTTCATCATGTGGGAGGGGGGTGGAAAATCACCCCCCCACACACACACACATCTAGGCTGGCCTGGGCATGATCCTTTACCGGGGAGTAAGCTTGGTTGCTGGCAATGGGACTTGCTTCTGAGTAAACCCTCCTAGGATCGTGATTCACCCATTGGAAGCATTGCACAGTTGCTTCACTAAGCTTACTCCTGAGCAACGCGTGCCTCGGAGCCAACCGTTTTTTTCTAAACTAAAACCTCAGTATTCAGGTTAAATTGCCGTGTTGGCACTTTGCGATAAATAAGTGGGTTTTGGGTTGCAATTTGGGCACTCGGTCTCAAAAAGGTTCGCCATTACTGATCTAGTGCATAGTATGGAACTTGTTCAAATACTATCTTTGCAGTTTCTTTCTCTTTGGAAATCACTGACCACCCACTCATTTTAAAAAAATCTGGGTTGTACTGAAATTGTAAAGAATTTAGCTTTCACAGAAAGGGATACCCAGACTTTAGTTTTCAGATGAGGTTTTTTTTTTACTGTCACAGCAAGAAATGTAAATTTTGGAGGACCAGATCATGAAGAATTTTCCTGGTTGATTTTCCCCATGCATGCCCCTACCTTCATATTCTGATGAATATAAGCAAAAGCTCTGTAGTATTTTGATGTAGAATCAAACATTAAGATCTAGTATTTTGATGTAGAATCAAATCTTGGCACTTGTATGTGATTCCCTCTGATGATAGAGGAAACTGCTTTGTAATAAATGTGTCCAAGTGTTGTATATAAACTGTAACGTGCAAGTAGTAAGCTAAAGTATTTCACATCAAATCAGTTGTAGCTACTTGAAAATTATCTTTGATTTTAGATCACTAAAATCAAATTTTAAAAGTCTGATACATTTTAATGGGGAACACAGTTAAATATGATACTGCTTGAAGAACTACTCTTTTTATATCCTTCAACCAGGCATGTCAAGGAGCCAAAGGAATGATTCTGATAATGAATTTGGAATGTGTTACTGATTAGTTAACCAAAATAGTGGTATTGTGAGTTCAAGTGGGGAATTCTGCCATGTTTTACTGCTTGAGTTAAATAAAACAAGAGTGGAATTTCAGGATGATATTAGGATAGCTGAACAAGTAAGGATGTAAGTTCTCCTAAGAACCTATTTCACTTCATCGTAGTTTATAGTTTTTAAGATCTTTAAGGGCACAATGAATTTTTAAGTAAGCAATTAGAATTGTCTGAAAGAACCTGAATACCCAACATTTTAAAAGACAGAGGAAGAGTTGGTTTTTATACCCCACTTTTCTCTACTGAGCGGAGTTTCAAAGCAGCTTACAATGCCCCCCCCCCCCCAAACAGGCACCTTGTGAAGCTGAAAGAGCTTTGAGAGAACTGTGACTAGCCCAAGGTTCATGTGCAGAAGAAGGGAATAAAACCTGGCTCTCCAGATCAGTCTGTTGCTCTTAACCACTACACCCTCCCCCCAAAAATGTCGGACAACCTTTGCTCCTGTTTTTATAAGCCAAAATTTTAAAATCAGTGGAGATGAACACATTGGATGAAGCAATAAGCATATTTACAGGAAAGATATGTCATGAACTGAAATTATTTTATATTGCGATTTTGTTTTTAATTACTTTTACTCATTGTTTTAAAAAGTGACTATTTCAATTATTCTTTTATGTAATGCAGCCTACTTGTAATTTGATTAAATGCTTTTTTTAAAATTTAAAGCTGCCTACTTTTATCTAGGTAAGATAAAGAGATGTGCTGATTTAAGGTTTTGGATTGAGCTGCATCTTCCCACCTTACCCTTACAATATGTTTTCCTTTAATTCAAATAATAAACATTCTCAAGCATTTTCCTACCCTCCTTCTCTCATATTCATACATTGTACTAAAATATACAATATGTACTAAAATGTGCAAAAATGTTAGAGTGGAAATAATATATACTATGTGATCATTTTTTAAAAAGTCCACACTTACTGTCAGTTTCTGAAGTAGAAATTCCCAGGTTTTTCTGTGACGATATTTGAGTAAAAACAACAGTCAGGTTTTCAGTAATTTTCTGCATGATTTGTGATTGCTGATTTTTCTTCCTGTAGGTTATTTGGACCAAGTTCTCATTGCTTGACTCTTGTAGTTCTCTTCTGTAGTGATGAGGTCTCTTTGTTATCTACACAAGAACATCTTGTCTTAAGTGCTCTGTTGCCTAGGTTTTCTGAGAATAGGTAAAGCCAGCCTTCACTTGCTTCCTGGTAGAGAATGCACTGTTCTGGCTTCCTAGTTAGATTCTGCTTTTGTGTGTCTGAGCTTGCTTTGCTCAGTGACATCATTTCTGAACTCCATGCGTTGGGGAGGGCGGATGGGCATAGCTTTAGAGAGCTTTTCTGCTTTGATTATCTAGAGGTTGCCTCTATCAGACAGCTGCTTTTAATCTTTTTCTGTACATGTATTTGGGCTACGGACTTTTGTGTTACAGTGCTTAACTTGCCTTTGCACTGATAGTTTCCCAAGCTTTGTCAAGTATACAGTCTCATATTCTAAATTAATTGTGCTTTCTGAAATAGTTAGTGCTGGGATAGCTGATAAAGTGTTCTCTTTACAGAATATACTAATTGTTCCTTCTGCTCTGCTCCCCTGTTTATAGAACTTTCTAAGGGGACACATGTCAAAATTATTGTAGGGTAGAACAAAAAAAAAGCATCTAAAATTTAAATAGCTAGATACCCCCCCCCCCCCCCCCAGCTAGATATCCCCCATAGTCATTTATTATATTTTCAGGAACTTTTTTTCAGCTATCTGAAAAATTTGGGGAAGCTTTGAATCAGTAGGAGCCCCACATAAAATACTGTTGCTATATTATTTTTCTGTATTTTAGCAGCTATTTTAGAAATGATAAAAGAAGAAAAGATGATGTGTTAGCATCAATTCTGTTTTTACCAAGTACCTATCCAAAATATTAGTGGCAAACAGCTGCCTATGCCAGTGTCCCTTCATTTACCACAAAAGAATCCAGTAAGCATTAATTGGTAACTATAGTTTGATCAGCCATTATCTAGTATCAGGATTAATTAATTTCATCCAGAATCCTCTTGTATATGGATTCTGATAGTCTACTAGACATCTGCTGAGATAGTTCTAGTTCATGAGAAAGAACAAAGGTGCTCATACAATAACTCAGCTGCTCATACAATAACTATAGTATGCAGCAAATACAGTCTCCAGAGGCAATTTTGGAAGCTGTAGATTTTTCACATCTTCGAACAAGACTTCTTTACAGCTGCCACTGAAGCATGCTTGCGAGAAAGTAAACTGCACTGAATTTAGTGAAACTTGTTTACAAGTACAATGTGTTTAAGACATGTCTACAAGGTTTGAAGAATAAGAAAAGAACAAATTGTCTGGATTAGAGTTACTTCTCTGTTTCAAAAGCTGGTTGACATTTCTCTTATAGAGAGATGAAACTGGATTTCAGAAATAATGGGCTTTAATGCTTCAGAAGAAAGGTGGCACTGTGCTGCCTTATTTGCTATTCTGGTAGGTGATGCAGTTGCAGCTAAGGATTTGTGGTCCTACTTCTACCAACAGTACAGTTAAAATCATTTGATTGTATCTTATTAGATTTCCACAGATAGTGATTTTTGCTGATTTTGCCCTCCCATAATAGCTCACAACTCCTCCTGATATGTTATTCCTGAGGAACCCCCAGGAATAGCTGGGGGGAGAGTGACAGTTCCCTTTGGAAGGGAAATGAATTTATAAGCCACCTTGAGTCTCCTTATAGGAGAGAAAGGTGGGATATAAATCCAAACTCTCCTCCTCCTTCTTTGCTGTATTCATTGTCACATTCCTGTTATGTAGGATTCTCATTCTTATTTTGCAGAGTGTGAACCAAGGCTGAGAGAAACAATTCACAGTCGACCACCTGCAAGAGTATTGTTTGAACCAAGATTAGTATCCAGTGTACCATATGCTGGATGTGCATTAGCTGGAATGTTAAAAAAAAATCAGCTGTTGCCTATTATTTCACAGCCAGCTGGTCACCACCTTATATCTACACTGTGATAGTTGTATGGGATTCCTTCTCTATGCTTCAGAAGGCAAAATGCCCTCCTGATGAGTTAATTACAACAAGCTTGATATATTGCTAAATTGCCAGTTACACCTCAAGTGTACAGTTAAAAATACCATTATCAGTGTTCTGCCTTTTGGGAGAGAGGGTGCTGTACCCTTACATTTTAAAAGTATATTGACATAATTTTTGCACTTGTAATTCTGCTCTTTTTTTGGTGCCAGTTAAACGATTTAAGGTACATCTTACATGAAAATATTAGACTAGAAAAAGTAACGTTGGTGTCTATGGAAGAATATTACAAACCTTGTGTTATAGGAAGAAATACCTGCTAATCAAATATGTTGGATTTGTTTTTGTTTCCCTTTTAGGCTTTGAATCTGGCATACTCCAGCATTTATAGCAATTACAGGAACTTTGTGGGTCCTCCTCATTTTAAAGTCATCTGCAGACTCCTAGGATATCAGGGGATTGCTGTAGTTATGGAAGAACTACTCAAAGTTGTCAAGAGTCTGGTATGTTGACTCACACTTTGCTTCTGGAATTATTCTAATTAATTTTGTCTAACTGGGCATTGGGAAGTACAATTTCAAGTTTCTGCACAGCACATTGTTTTGTGAGGTCTTAAGGCATGGTGAGTGCCTGATGCCTGATGCTTATAAGCATTAAGTATACGAGCCACTTGAACAAAATTAATTCTTGTTTTAACAAAAGAGCAGGAGTCAGAGGCGGGACTTTGAAGATGAGATGAAGAAAAATAAGGATGCTGTTAAGTAAAACTCCTTACCTTACAGGATCCTCTTAAGGCCAACTGCATAGCATTGATTTGTACTTGGAGTGGCTCTTAACTAGCATGAGTGGAACAGTTCTTATGGAAGCAACCTTCCCTGCCTGCTGTGTTCCTGGCAATCATGACTCAAGTGTTGGCTGACCCATAAAGTGAAGGTCTGCAGAAGGATGGGGAATGAGCAAAAAACCACTCACACCCTTTGTTCTGGCAGAAGAATTTTCTGCTTTTGGAAAACATAGTTAGGACTGTGCTCTGTGAATTCTCACACCGAGGGCTACTTGTCCCCTACAGATTATCAGATTATCTGCTTTTCCTAAACCTTGCATTAAAGCTAAAATATTTTTTGGGAAAAAAACACTTTAATTTCTTTCATAGTAATCCTATATAAATTTATTTATTTACTTAATTGATACCCCACTTTTCTCCCCAGTGGAAAATCAGAGCGGTTCACATCATTATCATTTCTTCCATTTTATCTTCATAACAATCCTGTGAAGTAGGTTAGGCCCAGTGTGTATAACTGGCCCAGTGTCACTCAGTGAGCTTCCTTGGCAGAATGGGGATTCGAATCTTGATCTCCTAATTCCTAGTACAGCACTTTAACCACACTGGCTTGTTGACAAGATATAGCTGGTGATATGCTGGAGAAAGTGCTTGTCCTGCTATGTATTCATTGCATATTTTCTCAACTTGCTATGGTAACAATTATTAAGAGGCTTCTCTGCCCTCCTCCCCCCCCCTCCAGTATTTAAGTGATCATAAAATGTGGCTGTTGACAATTGGATTAAAAAGAACATCAGGCTTATCTAGCAGTACAGATCAAATTTGCCTGAACTAGTCTTCAAGCATGAAAGCAGAGCATGATTGGTAAAAGTCATCCTTACAATTGCTTCCGCATTATGTGGAATCTGAGCTCTTCCAAAAAAATTGGAAAACTTGATATTGTAGAATCAATCAAATTTGAAGGGAAAATCTCCATTAAAAAAGACAAGGTCCCCAATTTATTTAATCATTAGATACCAAGACTCCCCAAAAGGCAATGGAAAGGCTTAAGAACACTGGTGACCTTCTCTCTCCTTATAGGGGGTTTCCTTTGCTTTCTCTGTTTGTATCTGTGGGCTTCAAGTGATCATTGGCATTGTTGTTGGTGTCTGTGAGCTTGTGTTTATTCAGCTTTCCACAGCTTCCAAAGAAGTGAATTTTCCCTCCATTTATTGATTATACAATAGCACTTGAAATCATCTGACTAAAGAAAAGATAGTTATTTTTAGATAAAGAAGACAAATCTTACAAGAAGAAAAGATGACTTTGCAAAAAGTAGCAGTGGCAGTTCTGGACATTGAATGGAATAAAGTCCCAGAACCTGATGGTTTCACACCAGGGTTGTATATGGGCGTTTTGCAAATAATATAGATCCCCTACTGCAAGCCATCAGTAATATTTTTATATCCAAACCTCCCCTAAACTCTGGACACAGTAGAATTCCTAGGCCTTTGAAAAATCCTGCATTAGTGAGCTCATACTGTCCCATCAGCATTTTGACTGTAGATTACACAATCTTGACATTTGTACTAGCAAACCATCTGAAGGGTATAACTATGACCACACTGGTTTCTAGTCAGTCTGTTACTGCAGATATACAGAAGCTTGTTAATGTGAATGAGCTGATTAATAACAAAGAAATTGTTGGCTTTCCTATGTGTAGACACTTTCCTGTGTGTAGACACTGAAAAAGTATAAAATAGAGCAGAACACAGATTTTTGATAGAATCTCTTGTGGCCTTCAGTTTTGGAATCAGTTTTATAAGATGGGCAAATCTGATATATTCAAAGTCTTTCTGAAGTTAGAGTAAATGCATGTCTCTGTGCAAACAGGAATCACAAGAGATTTTAGCCTTCATGATCTCTTTGGCATAATTAGCAATTATGCTGACAGAGGTGAAAATTCAGGGAGTTAAAGTAAGTTAATCCTAGTACAAAATTAGTCTGTTTGCCAATGACATTTAGACTATAGTACCAAGCTGCCCTATTACACTGATGAAAGAGTGGATTTTGGATAATACAAAATGGAAATATGCAATGGTGGGATTTAAATAATTTAACAACTGGTTGTTTGCAACACCATTTTAACTACCAGTTCTGCCGAAGCGGTGCAAACCTGCTGAATCCCACCACTGGAAATATGTATTTACTTTCAGAATTACCTTTACAGTTTTTCTTTCCTTTGGAGAAAGCTTAATGAAAATGATAGGTGGAGTTCGGCTGGTGACTGGTTGTGTGTGTGTGTGTTTTGTAAAAATACTCCACTGCACCTCCTAGCTGATTGTAAATGTGCATGTCATTGCCATAGTTAGCTAGTTTGCATAGTATTCAGACCTGTCTTGATAGGAGTACTTCACAAAGCATTTTTGCCAAACACATGTGTCTGTGTACAAAAAATAAACCATATATGCTTTCAAGTGAAAATCTGGCTCTCATGACTGATTTACTATATATATGAGCATTTGGAAACTTTGCCTGAGCAGTAAAGAGTTCACATGAAGGAGCTATAAGGTGGTCTGAGTAGATACACCAACTGCTATCTGACTTCTGTTATCTCTAGTAATAGCACGAATCGTGTTTCAAATATCTCTTTTCATAGTTACAAGGCACAATTTTGCAATATGTGAAGACCTTAATGGAAGTGATGCCAAAAATCTGTAGGTTGCCCAGACATGAGTACGGTTCACCAGGTAAGTTTCCTTTAGACTATATTCCATCATTAAGAAGCCATTTTGTTTCTATGCTTTAGTGTGCTATTTTATAAACAGCTTAATTGTAAAGATATCAGAGTAAATAGCTTTCATATTGCTATTGCTGTGCACTGGAAACTTGGGTTTTCAAATTTACTCCAAATCCGTTTTATGGGCATGAGTTTTGCTGTAAATTAAAATGTATGTAGACCTCTTTGGATAGTTCTAAATTAGATCTACATAGTACTAGGATTAGTTCCATATTTAAAGAACATTGTTTCTTCCAAGTATGCCATCAAGAAAGGGGGTGTCTTACATTCACACACAAATTACAATTACATATACAAAAATTACGCATACAATAATGATTTGTATGGGAGGGGTCATCTTACATTTAGGATTGTCTTCCATTTGAGTAAATACGGTAGGTAGAGGCGTCTCGAGAAGGCTATGCATTGTGGATCATGGAGCCTGAATAGACTAAAACCATGTAGAATGTGTGTAGTAAGAATGAGAATATGGCAAGCTTGAGGCAGAAAGTTGGCTAGATTCAACCCAGTGAATCCAGGCTGTGTAGGGATTTTTCAGCCTGGTTGCAGTCATATTCATAGTTGTCTTAGGATCAGATGTACTTGGGCTAGGGGCATGAAGAATTTTCACTTTACATTAAAACACAGCTTGTTGAACTGGTGGATGAGTCTTTCTAAAACAGCCCTAATGTTAGAATTAAAATCTAAGGAAATTAATGTATGGATGAAAATGCAGCATAGAAGATTTGGAGAAACAAAACTATGACCATCAGGGTCTCAAAGCTGATTCTTTATTTAGGTCATACTAAAAGACAAATAAAGCGAAATGATGTTAAAAAAATTGGCGCCTCTGGATTCTACAACAGACTTAAATTAGTTAAGAGAAGGTTGGGATAAAAAAGGTGAACAGTCACTATAAGCAGTTGTAGCATGAATGCTTGCCTCTACACAAAAGTGGTGATGCCATTTATTTCTTGCAACCAAGTTTTCTTTACAAAAAGGAGTTCACTTCCATTTATTCTCCCCCATTACTTTTACAAAAAGAAATGTAACTTTGGCTGAAAATGCCACCTCCTGATTTTTGAGTGGGTTAAAAGGTGAACACTTCCCATTTTTAACAAAGGCTAATGAGGCAATTCATCAGCGTGACTAGAAAACTATGGGAACTGACGTTAAGTGTGTCTTTAACCTAAGTTCAGCCTTGGTAACAAGAGTCAAGAACTTCCATGTGATGCAAAAAACAACCTAATTTAAGTTAAAATGAGGTCTGAGTGAGGTTGAGTAATACTGGTGGGGAGAGAGGAGAATAAATGATACTTAGGAGCTGGGAACAAGCACTGTGATTCATTTGTGTTAACAAAAATTGCGGAGGCTGTGCTCAGGGTGAAGAAGTCTTTTAAGTCACAGTCAGAAAACAAATGCTCATCAGAAATTATTCTTCTGAAGTGTCTTTGGAAATCAGCTTCTCTGCCAGGGTCATTTGTGCTCAAAGGCTAAGCAACCAACCTACACAGCTATTCAACAGAATAAATTTAAATTCAAATCTACATCATTTATCATCAACCACCCAGAAGCTATGATTATAACTTTGTATCCAGCAAAATTTTTGGCTACTTCAGTATAGCAGAAGCTTGGTTATCCAGCACTTAGGGGGAATGGAGTTTGCAGGTTAATCAAATTTGCCAGACACTGAAGCAGATTGTTCTGCCTGCTGTCCACACAGAAGAATCTGCTGCTGCCAAACACCCTGCCATTGGTAACACTGCAGTAAAGCCTCCCAGCTGGCAGTACCTTTCCTCTCCCCTCAAGCCACAGAACCGCCACTCAACTGACCCAGGAACTGTCTCCAGAGTTGGCTCCTGGCAGCTTGAGGCAGGCTGAGGGGACAGGTGTCACTTTAGGATGTCATCAGCTGAGAGTGTGCATTGTCAGAAGCCCAGCAGTGGTTGGAAGCATCAAACCTGCCACCTGGAAAGGTTGAGTGGGACACACATGCGCCTATTTGCGAACAGGTGTAGTGGAGGGGGAGAGGAGCTTGCCATCTGGGCCGCACCAGTTAACTGAGAGTTCTCGATAATCAAGTGCCAGATAACAAAATATCCTAGATTACTGTCTTTGCCCCACTTTTTTTTTTTGAGAACAAGCAATAAGAATATTCATAAATACTTTTCACAAGAGGATCCACAAGGGATGTGGACAAGGATCAGTGAATGAAGCAAAGACACAAGGGATAAAAAGTAAAATAAAAACCTGAGTTGAGGACCTAGGAAGAAACAGTCAAAAGAAGGAAAAGCATCAGACTGGATCAAGAGACAGAAACAGCAAGAGGATGTTGGCAAGCAGAGGGGGCTGAGGAGCTGCACGCCATGGAAAGTGCAGGAAGACCGCAAAAGACTAGTGGAACTCTAGTTTTCTTTTGAGTGAATAAAGTATCTTTAGCAGCAGAAAAGCTGGGTGGATCCAGTGCACTGCCTTGATCACATAGGAAGTTATCTAAAAATGCAAATTTGACTGTTCTTGATTTGGGTTGGATTGGATTGTGCAGATCCATCTATGTATTATGTTGGTTCCTCACACATGAAAATGATTTTTGTTTTCCTTTCCACAATCTCCCCCCTTTTCTAAATTTCTCAGGGATTCTGGAATTCTTTCATCATCAGTTGAAGGATATTGTTGAGTATGCAGAACTGAAAACTGTGTGTTTCCAAAATTTGCGGGAAGTGGGAAATGCTATTCTCTTCTGCCTCCTCATTGAGCAGAGCCTGGTAAGCCATGAGTTGAATGATAGTATTCCTTGCAGATCCTGATCATTTTGAGATGGTACAAACTCAAGTGTAGGTGTGAGGTCTCTACAATTGCTTTTAGTTGTTTCTTGGAAAAGAACTTTTTGAAGAATAGGAGCTGGGTAGGTGCAGTTCTAGCATTTGTCATTACAGCATGAGCTTGCCTTTTATTACTTTCTTTGAATATTGTGTGTTTTCAATGCCCTCTGCTGTCCGCTTAAGGAAAATTCCTTTTTTTTTTTTGTAAGAAATCAGTAAAGTACCTTAAGGATCCTTTTGATAGTGTCCTATAGTACTTTCATGTGTCCAGTAGGAATAGGAGAACAGTATTCTAGGATGTGTTTTGGAAAAAAATAGTATATGAATTTTTTGATGCCCTAAATAGAATGTTCTGATATAGCATATTTATTTTGACTTAAGCATGTACTTTCTTCATTTTGTTTAAAATTTAAGGGGGAAAAACAAAGGCACTAAAAACAGTTGATACATAAGTTTTAGTACCCCCAGAGCCCTGGCCCTGTTTGTCCACTTATCTGTTTCAACAAAATTTAGCTGGCTTCCATAGAGGTTGCTAAGTCACCTTAAGTTTCCTTGTTGCAGAAAGTTGTTCCCACTTACATCTCTAAAGATGGGTTGAAGTTCACATATTGTTGGGGTCAACAGGCATCTCTTAAATTTAGAACTTAGTATATAAGTATTTCAAAGACCACGTGTTCACTGTCTAGCTTTCTCAAATCAAATAGATCTTGTATTCTTAAAGAACAAACCATGCACTTGGCCAGTTATCTCCCCAGCCATTATCAAGTCACTTGAAGAAGTATTATAAAAGTTATAATAATTGCACCCCATCTTTTTTGGGGGCAAGGCAGGAGGTGTAGAAGTTGTACAGAACGAAGTATTTTTGGTGGCTGCCATTTGACACTTCTGTGCTGTCAGAATATGTGCAATAGTTACTAATATTTTTCTTCAATGGTAGATATAGATCTCTTTCCCTCTGAAAGTTCTGCTGAAGGTGAAGGGAAACTTCTGATCAATTTGACATGGAAGATGAGGGGCTGCAGTAAGGGAAGGGGGAACTGGGTGAGATCTGTCCCTCCTTCAAGGGTGCAGTAACGGAGCCATCTCTGCTCTGAGGTTTGCTGTTAGACAACTACCAGGAGACTCTTTACTGTCGTTCCAGTATGCTGTATGGCATGCTGTTCAATAGGGTTTCCAAAAACTCTGCCAAAGTTCTTTAGAGCCAACATGGGCTGCTGGGGAGAGGGAAAGGTGTACTTCTGCAAACTCTTTCCACTTGTAGAAGCCAGTGCAGTATGCAGTGTCAAGAACCGGGTTATGTGGTGACCAAAATGGTTAATGGTCTGGATTCCATTCCCTATGAGGAGAGGCTTTGGGAGCCAGAAATGTTTAGTCTGGAGAAGAGAATATAAGTGGTGACATGATAGTCATGTTTAAATGTTTGAAGAGATGTCATGTTGAAGAGGGAGCAAGCTTGTTTTCTGCTGCTCCAGAGAGTAGGACAAGGAATCATGGATTCAAGGTAGAGGAAGAGAGATTCCGCCTAAACATTAGGAAGAACTTCCTGGTGGTAAGGGCTGCTTGACAGTGGAATACACTGCCTCAAAGTGTGATAGAGTCTTTGGAGGTTTTTCAGCAGAGGCTGGATGGCAATCTGTCAGGAATGCTTTGGTTGTGTCTTCCTGCATGGCAGGTGGTTTTACTGGATGACCCTTGTAATCTCTTCCGTGATTCTGTGTGTGTGTACAGATTGCAGACAGTAGTTAGAAATGCTTAGTATCAATCCTGTCCGTAGATCACATATTTTGATTTGAACATCTTGGCAAATCATGTTGACACTAGTTGTGGTTACTTGGAGGTGAAGAAAGATTGCAACTTCACATGAACGTTCTGTGCTGAGCAGAGGCATCGGAAACAGCTTTACACAATTTAAGGCCTGATGCAACCTTTCACCGTAACTTTGCCCTCTTTTTTCCAGAACATTTTGTGCAGTTGGAACATAAAGCTGCTACAGTCTGAATTTCCTGTTTTGAAGTCACTTTAAAATGGTTGTGCATCCAGCATTATTTTCCTTCATCTTTGTGTTGCTTCCTTTGTGGAGTTGTCCTTGAGATGATAATGAATTATGGAGATAATGCTGATAAAAATAAAAGCATGACTCACTGCTTGGGTCATCTCTCGCTGTTTGCCAGTTGAACATTTAGTCAGTTGCATTAGGCTTTTTAGTAAATATGATCATGGTTTTGCCTGTAGAATAATCTGCCTGTTTGGGTTGGATGACCAGACTCTGTAGCTCTTAGTTTGCCAGTCCAGGACAGCCTCCTGCTACCAAACTGCTATTTAAAAGAGAGGCTCAGACTCTCTGGCAGCTGCTTACTTTATTCTTACTGTGCTGTCTCATGTGCTACTGCATGTTTTCAGTGCATCTTGTCCTCTTTGTTGCAGTCGCTAGAGGAAGTGTGTGATCTGTTGCATGCGGCTCCATTCCAGAACATCTTACCACGAGTTCATGTCAAAGGTATGGACACATTGTTTTGTTGTCCTAATGCATGTTTCCGGCTATTTGTGGTGGTCCAAGCAGGGAACATCCTGGATTTGTTACTTGCCTGGCATAGCAAAAATGGAGCCTCTGGATTTGGTAGCTTGTGCTTCAATCTCCCTTGAAGCTTGAAGCCTGAGCAAGTGACACGCTGTTGATGTAAGCACCATGCTGGAAATTCTTGGCACCTCTGACGTGCTGCTCCTGAAGGTTTTTGTTTCGCTCCTTGGCTGGCTGGCTGTTCCTCCACTGCCTCGCCTTGTCAGTAGCAGACTGTTACCTTTTCCTGGGTCTGCTATGCAACATTAAATGTATTTATTTCATTTATTATCTGCCCTTTCTTCCAATGGGAATCCACACTATTTTATATTCTTCTCTCCTCCATTTTGGGCTCACAACAACCCTGCAAAGTAAGGAAAGTTGATTGTGTGAGACTTGCCTGTATCACCCAGCAAGCTTCCAGGTCAGAGTAGTTTTTTAAAAGCATGTCAGTCAGAGTAGGAATGTGAACCTGAGTCTCCCAGATCTTAATCTGACATTAACCACGTTCCATTGCCCTTCTGCCTAAGTGTACGCTACTGAAATCTTAATAGACCACCAAGAAACTGAGACGACTGCCTGCCCAGTTTGCCTACTTGTCATGGAACATTCTCTCTTCATAAATCGTTGATCATCCAAGTGCTGTTTCCTCCGCTAGTTCCACTGTACACATTTTTTGCTGGTGGAGAGGGGAATGGTGTTAGGCTTGTACATTAAAATTCCTTTGTCTTGACTCTGGCAGTTATGTGTGATAAGGATTATCTTAATTGCTTTTAATGTGTGTGGGAGCAAAAGTATGTTCGAGCATAATAGCTTTATTGCAGGAGTGAAATAAGTACCTCCTTCCACTTGCACATATCTTGCCTTCAGTAACCGCAATTAAAGGGGGTGGAGGAGAATATCTGTGCATCTCAGTAGAAAACAAACCACTAGTTTCCTTTTGAGAAAAAAAACTTGTTTTGTCTCCCTCCAGAGGGTGAAAGGCTTGATGCTAAAATGAAGAGGCTGGAATCAAAGTATGCTCCACTGCACCTTGTTCCACTTATTGAGAGGCTAGGCACACCTCAGGTACAGCCTTCACTTGTTTTACAGTAAAACTCTATTCTACAAACATTTTCATAACAGCCCTTGATATCCTAGCTCTCATTGGTATTTAATGAGTTGAACGGGACAGCTTTCAGAATTCCATAGCCAATTGGTTAAATGCTAGAAGGCAGTGTCAGGATGACATTTAGGAGCATAGTTTCCAGAGCATACGGTTTTTACATGAGGGACTTGCAGTTCAAATTTCAGGGAACCAGCTGATGTGCTTCATAACCTTTAACAAAAGCCATTTGTTCTGTTATAAGTCACTGAATAAAGTAAAGGGAAAACCCAGAGCTCGTTACAGACTAAGCTGCCATTTCTGCTCTGAACTTTGCTAAAATATTAGCTTCCAGAAGAACATGGCCCTTTTTTCAGATTCCACTGTCTGCATTCGAGAATATTCTTAGATTGCTTTCAGTAGGATTGGTTAGCTGCTGTTTTTAATGTCTACTGCCATTTATTTGTGTGGTGGGGCTTAGTTTCAGCATGCTAACATGGAAGCAGAGTGAAGGAAGCAGGACATTTCTGTCAGTGTATTTCAATTGGTCTACAAATAGGTCTTATAACGGTGTTCCCTTTGGTTCCAATCCTAGCAAATTGCCATAGCAAGAGAAGGAGATTTGTTGACCAAGGAGCGTCTCTGCTGCGGACTGTCCATGTTTGAAGTCATTTTAACCAGGATTCGGACCTTCCTGGATGATCCAATCTGGCGTGGCCCTCTCCCCAGCAATGGTGTGATGCATGTGGATGAATGTGTAGAATTTCACCGCCTATGGAGTGCAATGCAGTTTGTGTACTGTATTCCTGTGGGTACACATGAATTTACTGTGGAGTATGTATCTAAACATTCTCTAAGGCTTTTAATCTAATATTCCTTTATTTGTATGTGAATTGCTAGTTATATGGTCAATTTTAAAGTATTAGTATTGGCCTCCATTGAACAAACTTTGAAGCCATCCTCTTTCTTGGAGGCTTTTCCCCAACTAAAGTGGTTTTTCTTTCAGCACTTGAAGGAAAAAAAAACTCCTTAGGTCAAGAAGGCCTTTTTTCCTCCATCCCAAGATAGGATTGTCTATTCAGACTTATCACCCCATGACAGACAGGGAAATGGACCAGTTGCTTGTAGGAAGAAAAGGGGAGTCTGCAAAAAGCTCACAAGGAAGTTGCCTTGTATTTTAAATGAAGTCCTAGCTTAGGGGTGGCCAATTTATGATGCTCCAGATGTTCATGGACTACAATTCCTATCAGTCCCTGGGGTTGATGGGAATTGTAGTTCATGAACATCTGGAGCACCATAGGTTGATCACTCCTGTAGCTTATATCATTGTGATAGTACAGCAAATAATGTCTTAAACCTGTTATGTAGAATTTGCCAGTCTCTTTTGAACAATCTTGGTTCATGTTTTCATCAGGTGCGTTATTGCTATTCAGGCAAAGGTGGCACAGTACACAGAATGGCATTGTTTTCCTTGCAAGTTTCCAGGGGCCTTGTAGTAAAACAAAAAACTTTCCAGTTGCTTATTCTGGTGCTATGTGTACTTGATTGATCACTTTGCTCTGCTTCAGAGGCATCTGATCAAGAATGAGCTGGGTATCTAAGGGAAAGAAGGTCTTCTCTGTAATAGCACCTAGTTAGGGAATTTGCTACTAACACTGATGGAAATAAAAAAAATTTCCTCAGGTGCCTCTGATCCACTGAATTGGACTGCTGGCAGCTGGGTTTTCTTAGGTAGAGTTTTTTGTTCTTTTGCTGGGCTGTTGGATTGATATTTATTTTAAGAATTATATTAGACATTTTATTATATTATTTAAATTAATACCTGCAAGCTGCCTTGGAAATAAGGTTCAGTAGGTAGGATGGAAATAATTGCATAATGCCTCCCTCTAAGAATCTCTGAACACAAGTATTTTAGGATACAACGTTCCATATTGACTTGGCATATTAAATATATTTTCTGTGCTTTTTTCACAGGCAGTGTTTTGGAGATGGGCTGCACTGGGCTGGCTGCATGATTATAGTACTTCTGGGGCAGCAGCGCCGATTTGATGTGTTAGATTTTTGCTACCACCTACTGAAAGTACAGAAACATGATGGCAAAGATGAAGTCATAAAGAATGTGGTATGTTAACAAAGAGGCCTGTTGTATGCAGTTTCTTTCTTCTGTCATATGGGTTTTTATAGGAACTTTCTAAAACAATTCCTTTTTGATTTATGTGTGGGCAAGTTTCCTGTTGTGGCCTGGCTTTTTCCCCTCACAATTCCCCCCTCTTTTCGACAGCCTCTGAAGAAAATGGTTGAAAGAATCCGAAAATTCCAGATCCTGAATGATGAGATCATTACTATCTTGGACAAATATTTGAAGTCTGGTGATGGAGAAGGCACACCAGTGGAGCATGTTCGCTGTTTTCAGCCTCCCATTCACCAGTCCTTGGCCAGCAACTAGAAATAAGATCCTGTTGTATTTGAGGCAGCAGTAGAAGAGCATCACATCAGCACAACATATTGTTAACATCAATTTGAGGATGGATGCCTCAAATGTCACTATACACCCTGGGCCCTTCTGAAAGAGGTGTTTAGTCTCATTTCTGAGTGGATTTTTTAGATGATTTTTATATACTTTTGATAAAAGGCTTTGCAATATACCCATTTTAAGTCTTTAAACCTTTTGTACTTGTCCAGCTGTTTATAATAATTTTCAAACGGTTTGGTCTTACTGTGTCTAACTTCACGTGCTTACTAGCAATAATGTAAAATTAACAATTATAGGGGATGTATTATTATTTCCTTATGTAAGAAAAGCATTAAGCTACTCCGTTACCTTTAAGGAAAACTTATTTTGCAATTCCATAAGTATCTTTAATTATGGGAACACTTCTAGAATGCCAGCAGAATCAATATGTAATCAGTTAAGGAGATTTTTAAAAGCAACTATTAGTTTATTTTAATTATTCATATTAGACTCCCAAATTTGGTAGAATCTGTTCAAGCATTCAAGAACGTGTTTTAATTTCTAGTATAAAAGAGAGATATCCCGGAGTCCTTGCACTGGCTATAGGCAAAGCAGTACCATGAGTCACTCCTACAATGGTAGGTAGAGCTCTTAACATTCTTAAGTGGGAGAATTAAACATTTTTAAATTTTTGGTTTGTTCTTTGAAAATGCTTTCATGTAACAGTTGCAGAACCTTGCTTTTTCTAATGCCAAGCTTGGTAAATATTTATAATTTTACCTTTGTGATGTCAGGTTTCAGCTGTTTAATTCTGAAAATAAATATCTAATTAAAACATGTAAAATACAGCTGTGGTTGCTTGTCTTTGCCACTTCTTTTTGCCTGAAGGGTTAATTTTGCTGTCAAATATTGATCCAATAAGGATCTGCTTTAAACAGCCTTTATCTCAAGCTGTTGTCCACTGGTATCATGGCTGATGGCTTGTCTTCTGTAGTCTATTTTTATCAGTTGCTACTGAATCAACTTCTTCAGAACTTGCAATCCCCCCCCCCCAATTGAAAAGCAAGCAGTATAGCCATGTGATGAAGCTTCAAGCTTTCCTCAGAGCAGGTAATAAAGTTATATCAAACTAGTGGGGCCCGGCCACGCGTTGCTGTGGCAATTGTCCTTCTCATCACAGTCCGCAACCCACACAGATGTCCATGCAGGTCCAATGATCCACAGCATAGCCTTTTCGGGTGGTCAAATGGAATCCCTCTTTTCCTTTTCAATTCACATTGTTATATGGTGGTGTCTTTGTTTTTTTAGTATAAGGTAACCCTTCCCATTCCACAACAGAATTGTCCAGAGTGCGAATTCCGCTGTCCATGAGGCTGGTTGACATGCACAGTCCTGGCTTGGGTAAGGCAGAACTGGGGCAAGGAGGCTATCCCAGTCAGGCAGCAGAGGCAGGGTGGTGAGGCGCTCAGATCGAGGCCAGCTCCCTGGGTTCTTAAAGGGCCATGTGCAAAAGAAGCAGAGCCAGTAGTGTTGGTTCGTCCCCACCCCGTGGATTTTCTTAGAAGAAAAAGGCAAACTCCAGCTCGCTTTTAGTAAAAGAGAGCTGTGGCGAATATGGGTGAGGAAGTGGGTAAGTGGTGGTTGGATGTGTGTTGTGTGGTAGTAGTGGGTGAGGCACAGGGAGTGAAAGTTACCTGCGTGTGGGAACCGCACCTGACGTCTCACACGGCAAAGTGTGTGCGTGTTTCACTTCCACTCGTATTACCTAACAGTATTACCTATTTAGTGTTTTCACTGCTCATCTCTGGTCATCTGTACGAACATTCTAAGGGCATACCAACCCCTCAGGCCACAGAAATGCTGCACAAACATTCTGAGGGAGACTTAAACACAGCCAGCTTCGTGGCCTGGTGCGCCAGGAAAAAGACGTTTTACCTGGCTCAGGTATGGACTTTTGGCGATTTGAAGGTCCGATTACCTGCCCGCAACAAGCAGGAACGTCACGCGAACATTTGAGGGCAATCCGTCCAGCCATTTCGGCGTTAGGGCATGAGTAACAAAGTCACTGCTAGCTTTTTATTTATATAGATAACAGTGACAAAGGGTTAACTGAAAATGGCTAACTGTACCTTGGAAAAAGGAACTACAACTTTCTCACAGGATAATTAAAAGTACTAGAAATGTATTGTCAAAGGCTTTCATGGCTGGATTCAACTGGTTGTTGTGGGTTTTCTGGGCTGTGTGGCCATGGTCCAGTAGAACTTGTTCCTAATGTTTCACCTGTATATTGCATCTTCAGAGGTGTATCACAGAGACTGGACATAGTGTGTAACAGACTTTTCTCTGTGATACATGTTAGCATGGCCTTCCATCTCCTGCCTTGTGAATTATTGGATTTTCATATTATTCCTTACACTGTGTGCTGCAAAATGCCAGTTTCCATGTTTGTATTGGTGGATAGCAGAGTGTCCAAGCTGAGAGCAAGCCTAAGGCAAAACAGTCTGTCTGCAGAGATTAAATCTATGAGTTACTCCAGTGATACCATCTGGATGCCTCATAATAAGGACATGAATCTTTGATTATCCCACCCTGTCAGAATACTCCTTTAACATAATGGAATCTGTAGAACTCCTGAACACCACACCTCGCTAAGCTGCTTTTTGGAAAATCCCTGATACTGTGCTTTTGGGAAAGCATTTCTCCAAGCAATTGCTTCTTCCATCTCCCTAACCTCCAGATACAATCTCCCTAACAACAAGATCCCTTCCTGGTTCACTCAAGCTTCAGTCAAATTTGAAAACTTAAGGCAGAGACTTTAGGAAGCTCCTCTGCATAAACCATTCAAGGTTTCACTGATATAATCTAGGACCAATTGGCCCCATTGTCCCAGGGAGTAGACACAATAGATACAGCTGCTAATTAGCTCAGCCCTGCAACCCAGCATAGAGGCAAGAAACGAAATCTAATGCAAAGGGTCTCTTTTCCTACCAAACTAGTGATCCACCCTATAAAAGTCCTGCTCAGTTTAAGCTCATTGCTCATTTCTAACCTGAACCTCCCTTGGTCAAGTTGGTGTGAGACACGATATATCATCCTTCGCTTGGGTCCCTATGCTGGCATAGAGATCCTTGCCTTCTTCTGGAACTTCTCTGTAGCTCATTGGTAACATATAAGTCCCTGCTTCCTCAACTCCCATTCTGTCATCCGACCTATCTTTTCCTCCCTATTTGTATATTTAGGAACTGTGTGTATGTGCCTTAACATCTCACTGTGTTTTCGAAGGCTTTCACAGCCGGAATCACTTGGGTGCTGTGTGGTTTCCGGGCTGTATGGCCGTGTTCTAGCTAGAACAAATCTCACTGTGTGATTGTGTGCAACCAAAACTTATATAAAAATATTTAAACTACAATTTGGTCTCTTTTGTGAATTCTCTGCGGATACGTTTCAAGCCGTTTCTGGTATACGTAGTCTAAAAATATCCTCTCCCAGCCTACCTCTTGCATTGCCAAGCCAAGTAATTCCCCATTGCTCTATAAAAATAAGTGTATACACTGTTAAGCTGGGTAACAGACATCTCTGAAGATGCCAGCCACAGATGCAGGTGAAACATTAGGAACAAAGTCTACTGGACCACGGCCACACAGTCCGGAAAACCCTCAACAATTAGCTACAAGAAAATTTGGAAGCCCCTAGCACTTAACTCAACTGCATTCTTTTATCAGGCACAGAGATCTCTTCTGTAAAATATGAGGCTTTCTAAACCAGCCACAGCAATATTGAAAAAGGCTGTTCCATAAAGGCAGTAGGCTACAGAAAATGGGATAGAGTCCTATGTCCCTGCAACAGTTAAGATTGAGAAAGCTTTTTTTTTTTTGTTGTTTTCCCAAGTGACTCCATGTGTACATTCTGAAATACAGAAGTGATCAAACCTCATTTCCAGTGCATGGTAGATGATGGATAGTATTTTATCCCAAGTAGGAAGCTGGTGACATTTCCAGAAACAGTGTTAAAACATTGTCTCATGCACCACCATTAGGCAGGATGACATTTATCAAAACATCACTTCTGCTGCCCTTACTTAAATTCCAACAAAAACTAACACTGGATTAATGCAGGTTTAAAAACCAACTGCTTCATCTTCCAAAAATGACAGATGCACACTCTAGAATGCTGTCACACTGTTTATGTAAATCCAATTCAATTACTTTGCTTGGCCCATGTAACTGCATTCTTACCTCATCTCCACTGATGTTTGGCCAACTATGATAATTCCCACTTGTTTTTTCTTGCCAGCTTGTCCAGTGCTATTAAAAGATATGACAGAATGTGGCCTAAGTGTTTACGATGTTAAGTGTGCAAAATCATTAAGGCACCTCCGTATGATTAATCTTGCCGGCTCCAAGTTATTTTCATTATATAATCTGCATGGTTAACATAGTAGACATTTCCCCCTTTAACATGTTAATTTAGCCTCATTCACGAGGAAGAAAACAGCTGTTTCATACAGATGCACATAATCACACTTAGTATTTGCAGATGAACCACTTGAAAACACATTCAAAAGAGTTACTACTCCTTGTCATGAAAACCAGACAGTTTGTACAAATGGGAGGAGATCAAGGGTTCCTGTTTGTGGCAATCAGTTACCAATGCAGAAATAAAGCATTTTATTAATTAAAATGGTCATTAGTGCAATAAATCTTAAATAGTAGCTTAAAAACAAAACATGTTTTAAAGTTTAATTTTTCTGAATGAGAAGCAAACAAAAACCCACGGTTGTGTTTGGTCCAAGCTACTCAAATGTAAAAATGAATGATTGTCTAAACATACTGCTTAAATACATTTTTATGACAAGCACATACAATGGACTTTACACAACGAAACAGTTACAGAATTGCTTTTTAAGATACTGTCAGGTTTCCGTTTCTCCTGGAGGACATTCCTTCTGTTGACTGAAGATCACCTACATGAGATGCAGTCTCTTCATCATGATTAAAGCGTTCATATGGGTTTGCAAGAGAGCCGTTCATTCCTCTGTCATTTTTATGAAGGGAGACAGGCAAATTTGCTAGACTGAACTTGACATCTTTGAAAGCATGCAGCAAAAATATCCCCACTATTATAGTGAGAAAGCCACTAAATGTGCCAATAATGTCATCAGCTGCCATGTGTTGCCACTCCTTAAATAGAATAGCAGAGCAAGTTAAAACAGATGTTGTGAAGAATACATAATAGATGGGTGTCACAATAGAAGTGTTGAATATATCCAGGGCCCGATTTAAATAGTTGATCTGTGTACTAACGCAGACAATAAGGCTCAGCAGCAGAATCCAGGCCAAAGGATGTTTCAGCACAGGTTTTCCAGCAAAAAGTTCTTTTATCGCAATGCCCAAACCTTTTACACAGGAAACGGATAAAGCTCCAATGACCGAGCAGATTGTTATGTACACAAGAATGTTGCTTTGCCCATGCTGTGGTCCCACCACAAATATCAGTATCAAGGACACAATGACTATGAGAGTTGCAAAGACCATAAAACCTGCAATATTAAAAGAGATCATATACATCAGCAGTTGATTTCTTTGAGCTAAAAACAAGATGACACACACCTGCCTCATCACTGCCACTGCTATAGAATAATCAAAGTATTTTTTGTGGGGTTGGAAAATTTCAAAAATGGGCACAGGAAATATGGTACACAAAGTCTCCAATTTAGCTAAATGTAAGTTCAGCTGTGCATTCGTGAGAGTATTCAATGTACTTGTACAATGGAGATGTATCACTTGGGGACAGGTGTCTGCCAATTCCAACCTGAGGTTCTTAGAACAAACATTCCACAGACTACATAACAAACATTCCACAGACTACCATTGTTCAGTGGTTCTCAAGTACTAAACTGATGCTACTTTGTGACTCATTTGAAAATTAACCCCACACGTTTCCTCATCTAAGACAAAATATGAGACCCTAACATCACTTAATAATTAACAGGTTTGTAGTTTATTTTCAGTAGTTATTAACATTGATTACAGCGTTGCAAGGCCACTCTGCAAATTATGAAGGCAAACCCAAATTTGCCATCAGCCTTCAAGAGCCCTCCCTCTGTTTTGTCCTCACGCCATGCCTCTAAGAGGAATGCAACCCACAGTACCATTTAAGACCTACAAATGCTCGAATGAGGGCAATCACTGAGACTGCTCAATTCCAAAGCAACCACGCCTGTTTCCAAGTAATAGCAGAAGGACTAAAGCTGAGGAGTGATCATCTTGCTATGATAGGAAATGCTTGAGAATACTGCCTTGCATTGACAAAAAGCCACTAACAGCTGTAGTAATTCTTTCAACAATTGGAATCCATGCCTACACACTAGTATTTTCATTGGTATGCTCTGAACCACAAGAACAGGTGGCATATGAATATTTTTTAACAAATAATTACATTCTCACCTGGATCACCCAGCTTGTGGGCTATTTCATTCAAAGTTTCTACTTCCTCTTCTTGGGGTGCATGAATAACCATCACAGTGGAACCTGCAATACTTAGCAAACATCCAATTTTCCCATGTAGGTTAAGTTTTTCATTTAAAAAGTATGATGAAAGAACGGCACTGAAAGAAATACAAACAAGTATCACAAGTCACACACTATTCTAAGTGTGATTTTTCACAGCAGAGTTGTAATCCCCCTGCATTAGGGCAGGTGCTTTTTAATTCACATATATTTTTTAAAAATCAAAATCAATCTCTTCAAAAGGAAAGCTAGCACAAGTCACAATTAGCAATAAAACCAGAAGGCCAACACAATTTACCAAGTTTACCTCTACAAAAATCCCATTAACTCACTCATATTCAACTGTGAGAAGTACAAAAGGAGAAGATAATGAAACTTTATACATACTAACAAGTCTAAAAGGTTAAAAAAAAGGTAAAGTTTCCCCTTCAGTCATATCCGACCCTGGGGTACCACTGCAAGCAGTGATTTTATAGGAAAGCTGCTTTTCTGGGGTAGTTTGCCATTGCTTTCTCTGGCTATTCTTTACCAGCTAGCTATAAGCTAGGCACTCATTTACCAACCAAGAAATGGATGGATGGCTGAGTTGACCATGAGCCAGCTGCCAGGATATCTGACCCACAGGGGGCTCGAACTCCTGACTATGTGAGTGTCAGTGCAAGCACTTAACCACTACACCACGCGGCTCCTACTGACAAATCTACAGAGGTTCAAACCAGACAACTGAATAAAAACAAACTTCAGTGTTTTGAAAATCGGAACAAATTATCTTGAACATGCATATATAAAGACACGTTCTCTATTGGAATTATTTACTACAGAATTTATTAATGCATGATACTATGGTTGCAGTTATCAAAAGGCTTTTAAAATAACTCTAGATAGTTGTCTCTCGTTGAGGTGCAATCACATTTCTTACCTTACAAGAACGCTGAGTGCTCCTAATGGAGTCACCAGCGTAGCTGGTGCAAATGCATAGGCAGCAAAGTTTGCAACTTCTCCAGCACCCACTACAAATTAAAAAGCAAAAAAGGCAAGTCACAGAGAAATAAAAGGAAATGAGTTCCTGTGGGTGAAACCAGAAGACACACAATCATAGTTTTGACTGAGAAGGAAAACTGAGCTGCTTACTCCAGGCCATTCTGTTTTGAGCTTCCTCTGCAACTTTTTAATCTTTGATCATCATACTGTCCCCACTAATTTGAGTGACAGTTACTGTTGCAGGTAGACAACAGATTACTATAGGAAAGATGCATTTTCTTTTGCATAATTATTTAGATATGCAAAAACTAACAGTAAAAAGAAACCAATCAGTGCTCCTCTTTTTTAACAGTTGGAATGAAATCCAAACTATAGACAGCCAAATGAGGGGAAAAGTCCAAAGAGGCTGTTGCTCAGCTTCAAATGCTCTATCTTTTCATCCTTTCCAACATGTAATCTGTTTATTCCTAGGCCTTGTGTAAGAACTCTTTTTTCCTCTTTGTTCCTGGTCCAGTATTCCTCTTTGTGTGCAGATAGGTAGAGTTCACTTTGGCAATTAACACATAACTCCAACTTGGAATAAATTGGGCTGCAGCCCGTTTATTATAACATAACATACATCAACAGAAGCTGGGGAGCAAGAGGACCTCATCCTGCCTCGGGCCAGCATCCCTCTGCTAAACCCAGAACCGTCCCCAATCCATGATTGGGGATAGGACAGGAAGTTATTGGATGCCACCTGGGTGCAAACCCATTCGTGGCACCCCTTCCTGCTGGGGTGTCAGGCTCGTTTGCAGGCACCGTGGCCTGCCCCTTGAGCCCACCCCACCCCAAGCCTCTTAGGGAGGCCCCCGACCGCGGAAAATCCGGTTCGCAGGCTCAGATTTTTCCATTAAAGGATGAGGTCCTTTGCCCAACACCGCTAGGCTGCGACAAGTATATATATAGCAACAGTGAAAGCTTAACCACCTAGGGAGGGAGGGTGGGGGATCTTTGATCCTCAGACGAAGGAAGAGGCTAGGGCTTGCCGCGTGCTGGCTTTTAAAGCAGGCACGCCCATCCCCCTTTGCACGTGCGCTGCCATGCCCCAACCCAGCCGGGAAGGGAGGAGCCAACCGTCTCCCTCCTGCAGCAATGGCTGCACCCGTTAAGTCTGGGGCCGCTATTTTTTTTCACAATGGTTGCACTTACAATGCAATTTCCATTTATAATTCTCAGTTAGACCACAAAGGGTGAGAACAAGGATAAATCATGGATACAGATCTTTCCTACACTTTCCCAGCAATTCTGAGACCTCTGAAAAGCTGGTGATGGAGGCTGCAATCCTCTACGGACACTGAAGAAACAGAACTGGGCAAAACTGCCCAAATCTTCCTCTTCTGCCACCATTCCATTGGCAGAAGAGCAAGCTGGAGTTGTGCCACCCAGGTTTTGTCCTTTCCTGTTTTCTTTTTTGTCTACACAGATTTTGCAGCCTCCAGCATCAAGGTTTTAAGTTTTTGGCTGTGGGGTAAAGAGAGAAGCAGGAAATACTAGAAGCAAGAATCTTCTGCAGGCACTTCATTGGATCTAACACACCTTGTTCATGAGGAAAATAGCTGCCAGTTTTAGCATCTACAGATACTTACTAGATAGTAGTCCAGCCCACCACAACCATTCTTTCAGGTATGCATGGCCACCTTGACCTGTATTTTTAAAGGGAAAAACCAAAAAAAATTACTACAGTGAATATTCCCTCAAGTCCTACGATCCCTTTTAAAGGAGAGATACAGGTATTAAATTAAAGCAGCTTGCACTGTTGAATATCCAAGGAAATATGTTGGATATTACAAACACAGCCGACTATCCAATCTAGTTCATGAAAGATGGCCCGTGCAGTCTGACTGTACAAAAGTCACTGAAAGATCAAGAGTGAGCTTTTTATACGCAGATATTCCTTGCACCAGCAAATGGATGTATTTCAAAACTGAAATGTTGTCAGATGTAAAGTATCTATGTGTTTTCATACAACTATGGAAGACATCAAATTCAAAAACCGACCAGCTGAAAACAGTAAAAATCTTTTGAAACTTTTCGGTAAGCTAAGTTTCAAGAGTAGTAATGATAGAACTCTATGTGCCTTTGCTGAGATCAAGAAAGACCTGATGTTGGAAAAACACTTTTTAAGATTGCAGAATTTAACTTTGCAATCTAGAATGCTACCAAATATATTCCTCCTAAAATATGGTAGCAAGGTGGCATCTGACAACTTTCATACCCTAAGAAAGAGGATAGATGATATCAAGAAACAGATCAGCTTAACGAACTCCCTTGTCTTTTTATCTCCAGCAGATAAAAGATACATCCAACTGCTTATCTTTCATTCCTAGATGTTAACTACAGAAGGGCATTTGCTTTAGTGAGATGCTCCACTCTATTGCAAGGTAGGTATAGAAAGATCCCTAGATCAGACAGCCTGCGCCCATGTGAACCAAGACAAGTGGGAACACTGGAACATGTCTTTTTCCACTAATCATTCCATAAAGCCACTCAACTTAAAACTCATTCATCCACTTTCAGTTTTATTTCCAGATCAGTCTGAATCTCAATGGGTCAAAAAGATCTTGTCTTACTTAAATGCCTCAGGTCTCTACACAAATGGCAAAATTTTGTGCATATATGTGAAAAGTTTGTCACCAGGTCTCCAAACAGAAATTTAAAAGGGGCACATACAGTGGTGGGATTCAAAAATTTTAACAACAGGTTCCGATGGTGGTGGGGCCAACGGGACCAGGAGGGGAGTGACATGGTGGGGGCGTGGCCTGGGCGTTCTGGGGGCGGGGCATTCCAGAGCAGGGTGGGCAGTGCTGCGGCAGGGGCGCAGGGTCTGCGCGTCCCAGGTGCAGTTCCCCCTCACTCCGCCTCTGGATTTTTCTGTACCTCCCCTCCAGTACTGTTGTTGGTACTTTCACCAGTTTTCAAGCCCAGTGCCCTCCCTCATGAGGCAGAACTTAGCCTCTACAAAACTGAAAGTGGAAGGTCATATTTTCTTTTAACAGAGATGTATCTAGGGAAAATGGAGCCCAGGGACAAAATCTGAGTTTTGCGTCCCCACCCCCATGGGTGGCTGCCCTCTCCCACCATGACAAAACAATGAATTTTTTTTTGCCCCAGGTCATATCAAAGTCACAATCACATTATAGAACATGCCCCAACTCACAAATCTGAACACAGCAATGGGGCCGTGCCACACAGAAGAAATAAAATTTGTTGACAACATTTTCAAAATGCTTTCAAAATGTTTTATTACTGCCGTGAAAACGTTTTATGGAATTATATCCAACACCCCCAATTGCCTCCCCCCCCAACATTGGAAACACAGCACAGAGCAAGGGAGGGAGGGAGGACAGGGACAAATCTCAAGTCATGTTTTTCACAGTAGTTGCACACACTGAATTTTAATACTGACAATGCTCTTAGTCTTAACTTTCCCAGTCCCAGGCTCTAACTGCTTTTCCTAGTTCTACCTTAACTCTGCCCATCAACTGACACTCTTCAAGGCATACCTCATCACACACATTGCGTAAAAACATGATTCTTTGTGGTCCGTTGCAAAGACTATCAAGACAATCTTGCTTGGCATACAATCAAGGAACAAGCAGAAACATGAATGCGAAGATAGCCAAACACTAAATTTTTCAAAGAGCTTATAGAGGTGATATGCAGTGCAAGCTTTTGGTTAGGATCTGGGATACCCAAAGTAGCTTACGACATTATCCCCTTCTGACAGTGCCTGGCCCAGTTTCCATATCAGAGGGGGAATTCAGACTTGGGTCTCCCAGATCCTAACCACTTCATCATACTGGCTTTCCTGGTAGTAATGCCTACTAATTCCAGTCTACTTTATTTAATGCATTTTATTTATTTATTTATTTATTTATTTTATTATTTGTTTATAAACCGCCCTCCCGAAGGGCTCAGGGCGGTGTACAACATAGATAGAGCACAACATCAAGTTAAATACAATAAATATATAGATTAAAACAGCTCTAATAAAATAAACCCTACCCCATTTAAAATGCAGCATTTATTAACTAAAGATGGCGCCTGCTATCAATTCCCATAAACCCCAAAACGGAAGGGGTGGCAGGATCTCGATGTCATAAAGGAGGGAGAGGAAAAGGAGGACCCCTTATCTACGGCTGGTCTCCCCAAAGGCCCGGGTGGAACAGCTCAGTCTTGCAGGCCCTGCAGAACTCAGCAAGATCCCGGCAGGGGCCCGGACAGCTGATGGAAGAGCGTTCCACCAGGCAGGGGCCAGAGCTGTAAAGGCTCGGGCCCGGGTGGAGGCCAACCGTCATCATCGAGGGGCTAGGGATCACCAGTAAATTGGCCTCTGCTGAACGCAGGGACCTATTTGGGACATATGGGGTAAGACGGTCTTCGCCTCCCAGGCTCAGGGAAGTTTCCAGTGTATAATAAACAATAAAATCATCACATTAAATACTATTTAAAACACAGATGAACTAAAAACATCCATCTTAAATTCATTAAAAGTCTAAACTTAATACATTTTGGCTTATCACTGTAACAGAATAATTCCTTCTCAACTGGGTCAAAGGTGGACCCTGTTTTTAATACAAAGGTAATGCAGCCTGCATTTGGCTGCTCTGTGCTATAATATTCAAGTGTGCAGGAACAGCTGGGTACAGGTCTGTTACAACCCCACCCCCAGCAAAACATTTCCCAAACTGTACCTCACAGCAACGGTAACAGGATGGTAACAGGAGAAAAATAAATCTCTCTACAACACATAGTTCTCTGCTCTTCTATTTAAGATGGGACTCTTGTACCAGCCTTAGGGAAAATAGACTGTTATGGTCATGCTAGGGAAGAACATGTTGTTTATATTTCTTTCCATTGTGCACAAATAGCAAAGCTAAAGTTCACTGGCATTCATTTGCAAAGAACTTCAGCTAAATTGTCGAAGGCTTTCATGGCCAGATTCAGCTGGTTGCTGTGGGTTTTCTGAACTGTGTGACCGTGGTCTAGTAGATCCTGTTCCTAACGTTTTGTGTGCATCTGCAGCTGGCATCTTCAAAGTGTATCCCATAGAGAAGTGTGTTGTGATACACCTCTGAAGATGCCAGCTGCAGATGCAGGTGAAACATTTAGAACAAGATCTACCAGACCACGGCCAAACAGCCCGGAAAAACCACAACAACCAATCTATTTATAATTCATGAACAGGAAAGGCTGCCCTTTGCTAATCCCATAACTTCCTCATATTCATAATTAATGATTAGATATGAAGTTTAATTATATTTAAGTTTATTTAAGATATGAAGTTTAATTATATTTTAACAACTCATTTAAAGGACAAGAAGCATGGCCAACAAAAATTAAACTTCCACATAGGGCTAAAATATTAGAATATAAACAGTAGTAATAAATAATACCTCTATGTATTATATTTGTATCCTTTGTTTTGAATCAGCATCTGGGCATGCTAGGCAGAAACTTCCTTCCCAGTAGAAATAAAATGGTGTCCTCCCCAAACTTTTAAAATAAAAAAGTCTTGCTTTAGCATAATACAGTAGTAATTCCACCCATCTGCAGATTAGCAACTCCAGTCTTTAATACACTTTTAGAATGAGACTTCTGAGATCGTTTTAGAACTCTGGTTACCTCCCTTTAATTTATTAACATTAAAAGGAAAGGGTGTGTGTGCACTGAGATCTCCTTCCAGAACTTCCAACAAGTGATGGCTTTTATTTAAACGTAAGGTAATAGACAGAGTGTTGCTTTGCAAAAATCTGGGAGAAAGGAAAAATGATCCCCACTCCTGCCTTCTGCGCCCACTTCCCCAAACAGGTATTTTGCAATCCCGGAACACGGATTTCCGTGCGTTGTTGCTCCCAAATGGAAGACCTGATGTGCCAGATCTGTGATCTGCTCCAGGTTTTGCCCTACCTTTGAAAATCTGGAGAGGACAAATTCACAAACTGAAAGTAAACTGGAGGTTGCAATGCATAAAAGCCAGAAAAGGACTTCTGTGACTGCAGCATCTTTGGAACTAAGGATAAGTGGGGGAAAAGGCTGAGGAGAGGAAAAGGCTTACTTAAGGCTATATTTTAAAAAAACCTAACCCTAACCTCCCCACACACACACACACCAGCTCGCCGGGTGTGCCCTATGGGATCCAAGCCTGCCCTGCCTGGCTGCGCATGAGCAGCAAGCAGAGCCCAAGCCGCGATGTGGGTGGGTGGGGTGCTTCCTTCTAGGTGCTGCTTGGACTCAGAGGCCACCATGCCCATCCTCCTCTACCTCCTCCTCTGGGGTAGGTCCTCTGGCGCTGCTCTGCTTACCCTTCAGCAGTTTCCAGCCTGCCCCTCTGCCTGCCTCTCCTCTAACCCTGCCTACCTGGACTCCTCTCCCCTGGCAGCCAGCTGCTTCTCCCCTCTGCTTTGCTCAGCTTAGCTGTGGGGAGGCTGAAGAGAGAGACAGCCAGGCAGCAGGCTGCAGAAAAGAGACTTAAGTTAGGGATCGGCTGCAAATTCCTATCTCGTTCTGAAACTAAAGTAAGTGTGTGAGGGGTGGGGGTGGGATTGGGGGGGTGCCATGGAGGGCAGGGGGGTGCCATGGAGGGCAGGGGGCCCCTGGGGGTGATTTTGCATCCCCCACTTGATGAGTTTTGTTGCACCCAGAGACAGAGATTGCCCCCTTGTCCCTTATGGAGTTAATCATTAACAACAGGTTCTGCGAACTGAGAAAATTTTAACAACCGGTTAGAACCGTCTCGAACCGGCTGAATCCCACCTCTGGGCACATAATCTATATATATAAAAAGCTAACAGTGTTTTTGTTGATGATAGTATAACTCAGTAACTGCTGGGCCAATTCCTCTGAAAATTCCCAGCCACTATAGTCAGCCAGGTGAGAGTGTTTTTAGATGTTCACATACCTGAAATTTCACACCTGGCCCAGGTAAAACGCCTTTTTCCTGGCGCTCCATGGTGAAGGACATGCAGCTGCCTGTGTGTAACTGTCACCCTTAGAATGTTCGTGTAGCTTAGAATGTTCACTCAGATGGCCAGATATGAGCAGTGAAAACAGTACATAGGCTGTAACTCGAATGGAAGTGAAACACATACACATACATACACACGAGGGAGAGGGAAGGGAGGGAGGGAGAGGAAAGAGGCAGAGGGGGAGGCATGCAAGGGAAGAGAAGTGAGAGAGGGGAGACAGTGAGGGGTGGCATGCAAGGGAGGGGAGGCAGGGGGCCCAGCATCTTGATATGACCCACCCACCCTAGCGGAGGGAAAGGGAAGGGCGGGAGGGGCGACATGCAAGGGATGGGAGGGAGGGGCCAGGCACCCTAGATTCCCTGAATACTGCGGTTAAGAAAACCAGGCATGCATTACTCAGGAGTAAGCTCGGTACAGCAACCGTGACATACTTTGAATGGCTGTGTCGCGCCCCTCAGAGGGTTTCCTCAGAAGCGACACCCATTGCCACCAACCAAACTTACTCCCAGGTAAAGGATCATGACCAGCCAGCCTAGATGTGTGGGAGTGGTGCCTTTCCATTCCCCCCGCCCCCCAGGAATGCGGGCACACACATCAATGACATCGCACAGTATCACGCTGCGTGTTTGCATGAGTACGTACTGCTGGCCTCTGCAATTGATTTGCTGCTACTGTTCCTTTCCCATTTCACCACAATAAGCCACAGCAACGCGTGGCCGGGCCCCGCTAGTATTTCATAAATGTATTTTTTTGAAAAAAGTTTTCCTGTTATGCCAAGTTTATATTATGGACAATCTATATAGAGAGTTCTTATTCAGAGCTTTTGTGGTTTTAAATGTAATTATTTTCAATTGTATATCTAGTCAATGACTGTATTAATAAACCAAGCTAAGTTCTCTAAGCTAATCGGTCCTTAAGTCTGTTTGCAAAGAGTTGCAAAGCACTTTGCACACAAGTTTGGTTTCTCCGAGACTATCCTTTCAGTCACTCAAAAAATGAGGTAACAATCTCCTAAGGGAAGGGAGAGACCCAGCGTCTTGCACTCACTTCCCTCCTACATTATGAAGGTGCTGAAGGTTCCACTGTTTGACCTCTACCCACATAGGAGCCAGTCTTACCTCAGGGTACAGTACAACCCAACGATGGTGACAGCAGTCTGTGAGGCATCACTTACAGAAAACAAGTTCTCTCTCAAGACAGCCCATAAGGCTTCAGTCCCTCACCATCAGAGCCTTCTCTTCTTTAGCGCTTTCCCAGAGCTTCCACCAGAGGAATTCCTTCAGAATCCTTCTTTTAATTTGGTTAAGTTTAGGCAGATTATCTAAAAATTAAACATTTTCAGCAGACACCAGCAGCTTTGACAGTGGGCAGTTGCTGAGCTAGCAACCTGTATCTGAAATGCTGGGAAGATGGATTACCTATCAGGGCAGAAATGTTTTGGCAATTCAGCACTTGATGAAGCCCTTATGAAGGCAGTAATGTCCTGTTCCTCCAAGGACAACAGATCCTTTGTACAAGGATCTAATTCAGCAGGCTTCCCTTACAAGTTAAAACAAAGTTTTAAAAAAGTTATACCAAACAAAATAACTTACCTGCTCTCATGGAACCTTTTCTGGCCAGTCGAAGGAGTCCTTTCTTCTTCAGGATGAAACTCCCACCAATGAAAAGGCTAGAGCTCATTGCCAGTATTAGACCAATGTAGAAATAATGTTTTCCACTATTCTGGATCATGTCGACAGTTGCTGAGGCATTCCAAAATGTCACATTGCTGATGGAACAAATCTGCTGCCAGTACTGAAGACAAGGGGCTGCTAAACTGAAACCTAAACAAATTAAACTGTGGTTACATTTAGACACATGTTGATTTCTGTGCACATGACCACGCAGCAGTGCCTTATACAAAACCAAATCACTGGGCCGTCAAGGTCAGCACTGACTATTTAGACTGGCAGCAGGTCTTCAGGATGTCTTTCAGGATGCTGCTGCGTCCTTTTAACTGGCGATGCTGGGCACTGAACCCAGGAGCTTCTACATAACAAGCTGATACTCTACCACTGAGCTATGGCCCCATCCCATAGTCCATGCTCTAATAAACTTCTCTATTAATATCAATTAAATAGGCATCTCAATGTTCCTAACAATGGGTTGTTCTGGATGACTCTGGTCAGGCCTGATTCATATACAGATGTACATTTCAGAAGTCCCAGGCATCTAGTTGTTTTTCCTATATCACACTCTTTCATTCCTGGCAAGAGGTACCCCACAGCTATTTTTTCAGTTTGTTAATGTGTACACTTCACAAATGATACTATTCAAGAACACTTGCTTCTATTTTACAATTTTTACAGCATAACTACATGCCTCCTTGCATTTTGATTAATCATGCGTCCCATTACGGCTACATAGCTCAAGGACAGGAATTACAAGAATCCATAAAAATATTCAAAGAAGCAGCTCCCAATCAATTTAGCTTCCCATATTTATAGGTTTTTAAAACCATCTCCTAACAATCATTCCACTATTGCATCTGGCAAACATATATTAGATGTTTTCCTACTGTTCCTGGATAATGCTACCGTTATGGAGATTGTTTTTAAATTTAGATAGTAAGAGGTTCCCTATTTACAAGATTTTTTCCCCTATTTTTTGATGGTTGTAGGTTTTTTGGGCTGTGTGGCAATGGACTGTCATTTTTTGCTCAACATTTCACCCACATCTATGGCTGGCATCTTCAGAGGCATGTTAGGGTAATATGTGTTTCTTTCCATAGAGGTCTATACTTCTTGGGGGTTTTCTCCTTATTACACTTTTCTTCTGTCAGCAATTAGGATATTTAGGACCAAACATTTAAATGGCTATGCATGCAGCTACAAAGGATATCAAACTCACAGACCTCCTAAGAGAACTGCATATTCATAATGAGTAGGGAGGGCTGTAGAGCAACTGATTTGCAATCAGAAAGTCTCAAATTCAATCCCTGTCAAGTTCAATCTCCAGTTAAAAGATCAGTTAGTATGTGATATGAAGGACCTCTGACTGACTGGCAGGACAGCCAATGCTGCAACAGAAAATACTGATCAGTTGCTTCTGAGTCAACTGATGACAAACTGCAGCTGATGATAACATCAACAGGTTGGTAAGAATACATAGTAATCTTTAACCAGGGCAAGCTTACCTTGTCTGGTTATGGTAGTATAACAAACTCTATGATCAACATTTCTTGTTTCGACTAGTCATAATTCTTATCTTACAAGGTGCCTATTGTTGGAGGGAGGGGGAACGGCAATTGTAAGATGCTTTGAGACTCCTTACAGTAGAGAAAATCGGGGTTTAAAATCCAACTCTTCTTCTTACCTTTTTGATTGATATTTTAGCCACATTAAATTCATAGGTTTAATTTGCCATTATGTATTTTCTTATTCATAACTATATTGAAAAAAGTTACAGTTTTCTATATGGTTTGATTTATGGCTCAGAGTTTGGGGAGGAACCCAATGACTGCTGAAAAACACTAACAAGAATTCATGGAATAGATCTTAAAAGTTGAGAAAGAAAAGTAGCAGTGCTTAAGAGGAGACAGAAAATGAATGTTCAATTTGTCATGCAAAAGAATAGCTTTCCTGAAATAAAATCCCCGTTCCCACCTCAAAACAAACAAACAAAAAACCTACTCTCACAATGTATTGCATGAAATCCCATTGCCAGTAATGTATCACACAATGCAGGGGCCAACAGATTTTGTAAGACGTAGTCTTACTCAATAAACTCAATTATGATAAAGTGCTTTAATATGTACACCAAAATTGCAGTGCAATTTTAGGCAGAATTCTAGATCTTTGCTACCTGGCCACAATATTTAATACAGGCAACATTGAGTGAACATTATTTTAATGTATTTGCTGGCATCAAAAGCAAATTAATTTACATTCCAAAGAAATGCATCAGGAAATACTAAGTACAATCTTTTTGCCAATGAAAGCAGACTTCTTGGTCTTGACACAGTTAACAGGAGTGCAACTAGCTAGCAATTACAGTAGGTGACTGTTTACATTTCTATCCATGTCTATTTTTCCCCCCAACTTTCCCTCCCCAATTTTCTTTGATCCCCTCAAGTAACCTCTTGCATTTCAATATTCTTATCACAGTTAGTTTTGTTTTACCAAAGGCAGACTCTGTCATGACTTCATTTCTGTGTAACTGTAAGTTGGGTACCTCACTCAGGAGATTCAAGAACTATGAGGGATCTGTAGGGGATGGCAGAACATGCATCTATTCACTCTTTTGGTTAACCTAGTAGTGGTAGATTGGCAGACAGATATCTGGAATGTTTGTTGTGTGTTTTGTGTTCATTTTTGTTATAAATATGTAAAACAGTACAATTTTACATGCTAACATTATTCCTTCTATGCTGTCAAAGCAGAAAAATGTTAGGCTTGGTAAGTATTTTATATATTCAATTTTCTTCATCATTTCCATTTTTTAAAAAAGTTGAACATTTTTCTTCCATGGATCCAAAATTAACAGAAGTCCTCTCTTTAATGGTACCCTCATGAACAATATTATAAAATTGCAGCTCAAGACCTTCTGTTTTGATTAAGCTTTTCTTCTTTTATAACTAAATACTATAGAACTCCCAGTTTTCCATGACACTGGTTACCTTCTCCACTATCCTTCTCATAATAATGAAGTGTATATTTATCACTGCACTTTCTCTGAGTCCTTATAACAATGAATCTGCCATTAGTTCACAGGATTGGTCTGGGCAACACCCAGCAAGTTAGATGCTTTGCATTGCACTGAAGCAAAAAAGAGTTTCCTTTGCAATACCTTACGAAGCAAGCCACTCATCTGTCAGGGTTGCGCCTAGTGATTGAGATGAATTCCAAGCCTGATGAAGTTGTTACAAAATATATTGCCAGGGATTGTATCTAGTTGATTGAGATGCATTCCTGACTCAATGTAATCCCTAACAAGATATATATAACCAGCCTGCTATACGTTTCCACTGCTGTAATGGGACGTTCTTTCCTTGATCTTATTTTATGGCTTCACACGCTGAGTAGATAACTAGACTTATCCCTGACACTTTTGGTTTCATGGGAAACGGAATGTTTCTGTTGTCCTGTGGGGGCAGGAGGTCAGGTGGCTCTATCTCTATCACCGACCTTGGGGCGCCTAGGCTCCGGAATTATTCTTTCTGGGAAAACAGGAGGGGGGATTTACGTCTGAATAAAGGGGATAGCAAAAGCCAGGTTTGGCAGAACTGGCATTTACAAGCTAGATACTTCGTTGCCTATCAATTAACGCTGCTGATCATCAATACAGAGTCTGTTGCTTCAAGGCTCAAGACCTAACACATCTCTTGTTGCCTCAGCATATTCATTCTACAACTTAATTTTTAAATCCTTGGGGCAAACTTAGATATTAATATGTGGCATTCTCTAGTGATACCTAGGCAACACAAATTAAAAGAAATTGAGCAAGTTTTTTGCAAATTATTTCATCAGCAGCCCCACAAAGAACAAAGCAAGATACTGCTTGCCTGTGCAGGAACAGCACACAGACATCTTTGCAAGACTAAGGCACCAGAAGAGCATGCCAAATTTTATTGCCCTGGTAAATGGAACCATTTGTTTTTTTGTCTCTACCTTTCATAACCATTTTGAATGAAAAAATACTTTGTGATTTTGTATTATACTACCAGGACTTTTTGTTCTGTCATATTTGCAAATACCAAGTACCAACTCATATGTAATGTGAGCTGCATATAGCAAGATTAAATGTTTGGTTGTCTCAGTGAAACAATATTACATAATTATGCCTGAGAACCAGTGTGGTGTTGTTATGAAGATACTCGACTAGGGTCTCAGAAATTCAAGTTCAAATCCCCACTCTGCCATGGAAACTCACTGGATCCCCCCCTTAGTTGGCATAGGTGTGCTCCTAAGAAAACAAGGTTTTCAAGAAATCAATATTTAACAGTGTTAAAATGATGAATGCCATAAAGAACAGAACATTTAGGCAGTTCCCAAGACAGTCCTATAAGACAATATTACCTTATACAATGAGTGAGTGGAAGTGTGACCTGTCACAATCCGCTGGTAGTTCCCAGACTGAATTATAGCAGATCCTCTAAAGTTCCATAGTCAGAAGCCAAAAGGAATTTTCAATGCCAACACTCCCTGTTTAAGTATAGCTCTATGGATAAGCCTAGCCTCTTCCACCCTCCTGATTTCCAGCCGGGTACACCCTGTTAGGGCTGATCACCATTATTTTGACAACCAGTCTAGTTAGACATGCTGCAAGTACTCCTGTCTTGTAAAGTCATAAAAATAACAAATTCTTGTTTATAAATGGCAAAAAAGATATAAATATTTCTCTGTCAACTCAGAATCCACCACTTTAAAACATACCAACTTGTTTTCTACAACCAGGACTTCGTATTTCTAGGGCTGGTGTTAAGAATCTGTAACCTTTAATTAGCATTGATCTGTCAATTGTGAGATAACTCAGCTGTACTCATATGATCAGACAGGCCAGTGTGGGGCTTAAGTGAAGAGCAGATCATTATGACTGGCTCCGTTCCCTGGGAGCAGCCATTTTGTAACTGGCTTCAGTTGGTGAATACCAAACTCTGGCAAACTCACAGTTCATCTCTTTTTAAAAAAAACACCAATGTTTGCCCATACCAGTCCTAGAACAATGCAAAATATCTTTGTTATGGACAGAAGTAAGAAATGGTTTCATCCATTTCAATGTGTTTGATCTTTACAGGAAGGGGGGGAGTGAGTGAAATATCCTGGCCATTACAGGTTTACTGGAATATATGAACAGATGAAAGGAGCCTGTCCCAATGAAATATTCATGAACTGATGCCAGTTGTATTAGTCTTGTGATTTCAAAACTGAGTGTATACACTGTGCATGTGTAAAGTGCCATTCACTCACAGCCAATGTATGGTGACCTCAGCAATGGGTTTTCAAGGCAAATGATTAAGCAGAGGTGGTTTGCCATTGCCTTCCCCTGCAGAATCTTCCTTGGAGTTCTACCTTCACGTATTGACACTCCTTAGCTTTCGAGAGCTTCCGTCTAAGTATATATACTGCAATAAATAAAATACCAGAATATTTATCTGAAAATTACTAATCTTGCACAGTATGAATTAAAGTTTGCTCAGATGGTACACCTGTCCAAATAAGAGTATGGATTCACGGTGCTCAAGGTGTAGAATACATCTGATTTCCCTATGGAAGTGGTCAAGTTGATTTTTGTCAAGTGAAAGGCTTGTTCTTCAGAGACAGTTTAAAATGGTCCATTGGTCACTTACCGTGAAGGGGCCTTCTCCTGGTGGGCGACGAGGGCATCTTGGATGGGTGATTTCCCAACCCATTCTCAGGGAGGCAGGAACTAAAAGTTTGCTTTTTGCCTCCAGGAGAACAACTTGTCAGATTCACAACCATCACACACCTGTAATTTTTTTTTATTGGCTCAACATGAAAGAGACCACATTGACCAAAAGCATTGTCCTGGCTTTCAGTTCAAATCTGTACAGTAATCACTAGTAACCTGTAGACTGGACTACTATAACAGAACTGCCCTTGAGTACGATCTGGAAACTACTATTAGTTCAAAACGGGTCTGCTCATCTTTGACAGGGATAAAGCACCACACACACATAATGCATATCTTTAAAACCTAGCACTTGTCCCTTGTTTGTTTCCGGGTCCAACTCAAAGTGCTGGTTTTAACCTTTAAACCCTTTTATAGACTCATATGTGAAGGGGCCACCCCCTCACATTGACCTGTGCAAACTACCACTGATCGCAGACATTTTGGGGGAAGACCTGGAACTATGAAATTGGCTTCTGGAGCTTTTGTCTTTCAATCTAAATCTCCTAGCGTCCAAAAAAAGAAAAAAGATGTAAAGTGGAATAGTTCCAACAAGTCTTTAATGTCATTAACTGAGTTTTTCTTGAGTTCTTCCGATTGGTCATGACATGGACAGCCACAGGCTATCTGGATGTCATCAGATTTCTGAAGCTAAGAAGTGTTGGCCCTGGATAGTGTTTGGATGGGTGACCTCCCAGGAGTACCAGGGTCATGATATGGAAGCAGGCAAGGACAAAGCAGCTCTGGGGCCCCTCTCGCAGGGGCCAATAAACACGGGTTAAGAACTGTAAAAAACCATTTTGGGGGGGAACTTCGCACTAATCTCACCCTTAAAGCGAGTCTGCTCTGTGTTATTTTCCCCAAACCAGGTTTTTCAAGAATCACGCTGTCCACAAAAATTTTTTTAAATCCCAAGCGGCAGCCGATTGCAAGCGAGAGACCGAGCAGGAATCATTTTATTCGGCTGCACTTTCCTTTTTTAAAAAATTCCCAGCTTACATCTGCGTAGTCATGCAGGTGCAAAGAGTCATATCATGGTTTCAAAAGACGTCAGCATGGCTACATAGGTTCATTTGTGCATGCCTGCATAGCTATGCATCGATGAGAGGTAAACTATAAAAAAATAGAAACGCCTCCATGCGAAGGCGCGACAGCAACCAGGACTCTTTCCATGGGCTCCAATCACTGCCTGCACAGATGCATGATAACGCAAAAACAGGAAAGCAAGTTGCTTTATCCTCACTGCAACCAGCTATACATTTGCTGTGCAGAAAGGGCCTGAATGTCTCTTACCCTAAAAACCCTATGGGGTTGCCATAGGTTAGCGTCCCGAGAAAAAAAAACAAAACTTATGGCTATTCATGCATCTGCCAGAAATGAATTTACTGGATTTTGTTACTCTGCTATTTGTGATGATGTTTTTAAACCTCTTCAGTGTTACTGTTTGACATTTAGAGTTTTGTAAGCTGTCCGGGGTCCCCTTGCAAACAACAGTGGGCTAGAAGCTTTTAAAAACAAAATAAAGCAATATCTCTTTGAATAAAGGTCATAGCAAAGAATCAGTTTATACCAGAAAGAGAAAAGCATTTCTGTTTTTCTCCCTATTAAAACAAAAGCTCTTACCTGGGTGACATTTTTTAGACATCTCGTCATGCCATTTGTCTTCCATGTCACTAATGAAACTGACTACACTGAAAGAGAAAGGAGGGTGACCTGAACCTCAGGCTAGTTAATCGTTTGTATATCTCACTTCATGCTCTTTCCTAAATTGTGTGCCTGAGAGGAGGGTTTTTCTACAGGAAGTAGCAAGTTTAAGTTCCTACCTCCCTGAGAATGGGTTGGGAAATCACCCTTTTGCTCTTGTGCTAGCAGAGAATCTGGCAGATGGGTAATTTTCACAGAGTTCCCTTTTCTCAATGCACTTGTGTGGACCTTGCAGCTTTTCCACCACAAAAGTCCAAGGACCTTCAGCATTTGTGGGGTTTTTTTTTTGTATCAGTGGGTTACTAAGCAAAAGGCAGAGAATCTGCATCTGTAATTCCTTGCAGTTGTGTTTTTTCTGGATCCAACCCACTGAGGTGTTACTGACAGAGCAATCCAGGAGGGGGGAGTGGTGAGGCTGCCAGCGGTGGTGTGGCACCTCCTTCAAAGGGAGGAGGAAAAACAACAAACCCTCCCACTGCCCAAAAAGACGCATAGCTCAAAGAAGCAATGCCACACAAATGCCTGGCATAAATCTGCAGGCTCCTAGGGCAGCATTCCTGGGTTGGAATGCCGGTAGAAGACAACTAACATCAGCTCCATCCTGACAATGTCCCAGCCTGCTTCCCCCCCTCCATGTTGGCGTCCAATCAGATGTCAGTGCAGCTCAGCAGCAGCCTGGACTTCTGAGTTTTACTGCTGCAGAGGTGAGGGGCAGCTGGCGTATTTGCTCCCTATGCCTACGGGACTGCCCCTTACATGAGTGAGGGGGGCAAATGTGCCTTCCACCACTCCCTATGTGTGTCCCCCCCCCCCAACCTGGATGGGGCTGCTCAACAAACTGTTTTCTGTGGTTATACAATATGAGCAACAAAAATAAATATTTAAATAAATATTTAACTTTATGACAGAGGGAGGTCAGTGAATGGAACAAAAACATGGAAATCCTTCCTGTACCCCATATTTACTTAAATATTTCATTTTATCATCCAAATTAGATCAGCACAACAAACAATTCATGTTTTAGTAGCCCGAAACCAACAAAGCATCAATGGAAGGCACTTGTTAATACAAACCTAGGTTAGAAAAACTTTTAAGTTAGTATATAATAAGGTTAGATAGAAGAATCTGTAAAGTGTGACATCCCTTATTATTTTAAGATATGATCTCTAGACAAATCACATTCTTCAAGTTGAACTTAGCAAATAAAGACATTTTCCAAACCAGAACCGGAGTTTACGTAATCAGCTGCCATATAGCTGTGAAGGCACTCATTGCTAGTTCCTGCTTCTCTCTGAAGTTCTCAATAATAAACCCAGTAATCAGCACTGCTGTACAATATTTCCATGAAGGTAATGTTAAGAACACCGACGACCTAAACGTTCTCATCAGACATACATCATAAAAAGGCAAAACATTCACATTCTAACAACTGCTGAGACCCTTCCTTTCGCATGCACCTTCTACCACCCCCCTTCTTGCCATCACCGCTGACTCATGGCAACCCTATAGTTTTTTCAAGGGAGAAAATGTTCAGCAGCGGCTTGCCACTGCTGCCTCTGCATAGCAACCCTGGTATTCCTTAGTGGTCTCCCATCTAAATACTGACCAGAGCCAACCTTGCTTAGCTTCTTCGATCTGATGAGATTGGGCTAGCTTGGCCTACCCAGATAAGGACCTCTTCCTAAACCCGCCCAATCCCAGAAGGTTTCATTGAACCCATGGAAGCTTAAATAACACAACTGTGACTACCACCAGCAGCCCACTCAACTCACAATCCTACATCCCAAACAGTGCCTATTCCCACATTTTATTGCTGGGAGACCTGAAGCATATCTCTGTAAAATGCTATGTCTGCTCTATGGTTAGAGAAGGAGCACATCTTTCAGCCACAAAGTAGCACAATTAAATTACTTAAAAGCTGTATGTCTTTAAGGTCGATTCCCCACGGGAGGAATCATTCTGGGATTGAACTGGGACCACAAATTCAGTACCTAGTTGATCCCACAGTTACTCCCCACATGTTGGAACCGTGATCAGAGGGTGGGATCACCTTGGCGCCTCTTCTGCTCCTCGTTCCCGATTGGCTGTTCTTTTCGGTGGGAACGTGAATGCGTGTTCCTTTTTTTAACGTAATGGCTACATAGCCATGCTGTCACAAAGTTTCGTAGCTAGAAGTAGCGCATAAATGTGCGCCGTTTAGTTGCATGGCCGTGGCTTCGTATATAAGAAGAAAAAGGCGTGTTTCTTCCTGCTGTGAGAGTCACGGTGGGTTAGGATTCCCCACGATACCGGATTCATCCTGCGTTTGCCAGAGAACAACAGAAAAAGGAGTACCTTCCTGGTGGTTTTTAAAAAAATACTGGGAAGAAGGGGGTTTCACAGGACAGAGCTGGAACAAATGCGAGTTTGACACAGGAGCTGTGGGGAGTTCCAGGACAACTGCAGGCAGTGACGTAGGTATACATTTTTTATGGAGTGGGTTCAGTGACTGAGGTCTTTCCGGCTGTTCCAGTCCATGCATTGTTTCAAGCAAGTCGGATATGTAATGGGAGGGGTTTGAACCCGAGAAACACCCCCCTTACCTACATCCCTGATTGCAGGGGCTATCTCAGAAAGATTCTGCCAGTGGGAAATCGACCTAAGCCACTTCCTCTAGGCATGGCTTAGTTACCAGCTGAATTTCAGAAAGTACAGACTACTGAAGAACAACCCAACATCTTGTGTTCTCTGTGCAGTACCTATCCAGATTAATTTACCAGAACTACATATACAGAACTACAGGTTCAACCCACCTCCTTGTTAAGTATCTAAAAAGACTAGGCAATGAGTAATCTACGCGGGCCTTCCCTTGCGTTTGATTCGGAAATTGAAACTGGTCCAGCATGCGGCGGCACGCCTGCTCACAGGGGGCGCCTTTCGTGATCACATCCAACCTGTGCTGCGTCAACTGCATTGGCTCCCAGTGGAATTCCGAATCATCTTCAAGGTGTGGGTTTTGACCTTTAAGGCGTTACGCGGCCTGGGACCCTCGTACCTGAGAGACCGCATTACCCCATATGTCCCTACTCGGCCTCTGCGTTCAGCAGAGGCCAATTTGCTGGTGGTTCCTGGCCCCTCAATGATGCGGGTGGCCTCCACATGGGCCAGGACCTTTACGGCCCTGGCCCCGGCCTGGTGGAACATTCTCCCTCCAGCTGACCAGGCCCTGCGGGACCTTGGTGAATTCCGCAGGGCCTGTAAGACTGAGTTGTTCTGCCGGGCCTTTGGAGTGTCCAGTCGCTGAGGTGTGCCCCCTCCCCCCTCCTTTGCTTTGCTCCTTGGGCTTTTGCTCTCTATTTTATAATTTATTTGTATATTTATTGTTATTTTAAGAAGAGTCTGGCTGCTCCCTCCTTTTTGGGGCGGTTTAAGGAATTGGGTTACGGGACGCCATCATCATTATTGTTGTTACTGTTTTTGTCCGCTGCTTAAATGGTTTTAATGGTTTTTAGTGTATGTGGTCACCATTGTGACCCTTGTTATATATTGTGTATATAATGTTGTACACCGCCCAGAGCCCCCCGGGGATTGGGCGGTTTATAAATTCAAATAATAAATAAATAAAATAAAATAATTTATTTATTTACGTAAATACACTAAAAACAGGCAAGTTGATAATCTCTACTGGAAAGCACTATATTTGCTTACACTACAATAATCCAACTGTGTCAAGTGAAATAAACAACAGAAAGGCAGCTATAATAGTGAAGAACATTTCTGACTGACCAAGAAGGAAGCATTATTTTTACAACAAGCGTTGTTAGTGTTCTGTGTTCTTCATTTCACAGCTTGGCTACTGCATGTTTATAGCAAACTTAAATCAGCTTCTACAGGAAACCAAGCACAACATTTTAAGCAAGGGACAACACAAAGATGTGTAGAAATTATTGATACATATTCTCACTAGAAATTATTATTAATTATTAATACATATTCCCCAGAAACAACTAATAGCAGCTGAACAACTTTTTAAAATTTCCACTATTTCTAGAAACAGTCCCTAGCTCAGCATTTTTATAGAACCATTGTCTTTCAGCTACACACAACTTCAGCCTTTAGAGTAACAAAGCAACTTTTGTCTGATGATGCACATTATAGAATGCCTCTATGACTGTATCACATGACACTTATGCAACACCTACCACAAAAACTTTGCTCTATTTCAAGAATCCATATAACAAACTGCTACTAGTAGCTTCTAGTATTCTTTTAAAAAGCCCATGAAGACATGAAGCCACGGACAGTGAGAATACTGCTGTGTGTACAGATGTTGACAGTAAAGAATTCAGAAGGGTGGGTAGATGATGTGACAAAAATCCAAAAACTTGCTAAGATTCAGGAGTCCCAACTAGGGCATTTAAGACCCTTAATTATATTACAATACAGCTTTGCATTGAAAGCCACCATAGAACCTCAAACTCTCAGTTTCCAGAGACACCAAGACAGAACAGAGTCTTGACTAAGCTACAGTGTAAATATGAAACAAACTGAAGTTCACCTTGCTCCGGTTCTTTTACATGGGGGGTCATAGGTAGAAGTTCCCCTAGGAAGGGATCACAGTGAAAATTAGAGATAGTTATTTGTGACTATAAAGGCGTTCTTTCTTATAGATCGCTGGTAGTGAACACTGGGGACAATATAGTACTAGATTTTGTCAGATGCCTAGTGCAAAGAAACAAATGTACTGTACCTCTATTAAAACTTTACTCTGCATGCTACTATAGAAACTGGTGAAACTTGACTGAAACACTTAAGTAAACGAAGTGTCATTTTCTCCCTGTATGGAATGCAGGAAGTCCTCATATTAAAAAGGAGCATCCACATGACTTGCGCTTGCTCAGAGCATGAGTCACAGCATTCCAGGGGTTTACTCCTTAAAAAGGATTTAAATTTAACCTGTTTTAATCAGCTTAAAAGGGAGGGAAGGTAGAATGGTATACACAATCTCATCATATCTCAGAAACTAAGCAGGGTCTGTACCTGGAAGGGAGACCACCAAGGAAGGCTCTGCAGAGGAAAGCAGTTTCAAATCAACTTGGCTTCTCACCTGCCTTAAAAGTCTCTTTCTGGGGTCACTGTAAATTGGTTGTGACTTTACACACACATAAGTTGGTTCAAAGCTAAATTCATTGAGTGGCTACAGGGGAGCATATGTATGCATATTCCACTTGTTGCAACTTTTGGTGTGTGTACATGGAGCCACAAGAAGCAAAATGCTCCACCAATTCCTCACCCATCCCATTTAAGCCATTTTCCTGCTCTTCCTGCCAAGTTGCACTGCACAGTTACAGTGAGGCTCAGTAGTGAAAAGAAACGTTGTGTGAAGAGTGGGTTTCACAGCTGCGAGGGATTCCAGTGCAGCTGGCTTTTTGTACAGGTACCACAGAAAAATAGAAGGAATATGTAGGATGGCAGAGTCAGGAATGAATGGAACAGGAACCCATGTGTGTATATATCATTCCCACAGCAGAAGCAGTGTATTTTAGACACAACCCTGTTAATGCAGACAAATTTAAATCATCAGTTATTAGATTTATGGGAAAACTAAACAAGTCACAAATAAGTTTGATAGATGTGTAAAAAAGGAAGCACATTTCTGAAAGGAAGTACAAACATACATTTCAGCTCTCTTCTCTGAGGCTACATACACCTCCTCAGCAAAGATTTCCTTACTTTTTGCATAGATTACTGGAACATAAGAACATAAGAACAAGCCAGCTGGATCAGACCAAAGTCCATCTAGTCCAGCTCTCTGCTACTCGCAGTGGCCCACCAGGTGCCTTTGGGAGCTCACATGTAGGATGTGAACGCAATGGCCTTCTGCAGCTGTTGCTCCCGATCACCTGGTCTGTTAAGGCATTTGCAATCTCAGATCAAAGAGGATCAAGATTGGTAGCCATAAATCGACTTCTCCTCCATAAATCTGTCCAAGCCCCTTTTAAAGCTATCCAGGTTAGTGGCCATCACCACCTCCTGTGGCAGCATATTCCAAACACCAATCACACGTTGCGTGAAGAAGTGTTTCCTTTTATTAGTCCTAATTCTTCCCCCCAGCATTTTCAATGAATGCCCCCTGGTTCTAGTATTGTGAGAAAGAGAGAAAAATTTCTCTCTGTCAACATTTTCTACCCCATGCATAATTTTGTAGACTTCAATCATATCCCCCCTCAGCCGCCTCCTCTCCAAACTAAAGAGTCCCAAACGCTGCAGCCTCTCCTCATAGGGAAGGTGCTCCAGTCCCTCAATCATCCTTGTTGCCCTTCTCTGCACTTTTTCTATCTCCTCAATATCCTTTTTGAGATGCGGCGACCAGAACTGGACACAGTACTCCAAGTGCGGTAGCACCACTGCTTTATATAAGGGCATGACAATCTTTGCAGTTTTATTATCAATTCCTTTTCTAATGATCCCCAGCATAGAGTTTGCCTTTTTTACAGCTGCCATGCATTGAGTTGACATTCCCATGGAACTATCAACTAAGACGCCTAAATCCCTTTCCTGGTCTGTGACTGATAGCACTGACCCCTGTAGCGTGTATGTGAAGTTTGGATTTTTTGCCCCTATGTGCATCACTTTACATTCTGCTACATTGAACTGCATTTGCCATTTCTGAGCCCACTCACCTAATTTATCAAGGTCCGCTTGGAGCTCTTCGCAATCCTTTGTGGTTCTCACCACCCTACATAATTTGGTATCATCTGCAAACTTGGCCACCACGCTACCCACCCCTACTTCCAGGTCATTTATGAATAGGTTAAAGAGCACTGGTCCCAAAACGGATCCTTGGGGGACACCACTCCCCACATCTCTCCATTGTGAGAACTTCCCATTTACACCCACTCTTTGTTTCCTGTTTCTCAACCAGTTTTTAATCCATAGGAGGACTTCCCCTCTTATTCCTTCATTGCTGAGTTTTCTCAACAGCCTCTGGTGAGGAACTTTGTCAAAAGCCTTTTGGAAATCCAAGTAGACAATGTCCACCGGTTCACCCCTGTCCACATGCCTGTTTACACCTTCAAAGAACTCTAGTAAGTTTGTAAGACAGGATTTGCCTCTGCAAAAGCCATGCTGACTCTTTCTCAGCAGGTCTTGCTTTTCTACATGTTTTATAATTTTATCTTTAATGATAGATTCTACTAATTTACCAGGAACAGATGTCAAACTGACTGGCCTGTAATTTCCTGGGTCCCCCCTAGATCCTTTCTTAAAGATTGGTGTGACATTGGCCATCTTCCAATCTTCAGGGATGGAGCCTGATTTCAGGGATAAGTTGCATATTAAAGTGAGAAGATCAGCAATTTCATGCTTGAGCTCTTTAAGAACTCTTGGGTGAATGCAATCTGGGCCAGGGGATTTGGTAACATTTAGTTTATCAATGGCTGCCAGAACTTCTTCCTTGTCTACCACTATCTTCGCTAGTTCCTCGGATTCGCCTCCTAAGAAGCTTGGTTCAGGTGCAGGAATGTTCCTCACCTCCTCTTGGGTGAAGACAGATGCAAAGAATTCATTCAGCTTCTCTGCAATCTCCCTGCCATCTTTGAGCACACCCTTTGTTCCTTTGTCATCTAATGGGCCTACCGCTTCCCTTGCTGGCTTCCTGCTTTTGATGTACTTGAAGAACTGTTTGTTGCTGGTCTTGATGTTCGCAGCCATGCATTCCTCATAATCCTTTTTTGCTTCCCTTACAGCTAACTTGCTTCTCTTTTGCCACCATTTGTGTTCCCTCTCATATTCTTCATCAGCCAAACTGGACTTCCATTTTCTAAAAGACATTTTCTTTTTTCTGATAATTTCCTCAACCTCTCTTGTTAACCATGGTGGCTTTCTTTTGGACGGGGTGCTGCCTTTTCTAACCTGTGGAACACATTCCAGCTGAGCTTTTATTACTGTGTTTTTAAATAACCTCCAAGCATCCTGGACAGTTTTGACTCTCACTCTCTTGATTTTCCCTTTCAGCTTCCTGCGCACTATCCGCCTCATCTTTGAGAAATTTCCCTTTCTGAAGGCGAATGTAACTACATTAGTAGTTGCCACTTGTTCGCATGCTGAGATACTGAATCTGACAGCATTGTGGTCGCTGTTCCCTATCGGCTCAACAACACTGACTTCCTGCACCAGGTCCTGGGTCCCACATAGAATTAGATCTAGGATCACCTCTCCCCTGGTTGGTTCCACAACCATCTGCTCTAAGCCACAGTCATTTAGCATATCCAGGAATGCTCTCTCCTTACTATGACCTGAACATGCATTTTTCCAGTTGATATGGGGATAGTTAAAATCACCCATTACCACTACATTTTTGTTTTTGTTGGCCTCTCTAATTTCTTTTTCCATCTCAGAATCCTCTTGTGCACTTTGGTCAGGGGGACGATAATATATTCCTAATTTTAAACTGTCCTTCACACCTGGTATTGATATCCACAGTGATTCTGTAGGGGAACCAGCTTCCCTTGCATTGTCTATTTTATGTGATACTATGCTCTCTTTGATGTAAAGGGCAACTCCACCCCCAATGCGCCCTGTCCTATCCTTCCTATAGAGCCTGTAGCCTGGTATAACAGCATCCCACTGGTTCTCCTCATTCCACCATGTCTCTGTAATGCCCACTATATCAAAGTCCTCCTTCAAAACTCTGTACTCTAGCTCCCCCATTTTAGGTCGAATGCTTCTACTATTAGCATAGAGACACCTGTATACCCTGTCTCTGTCCTTAACCTGGGATTTATGTGCTTTACCCTCAAGTCTTTTGTAGACACTATCTCTTGTCACATGCACATTGCTATGTTCCTCGCTTGTATGTGGTTGATTTAGAAAAACCTCCCTCTCTGTCTGCATCCCCATAGATACTGTATTCGAAACCGAAGTCACCTCAGCTCCTGTCGGCTTTCCCCCAGTGCTCAGTTTAAAAGCTGTTCTGCCACCTTTTTTTTTTACTGTTGAGACGCCAGCAGCCTGGTTCCTCTTTGGTTAAGATGAAGCCCGTCCCGTTTGTACAGGCCTACCTTGTCCCAAAAGGTTCCCCAGTTCCTGACAAATCTGAAACCCTCTGCCTTACACCACCTTCTCATCCCCGCATTGAGACCCTGTATCTCCGCTTGCCTGCACGTGGAACGGGTAGCATTTCTGAGAATGCCACCTTGGAGGTTCTGGACTTCAACCTGTTTCCCTAGCAGCCTAAATTTAGCTTCCAGAACCTCCCGGCTACATTTCCCAATGTCGTTGGTGCCAATGTGGACCACAACTGCTGACCACCCCAGCACTGTCTAAAAGCCTATCTAGACGAAGCGTGACATCCGCAACCTTCGCACCAGGCAGGCAAGTCACCATGCGGTCATCACGCCTCTCACAAACCCAACTCTCTACATTTCTAATGATCGAATCACCCACTACAAGGAGCCCCCCCACCTCCCCGAGGGGTATCCTCAGTGCAAGAGGATAGCTGATCACCAGTTAAGGAAGGGATCCCATCTAAGGGAGCATCTTCCCCCACCTCAGACTGGCACCCTCCATCCCCAAGGCCTTCATTCTCCATGACATCTGAAGAGATGTCACCTTGGGAGTGGGAGTTAGGTCCCTGAAAGCCTCGTCTGTCACCCTCTCTGCCTCTTTCAGCTTCTCCAGGTCTGCCACCTTGGCTTCAAGAGAACGCACACGTTCCTTGAGTGCCAGGAGCTCATTGCAGCAAGGGCACACCCACGACTTCTGTCCTAGTGGCAGATAGTCATACATGTGACACTCAGTGCAAAACACTGGAAAGCCCCCATCCCCCTGCTGGCTTCATATCTGATTTGTTTAGATATTTAAATATTAAGCTTTTAGTCACTGCCCCCCTGGAGCTATCTGTACGTACTATCTGTCAAATATGTCCTTATTAATTTAAAAAACAAAAAAATTAAATTAAAATTGTGCGCGCCGTTAGGTGCGCGCTGCTGGTTCCAGAGACTGAACTAAAGCCCCACCTCTCAGGACAAAAGCCCCACCTCTCAGGACAAAGAGGAACAAGAGTTGAACTCTGTTAACCCCTGTTAAGCCCCACCTTCCAGATTCAGCAGCCTTACAAGGAGAAAAAGAGATAACCCCTGTTAAAATACACTGTTTTAAAAGCTGTGGCTTTGAGAAAAGCCCTCCAAAATGAACACCAGCAGGTCACTCTGCTCTTCCTGGCCAAGTCTCTTCTACTGCTACTCCTCTCTGCTGGTTCCAGAGACTGAACTAAAGCCCCACGTCTCAGGACAAAAGCCCCACCTCTCAGGACAAAGAGGAACAAGAGATGAACTCTGTTAACCCCTGTTAAGCCCCACCTTCCAGATTCAGCAGCCTTACAAGGAGAAAAAGAGATAACCCCTGTTAAAATACACTGTTTTAAAAGCTGTGGCTTTGAGAAAAGCCCTCCAAAATGAATACCAGCAGGTCACTCTGCTCTTCCTGGCCAAGTCTCTTCTGCTGCTACTCCTCTCTGCTGGTTCCAGAGACTAAAGCTATGGAAGCTATGTAGGGCAAAAGATGTAGGGCAAAAGATGACACCACTAATTATGCTAATTGCAAAACTTTTTACAAAGGTAGAAAGCACAAAGTGAGCCAATAGGCCTGATCCTCATATATTTAAGGTTTCTTTAATTAGAAGGAAGAGTGAAATGCCATATCCCAGGTACACAAAAGTATAAGCAGCGGTCAAAATTTTGCTGCAAGGGCCAAACTAACAAGACTAATGAGAATTGTGTGTACAAGGATTGTACTTAATATCAGAGACAAAATCTAATTATGTCCATATATGAGAGTAACCTCTCTGCCAAGATACCCACACTAATTTAACTCTAAAACTAATACCAAATCGAATCGCATCCCATCATAATACAAAAATAAGAAACCTAAGCTGAGTAGATGAAAACAGTAAAAACGAAATCAAATAAAGAGACTACACACTATCCACTGCTGGCAGCAGGGTTTCCCCCCCAATAATTTCACTAACTAGTAGACCATGGTGGGGCCTTAACAATGACTTCTATGGGATAGATGCATCAGTGTGGAGACAGCTCTGCTAATAGACACTAATCTTTATTTTGGGGATAGGATGCTATACCTAGAGCACAGCTTCACCAAAAGGTTTGTTTAGCTGGATATGAATTGAGGACCTTCTGCATGCACAGCTTCTGCTCCATCCACCCCGAAATTCATGGTTCTTCCTTCCTTTTACCCCTACAATGGACATGAAAGTTAGGTTACGCTGACACCAGTGCATTTCATGGATGACTGGGGATCTGAACCTGAATTATCTCAGTCTAACTGGCACTTTTAATGTAGAAGAGCACCAAGGAACATCTGTAAAACGGCGTCTCTACATTTATGCTGGTCTTTTAAACATCCTTATTAGTTTCCTTCCAGGGAGCTCAGAAAGCACACATGGTTCTGCTCTCTCCATTTTACCCACACAACAGCCCTCTAAGGTAGCACAGAGACTGTCCCAAAGTCACCAAGTGAGGTCACAGCTGCATGGGGAAGCAGGGTCCCCCAGACCAACACACTAACCAACAATATCACAAGCCATGCCAACTGCCGACTATACACGTTCACTAAACAAGAAAGAAAAAATGAATTGACCAAAACAAGCGCAACTTTGCCCAACGCATACCTAGAACATCTTTACATGCAGACATGCAGAGAGGAAGGTGGCAGAGAAGAGGGTACCGAAGGAGGAGAAAAGTTTCCTTCTCCTTCTTTATAACCCATCTTAAAGTATTGCTGCCCCCCCCCCCCCCCGCCCTTTCTTAGCAGATAGCTATCCTTTGCTCTGTGCAGCGTCTAGCGCACCGCGGACGCTCCCTGCAAGAAAGAAGCAGTCAGGAGCCGTTAGTCCACAGGGTAGCTTTGGGATTTAATGCGAATGGGGAAGTAGGCCAGCAACAGCCACTTTCGGGAGGCCTCTGGGGTGTGGCAGGTGAGCAGCAAGCGGGCAAAGCAGTTCCCCTCCGGGCCCTCTTATTACCTGCGGCGCCGCTGCCTCCTGCTTACATTCCGGCCGCCCAAAAGAGACCCTCCGACGGGGGGGCGACGAAGCGAAGAGTGAAAGCAGGAGTACAGGAAGGCCCTTCCCCAGCACCCGCTGTCGCCATGTAGAGGCCCCTCTGGCGGCCCGGCCGCTTCCTCTTTCTCCCCGACGCCGGTCTCCGTCTCCAACTCGCCTGCTTTCACCACCGAGCACGGATACCGCGCTCAGCTCTGGGCGGAAAAGGCGGGACCAGAAAGGCCCCGTGCACGCGCCGGCGGAAGCCACCTCCTCAGGCAAGGATAGGGTCGCGTCAGCGCCGAGGGCGGACTGAACCCGCAGGTAGGTTTGGGAGTGGACAGGTGGATACTTTGTCCAATAGGTGTGTCACGGTGATATATTATGCGAACTGTGCGGAGGAAAGGTTCATGTCATTCAGTAAAGCGTGCTCAGGATTGCAGTCTTTATGAATGTTTTAGTGAGGTTGGTAGAAATGAAGCCTCCTAGATGAGTTCTCTGCGGACATACTATGCGCTCCTCCATCTTCCTCTAAATTGCCGTTGAGAAACTTCATAGGGTTTATAATTCCACAGGGATGCTCTGCGTATTTAAGCATGACAAAAGCTCATGCTGACATAAATGTTGTTAATCTTTACGGTGCGACCAGACTCCTGGGTAATAGAGTTGGTTTACATTCTTCATGAAATAAACAGCAGCCGTGTAGTACAGGAATGACAAATACACCTTTTTGCTCCATCAGAAGTTTTGGGAAACTGGAGCCCGCTTCAACAGATGTATGTGGTAGAGTCCTGATCGGGTGTGGGTGCTTGTTTTTTATGAGCAGAATAAAGTGGAAATCACATTGGGCGGGTATTTAATTACATGTTTATAGACCTTCTGCAGTTATAAAGTATTCAAGGAGGTTTATATGAAAAATAAGAGTATTGGAGAACAATACACACCCCACGAAACAGCAGAATAAAAAGCAGCAAGATTAAATTTCTAAAGGATTGTGTTAGGCTAATCTTGATAGATGTCAAAATTGTGTGCTGTCAATGGTATTTGCATCACTTTGGTTTCTTTAAATGTTCCAAATCTTCTTCAATACTAAGACCAAGTTAGTTCATGCCATAGTATACCCTATTAATATGTTTGAGTGTGAAAGGTGCACAGTGAAGAAAGCTGACAAGAAGCAAGTTGATTCATTTGAAATGTGTTGCTGAAGAAGAGCTTTGTGGATACTGTGGACCTCCAAAAGGCAGAACAGTGGATTCTAGATTAAATCAAGCCTGAATTCTCCCTTGAAGCTAAAATGACTAAATTGAGGCTATCATACTTTGCTCACATAATGAGAAAGCAAGAGTCACTGGAAAAGACAATAGGGCTAAGGAAAGTTGAAGGCAGCAGGAAAAGTGGAAGACCCAACACAAGATAGATTGATTCAATAAAGGAAGCTATGGCCATCTATCTGCAAGGCCTGAGCAAGACTGTTTACATATAGGACATTTTAGAGGCCATTGACAGCCCAATACAGAACCCTCTGTGGCTGGGGCTGTTGTTGCAGCACCATCTCACTGCCTCCAAAGGGCTTCTTGGCGGCGCAGGAAAGCAAAATACAAAACAAAACCTCCCCACAACCATTGGGCTCAATGGACTCAAGCCCCAGGCTGCTGTATATCTGCAGGCAAAGGCAGACCAGAAGGTGACTAACAGTGGCACCACCCCTGGCCTCGCCCCCAGAACACCCCATCTATGCTGGCAGAGCCAGTGGTGGCATAGAGGTGCTGGTGCAGTGCTCTGCGCCAGGTCCAGGTGTCTCAGTTGGGCTGTGGCATGTACTGGAGAGTGGATTTGCTGCTCCACTGTGGTAAGTGCCCTGGGGAGGACAAATCCGCTGGCGTTGGCCTGTCTCCCCTCCTGATGGTGATTCCTTCTTGACCCCCAGTGTTGGCCTGTTATTCATGAGGTTGCTGACTTGATGGCACTTAACACAGATACACACGATTTGGGCATATAATAAAATTGATATGTAGTCTACAGGGGTTTCAAAGTTTACTAAACATATTTACAGACAATTATATGTGTGTTTGCTTTAATACAGGCGTTGAATTGTCTGTAAAATTATTTAAATAAAGTTTGCTTCCAGGTAAATCTTCGAAGGATTGACTGTTAATGTAAACATTAGACCCCAACTCATTAGGCACAAAACTTCTCTCCTGTTCTGTCCACTTTTTGAATTAATGTTCCTACCAAAGGAGACTGATCTCTTTTATTACTTTTCATTTTTAAAAACAGGAGTATTGTGGCATTTCATTCTAAAATAAGCTTTAATAGAATAAGCTGAATAGTAATAATCTGGAATAGGCTAGAGTGTGTATGAAGAAGCACTGTATGTATATGAAGAAAACCAAAGCCATTAAATGCAGCAAATACAAGGTGAGATATAATTTTGTAATATTCCAGTAATTTAAATCAAGAAAATTTACAGCACCATGAAGAACATCTAATCAGAATCTCATTAAAATCTACTCATTGGGGTTCACTTTCAGGAAAGTGTTCTTAGAATTGCACTGTAGCTCATCTCTGTATTATTCAGTAGGGTTTAGCAGGTTACATGCATAACTAATGGCTTTGAGAAAATGGTCCTGAATTATTCATGGTCAAACACACAGCTTGAGAAAGTTACCAGTTCAGTAGCAAATGCAGCAATTAAGAGATGACCACTTAAAAGGAGGGACAATTGAAAATAACGATACGCAACAATTAAAACACATTGACCCTGGACCAGGAATATAGTTTGCTATGCTAAGGTCCCCTTGAATGCCAGTGATCATCACGTCAGTAATTTTTGCTAGAAACCAAGCCACCTGGAATTGTAGTTCTGATTTTCAGAAAATACAATGTTTATGTTAGCTGACAAATACAATTCTGAAATTACATTTCAGGAACAGCTTTTTGCATGCTGAGTTTCTTGTGCGACTACTAGAGACTGACAGTAGAATACATGTCATTCTAATCTAAATTCATTGAAGTCCATAAACTTGAACTGAAATAACTCTGCATAGGATTTCATTGGAGTCATTCAGAACTGTTAGAAGAAAAATATGTTGTTGAGTTGCCACAGACTCATGGCAACCCCATCCATGGGGTGGACCAGGCAAGAGATGAGCAGAGGTGACTTGCACTTCCCTACCTTTACATATCAATCCCAGTCTCCTTGGTGTTCTCCCATCCAAGTACTGGCTGTGAGCAGCCCTGCTTAGCTCCCCAGCTGTGATGAGCCTGGGTTATTTGGGTTACTGGCACCATAAAGGTGAACAAAATCTTTAGCACCTTACAAAACTAACAAAATTTATTTTAGAGAATATATAATTCAGAGATGAGCTACAATACAATCCTAAGAACATTATTCTGGAAGTAAATCCCAATGAGTAGAATTCAGTAGGACTCTGCGTAGACCTGCTTAGGGTACTACTATAAATTAGCTTAGTTTTCAACCATATGGAATAGGACTGGAAAAAATCAGTCTTCATTCCTTTACTAAAGAAAGGTGATTACCATGTTTGTTCCAATTATCGCACAATATCCCTCATCTCACATGCAAGCAAGATCCTTCTCAAGATAATACAAGAAAGGCTAAGACCAATAGTTGAAGCACAACTCCCTGATGTACAAGCAGGCTTTCAACGCGGCTGTGGCACTTGCGATCACATCGCAAACTTGCGATGGATCATGGAGAAAGCTCGAGAATACTAGAAGAACATCTACATGTGCTTCATTGATTACTTCAAGGCCTTTGACTGTGTAGAGCATGATAAGCTATGGCAAGCCCTGCAAGAACTAGGTGTGTCACCACATCTGATCAAGCTGATACAGTTGCTCTACACCAACCAGGAAGTGAGAATGGCACATGGGGACACAGACTGATTCCAAATCAGCAAAGGTGTCCGACAGGGCTGAATTCTCTCACCCTACTTGTTCAACCTCTATGCTGAAGTGATCATGCGAAAATCAGAGTTGGAAGACTCAAAAATAGGAGTGAAAATTGGCAGCAGAAATATCAACAATCTTTGTTACACAGATGACACAACACTGCTTGCAGAGACCAAGAGCGATCTGAGACAGTTGATAGTGAAGATCAAAACTGAAAGCAAAAAAAATGGGCCTCCATCTCAATATGAAGAAGACAAACATCATGACGACAGCTAGCATAGATCGGGTCCAAATTAGCATTGACAATGAGGACATTGAGTGCGTCCAAAACTTCATTTTCCTAGGCTCAAAAATTGACTGTAATGGAGAAGTAACTCCTGAGATAAAGCGGAGAATAGCATTAGGGGCGTGGCGCCAATGCTGGTAAGCTTATGGATAAAATTTGGAAAAGCAGAGACATCAGCATCAAAACCAAGCACAGGCTAGTCCAAGCCATCATCTTCCCCATAACCATGTATGGGTGTGAAAGCTGGACTATAAAGGAAGCTGACAGAAGAAGAATAGATGCTTTCAAGCTGTGGTGTTGGTGAAAACTACTGCGCATACCATGGACAGCTAGGTTGACAAATGCAGAAGTCTTGAGCCTCATAAAACCAGATACATCACTAGAAGGGAAAATAACCAGGCTCTGACTTACATACTTCGGTCATGTGATGCGATCAAATTCGCCAGAAAAATCTATGATGCTCGGACTTGTCAATGGCAGGAGAAGACCTGGATGTCAAAGAATACGATGGCTAGATACCATAAAAGCTGATACAGGCATGAGCATCAACCAGCTGAAGGAAGCAGTACTTAATCGAAAAATGTGGAAAGAGCTTGCATATCGGGTCGCCAAGGGTCGAAAACTACTGAATGGATAACATCATCATCATATGAAGTAGGTCCTGAACGATAGAACATAAGAAAGAGCCTGCAGGATCAGACCAGAGTCCATCTAGTCCAGCACTCTGCTACTTGCAGTGGCTCACCAGATACCTTTGGGAACTCACATGCAGGATGTGAAAGCAATGGCCTTCTGCTGCTGCTGCTCCCGAGCACCTGGTCTGTTAAGGCATTTGCAATTTCAGATCAAGGAGGATCAAGATTGGTAACCATAAATCGACTTCTCCTCCATAAATCTGTCCAAGCCCCTTTTAAAGCTGTCCAGGTTAGTGGCCATCACCACCTCCTGTGGCAGCATATTCCAAACACAAATCTTGCGTTGCATGAAGAAATGTTTCCTTTTATTAGTCCTAATTCTTCCCCCCAGCATTTTCAATGTATGCCCCCTGGTTCTAGTATTGTGAGAAAGAGAGAAAAATTTCTCTCTGTCAACATTTTCTACCCCGTGCATAATTTTATAGACTTCAATCATATCCCCCCTCAGACATCTCCTCTCCAAACTAAAGAGTCTCCAAACTCTCCTCATAAGGAAGGTGCTCCTATCCTTCAGTCATCCTCGTTGCCCTTCTCTGCACTTTTTCTATCTCTTCGATATCCTTTTTGAGATGTGGCGACCAGAACTGAACACAGTACTCCAAGTGCGGTCGCACCACTGCTTTATTTATATAAGGGCATGACAATCTTTGCAGTTTTATTCTCAATTCCTTTTCTAATGATCCCCAGCATAGAGTTTGCCTTTTTCATAGCTGCCATGCATTGAGTTGACATTCCCATGGAACTATCAACTAAGACGCCCAAATCCCTTTCCTGGTCTGTGACTGATAGCACTGACCCCTGTAGTGTGTATATGAAGTTTGGATTTTTTGCTCCTATGTGCATCACTTTGCATTTTGCTACATTGAACTGCATTTGCCATTTCTTAGCCCATTCACCTAATTTATGAAGATCTGCTTGGAGCTCTTTGCAATCTTTTGTGGTTCTCACCACCCTACATGATTTGGTATCATCTACAAACTTGGCCACCATGCTACCCACCCCTACTTCCAGGCAATTTATAAATAGGCAAAAGAGCACTGGTCCCAAAATGGATCCTTGGGGGACACCACTCCCTACATCTCTCCATTGTGAGAATTTCCCATTTACACCCACTCTTTGCTTCCTGTTTCTCAACCAGTTTTTAATCCATAGGAGGACTTCCCCTCTTATTCCTTCATTGCTGAGTTTTCTCAATAGATAAGGGGGAACCATGTCCTCTGGTTCCCCCTTATCTACATGCCTGTTTACACCCTCAAAGAACTCTAGTAAGTTTGTAAAGCAGGACTTGCCTCTGCAAAACCATTCTGACTCTTCCTCAGCAGGTCTTGCTGCACAGAACAGCACTTAAGGTGCTTTTTAATTCTGTGAAGTTGAGGCTAATATATATTTAAAAACTTCCCTGGATTGAGGGATCATGATAATGTGTTCTGTTTTCTTTGTGATATCTATCAGAATCTGCAAGCATCACAGTTAAAACAGCCATACACCATAAAGATTAAACATTCTAACATACAAGTAAGATAAATAATTGTAGCTATCTTGTAATTACTTACTATGTTAACTCTCATAGTTATATCACTGTTATTATAGCCTTTTTACCTAGTCGTATGTATTCATGGTCAAGAAACTCAGAAATGAAGAAGGTTCATATTAGTTTGAAATAACCAGCCAAGGTGTTTGATTTTTATTACCTGAATTAGGCAATTAGCACAGGAAGTTAAATAAGCAAAAGTGATGCACTATAAATCTATATATATAAAAAGCTAACCCTGCGTTTGTTCCTCACGCCCTAACGGGGAGACGACTGGACCTGTTGCTCCCAAATTTTGATACGATGTGGCTTCCCATTGCAGGCAGGTTTTGCGACCTTCACCGGGCTCACAGGTCACAGTGGAGCCCAGTAAAACACATGTTTCCCCAAATCCACGGTGGACCAATGAGGGGCCGCTGTACCGGGGGAGGGGACGTGGCTTGGCCGCGATTGCCGTGGCGTGCACGTTCATTCCACGCGAACCTGCCTGCTGCTGGAAGCGCCTGCAACACATAGGGACAGGAAGGAGGAGCGTTCCAAGCCATGCCGTAGGAACAAGCCAGTACGCCTCTCCCCTTCCTCCTCCCTTCCGTGCGTGGCTTCACACAGTAAGGCACAGTGAAGCATGGCCGGGTCCGCTAGTATAGGAATAAAGTAGTGCAGTGAAGAAACTCAAATCTTGCTGGGAGTCAAGCTTTCTTCCCTGGAAACCTTTCTTTCTAATTCTATATATTTTTCTACAAGAAGATCTTGGAAGATATGTGAATTAATCCACCACATCTTTTTGGACCTTCTTTGTGGTGGAATGCTGTATCTGGGTCCTAGTGCTTGCCTCTTCCCCATCTGATTCTCTTTCACATTTAAAGAATCTTAGGCTCATTCCGCACATGCAAAATAATGCACTTTCAAACTGCTTTCAGTGCTCTTTGAAGCTGTGTGGAATGGCAAAATCCACTTTCAAGCAGTTGTGAAAGTGGTTTGAAAACACATTATTTTGTGTGTGCGGAAGGGGCCTTAGTTAAGCCCAGCTTCATCAAAACCATTATTCTCTACACTGTTGAACATCGAACTGTGATAAAAGAGCATTTCTACTGCCTCAGACAGCTATCAGCAAGACTTGTATTTTTCTATAGTTGCGACCACCATTTTCTTCCCTGGAGCAGCTTAAATAAAATTATTTAAAGATAAAAGAGAATTTGGACCTCTTTTAAATGCGGAAGCACGCACATTTAACTTTTGCCGAAAAACGCATAACTGCACTTAGTTCTTCTAGTGGAAACAAGCATAGAGGAAGGTTGAATTGTAGCTACTAAGTAATTAGAAAGACATGTCTAAAGGTGCTTCATAAATTGCTGTTCTGACTTTTGATCCAAGCCACTGTTAAAAAGATGTGTTTGCATAAACAGATTGAAACCAACAACTGTAATGTATTAGGAATAACAGGAATCTTAAGGGGTAGATCCCTAAGTTGCCAGTAGTGAGAGATTCCACTTCTGGTTTAGCAATTCAAAGGTGACAACTAAAACAATATTAAACTACTGAGTCCTATATTAACTGGTCCAATGTGCCTAGAAGATGCAGTGCCTAGAAGATGCAGCTACTGTAGGTTCTTGTAAAATTGCTCTTCGGATTTTGTCGATTTTAAAAGGAAGCACTTTTGCTTGAAGAATTAAGCGAAATAATGGCTATATTTGTATGAACCCTGTTTTCTTTCTGTCAAAGGAAAAAGTAGAAAAAAAACTAACACAAATGTTGATCTAGAAATGTATTTTTATTTTAAAACATTACATATTGATAAATAGGTTGCCAGAAACCTTAATAAATAACTTTTGCAGATTTACATAAGGCAATAACTACATGCCTAGAGCTATGTTTTAAAGCAAAGTTAAATTTACTGCAGATATAACTTATCTTTATGTACACTGTTTTAGAAACTAATAATCTTTTTATTTCTCTTTAACTATACTTCAACACAACATTTAAGCGATCAAGCCAACATTGTTTGAGTTTTGCTGCTATCCATATTTTATTTGGTTTTTATTCATATTTTGTGTAACATCCACCACCACAAACTCTTTTGCTTCATATAAAATGCCCCAAAGTTCTTCATTTCAACTATACTGACTCTACAGTATACAAACTGATATGCTACAGAACAAAATATAATAATGTTTAATGTCTAACATTTGCTAGCACCCCTAGGTCCACAATATGTTACATTTTAAACATGTGCATATAAAGTATTTTATGTCTAGATGTGATATAAATATGTGACAAATGTCTGTTGCAAACTCACATACCATACAAGTCCAAGCACCAGAAAGCCAGGGAGACTGCAGCAGATTCCTGGCACAAAAATACATGGTGGGGATAAAATTTGTTGCTGCAAAATCTTTTGAATTACTTTTACTTAGTGAATATCTAAGTAAAGTGAATATCACTGAAATTAATGTGACTAAATTTTATTTTAAAAAATATGTATAGTTCTGGGGTTTCAGTGCAACACTTAATTTTAACTTGTGTAATTAATGCCTGAAAAACATCAAGATGAAAATTGCTACTTTGTGTTGCAAAAAAAATTGTGATTGAAATAACCCTGTACCCTTTATGGTCATACCTCTCCTGAATCTCATACAAAGAAATGCTTTGATATTTATCAGTCTCATTTTGTTGTAGTTTTTACTGATGTATTTAGCACTAGCACAAGCAGATTTAGTAGTACTTAACTTTGACTCCAAGGAATTAAAATAATATCCATAACGGCAGGGTTAAAGGCTTACCTTAGTATAAATGTGCAAGTAAATATTAGAGTAATAAAACTATTCCCCTTGAGCAACAAGAAAATTCTAATGCCTTTGAAATCCCCTTTTTAGATTACAAAGTAAGAGTGGTCCATCATGTGAAAAATGCCTGCCTTTCAGTGCAATTTATTTAGGCCCACATAAAATACAAAAACTTTCATCTTAAATATAAAATTTCTCTCATTCATTATAATATTCCAGTGTTTTCAGTTCTGGAGCTTGAAACTAGTATAACAACGTTCAACAAGCTAATATAGTTACTAAGAAACAAATGTATGAAATTAGGTTAGTCACGTTTGTTATCAAATAGGAATAATCTTATACACATAAATAAATGGAATAAGTTATCAAAACATACATTTTATGTAGACATGCTTCCCCAAAACCATTTAATTATAAGTATTCCCAGAGCAGTTCCACAGGGCATTTTCACTGAGAATACCTCCAGAACAAGTCCCACTAAAATTAATGGGTGTTATGCAAGAAATACAGTACAAATTCAACTAGTTCAAATGGATTATATATATTTTTTTCCACCCAAGAGATTTCCTAGTGGCTTGTACTCAAAGTCTACAGTATTATTCCAGTGTAAATAGCCTGTGGTTTGCACATGCACTTTTCTTCAAATAAATAACAAAAACAAAAGGGTTCAAATAGCATTCTGTTGGATTCAAGTGGATTAAATGAATGCTCTGTGAAACATATAATGAGTTGCAAATATGAATCCTTCTACTTATTTCTCAACAGAATTCACCATCTTGTATATACTGTATATTTTATAAAAGGTAGCACACCAGAGAGATACTATGAAATTCTTTTAGCGTAGGCTTAAATGTAGTATAATGTCCAGTAATACGCAGCTCACTTAAGACATTATTTAAAAACCATAGACTCAAATGACTTTTTGTGATTAGGTTAGTGATTATTAGTGTATCTTATGTATAAAGGACCTGGAAAGGACATATCCAGGTTTAAGGAAGACTAAAATTTAGGAGATTAATTGCAAATATTACCTAGTGTTATAAGTTATGAGAAGAAGCTGGAAATTAAACCTTTGCCAAAGTAGTAACATAAAACATCTGAAGAGACTAGAAAAACAGTGAATGAAAATAAATTCCCACATCACCACTATTATCAATATTAACGAGTCTACAGTGTTACATGTATTATCAATATTAATGAGTCTACAGTGTTACATGTATTAGATTCATATATAATCTTCAGGAAAACAGAAGAAATATTATTTATTGAACAGAGTAGCAAAAATAAATATATACAATCAATTCATAGTTCATAATGCAAAATGCTGGAGATATAAATTATATGCAAGGCCACTAAAATATTTCAGAATTCTGGCTTTTGGCCACAGAATTATCAAATCCCTTTGGGCAGCACACTCAAATTTAGATAATAGGCCAAATCCGATCAAGAAGTGCCACGATTGGAGCACTGGACATAGGTATTTGCACTACAAATGGCTCCAAATGATTCAAAGAAAACCATCAACATATAAAAAGTGGTCAGAAAAAAGGGAAATCTCTCAATATACTTTCCCTAATTAGGAGTTACCAATAGAACAGATGGCTCAAAGATAGTGATACTCATTGATTTGAGAGTCGTCCATGAATCTCTGAAATACAACTTGTGGATTTTCTGAGCATCATTCTGACCATTAGCCCCATGTTACAAGAAAGTGGGCAAAGCCCTTGCCCAGTGTGGATTATAATTTGTAGATGGTTCCTACCCTGAAACAATGGCCACCATTGAAACAGGTCAGCTGCGAGCCTGCGTGACATGCAGATCTCATGGCAAAGATGTGGCTTTTAAAAATTATAATTGTGAGCAGTGAAAGTGAGTACCACTGCTCTAACAACTGTAATTTACCCCATGATTACCCTCAGATCTCTCCCACCTTTCTCATCTTTTAATCAAGACCTTTAGGAAAATAATAAAAGGTTTCAAGTATTAAGAAACAGAGACCTTTTACACTTGGAGGTGTAAAATGTTATGTCTCTGATATTTGTACATGATGTTATGCCTGAGAGGTTATCTTCCATATCCATAAAGTGCTTACTTCCAGACGGTGCTAACTTTATTATGGAATCTGATCTCTTGGGGAGATGAGTTTGGATGGCAAAATATACTTCTGCTGCTGACCCATGTTTGGAGAATAGTGTGTTCCCCAAGTATACAAGAGCTAAACATCTAACCATCAAAAAAGCCTCTTCCAGTTAAGAATAGCTGTCAAATGTTGAACATTCCTAAAGTATCATACTAGAGTTAGATACTTTTTAATAAAGAACAGAACTTACTTGTGCATTGTCAAGGGAAAAACAGACTGAAGTTAGTCACTAAAATAAGCCTAGAATCAATCCAATGTTATTTGCTTCAAGGAACATCTATGGCAACTGAAGATATGAAAGATTACAAGCCTATATTTGACCACAATTCTGTTTTTAAATTAAAAAAACCCCTTTGTGATGAAAATTTGTTCTAGAATTATGAAAGCTTATCATGTTTCAAAATGTAAAATCAAAAACAAAAGTGAAGAGAGGTTCCAATACAAAAACAAGAACTTACAAAGTTAAGAGCTCTGGAAAGTATAAACAAAATAACCACACATAAATATGTTTACATATAGTCTCAAAAATCCAAACGTGTGTAATGGATACCACAGTCCCCAAAACACTTACTAATGCCCCACAAAACTTCAAAATATACTACATATGGCATTGTTTATGTGACAGTATCAAAAATACCACTTAAGTACACATTTTAAGGTTAAATAAATCTGAAGGTTATATGGATAGTATAAGATGAGCTCCCAGGTACTACACATTTCAAAAAGTAATTTTCCCTTTAATTGGACAAAAAGTAAGTCATTTATTTATTTATTTATTTATTTATTTATTTATTTATTTATTTATACTTTGGGCTTCTAGACCGCCCCACCCCCGAATTAATCGAAAGTATTTACCATTTACAGTAGTGTGGAGAGATAATGATCCTTATCCACACTGCTACAGTGGGAAATCCTTTTAATTAATTCTTAGTCAAGATTTAAGTGGCAACACATGAACTATTTATTCTGTGTCCAATTAATGAGAAGGTTATACCAAGACTATTTTTCAAAACAAATAGTACCTGGGGGCTCATGTTATGTTCGTCTGTGTAACCTTCATATTCATGTAACCTTAAAATGTGTATTTACGGTAAGTGGTGTTTTTGATATTGTCACACTCTACATTTTTATTTAGCAACTGATTATATGTAGATGTGTTGTTGGGATTGTGATATTTGTTACACAGTATATTCGTGAATATATGTACTCATATTTATGTGTACTTATCTTGCTTTTACTTTGCAGAGGCCTTAACTTTGTAGGTTCTTTCTTGTTTTTGTTTTAAAATGTAACATTTCATAGTAGTTTTTCTAGGGATATGATAAAATACAAATGATAAATGTTGGTGTTCTTAATTAATTAATTAATTAATTATTCAAATTAATTATTCAAACTGAATTAATTATTCAAACTGAATTAATACTGAATAGCCACTTCATATGTTATGGCTTAACCCAGTCAACCAAAACAAACATATGTGGTCACTTTGGACATGACAGTGTACACTTAAAGAATACACAATGTTCACTCTTAAACTAGAACATATGAAGCAGCCCTTGTTTTATGAAAATTAGAAACTCGGCATTTGCAATTTTTAAAAAAAGGTACTGCAGAACTTCAACTTTACTTAATTAGAAAACTGAAAAATGTTGCATTTGGCTAGCTGTCACCACATGAGATGAAAAATTCTACTGGCAGGAGTTATCTTTCAGTGAACTTGAAGTCAGAGTATAACTAGGCTAATTGCTTATGTACTTAAATTTCACAGAACTTTGAAACTAATGGAGACTTTCAAAATTGGCATTGATGCAAAGAACAAGATTGGTCTGCTAATAATTATTCCAGTGTGAAGTTCTTTGGAACTGATACAAAACAATTCTCCATGACAGTAATTAACTTCATAAAATTCAAATACTGATGATAGACTTACAAATACTCTTTAGCTGTTGAGCTTCATGAAGGAAAACAAATCATTCATTTCTGACACATGTATACCAACTATAGATTTCTATTCTTTAAGTGAGAGCTGCATTTGTCAGTGTGTGGAAAGCACGGTTGGGCTGCACTTTTCTGAGCTCTCCCAGCTCAGTAACTGCACTGAATAGCTACCAGGTTCTGTTCTGCTCTTTTGGAGATTGCTGAAGATTTAGGCCACTTAGCTTGTCTAACCTCTCTTTGTCTGGAATTAGCATTGCCCCTTAGAAGTTAAATGCACTACAAGCTTCCCTTTACTCTGCAAAGTGCCTGTTCAAAACCTGACTTTAAAATGTGCTATGTAGGAGCTTGCTACAGGAAACTGGAACACTGGGAATAGAAACATGTAGAACAGTTTTCTGAATTACACATAATGGAGGTGCGAGAAAAGTTATTGCAGTCACCTCAATTATAAATGCAGGCTTTAAAGTCTCTCTGTAAATATACTGCCCTTTCTGGCTGCGTTACTCACTCACAAGCACAAGGACAGCCAAGGGTTAAAAGATAAGTAACAGACAAATGCATTCAAATTATGTGGTATTTTAGGAATACAAAAGGCACTGAAGTAGTTTCCAAGTGGTTACAAATGACCTACCCAAAAAGGTAGAAGAGTGGTTACAATCTGTCACCACACCTTCACATTGTTTCTGATGGTCATGAAAAGCTCTTAAATGAATGACATACATTAATGCACATCAAATAATTATCACCAAAAGGGATATCTGCAAACTGAATCATGTGTTTACTGAAGTCGGTGAGCAACCTTTAGCTGGTAGAAAAGGCATATTTTAAGTAATAAATGCACTGCTACATGCCTTGTATAATTCTAAACTTCCTGTGATCAGTCTAAAATGCAGATGCAGTTAGTAAAGCAAGGAAATATGTTAATATACAGATTCTGAAACAGTATTTTCAGAATCCCCAAATACAGCTTTGAAAACCATAAACATGGCCACGTACCAATGAGACAAGAGAAAATCCAATTTCAGTTTTGAAGTTTATCTGTGTTTTCCAAAAGGACCATTTGTAACTCATGTCATCTGCCAAGTTGAGCACAGAAGAAGCTGAATTAGTTTATTCCCACAGCAGGAACATTTAAGGTAGCCATTTTGAATGGTTCCTCAATTCTGATATGCTGAATGCTTCAACTCTTCTCAACACAAACCACTTTTTAGAGTGAAGAAATATATCAGTCCCTATACCGATGTAATTCTTACCCATATGCTGTGAGAATCGCGAGATTATTCCACTTAATGCTGTTAGATGGTTGAAGCGTGGCAACAGTAGTCTTAGAAAAGTGGATGGAAGCCTCTAATAATTTCATCAAGGAATGAAAAACTGTTTATCTCTAGGCCTCAAAATTAAAACATTCTGACATTGTTTTGGTGTAGAAATTAAAGGCTCATCATTCCCTGGCTATCCCACCCTTCAGCGATTAGGATCTTAATCAGTCTTCATATTAGGTTTATTCAAATCCCCAATATTGAAACTGAACTCTTTGAAAACTTGTATAAGAACTATTCCAATAGATACAGTAGTGAATCCACAAGCCATCCCTAAGAAATCCACCACTCCAACATTGCTCCACTCTCGGAAAAGGATGGCTGAGGCCAGCAAGACCAGAGTGGTAAATACCACATAGTAGATGGCACCAAACACTGAAGAGTCAAAACATTCCAGAGCCTTATTAATGTACCTGAACTGAATGATGATGCTACATCCTAATACTGCCAACAGAACCAAACAGAGGTACAGTGCTCTTTGGCTTGATGGGTTGTTGTGAAAGATATCTTGGGCAGCCAGGCCTATGCCTTTTGTGCTAGGCACTGTGAAACTTCCGAGAAGTGAGCAAATACTGATGTAAACCATAATATTAGTGGGTCCATGAGCCGGTGCAATCCAAAAGATAAGTAGAAGCAGCATGAGAAGGACAATGCAGAGGTAAGCCACAAACACTGGGGGGAAAAACACACAGAATAAAAGCATTGTATATCTCCATGTAAACCAAGAGGAAAGGCAGGATATAAATGTTAATAAACTCTATGACAATATTTTTATTCACAGTAGATACATGCAAAAATCAGATTAGAATCAGCAGAAAACCTAAACATTCTTTGATGTGTTAAATGTATGCACAGCTCTTTGCTGAAATCAATAGGGTAAAAACAATTTATAAATACTGCTTTTAGTTTCTTCTTAATTTAAAGTAGAATAGAATTTAATGAGAATAGGGCCGTGATGGCGAACCTTTGGCACTCCAGATGTTATGGACTACAATTCCCATCAGCCCCTGCCAGCATGGCCAATTGGCCATGCTGGCAGGGGCTGATGGGAATTGTAGTCCATAACATCTGGAGTGCCAAAGGTTCGCCACCATTGGAATAGGGTATACTCTTCATAGGGTATGTGAGAATAAATACTTTAAAATGGACTCAGACCAGTGATTGAAATAACCCTGTACCCTTTATGGTCATACCTCTCCTGAATCTCATACAAAAGTTGCTTTCTCATCCTCCTACTTTCTCTTAATGAACTGGAAATGCTAGAGGACAACACCATTGAACTTGTGCCTCTGGCATGCTAAAAACATACCATTAAGTGTCAAACTACATGGCATGACAGCAGATACATATGTAAAAATTAACATCACTATCAAATTCTTTACAGTGGACGTAAAAATTTAAAGCATACCATGAGCAAGTAAAAGGGGCTGTAAAATCTCCACCCTTACCCCCTGGACCCTCCCCAGATAACAGTAAATGGCACCAAACACTGGGAGTGAAAACATTCCAGAGCCTTGTTATGCTTATGTTTGGAACTGGTGCTTGGAATCAGTAATGGGCTGGATGAAGGTGAACAACCTGAAACTTAGACCTTTCAAGGCAGAGTTATCTGAGTTAGTAGAGAGACAGGCCAGGGACTTCATATCTCTCCTGTTTTGGATGGGATTAATGCTCTCCTTGAAAACCAGGTTGGCAGCTTGGGAATGCTACTCGACACAGCAGTCACCTTAGAAAACCAGGTGGCTGAGGTGGTTTGGAATGCTTTGGACCCGCTTCAGCTGTTTCCATTCTTGGTTCAGTCAGTTCTAGCTACAGTGATTTGTGCCACTGGCCCTTTCCCCACTCACCTTTGCCCGAGGGTTGCTGCGGGCAATTCCCGGCGCACGCAATTCCTGGCGCGCGCCCCGGCTTCCCCACGACCCCGCGCTCTGCGCGGGGTCGTCGAAAGGCGCCATTTGAAAAGGCGCCAGAAATTCCACGTGTCGAGGGGGCGCGAGAGAAGCAGCGTCGGGGCGGCTGCATTCTCGCCGCCCCTGAAGTGGGGAGGGCAGCTGAACCCCGCGCTACTTTAGGAGAGTAGCGCGGGGCTTGAGGGAAGTGGGGAAAGGGCCATAGTTCCAGACTGAACTCCTGTAATATGCTGTGCTTTGGGTTACCCTTTCAGACTGTTCAGAGGCTGCAGCTAGTGCAAAACTCTGTGGCTAGACTGCTGGTTGCGGGTGGAATCAGAAGCATGTGACCCCAATATTTCAGCAATTATACTGGGCACCAATCAACTCCTAATCCAAGTTGCTGGGTTTGACCTTTAAAGCCCTGCATGCATTGGAACTGGGGTATCTGAAGAACCATCTTCTCCCATATACTCCTGCCCTAGAATTAAGATCACAGGGAGAGGCCCTTCTGACGGTCCCATCAATCAAAGCTTATTTGGTGGCAGCCCATGATTATGGGACAATCAGACCAGGCAGGTGCATCTGGCCCCCTCCCTATTGGAGGCAGCTGAAGACTATTTTATTTAAGGCCATATTTGGTTGAATTTACTAGCAAAACTGAATTGTGAATTTAAATTGTGGTGTATAATAGTAGATAAATACACCTTCCCTTTCTACCAAACCAGCTCTCCCCTGTTGTTCTTAGTCTCTGAGACACGAAGTGACAACTCCTGGGAGAAAGACAGCTGGGACAAGTGTTTTATGAGAAAGAAGGTAGAGAAAGATTTAGCAGGCCCTTCCCTCTCACCCAAGATGTGCTCCAACCACCCCTAATCCAAAATCCGCAAAAGAAATTCAGTACAACTCATGTTAGTTCATCATATTTAGTTTGCCTAGATTAGAACTATGGTCTCTTTCACCCCCTACAATGGTCACTTAATATACCGTAGTGTTTAAAGCTAATACTGACTGCCCTGAAGGTCATGATTGTTCATACAGCATGACCAGTTAAAATATGAAATAACCGTATCAAAATTAAGATTTGAATCCTTTACTAGTCTTCCAAAGGTATACATTTTACTTTCTCTATGCCAGAGGTGTGCAGAAAAAAATAACTGTTTTCCCAGTTATGCAGAGAAAATAACTTCCCCAATTTTGTCACTTATTTTCTTAACCTGTATTTTAAAAAGCCCACACAAGGAGAATATGCTATGATAATTTTGCCCAAGGCAATGTTATTAAATTTATTCTATAATTCATAATATATTTATATCTAAAATAACTGACTTCTATTTTTAATCTGTAGCACTCTAATAAATAACCTTGGAACAAATTTTTATTTATTGTCCTTATGCAATTATGCTGTATAAATCCCACAAATTTTAATTGTGTAGGACAGCAGCTGGTTTCTCCTTCAATAATGCACTAAAGTATCCACATACTAAATAAGGGTTTCCCATCAAGAAATCAAGCTGGATTGTCTATTGTCCTTAAGACTGATTTCTTCTGCAGCTGCAACTCTAAATAAGCACATATCCATCCAGTGCTCCATCAGCTGCATTGGCTTCTGGTGAAGTACCAAATCAGGTTCAAGGTTTTAGTCTTAACCTTTAAATACTAAGCAGTCTGGGGCCTTTGTATCTGCGGAATCACTTCTCCAAATATACCTTGCAGAGAGCACTCTGCTATATGAATAATCACTTGGTGGTGGTCCCTCACCCCCAAAATATCTGATTTTTGGCCCTGGCGGAATGCTTTGAACAAGACTTTGGCCCTTCAGGATGTATCACAGTTCTGTAAGGCCTGAAAAACTGAGCTGTTCCAACATACCTGTTGTTGAGTGCAGCAATGGTGTCCAACATGGCTGGCCTTCCTTTCTCCTGTAGCATTGCTATGGGAGCAGGGGGATCTTGAGCCCTAGGCACTACTTAGGGGGGGAGGTGCATTTTGCAGCTGTGCCTGGCCTCTCAACGGTGCTCTGGTCAGAAACTCCCTGTTTGGGAATGCAGTTGAAGATCAGCAAGCAGGGCTCACCCTGTTTGCAGTCTCTGAAGGGAAGATTGTGAAGGGGGCCAGCCGGGCCTCCCCATCCCCAACTCTACATGGAGGTCGGGTTTGCCACACCCAATCTCCATGTGGAGATGGGAGTAGTAAGGACCCATTTGAGCCTGGGTAAGACCAGGCATGGACCCAGCTCTAAGCTGCAGCCTGGAGCTAAGAGCTAGATCCAAGTCTGACCTCAGCCATGCTCAGATTGAAGCAAGCTGCTCTCAATCCCTCTAGCTTTATACTATTGACTCCATCATCCCAAGCTCCACCTGACCGGAGGTAGAGCTTGGGGGGTGGGGCCAGTGACGTAGCTATAGATTTTTAATGGGGTGAGTTCGGGGGGATGGCCATGCCCCCACACCCCTGGGGGCGTGGCCATGCCTACCCAAGCTCCGCCCTCAGCCTCAGTGCTCCGAGGCCAGGGACAGCAGTCTCCCCCACCTTGCCCCCCCGGCTGGGAGCCCAGATGGCAGCCAGCAGTCCCTTCTTCCCTCCAGGGAGAAGAGACTGTGGTCCCCAGTTTCAGAGAGCTGGTTTTATAAGCACTGAGGCCAGGGGGGCTTGGGAGGCATGGCCACAGCCCCAGGGGCAGGTGGGGCATGGCCATGCCTCCCAAGCTCCATCCCCAGGCTCAGTGCTTATCAAAGCAGCTCTCCAAGGCCAGGGATGGCAGTTTTTTCTCAGAGGGGAGGGAAGAAAGGACTTCTGGCTGCCCGCTGGGCTCCCAGCTGGCGGGGGGGGGGGCGTAGAGCTTTGGACATGTAATGGGGGGGGGGTTTGAACCCAGGAACCCCCCCTTACCTGCATCCTTGGGTGGAGCCAACAGTATAAAGCTAGAGGTTTCAGAGCAGCTGTTCAGTCCGAGCTGAGTTCACACTCAACCTCCATGTGGAGAGGGAGCAGAGCAAGCTGGCTCTCCCCGTTTGCAGTCTCCACATGGAGACTGCAAACAGGGGTGCGCCCCCTTGCCAGCCTTCAACTGCGAGGTGGGGTGCAGCTGTGGGGGGGCATGAAGTCTGGGCTTGCATCAGGCGCAATTGTAGTTAGAGATGTTCCTGCCTTTTTTCTCTCTTTCCCTTTAATTCATTCCCCTTCTTTATTGGTTATTAAGGTGCCATAGTATATTAACTGAAATTGGTTGTTTTAATTGTAAACCCTCCCTGAGGTTTAATTGTAAGCCTCCCTGAGCCCATTCAGGGGAAAGGGTGGCCTATAAATTGAACTATAAATTGAATTGAACTATATGTCTAGTACTTGGGAAAGAAGTACTACTTGAACACAGTGTGCACTGCTTCTGAATGAATATATTCATTACTGCAGAGCAAAAACATCGCAACAATTAAAGATGCAGCATCAGGAAGGCGTTGACCTGCCTGATTTCACAATATAGAATTGCAATACTTAACATAAAATCAGTAAGGTGATGCTTCATATTGGACAAGAGTGAGCCACCTCCCACCATGGAACCAATGCAGCTTTTGAGATTAATTTACTTGCTAACATTATTGTCCCAAATGATGAAATACCTGGGTTTGTCAGCTTCTCTTCAAGTTCTGCCTGAGTGGTGACATTTTCAGACTTTGGAGAATGGATTATGAGAACAACAGAACCTGCACAGCTCAGCAGACAGCCCAACTTGCCAAGAATGTTGAGTTTTTCTTGCAATAAGTAGGAAGCTAAAATGGATCTTTAAAAAATAGGCGAGAGGAGAGAACATTTTAATTAAACTTTCAGGGCTATTTATCTGAACTCACTCTAAGATGTTATTCATGCCACCCTTTTTCCTTCTTCATAAAAAAATAATTTTTAAGTTGGCTTTACTTGTCTCTACAAGGGAAATATGCCTTGTTATGGAGCTTTGTCAATTAAACCTAAATGAGAATATAAACTATTCTTTTCACATTTAGTGGGAACATGTTATCCAGTGATGGAAAAGGGAAGACATAAAATGCTATGGTGAGAGAAGGACTGTTTGGCTGGATTGGATCAGAGGTGGGATTCAGCCGGTTCGAGACGGTTCGGTAGAACCGGTTGTTAAAATTTTCTCAGTTCGCAGAACCTGTTGTTAATGATTAACTCCATAAGGGACAAGGGGGCAATCTCTGTCTCTGGGTGCAACAAAACTCATCAAGTGGGGGATGCAAAATCACCCCCAGGGGCCCCCTGCCCTCCATGGCACCCCCCTGCCCTCCATGGCACCCCCCAATCCCACCCCCACCCCTCACACACTTACTTTAGTTTCAGAACGAGATAGGAATTTGCAGACGATCCCTAACTTAAGTCTCTTTTCTGCAGCCTGCTGCCTGGCTGTCTCTCTTCAGCCTCCTTCCCTCCCCCGCCCACAGCTAAGCTGAGCAAAGCAGAGGGGAGAAGCAGCTGGCTGCCAGGGGAGAGGAGTCCAGGTACGCAGGGTTAGAGGAGAGGCAGGCAGAGAGGCAGGCTGGAAACTGCTGAAGGGTAAGCAGAGTAGCGCCAGAGGACCTACCCCAGAGGAGGAGGTAGAGGAGGATGGGCATGGTGGCCTCTGAGTCCAAGCAGCACCTAGAAGGAAGCACCCCACCCACCCACATCGCGGCTTGGGCTCTGCTTGCTGCTCATGCACAGCCAGGCAGGGCAGGCTTGGATCCCATAGGGCACACGCAGCGAGCTGGTGTGTGTGTGTGTGTGTGGGGGGGAGGTTAGGGTTAGGTTTTTAAAAAATATAGCCTTAAGTAAGCCTTTTCCTCTCCTCAGCCTTTTCCCCCACTTATCCTTAGTTCCAAAGATGCTGCAGTCACAGAAGTCCTTTTCTGGCTTTTTATGCATTGCAACCTCCAGTTTACTTTCAGTTTGTGAATTTGTCCTCTCCAGATTTTCAAAGGTAGGGCAAAACCTGGAGCAGATCACAGATCTGGCACATCAGGTCTTCCATTTGGGAGCAACAATGCAGGGAAATCCGTGTTCCGGGATTGCAAAATACCTGTTTGGGGAAGTGGGCGCAGAAGGCAGGAGTGGGGATCATTTTTCCTTTCTCCCAGATTTTTGCAAAGCAACACTCTGTCTATTACCTTACGTTTAAATAAAAGCCATCACTTGTTGGAAGTTCTGGAAGGAGATCTCAGTGCACACACACCCTTTCCTTTTAATGTTAATAAATTAAAGGGAGGTAACCAGAGTTCTAAAACGATCGCACACACACCCTTTCCTTTTAATGTTAATAAATTAAAGGGAGGTAACTAGAGTTCTAAAACGATCTCAGAAGTCTCATTCTAAAAGTGTATTAAAGACTGGAGTTGCTAATCTGCAGATGGGTGGAATTACTACTGTATTATGCTAAAGCAAGACTTTTTTTATTTTAAAAGTTTGGGGGAGGACACCATTTTATTTCTACTGGGGGGGGGAAGGGAAGTTTCTGCATAGCATGCCCAGATGCTGATTCAAAACAAAGGATACAAATATAATACATAGAGGTATTATTTATTACTACTGTTTATATTCTAATATTTTAGCCCTATGTGGAAGTTTAATTTTTGTTGGCCATGCTTCTTGTCCTTTAAATGAGTTGTTAAAAAATATAATTAAACTTCATATCTTAAATAAACTTAAATATAATTAAACTTCATATTCTAATCATTAATTATGAATATGAGGGAAGTTATGGGATTAGCAAAGGGCAGCCTTTCCTGTTCATGAATTATAAATAGATTGGTTGTTGTGGTTTTTCCGGGCTGTTTGGCCGTGGTCTGGTAGATCTTGTTCTAAATGTTTCACCTGCATCTGCAGCTGGCATCTTCAGAGGTGTATCACAACACACTTCTCTATGGGATACACTTTGAAGATGCCAGCTGCAGATGCACACAAAACGTTAGGAACAGGATCTACTAGACCACGGTCACACAGTTCAGAAAACCCACAGCAACCAGCTGAATCTGGCCATGAAAGCCTTCGACAATTTAGCTGAAGTTCTTTGCAAATGAATGCCAGTGAACTTTAGCTTTGCTATTTGTGCACAATGGAAAGAAATATAAACAACATGTTCTTCCCTAGCATGACCATAACAGTCTATTTTCCCTAAGGCTGGTACAAGAGTCCCATCTTAAATAGAAGAGCAGAGAACTATGTGTTGTAGAGAGATTTATTTTTCTCCTGTTACCATCCTGTTACCGTTGCTGTGAGGTACAGTTTGGGAAATGTTTTGCTGGGGGTGGGGTTGTAACAGACCTGTACCCAGCTGTTCCTGCACACTTGAATATTATAGCACAGAGCAGCCAAATGCAGGCTGCATTACCTTTGTATTAAAAAACAGGGTCCACCTTTGACCCAGTTGAGAAGGAATTATTCTGTTACAGTGATAAGCCAAAATGTATTAAGTTTAGACTTTAATGAATTTAAGATGGATGTTTTTAGTTCATCTGTGTTTTAAATAGTATTTAATGTGATGATTTTATTGTTTATTATACACTGGAAACTTCCCTGAGCCTGGGAGGCGAAGACCGTCTTACCCCATATGTCCCAAATAGGTCCCTGCGTTCAGCAGAGGCCAATTTACTGGTGATCCCTAGCCCCTCGATGATACGGCTGGCCTCCACCCGGGCCAGAGCCTTTACAGCTCTGGCCCCTGCCTGGTGGAACGCTCTTCCATCAGCTGTCCGGGCCCTGCGGGATCTTGCTGAGTTCTGCAGGGCCTGCAAGACTGAGCTGTTCCAACCGGGCCTTTGGGGAGACCAGCCGTTGATAAGGGGTCCTCCTTTTCCTCTCCCTCCTTTATGACATCGGAGATCCTGCCACCCCTTCCGTTTTGGGGTTTATGGGAATTGATAGCAGGCGCCATCTTTAGTTAATAAATGCTGCATTTTAAATGGGGTAGGGTTTATTTTTATTAGAGCTGTTTTAATCTATATTTATTGTATTTAACTTGATGTTGTGCTCTATCTATGTTGTACACCGCCTCTGAGCCCCTCTTCTGGGAGTGGCGGTTTATAAACCCAAATAATAAAATAAATAAATAAATAAATAAATAAAATGCATTAAATAAAGTAGACTGGAATTAAGCGTAGGCATTACTACCAGGAAAGCCAGTATGATGAAGTGGTTAGGATCTGGGAGACCCAAGTCTGAATTCCCCTCTGATATGGAAACTGGGCCAGGCACTGTCAGAAGGGGATAATGTCGTAAGCTACTTTGGGTATCCCAGATCCTAACCAAAAGCTTGCACTGCATATCACCTCTATAAGCTCTTTGAAAAATTTAGTGTTTTGGCTATCTTCGCATTCATGTTTCTGCTTGTTCCTTGATTGTATGCCAAGCAAGATTGTCTTGATAGTCTTTGCAACGGACCACAAAGAATCATGTTTTTACGCAATGTGTGTGATGAGGTATGCCTTGAAGAGTGTCAGTTGATGGGCAGAGTTAAGGTAGAACTAGGAAAAGCAGTTTAGAGCCTGGGACTGGGAAAGTTAAGACTAAGAGCATTGTCAGTATTAAAATTCAGTGTGTGCAACTACTGTGAAAAACATGACTTTGAGATTTTGTCCCTGTCCTCCCTCCCTCCCTTGCTCTGTGCGGTGTTTTCAATGTTGGGCGGGAGGCAATTGGGGGTGGTGGATATAATTCCATAAAACGTTTTCACGGCAGTAATAAAACATTTTGAAAGCATTTTGAAAATGTTGTCAACAAATTTTATTTCTTCTGTGTGGCACGGCCCCATTGCTGTGTTCAGATTTGTGAGTTGGGGCATGTTCTATAATGTGATTGTGACTTTGATATGACCTGGGGCAAAAAAAATTCATTGTTTTGTCATGGTGGGAGAGGGCAGCCACCCATGGGGGTGGGGACGCAAAACTCAGATTTTGTCCCTGGGCTCCATTTTCCCTAGATACATCTCTGTTAAAAGAAAATATGACCTTCCACTTTCAGTTTTGTAGAGGCTAAGTTCTGCCTCATGAGGGAGGGCACTGGGCTTGAAAACTGGTGAAAGTACCAACAACAGTACTGGAGGGGAGGTACAGAAAAATCCAGAGGCGGAGTGAGGGGGAACTGCACCTGGGACGCGCAGACCCTGCGCCCCTGCCGCAGCACTGCCCACCCTGCTCTGGAATGCCCCGCCCCCAGAACGCCCAGGCCACGCCCCCACCATGTCACTCCCCTCCTGGTCCCGTTGGCCCCACCACCATCGGAACCTGTTGTTAAAATTTTTGAATCCCACCACTGGATTGGATCAAAAAGCCATCTATCTACAAGGCACTCCAGAATATATAAACAAACAGGCGAGGGGCTTTTGGGATGGTGGCTTGATATTGTGTCTTAATAGTTGTTATTCTTTCCCCCATATATAACATTTCCACTAACAAATAATTTCATTTACAAATCCAATAACCATGAGTAAGGTACAGCCTGTGGCTAGCAATTGAAAGGAAAGAAACAAAACATTAACTATATAAAATAATTTTTAAAAGAAAAGGCAAGCAAACTGAAACAATTCTCTAGTGGAGAAAAGAATGCAAACATGCACAAAAGGGCTATTTGGGTAGGGTCTTATACAATTTATTAACTGTGGTTTAGGATACACGTGACATCGACTTTCATTGTCAGGGTTTTAAATTTCTTGCTGTTTGAACATTTTACTTCATGCATGGAGATTTTCATCTATATGTACTTCAAACACAGATAAATAAAATCCTTACCCAAATGGAACTCCAAGAGCTCCAAGGGGAGTTACTAGAACAGTAGGAACTGCAGTGTAGGCTAAGAAATTCCCAATCTGACCCAGAGCCACTGTGAAAAGAACAACAAAAATATTTATAGAAAAAGTAATACTTAACTGCCAATGTTCATCTCAAAATACTAAGTAAAAAGACATTAACATTGTATTGCAGTTTGTATGGCAGTTTGGTAGCATTTCAGTGTTACTAAAAAATTCCAGTTGCTTATGATTTTTTTTAAAAACAGCCACTTTACCTGCAACAATCACCTTTCTTCTGAAATTCTCATGAAGGTCCTGAGGATGACTTAATGAATAATTACCCATTAACAGTTTTTCTTACTGTTATGTAGGATCTGTAATATTACACTAAACTCAAGAAAATAAGGATACCCAGTGACCACCTAATTTTCCTCTCTACCATTTAGTTCAAAGTAGTGTACAGTTTAATTCAGAGTTCTGAAAACCCTCAATAATTCTCTTTATTAGTTAATCCAGTTTTTGGTTACTGTCTTCTTACATTGCATTTCTCACCTTTTTCTTTCTTCCATAAATAAAGATTACCACAAGTGGGAAGATCTTTTTTGTCCAGAAAGGCTGCAGCCAAAGCTGGGAGAGGTACCTCTAACCACTGCGATCAGCAGCTTATCCAACAGGATGTCTGGGTCCATCAGCAAGCTACAAACCTCTTCCTTCCTTCCTTCCTTCCTTCCTTCCTTCCTTCCTTCCTTCCTTCCTTCCTTCCTTCCTTCCTTCCTTCCTTCCTTCCTTCCTTCCTTCCTTCCTTCCTTCCTTCCTTCCTTCCTTCCTTCCTTCCTGCCTTCCTTCCTGCCTTCCTGCCTTCCTGCCTGCCTGCCCAACCCCCAAAGGGCTCTGGGTGGGTTACAACAAGCTTAGAACATTAAACTATGGCGCTCAGCTGGCTGAACATACATTAACAACTAGCGACCCATGCTGGAAAATGATGCTCTTCTCACAGTCAATGGGAGGCAATCCTTTTCTTGCCCAAAGACAGTCTCCAACCAGGGCCTGCAACAAACCAAGATCTGTCCTCACTTGTTCATTTGCTAATGTTATACATGCCTTCAAATGTCAGCAGTGCCCTTCCACTTTAGGGGGATTCTATCCTATAATCACTAACCTGGTGGTTTTCTATGCCAAGGTATTTATTTATTTAGGACATCTGTACACCACACTTTTTCTCATAACACAGGGCACAAGGTGGGTGACCCAATAAATAAAATATAACTGCAATAATATTAAATTAACATATGTTTTTAAAAAGTAATTAAAACATAATTTTAAAAATTCTGCCACAACCCCTTCAAGCTGCTTATAAACATTTTAAAATATTGATGTCCTGCAGCCTGGGGCTGTTACAGACCATATGCTGAACCATGAGGGACTTTTAAGGGACCTGTCATCAGGTGCATAACTGCCGAACAGGTTCATATTAGGAAAGATGAACCTCCGAGTGAGCCCAGGCCATGCAGAGTTTTGATGGTAAGCACTAGCACTTTCAACTGAACTCATAAAAAAAATATGGTCAATGAAGGAATTTCAGGACTCGAGCAATGAGTACTCAAATGGTCAGAGCCTTATGCCAAATGGGCTGCAATATTTTCCACCAGCTGAATTTTCTGGGACATTTTAAGGACAGCCCCCTATAGAGTGTGATAAAAATATTTAACCAGCACAGGTCAGCACAAGTCAACATAGCCAGATCAGAGTCTGCAGCAGTGGGGTCAACTTGTGTACTGAAGGCAGCTGAAAAAAAATGGTTGTGAGTACAGAAAGAAAAGTTACAATTTGTTTGAAAGTTGAATGATTCAAAACTGACAAATGTGAAATTCCGCCAATCCTACTATGATCAGTCTACTAATGATGAGTCTCTTAATTTTACTGATAACTATGAATAAAGATTTACATAAGATAATTATGTTTCAAATGATTATTAGGTTCCATTTTAACTATCAGTGTTTGTCTTCCCATAGTAGCCCAGTCACATAACTAGTGTTTCTTATTTCACTTCAGCTATACAGGGGAAAAAGCAGCTGAAAGAGTTGTGTCAATCAGTCCTCAGTGCAAAGTTAATAGCATACTGATTACTGTTGCTAGTGGTAGCAGTACTTGGTATTTAGTCAGACCATGGTGGATTCTGCACAGCATGCGTATAACTTGTTTCAATCATTATAAAGGAACCCATTTTCCTTTCTCCAGTTCGCATGGGTGCCCTTCACCTATTTAGGCAGCGATTGCAGCCCATGGAAACAATCTGGGTTGCTTTTGCACCTTCACATGGAGACGCTTCTCTTTTTAAAAATTTCCTGCAACATATGTTAAGCTGTACAGGCACACAGAAATGAACACTCATACAGAAATGAACACAAATGAACACAATCGCAGCCATGCCAATTGTCCCACAGTCTGGTCAGCTGTACCTGCATAGCTGTGCATTCAGAACACGCAAAAGGAAAAAATGGACCTCCCTGCAATGGCTGGGCAATAATGAACATGTTGTTGCAGATCTATATGGCAGTCATACTTGCTGCCACAGGGAGAAACTGTGCTTGGGGGACTTTGTACACTGTGGGGCGCTCAGAGAATCTGCCTACAACTTTCTGGGTGACAGAATGGCAGATGGGCTGATTACCCCTGACAATGGATCACACGGAACCAAAAATAATCAGGTGAAAGGGAGGAAAATAAAGTGTCTTCTGCCTTGTGTGCACGCAGGAGCACCTCGAACCCGGGATTGTGCAAAGGGGTCACTAGTTTAGCAATTTTGTAAAATCCCAGGTTGAGAGGAATAAAACGGACCAAACTCGTTTTGAGAACGGGACCTGTGCGAAGTCCCCTCCCCCCCAAATATTTATATGATGTCCAACACCTATTATATTTGGCCCGTCTGGAATCCACCCATGACATGTCTCTCTCTATGAAGCTCTGTTCCTGTGGGAACTTCTTTGGCTATACAATTTTACTGGTTAGTTGTACATTTTTCTAATTTGTGACAGTCTGAGTGATCTATATACATTTTGTTTTTAAGATCTATGTTTCCATCCCTATATAATCTGTGTAATGCTGTTTTATTGCACCTATATATTGTCTGAAAGATGCTCATAGAATTGTGGTTATGGTTACATTTATGCACTTCTCTCATGCTCAGTGTTTAGTACCTTTTTGGTACTTCCACACACACTGAATCTACTTTGCAACTGGATTTTACTGTGTGAAACAGTAAAGTTTCTGAAGTTCACTGAAAGTGTGTGAAAATGTATAAGTTTCAGTTTTGTTTTTTAATGGTAATTAAAAATGGTAATAGTTTTTTCATGGTATTATTTATAGGTTTTATTTATTTATAGGTTTTATTATAGATTATAGGAAATATGTAGGGCCAGTATAACTGAATTAAATATTTTGTCATCATTGTTCTTTTGATTTTTGTCCAATTAATCTTAGAAAAATTTACATTTAACAAGCAGTGACTGATTTTTGTAAAGTCTAATTACATTTTTGGTTTAAATCTGAGCTCTGTCATGAATTCCAGTGATGAATTATGTTTACAGTTCTCCTAGAAATGTCTGAACTGCTAAGAATATGAGGCTTGTTATTTTTAAAAGAAACACAACCTACAATATCTTAAAAAAAACCCAAACACATTATAGCTTAATCAAAGTGACCATTTATAAGGCGTATTTTCCAAAACCTTCTAACAAAGAACAAATTGTTGAAGTTGGTAACAAAACAAGAAAAAGAATACCAGTCTAGCTGCATGCTTTGACATCTGGCATAAACACCATCCCCTTTTGAAAGACAGACACAAAAAAGCGACTCAACTCTGTACATTATTTAAAGATAGAAGATACTTACTTGCAATAGTGCCTGACCACCATACTATGTCAGTTAAATATGACGTTCCTAGAAAAATGAGGAAATGGCACATAAAAATACTGGAAGACATGTAATAAATAAAATGTTCTTGATGTTCTTTATGCAGTTTTTGTGATATGTCTAGTTCTGATCCAGCCAGCACCTTGTATAAAATATTAAAGCCAAAGTATAATTAATCTAAGCCATTTATCTGTATCTGTTTCTGTGTCCCTCTCAGTGGTTGGGACTATAAAGTATACACGTATGATTTAAACATACTTGGATACTCATTTTCAAATGCCAGTGCATTTTTTATCCGGAGTTATTTACATTGCATTTTGCAAATATTCTAGAAGTATTTTCAAAAACCTGTTGCCTTACAAAATGTATCAAAAATTACGAGCCTCCTCACAAAGGACAGGGTTTTTTTCTTTTTAAAAACCATTAATCTAGGGAAGGGGCCAAATTAACCCAGAGAACATTTTGCTTTTGTTATTTTACGCCTCTGTAATCTGTGCATTCCTCAACCTTAATATCTCCTATCTGAAGGTCTGCCAACATCAGATTAAGAAATTTCTGGAAATTTGGGATTGAGTCTGGGGAAGGTGGATTATGCAGAGGGGAAAGAGGTCAGCAGGGATACGATGCCATGGAAACCACCCTGGAAAGCTGCCATTCCTTCAGGGGATCTCTGTAGTCTAAAAATCACCTGTAATTTCATGAGAATGCCAGTCATCACCTGGAGGCTGGCAACCTACCTGCAATATTTTGTAGCTTGCAGTGTATAATTTTTATTTCCACGTGCCTTAAATGGAAAACTGAAATTAACATTAGCATATTGAGTGAAACTGACAAGTTTTCATTTTTTTAAATTTCCTTTCCCCTAAATTTCCTCCCCCCACCCCTTGCACATTTGCTGCTGCCAAACCAAAGTACTTGTGTGCTCAGTATAACACTGAAGTTCTTCATTCCTGTGACTTTCTACAGGGTATACTCAACTCCACACTGGATTAGTAAAGTACACTAGGTTTTTGGAAGGAGAATAAGTATTAAAAATCAGCGTGAAAAGGGCAGCCCAGAGCATCAAGAATTTTTAAAAATCACATTTTGAACTATGGACCATCTATTTTAATAGTAAGAATAGCACTGTCACATTGCTATCCAAATTGCATTTCCAGCAATAATTTCAAAATGTAGAGTAATTACTAAATGTTTCTATATAACACTAAATGCTTCATTTGATTCTCATCTAGAATTCATTTATGACAAACAGAGCCTGAATACATCAATTACAAGAAGGTGATTGTGGGAAATGTAAACTAGACATGTTACATCATGCAGTCAGCTGATAGCAGTGTCACTCCAAGTTATTTGTTATGGTTCAGGAGAGCATGCATATCAGGCAAAATATGCTCTTGAAACATCTGCTGGTCTCAACTCAGAGAGCAGAAAGAATTTTACAAGGCACTCCTAGTATATATTTTTTTGGAAATTCTACTTACTGACATCTGGGGGGGGGAGGTGTCGGAGGTAAATGTTTTGCATTGTAAAATTCAGCTTAATGTTATGGTTTATTATTCTTTTCCTTAGACCTGTAACTCAGTGGGCTTGAGGGCTATTTTCTCTGCCTAGTGTTCTAGCACAATTGGTAGCACTAAAGTTTTCCCGTTTAAGAGAGGAGGCTATGATCCAGAGTCTTCCGTCCATGCTTTAATCACTTGCTCATGCTTAGACATGCAAGCACAGGGGAAGTCAATGGGAAACTCTGTCCTTTGTACATGCTCAGAGGCAACCTTTAGTAGTCTTTCTAGGTCACTAGTAAAATGGGAACCTGGGTTTTACACTTTGTGCTGGCCCAAAGAGGGGCATGCTTTACATGCACACAAAAGCATATAACATGCACGTAAAAATACATAGTCCTAGGTGTTGAACATACTTCTTAATAAACCCCATAACCTAAGGTTCCCTTGAGGAGGGCTTTAGGTTTATGGGTTAAATTAGGTCATCTTCCCATTTGCCTTTTATTTCCTTGCTCTTTCCTAATGACTATTTATTTATTTGATTCTTCACCAATTTTCAGTCCACCCTCTTCTCAATAGCAGAGAACATCTAAGGAACAAGATCTGGTTTAATGTGTTTATCTGTTCAGGATGGGAATTCGGTCTAGTTAACTCTGAAGCTATTGCAGAGATGACAGATCGGAGTGGGATTTTTTTTAGTAAATGATGAGTTTAAGTTGTTCTAAGAATAGGTAATGGCATGTATGAGTAGGAGGGACAGTGTATATTTTTATGCTTGCAGGCAACTATTGATAATGTAATATGACTACTTGGACCCAGAGGTGTAGCAAGGGGGAAAGCGCCCGGTGCACCAGTGTGTCCTCTGCCCCTGTCCTGCCCCGGAACGCCCTTAGACCCCCCCCCAGATGCGGGTGCCCAGTGCGTCCCCCCCCCCCCCGGAGCTACGCCTCTGCTTGGACCTAATCTACTGTCCAATTTAAAACTGATATTATTTTCTGCAGATCAAAAACCTTTTGGATTCCACAAGTCAGTGAAAAGGGAAGCCAAAGAATTTACTGCGTTCAGAATTCCTTGTGAACAATTTATTTCATACAACTTTAGTTCATAGTCATGTAGTGATAATGAAATCAAGAGAGGGTATTTTTGCTTCTTTTGGCCAACAATAAGAATACTTAGCAATAGGGACATAGAGATATATCCAGATTGCCTTAAAACCAAACATAGTATATGAGCATATGTTAATGACTGTGTCTAATTTAAACTCAGAGTTGTTCAGATAAGTTAATGCTTGTAATCATTTTTCTTCTGCATTTCAGTTATTTATCTAAAATACCAAACTTACAGCTGATCGTTGATTATAATTAGCCACAGCCAAACGTATCAGGGAAATTTTCTATTACCACAGGATTTATTTGGGTACCAGGACGAGGTTACATGATTTTGTAACAGGTCAGGATGGTTCAAAGCCTAGTTTCTGTACTGGAACAGTTTATACTAACACTCGTACCACCATGATTCTGCCTGTATCTGATTTGAGAATATTACTATTTACCTGAGCAGCTAAAAGGAAATCCATTTTCTGTTGCCTTCTGGATGAAATAATTGAAATCAATATCCCCAGTACATGAACACAAGTTTTGGTCCATCAAGATCAGAACTGTCTATACCAACTGGCAATGGTTCTGTCCTCTACTCAGTGGCTTTCGTAGAGATTATTCACAATACCCACTACAATATTAAGCTTGCTGCAACAATGAAATGGAGGTTAAGAAGAATTGGTTTTTATATCTCTTCTTTCTACCTTTAAGAAGTCTCAAAGTGGCTTATAATTGCCTTCCTTTCCCCTCAACAGACATCTTGTGAGTTAAGTAGGGATGAAAGAGTTCTGAGAGACCTGTGATTGGGTCAAGTTCACCCAGCAGGCTTCTTGCAGAGAAGTGGGGAAAACCAGATTAAAGTTCACATTAAAGTCCACTGCTCATGTGGAGGAGTGGAGAATCAAACTCGATTAAAGTCCACCACTATTGACCACCATGCCACAATGTAGAGATAACCTATACATAAGGCTCATCTGCTCACTATATCTGCAGCAAAATTACTTAACAGTCGTTGGAGTGTAGCAGACAGGGTACCAAATAGGCAACTGGAACTGAACCTGTGGTTCTAAAGCTTATGCCTGTTACTCTCTCCTACCTTACAGGATTGTTGAGAAGATAACATGAAGGAGCAAACTATGCTCACGGCACTGAGTTCCCTGAAGGAAGGGCAGGATAAAAACATTTTAAAATATGGCTGGAGTCCAAAATACCATGCAGTTAGTTAGCTTTCTGCATCCAAAGGAGAAGTTAGGCATATGCATTTAAAAACAGCAGCACCATGCCTCCACTTTCAAAACTTAGGAAACTTCAAAAAGCAGTTTGTGATGAGGCACAGTAGTCTGTTGCTCAAAAGAAGATGGATATTAACAATTCCACTGTAGAAGCTTTCTGCATCTCAGCCCTTGTCAACCTGTGGATTCTCTTTAGCGTTTACACACTAATTGCATTCAAATTCCTTGCAGGTTATTTAGACAAACCACTCTCTTTTATATAGTATGTAATACTGAATACTCTTGTAAACCTGGCTGCAACTAAAAATGTAACACTAACAAGTTCCACTGTCCTTGGATTACACTTTCTTCATTCTTTGGGCAGGCTCAAATGCTTTGCCCTTCAGACAGCAACTCAATGTGCTCTAGTGGGCCAGGAATGCCCCCGGACTATCTTGGGAGAGGACGCTACTTTCTGAGGATAAAGCGATTGTTCCAAGAGTGAAAGAAATTGCTTGGATCCGTAACAACAGAGCCACACAAACACGATTCGTTACACAAAACACGATTAAAGAAATCCAAGGGAACAGCTCTCTGGGAAGGTGGCCTTTTTCAATAGCCAGCTGCTATTTCACAGTAACAGGAGAAGGCTGCAAGAGGGTCACAAGGGATCAAGATGAGAATGGAAAGAAAGTAATTGAATAGTTGGAGATAATGAAGAGAACCTGGTAAAGTTGCTTGCAGTCCTTTTTTCAACCCTTCTCAAGTGCATGCAGAGACCAGGTGAGGGGGGTGGATTGTCCATGGGTGGCTCTAAGGTTTGCCAGCTGTCCACTCCACTATGGGAACAGCCTCCTCCCGATCCTGAGGTACAAACCTCGCTTGGCAGCAGTCAGCCTTTCCTCCTTCGGAGGAATAGCAGAGAGGGGTGTGGCCATGACAGGAGCGTGGGCCCCTTCCCAGGCATTTTGCCTTCCCAAAGCACCCCTGGAGCAGAAGTACTGCATTAGACAAGGATTCCCCATACTATACCCCCCACGCAGTAAAGGTCTGCGTTTGGGAGGGCAAGGAATGTGAGAAGTTATCTAGACGTGCAGCAGCAGCCAGAGAGAACCAGGAGGTTCCAGGAGCCGAAATGAGTGGTGGCCTTTAGGTTCAGGGGCAAAAAAAGGAACCCGCAAAGAGGGGTGCATCCGAGCAGAGCATGCGGGGCCAGTTTAACCGCAGATGGGATGCGATCAAGGCAGCAAGGGTCACTGGCTCCTTCTACCGAATACTGTTTTCTGCTGTAGGTATGTTTCATGGGTCAACTGACTGCAATAAATCTTATTACTGCCATTATTATTAACTAGCCCCTTCTGCAACTGTAGGCAAGAGCCACGCACAGGGATGGGGAGTTGGAGCAGGCCATGCCCGCCCCGTACCTCTGCCTCTTGCCCGCACGATCCCTTTTTTCTGCAACACGAATGTGGATCCGTTCACCAGGCTCGAGACCACGGCCACACTCAAGCCCAGCGAGACCGCAGCCGGCCCAGGGTTGGGCGATCCCCCCTCTGCACCGACCATCCTGCCCACGCCCGGGCGCCGCTGCCCGCACGAAGCTCCGCCAAACAGCTCAGCGATCCCGTCGCTCCTGCTCTTCCCAGAAGCCGGCCAGGAACCGGCAGCTGCTCTGCGGGACCCGCCCTGAGCCACAAGCTCCTCCTGCAGAGTCGATTTCAGCGCCCTCTAGGACCGAAGCCGCCGCGCTAAACTTGGCGGGTTTCAAACCCTCAACCGGCTGGAGACGAAGGGAAGGAGGACGGCTCCATGTTTCCACCATCCGCCCCTCTCAAGAGTTATCCGGCAAGTTTTTTTAATCAAGAAACGCCAGCCGCGCAAGCCGGGGAAGGAGCCTGGGCTCTGCACCAGAATAACGTCATGGCATTGCACCATGACGTCATGCCCATGCGGGCGGATGATGACGTCGTTGCGGGGGTACGCTGAAGATCAACCACGAGAGGAAGAAAGAGGCTTGCTTATGAGCGAGCGCAAGGGAGATAGCACGGGTTGATGGCACGGCGGGATGATCTTGCAAGTTAATTATTGTGCAGCTGCAGCTTTTTAAGAAACTGTGCAGAACTGGGGTGCTGTGTGGTTTCTCTACACAGCACCCCAGTGATTCCGGCCGTGAAAGCCTTCGACAATACATTGTGCAGAACTGTTCCTGATTTATTGTTTTGTTTACTATGGCTTTTCCTCGTCCTGGCTCAATGCTACGCATTTTTACTCAGCAGTAAGTTGCCCGCGTTCAGTGCCTTCTTCACTTTTAAGCAATTTTGCGTAGGAGATATTGCCCCTCTTCTCTTTCTGTACATGCATTAGCATAAACTAAAGGATAACAATTGATGGGGAGAATCCCCCGCTGATAATGGGGTGTTCGTAAATCAACACCAGGATATTAGTCTAACACGGTCTTTATTTTGGTAGGCTTTATGGTACTAATGAACTTGAATTTTGTTCTACCAGTACAGAATAACAGGGTTAACCACATGAATTAATCAACACCAGAGGCCCATGCGTTTTGTTATATTATACGGTTGCCAACCTCCTGGTAATGCCTGCAGATCTCCCAGAATCACAACTGGTCTCCAGATGACATAAATCAGTTCCCCTGGCAAAAATGGCTCTTTTTTATAGCATTGTACCCTGTTGAAGTCCCTCCCAGACTCCACCTCCCAAATCATCATTTGCCTAATTCATAGTGAGTTATAGAATCAGCACTGGTGTCAGATGGCCATGTAACCTCTGCTAAAAATCTCCAGAAAAAGAGAGCTCTCCACATCTTCAGGCTTCCTCAAGAAGCTTGTGTTTCTGGACCTAAGAAATTTGCTTTCTGGGTTTTTTTGGGGGGGGGGCCTTTGGGGTGTTCTCATGCTTCTCATACCATATTAATATTGTAGTAACCTTTAAAAGTGAATACAAACACTTTGATTGTTTCAAGTACTTTTGTACTTTTGTTTAAGTTGGGATTTATTGTTGAATTAGAGATAATATGTTGTGAGGTGGTTTCTTAACCACAAAGAAGAACAAATCATATGACGTACAGAATACCTTTATTATACACATAAGTGCAGGTAAAAAAACTGTAAAAGACTGTGTATGTACCCTGGAGTTTACTCTAAAGCCTTCATTTCACAAATTATGTTGGGATGTTCATGTCTTTATATCCTGCCTTTCTGTTCAAAGAACACCCAAGGCAGCTAACAAATATAAAACATCCTATTATAATATAACATTAAATAATCAACCACCAACAAACAGAACAGTACCATACTCTGTTCCAAATAAAGATGTTAGTTCGGTCAGTTGAAGTGAAGTGATTGAGAAAATTGTATGCTTCTGCATTAGAATATAGTCCCAAACGAATATGAGAATTATCCTTCATTTTTACCTAATTCATTTTACCTAATTGTCAAAACCATTATTTTGTGCATTATTGAGCATGTGATACAAGAGCATTTCTACCAAAATGTATTTTTACTTTCAAATGGATTGGGGGGGGGGGGGGGGGGCTAGGTAGGCACTAGGACCCAGGCAGAGCATTCAACAATAAAGAAGGTCTGGCATACTTTGCTCTGTGGCAGAGGAATATACAATCTATCAACATCTTTATGTGGAACAGAGTATAGTTCAAGGTTGTTGTTTTTAAAAAAAATTACAGGCAGCAGCAAGAGGTGGTGCTAAGAAAGTGGAAAACATAATGGCAAGTTCTTCTCTGGTGAAATGCAATACCAGGTTGCAACTTATTTTCAAGGCCTGAGCAGCCAGGGCGGTTGGGGCAGAGCTGGCAGAAAAATCTCAGCCTCTATTTCACGTTCTCCCAAGATAAGATGTATGACTGGCCTATCAGAAATTAATAAGAATGCAAGATTAATGCTGCCTTTTCCCACAGCACAGCAAAGGCTGGTGAATCCAGGTGAGCCAAATCTTTGGCCAGGCTACTGAACTTGATTGGATTCACTTGTTCCTGTATTAGCATAATGTGGGGTGATGGACAGTCGTTAGACTTGAATGAAACTAATTTACTTTGAGATAGAAACCACATTTTAAAGACGACTGGAATTTTTTTTGCATATCTGCAATAATATAATTAACATGCTCATCATATAATTACTTTGAGAGGGGCCACTTGAATTAGTCCCATGCCTGTCTGTTCTTTCTCTCCCTCTTGTTTGTTTCCATGCCATTCAAGCTGCTGCTAGGAATGTTTGGCAGCAGACTGAAAAAAAAATACAAGTAGGAACTGATCCAGATGTTGAATTGATGCACATGCAAACATATCAAATGATCACCAAGTGACTGTATTCTCCCTATAATGAATAATTAGTTACAACACTCTCTAAAGCAGAAATAAGTTCTGTTGAATTCAGTGAGACATACTTTCTGATAGGCCGGGTGTCTTTAGGATTGCAGTATTAGTGTGCATTATTTATCCCTTTCCTGATATTTGAATTGTGCCCATTTAAACCACTATAGCAGTGATGGCGAACCTTTTTGAGACCGAGTGCCCAAATTGCAACCCAAACCCCACTTATTTATCGCAAAGTGCCAACACAGCAATTTAACCTGAATATTGAGGTTTTAGTTTAGAAAAATGCCATTGGAGCTGGAGGTGCATCGCTGCCACTTTCAGGAGTAAGCTTGGTGAAGCAACCATGCAACGCTTCGAATGGGTGAATCATGACCCTAGGAGGGTTTACTCAAAAGCAAGCCCCATTGCCAGCAACCGAGCTTACTCCCAGGTAAAGGATTGTGCCCAGGCCAGTCTAGATGTGTGTGTGGGGGTGATTTTCTGCCCCGCCCACATGATGAACTCTGGGCGTGCATGCCCACAGAGAGGGCTCTGAGTGACACCTCTGGCACCCATGCCATAGGTTCGCCACCATTGCTATAGGATGCTTTCAAGTTACATGGTCATTGGGATCGTTCTTAAACTGTTACTACAATTGAATATAATGAGCTGAAACATTGCTCATTGTCTTGCATAGAAGGCTATGAAATGACCTACATCATTGGGGTCACTCTCTGGCATAACAGAGATACCAGGTCTTCGCAGGCAAAAGAATTAAAGGGAAATGGTATGGCAGATTTCTAACCGGATAGTTCAGACTATATCATTTCACGTAGCGAGTGAATATTCTGGGAATGTGTCTTTGCATATAAAATCTTGCAAACAGAAAGCTAGCATAGCAAGCAAAGAGGCATGGTTAAAGCTGTTCTCCAGGACATGGAACATGCTTTAATACTTTACAAATGAAAACTAAAACAACAAAGAAGCAAGTTGAGCCCACCCACCTCCCGATTATTTGTAGTTGTAAGTAGCTTTTTTGGGAAGGTAGGGAGAGATACATTAAAAAAAACAGTTTATTGTTGAAAATTACTGTTTATGTAGCAGAATTGTACAGCAGTGGACATGGGTGGGAAACCCAGAAAACATGAGGCAAAGATAAGGGGGGGAGGGGGAAAGAAATCACAGTTGATTGAAAGCAGATTCACATTGATTTGAATACAGATGAAGAGAAGACTAAGCTAAAGAATACTTCATTACAAGGGCCTAACGCAGCATCATTGTGATGTGTGATGGTCATGCTTGGCCTTGCCTGGTCATTCTCCGTTAGGGACAGATAAAACACAGGAGCAACCTGGTCCTTGCAAGACCACCAGAAGAGAGAAACAGATCTACAGAAGTATGAAGCGAGGCAGAGGATAAGGAGGAGGAGCCAGAGTGTAAAAGGAAACTATCAGATTTCTTGACAGAGGCACATCTCTTCAGCAAGGAGAACATACATTCTGATTCTATCACTAGGACTTGTGTCCAGAGCATACTGAATGAGTTACCTTTACTCCGACACCTGTACTTTTAGGCTGAAGTGGTATAGTGCATTTTACCACTACTTTTTGTTTCTCATTTTTCATTTTAACCTTTAATGTTATGTATGGAGACTGGGATTCTATTCACTATGTATCAAAATATAAGGCTCACCAATGTAGACAATTTAAAAAAGCTTGAAACTGAAAAATGTAATGTGCTGTCATTTGACCTTTTCCTTGTTTGTCTTTTGTCTCTGTTTATTTTTATTTTGATATTAATTCACCCTGCAAAAGTAGGGTAGAAATGTTTTATGTATGTAAATCTTAACCATATTTTTTTTTTCCTTTGCACAGATACAGTAACAAGGAAGAGAGGGAATGGCATCATCGGTGCTCTTTCCCAAGTCAAGAGCCAGTGTGGTGTAGTGGTTAAGAGCAGGTGGATTCTAATCTGGAGAACTGGGTTTGATTCCCCACTCCTCCACCTGAGTGGCAGAGGCTTATCTGGTGAACCAGATGTGTTTCCGCACTCCTACATTCCTGCTAAATGACATTGGACTAGTTACAGTTCTTCGGAGCTCTCTCAGCCCCACCTACTTCACAAGGTGTCTGTTGTGGGAAGAGGAAGGGAAAGGAGCTTGTAAGCCACCTTGAGTCTCCTTACAGGAGAGAAAGGTGGGATATAAATCCAAAAACAACAACATCATAATCTTCATTCAACTCAGAACCTCCCTTACATTGCAACATCAGCCTACAGCTGGATGGAGTTCTTTACTTGGCACTCACTTTGTTTAAATTTCTGAAGTTCAATTAAGATAAGTTTCAAAGAATTAAGCAGATGCTTTTATCGCTAGCATGGAGCACCAGCACTAACGATAAACAAATCCTGTCATTACTTACTTGTTTCACTGAGCTTGATTTGTATTAAGGGCATCTTGGCATGATGATAAATTGTTTATGAAGGCAGAACTGCTAAAAAGACATATTTTGACCCAGACAGTTTGGGTTCGCCTTATTTATTCCCTGCCTTGGAAGTTTATGGGCTAATAGCTGCCATCATAATTTGTATCTAGCAATACATAGTAAGTGTAAGTGCACAGCAAGCATTTCAGAAAGTTTAGCAGTCACCCTGAATAGCAATCACTTCCTAAATACGGCTATATGAAGTAGTTGTTGCCAAAAAGAAACTCTTGCAATACATTTTCTTCCATCAAGCAAATTAACTTGCCTAAAATAATGTGATGGTCTGTTCTCATTCCAACACTTGGCAATTCCAGTGTACATATCTGTCCAGCATGGTTGGTTGATTGTTCTCTGTGCTAATTCTGCTTCTTGTCTAACTTTAAATGACCTGGGCTGGAACCTTTCCATCTGCAAGACCACCTCCACCCATATCTGGCCACACCAAGGCAGCTCACAAGACCTGAGATAAACTATTCCTGCTCTGAGTTGTAGGGGACTGTTTCTTCATGAACTCAAGCTTTCTCAGTGGTTATTCCTGTTTTCTGGAATGGGCTTTCTGAGGACATGAAAAAGGCTGCAATTTTGCGGAGTCAGAGACTAGGCCAGAATTTTCCTAATATGCTTCTGTTGACAGGTGAGCAAAAGACTTGCTCTTGTTATTTGTATTATTTTTTTCTAGAGATTTTAGTCCGTTTTAATTATTCCAATTGCTTTGAGCATCCTTGCCAACAGATCAGCTTCCACCATATAATCTGTTTCCAAGTTGTCATTAGGTGCTGTGAGCAATATTGGGTCTTAACATGAAGATAAATTGCATGATTATAGTGAGCTGGAACATGTAAGCAGCTAATTTCATGATGCATCTACCACAGGGAGATGTTTCCAACTCTCTTCCATGTACTGATAAAATCCTATGCATATTTACTTGGAAATTTTAGTTTACACGTGCAGAACAAGAGGGTGAACTCCTTAAGTGTCACAAAAGACTGATCTATTTAATAATGCAAATAGCAAGTGCCATTTTAGTTATTTACTTCATTTATACTTCACCTTTCTTACCAATGGGGAACCAAAGCAGCCTACAACTGCATTCTTTTTTCCTCCATTTTATTCTTACAATAACAACCCTATGGGATAGATCAGGCTCAAAGTATGTAAATGGCCCATGGTCACCCATTTCCTCTTTTTCAGGATAATCTGCTGATCCTACAAGTTAGTTCACATTCAAGATTTGCTCATAGAAAATAATTTTAAACCCCCAGTAATTTCTTGCTGAGGGTTTCTTTTTCTGTACTTTTATTTGAAATCTGACAATAGATGGTAGTATCAGTAGGATTGGGCCTTTAAAAGTTTTTTGGGGGGGTCCTGCTCCAATAGAAGCTTACAGTACGTAAAGAACATGGATTTGAAGATGAGGAGTTTGGATTTATACTCTACTTTACTCTCCTGTAAGTAGTATCAAAGTGACTAACAAATTCCTTCCCTTCCTCTTCCCACAACAGACACCTTGTGAGGTTGGTAGAGCTAAGTTCTGAAGAACTGTGACTAGCTGAAGGTCACCCAGCAGGCTTCATGGAGAGAAGAGGGGAATCAAAGAATCAAACCCAGTTATCCAGATTAGAGTCCATCACTCTTAACCACTATACCACACTGGCACTCATAATTCTGATGAACCAGCAAACTTTCTAAATCTCAAAGTTCAGTCATCTCTTCTCCCAAATAAGTGGGAATAGGGTTGCAGCCCTGCGCCCACTAAAAGCAACAAGGCTTGAGAATATAAGCTGATATCAATAGGATTTAGTCCTGGGTCCAAGATTTAGTCACAAATAATTTCCTTGGGATTGTGACCTCCGTGTTTCCTTCCCACATCTGTTGTAACAAATGCTTGGAAGGGCCAGAATGCTACCTTGAAGGCTCGAAGGAAAACATTTCATGCCTTTGTTGCCTATTCTAGAAAATGAGAATAATATTGCCTCTCTAAAAGGGAAGACAATTTAAATTGGCAGTTAGAAGTGTAGCTTTTAGGCACAGGAAGATTCTGACATACAATATACATTACCCACTGTGCCAGAGCTGACAGTGTATGTATTGGACATTTGCCTTTGGCACTTAAAATGCCATACAATTTATTTCCATTTGTCTGCACCTCTCCTTTTTTCAGGTGTTTTATCTTTTAGCCAATAGTGATAATATTCTAAAATTATTATTTTTATTATCAACTCTGTTTATACCCTTTCCCCCCTGTAGAGACCTTAAGTGACTTACATCATTCCATGCTCCTCTATTTTATCCTCACAATGACCCTGTGAAGTAAGTTAAACTGAGCATGTGTGACTGGTCCAAGATCACCTGTGAAGCTTTCATGGCAAAGTCATTGTTCGACACACATTTTTAGTTAATTCTATTTATAAATTCTACCAAATTGACAGCAAAAAATGATATTAATTCCTAATATAGTTCAAAAAGAACTATATAGAGCAGAAATATTTACTGACAACCAACAACCTTAATTCTTCATCAGATTAAGATAGAACTTATAAGCATTTTATTCAGAAGTATGTCCCATTTTATTCAATTGGGCTTATTTCCCAGTAAAGCATCGTTAGGATTGTACTGTAAGATGGATTTACAGTGCAAAGATAAACACAATTATATGTTTCTAAGTCAGTGGACTTAGAAAGGTATAATTATGTGTCTAGGGTCAGATTGCTGCCCCCCATGGTTATCCCTGAGCAGATGGAGGCCTCTAGAACTGTACAGAGAGGAGGACCACAGAAATCCAATGTGATGCTGCAGGAGCAGCTTCCCAGTTCAGTAGGACACTCAGAGATATTGGGTAGGCCAGCAGCCAACCACCCAAGGCCAGTAGTGGAGGCGTAAGGGAACGAGGAGAAGCAGAGGAGAAGCAGAACCAGTCACAGACTGCTGCTCATCTCTTGTAGGAACCAGGAAGGTTTCTTTGGAAGGAAACATGCTGCAGTGACCTTCTTAGGCCTGCAGGGGCCAGCGGAGAACCTCTAGTCTAGTCTATAAGGCTTCCCTGTCTGAGATCCCAGGGAAAATGGCATAGAACTGGCCATTCTGCAGAATAGACTGAGTGGCTGAGGCTGAAGCTGTTCACAGACTACTTTATAATGTCTGCCCTGGGAGAACCAGGGAGGAAGGGTTAGACCTTACCTAAGGCAACCAGGGAGAGGATCCTGGCAGTAGCAAGTCAGGGAAAAGGGTGTTGTACCTCCCCTCCCGCTGCTCTTCGAGTATTTTTTCAGGACAAGCCATAGTAAAATAATCCTGGAGAAAGACAGCCCCAGACTCCAGCCCAATGCCAGATACTCTGTTAAGGATTGCACTGCATTCTCTCACAATCTTTTTGTATGCTTTGAACTGGCAACATCAATTTTAATCAACATTACACAAACAGGGCTTGGTGGATTGTTCTTCCAGACTGTTTTTCTTAAGTACAAATATGCTGATCAAGTAATTTTCACTCCAGAAAATTGTTTTAAGACTTAGCCAGCTCATTTTCATGACTCAGGTAGATTTACGGATATTTGTCATTGAATATTTGAAAGTCATCCAGATGCAGTTTACAAGCCCTGATAATCCTGAAAATAAATAATGATGAAATATGTAATTTGAGTTAATGATGTAATTAAAAACTCATGTAAAAATCACTGGATCATAAGACTGAAAAGTATTCATTTGACCAGACTACATTTTATTTTATTTTGAAACATTTGTTAGCCACTTTTCTCCCTTGTAAAACTCAGAAAGCCTTACAATAGAAATAAAACATTATAAAAACAACAATTAAAAAACATTTAAAGTTACAGATTAAAAACTATAACTAGGGTGGACAATAATAAAAACTAAATGTACTGGAGGTGCTCCTATACTGATTTATTTACATAAAGATCTGGTTTTGTTTCCAAAAAGAAATTAATGTATATACAATAAAGTACTACAATAACTATCAAATCTTTAAAAAAATCTATCAGCACTTGGTTAACTCTTTAAATAAGGTATTATCCATTTTTAACAAGCCCTAAGCACTGGATGAATTTTATGGTTGTAGTGAACTAATTATATTTTCCTGCTTTATACGATCACAGATAGATTTATTTATTTGCTCGCTTGGCTAATTGATTGCTTGATTTTCTCTTTAAGATTTAAGGCAAATTAAACATTTTTAAATGCACCAAATGATATAATTTACACAACAAATGATGCAATGGAACTTCCTAAAAATGGAATCTGAAGAAGGGTAACTACGGAGTATCAAAACATGGTGTATAAATGTGGGTTTTACAGAAGAAATCATGCCTTAAGGTACGATGATTCCAAGCTGTGATAGAGCTTTGCATTTTGTTTTTAGCTTTACTACTCCAGAAAGATTTGTGTGAGAACAAGATTGTGGTCTATAGCTCATAGCATCACAAAACAAAGAAGTGGGCAAGACAGAGTCAAACTTGGGCTGTTCAGAAAAGAGACATGATGAAACAATATTATCTTGGTCTTCAAGGACCAATATAAAAAATCCAGAATTGATATGAGTAAAATTCTACAGTATAACATTATCAGCCAGTATTACATTATCAGTAGATATTTATTCTTTTCAGCCAAATACTGTTTACTGTTAAAATCATTAGGATAGTTTAAAAGATGTTCCTGAACAATAACCGCCTTGTCCTGCAGTGAATAGTGCTCTCCTTCTGTAGAGATTATTATCTTTGTACACCATATAACTCTCAGCATCCTATGCTAGAAGAAAATACATTATCTACACTCTGGTACCATTTCATAAGTATAACGTTTGGTTTGGGTACATTAATCAAAGTGGTATCTAAACATCATTCCAATGCCAGTAAAAAATATTTGACTTCAATAGCAATTGTCTGTTCTCAGAACCATAGTTTTCATTGCAAACATTAACAGGCAAGTTAACTATTTAAAGCTCGTTTCACAGTTGGAGAAAGTAAACAACCGATATGTAGCTGAGAACTATGCAATTTACTCTGAATTAATTCTCAGTTCCCAAACCCACATTTGCCAAGATAATAAGAATCAGTACAAGGAGAATATGAGATGCAACAAGGAAAAAACCTTAACATCATGGCTTGAAAGATGTTTTCCCCAGCACTACCCTTTTAAAACATCCAGTCTGATGGAACAATTATGAAAAATGTGAAAGTTTGCACACTGTTTTGTGTATATATTTTTGTCTTAATAAAAGCTACAATGTGGCTTATTTTTTTAATTATAGAAAGGAGTTCAGAGAGAAAATAGTACCTAGCAGGTTCTTGCTCGTGATGCTCTTTCCCTTAGCTGGACTTACAGTTTGAGAACTTAGCCAAGGAAAGAAAACAGTTAAAACACCAGCGGAGGGGGAAAGGGGGTTTGCAGTAATAATTAGCAGAATTGATACTTCCTCCTGCCAGTTATCCCTGTATGTGCCCCCAGATGTCGTTGTAGCAACCCAGGGTTGGGAATCCGGAATTATCCATGTAATATTTTAGTAATATAACACCCAGTAAGCATGGCTGCTTATCTTTTTGGGAGCACCTGAGAGGAATACCTGCTTTGCTTGAGAGACCCTGTTTTAATATGGGTTTTATTTCCACACCTCTGACATGTGGGGACTAGTGGAATTTGGGGCACACAGGTAGAGGCCCTTGGTGTGTGTGAGGGGATCCCCACTGGATAATAAATGTCCCTAGTTGAGGGCTGGGTTTCCTTGAGAGCCAGTCATCACAAGCATGTTGTAGACTACCTGGCTGCCTCATGTATTTCTCCATGCTATGGCAACATGACTTTCCAGAGCAAATTATTAGTGTCCTTAAAGAAGAAGAAGAAGAGTTGGATTTATATCCCCCCTTTCTCTCCTGTAGGGAGACTAAAAGGGGCTTACAAACTCCATTTCCTTCCCCCCTCACAACAAACACCCTGTGAAGTAGGTGGGGCTGAGAGAGCTCAGAAGAACTGTGACCAGCCCAAGATCACCCAACTGGCGTGTGTTGGAGTGTACAGGCGAATCTGAATTCCCCAGATAAGCCTCCACAGCTCAAACGGCAGAGTGGGGAATCAAACCCAGTTCCTCCAAATTAGAGTACACCTGCTTTTAACCACTACGCCACTGCTGCTCCTTGCTTGTAAAGGCAAGGTTTACATCTTTGGACAATCAAGTTTGCTCAGACAACAAGAAAGGAAACCAATCAAAACTGCATTACCCCTCATATATTTAGAAATGATTCTGATGATTTTTTCACTGAAACATTCAGAGAGAGATTAATGTCTAGAGTAGTCAAAGTAAAGAACCCAAAGAGACAGAACCCCAAAGCGGTCCACATAAGTGTTGTTCAGTGTGTGATTCTCAAATACGATCACAATTCTGAATGGAATTGTCTGCATTCTGAGGGGTGTAATCTATAGTGCAGCAAATATGAGGATGTAATTGGGATGCAGAATCCAAGGGCAAAAAGAAAATGATGAATCTAATATCCAAATGGGTGGAAAAGTCATCAAAGTCCACTCACTGGAAGTGTATGAGGTAGTAAAGGGTATTGGAAGTACCTTGGGTGAAAGGAGTGGTGACAGTTTGTGCATTTTCTTTTGCATTCCAGAGACTTGTTGTCATCTCCAGATGCAGGTTTGGCATCATAACTGAGCAGAGGATCAAAGTCCAAAGATGCGTGTGGCTTTCAGGTGGTAGAAGAAAGTTGCTCAGAAGTACATGGCAGGGGGTGCCAGGCCATCTGCAGATGGCTTCAGGTCAAGCTTAAAACTCTGTAACTTCCCAACCATTGGAAATTCTCAGAAGTGAGGAATTGTCCCAATAAAACTTTACACCTACATAGCAGAAGTTCTGGAGCTGTCCTGTCCATATTGCTTTTTCATGTACATACTTGTTCCGTTGTTATGGAGGTAGCTTTCAATGCACAAGGACTCTGGTCAATGTGACCCAGATCATGGCTGATACTTTCTATGGCAAAGAGAGACACTGCATAGCTAGGTAAGCCAGAAAACCTAAATTGAAACATACTGTACTGGCAGAAAAGATAGATTTTAGTCATAGTGGGTGGAACAAATCTGATGAGCACTTTTGGCAGAGGCTGAGCTTTGGTACGTAGTTGTATTTGTTAAAAAAGGGAAAAAAGTACCCAAAATGAAAAGTGGGGACTAGAATGACAACAAAATGCACGATTGCTGGGTAACAGTCACCACTGTAGTTTTTAATATTATTATTGTTTTAGTTAATAAATGTAGGTAGCCCTGCGGTGACTGTTAGGATGGCTCATGATCTACAGACTTGCTCAATTGCCCTGCAAAGATTCTGTAAACTGCTATGATAAACCTAACAGTTTAGGTTGTTCTATTTGCAATATTATATAAATGGGCTTATGCTTGATCATATAACTGAGATTTGACTCTAGGCTTTTCCTCACCTATAGACATTTTATTGTGCACTGAAACACTGTTAGGCAACATTAAGGTGCTCCCTCAGTTGTGAATTTACATGTGTAGTCTTCTGACACCTGTTCGATAAGTTTAAAAAGACACAACAAACCATGTCCCTGGAAATATGGAGAGGTCTCATTGCATCCTTGGTCCTGTCATAGTTCAGAGTTTCAGCCTTCTGTACTTCTGAAGGTTTCCTTTTTGCCCAAAGGCCCCAAACTCTGCAGAAAAACCTACCGGAGGTGAGCGTCCTTCCCACCTGTGGATTTAGGTACCCGCAGGCAGGAGGCAGATGTGGGAATTAGATATATAAATGGTTAGAATGAGCTAAGCCTAGAAATAGTGGCAGAAATTGAATGGATAAGATACCTGTCACTTTCCCTAGTGAGGCTAACAGAAAATTGAGGGAATAATTTCTACTGGAAAATGAGGTAGTGGGAAAGGGTTAACATGACTTCGATACAGGCTGGCTATCCTTCAGTTTTTGAAAACTTGAACTACATTTTGGGAGAACCTATCATAGATTCCCAATGTAATATGTAGTTTTGCCACTAAACTCCACTAGTTTTACTGTACAACCACAGGATGTCACCAGAGCACAGCCTAACTACTAATGCTGGTATGAGTTTCAGATCTTGTGACTTCCAAACACTGATAAGGTTAATGAAGGAGTGAGAGTTGGAAGACTCTAACTAGTTCATTGTAGAGTGTTCCATTAGAAAAGTTTGTAGAAATTCTCAGAAGAGCTATGCTTGAGTCTATAAGGGCAGTAATGAGATGAATCTTATGGATTTCTAGAAAAAAACCTCTGTACCTGGAGTTTTGGAAAATAGGATACCTGGAGACATATACAAACCTACTGGATTGTGATGATCCTATTGAGAAATGCTGTACTGGGTTCCCCATCTTCAGAAGGGAGGTATTTGTTTACTCTATTTTTGCCTTGCCTGTGGCATTCTGTCCCCTTCTGTTTACCTATTGCCTGCTTTGTTGAACTTTAGACATGGGCAAAACCTTTTGTTCTACATTTTCAAGGCCTTTTAGACATAAAAGAATATTTTCATTGATGCTGTGGCTGCTTTTTGGTACCTTTTACTGGCATCAGAATCCTATTCAGATCTATTTAATGACACTTCTACCAGGCATCCAGGTTGGGAAGTGAGTGCTGTGGCGGCGAGGAATGGCATGGTAAAGGTGCCACCGCACCACCTTCAAAGGAGCTTTGAGTGGTGGAAAGAGGAGTGTAATTTGAAAACCCTTCTACTGCCTGAATTGTGCGATACCTGAAACAGGCTTATGCCACACAAAAATGTGACATAAGTCTGCAGGCTTGGAGGATGGCATTCCCAGGCTGGAACACCAGTGGGAGCTGACTAACCCCCCCCCCCCCCCGAGTCCACTTGGATGTCTGTGTTGATCCACAGTAGCACCCACTTTCACGTTTTGTTGCCATGGAGCTGTGTTGTGCTCAGATGGGTGCCCTTTACATCAGGGGGAGAGAGCAAACACATTGGTGCAGTCCAGCACCAGTCCCACAGTCTATTGCTCCATCTGGATTGGGTTGCCCGTTATTTAAAGTGCAGTCCTAACCCACTTGCACCAGGGTATTTAAAGTGCAGTCCTAACCCATTTGCACCAGGGTATAACTCTGCTTAGGGTTGCACTGCTAATCTTTTTACTGACGCTGTATTTTAAAATATGTTTGTATGCATGACATACTTTATTATTGATTTAAAATATTTGCAAGCCCCCTGAAGACAAAGATACTTCACCAGAACAAACCTACACTATACGTTTTGTGAACCACTGCCGAGGCTTTTCAAAATATTTTATGCCAGGGACATCAGTATGAAGCAATACTGAGGTCAATGATGCCCCCCTTCAAAACTCTTCATTAAAAAACCCCTTTACATTCAGAATAGTACAAATAATGTATGTAGTTCACATTTATACCCTACCCTTTCTCATGGTTCATGGCAGCTTAGAATTAATCTATTTTTGTTTTCCTGTTTGGAAGAAGGACAAGCTCTTGTCCTTTGGTATTCTTTTCTTAGTTGTAAACTTTTCTGCTGGAAAAAAAATCAGAAACTTCAAAAACAAGCATACAGATTAGGATCTCTCAGAATCTAGACCACCTCTATTCTCAATGTTTCTTCCCATAGGAACCATTACATTTTTAAAAAAGGGTCTCATTCACTCTATTAATTACTCTGATATAAAATAGCAGAATTATGATAATATCCAAGTGATATTTCAAACCAACTCCATTTAGAAAACAAGGCTGTTAATGGAATGGACATGCCTGACTTTCTACAACCCGCCTTTCTTTGGTTAGCATAAAAGACATACATTTCATGCACTTGATAAAATGAGCTCTGATTGACCAAAACATTTTTTTAGCTCCTAAGGTGCCACCAGTCTCCAGTTTTAGTTTGCTGCCACACTGGGATAGCATTTCCACACACTCACCCTTGACTCCCAGCGGAGCACCAAAGACCGCATAAGGCTGAACCTTATGGTCTTCTCTTGCCGGCTTCTCTCTATGATTCCTCCGAGAGGAGGGGAAGCAAGAGCCCGCCTCCTCCTCCTCCTCCTAGCTTTGGATTGGTGGAGCCGCCATCGACTCCCGCGTTTTGATTGGCCCGGAGGGGACAGAAGTGTTCCACCTCTATCCGGTGTGGCCGGGAATTGGGGGTGGGGGATTAGCTGGAGGGCGGCTGACAGGTTGCAGCTGCGGCCATTGCCGCCCTCCCCTCGCGGGTCAAGGGGAGCAGGCTGGGTGAGTAACCCGGAGACCCTCTGCAGTAGTCTCATCCGGAGGGGGGGAGGAAGCGGAGGTGGTGGCCCCCACTGGCTCCAGAGCCGAGGAAGGGGCTGGAGGCCCCAAAGACCTGCCAGATGCTCCCCCGGAGCCTTCAGGGGAGGAGGGGGAGCTGGGCCTCTCTTCAGGGGCGCATGTTCCTCTCTGATGGGGGGCAAATGTGAGGGGCGGGGACCAGGCTCCTTGCTGGAAACAAGCCTTGTGTGTTTGTGTGCGTGCATTGTGAGCTCCCTCCCCCGCTTAGGAAAATGGTTTGGTGGAGGGGGGCAGATCTGAGCCAAGATTTCTCTTCCTAATGAGTCTTCGTTGTTTGCCCCCTTTTTTAAAGGGGGGAAGGCCAAGACTGCACGTTTGGGAATGTTTTATTTCAGGGAATGTTTTATTTCAGGGCTTAGGGATGCGGGGGCGATGTGGGAAAACTTGCTTCCTTTCTGCTTTTGACGGGGAGGAAGATGTTTTATGTTTGGAGCTTCAGAGGACTTGGTGCTTGCATAGAAGCTCTTTCGTTCTATGCCAGTGGAGGATATCTTTGATGCAAAGTGGTTTTTCTAGTCGTGACTCCCCCCTCCCCATTCTGTTGAGATTTTGGCCTTGCAAATTGATGCCCAGGATTGCAAATCTATTTCCTTTCCTCCATTTATTTTTAGTTGCTAATGAGCAGAAAGAGATTTTTGCAGCTTGAAACAAATTTAAGTCTGAGTGGTAAGAATATATTTTTCTCCTCATGGAGTTAGATTGGTGGGACTGGAGAAGGCATGTGGAACTCTTTTCAAGAGTAAGCTATTTCACTCTCTCCCACCTCCTTTCCCATAATTGTTTTTCAGGGTGAAGTGGGGTAAATGGTTTAGATTAGTCGACTTGCATAAGCATCAATCAATTATTTATTTCATGCACCAATAACAATCTGAAGGATAGCACTGAAGGGTCATTTGCTAAAGGGGCGGTTCAACTAAGTGGAATATTTTTAGTTTCAGCTCTTTTGGGAGGAGATGAGTGTGGATTAAATAGCTATATTAATGCTGTTGTTTACCAGCTTGCAAACAATGAGTAGGTGTATGGTGTGGACTGCTGTAATGGCTTCTTCCGTGAATGGATTTTAGATAAGGTGGAAACCATCAGTGGGAAGAAAATCACTTGTAGATTCTAATGTCACCTTTAATATTTGTGATAGGTTGTCTAGCTAGCTGAAAAAGCTGTCTGGGAAAGCGAAGATGACTTCTGAATCTTTTTCTTTGGCTGCTCAGCCTAGATTTGACTCCAAATGGCTAAAGACAGACTTGCAGGTAAGTTGATTTCAGTATCTAGGACAATAATATGGTGCATTGTAGTGTAATGCAAGCTACACTTAAATACAGCTTGTTTACTAATAAACGAATGTGATTAGAGAATTAATATTGATAAGTAGTTTGCAAACCTACTGATGATACAATTGTTCAACAAAGATGAAAACATAGTTGTGAAACAAGAGTACTTTATTCAAAGTCGTATTGAATTACATTGAATGTTCTATTAAGCATCCTATCTCATATTTAGACAGTATCCTATGATAATTCCTGGAAGAGAACTATAATTATCTTTGGTCTATTGCTGACTTGATCTAGTAATGGAACACCTATTTTATTCCAAATTATAGCCATTACACTAGTGGCAATGCATTAGAATAGATAGATAAACATAGAAGAATAGAGCTGGAAGGGACCTCAAGGATCATCTAGTCCAACCCCCTGTACAAAGTGGGAAATTCACAACTACCCTCTCGTACACTCCCACGGTGGCCTCTGCTCTGTGTTCCGAGGAAGGCAAAAAAAGGGCCATGAGACCTGAGCGCTGGCTCATCACTTTCTTAGATGAACCTCTAGCCTGCTCAAAAACCTCCAGAGAAAGAAAGTTCACCTCCTGAGGAATCTTGTTCCGTTGAGGAACTGCTCTGTCAGGAAGTTCTTAATAATAGTTAGCTGAAAACTCTTATGGTTTAATTTCAAACCCAATGGTTCTGGCTTGACCTTGTGGGACAACAGAAAACAACTCTGCACCATCCTCCATATGACCACCTGTCAGATACTTGATAATGGCTATCATATCATCTTTCAGTCATCTCCCCTCCAAGCTAAACATACTGATCTCCAAGTCCAAAGTCATGAGACCTGGTCCACAGACCCCTTATCATATAGTTTCTGGTGTTGTGTTTATTGTATTAGAAATTCATTAAAATTTTATAGTATACAAATGCCGATGAAAATAGAGAAAAATCAACATGTTGTTGAAGTGTTCTAAAATGTACAAATATAGTTCTCTTTAATGAAACACCTTGAATGTTACGGGCTTTTTCCTGAAGTGTATCAGGTGGTGGCATGCAGTAAGGACTGAAGGTTGATATTTAGTTAAAATGTTGATATTTGGTATGGTACAACTTGTCATTAATACATTTCTATAAAGATACCTTCTGTATGCTGAATACTACCAGAATTGTCTTGCACTGATATTTTTCTGTACATAACTTTCGGAAACCTTATCTTATCATTTTGCTGTCTCAGTTGATTGTATCATGATGGTGACAAGGTATAACTTAGCCATCCATGAATAGTTGTGATTTTTGTGATTCAAAAGTTTCATAACAGTATGGACAAGACAGTGGGTTTGTATTGTATTATGTTTGTGTTGAATAATGCTAGAATGAAATATATCACCTGACAACCATTCAGTTGTTTTGCCAGCTTTCTGCTAAAATTTTGCTTGTAGCTGTAGTACATGGAGAAGTTAGTCAAAGTGTTTTATATTTTAGATTAAAAGAAATCGAAGCTGCTTTCATACTTGTGATGTTTTTGTGCAGCTTTCTGGAGTCTCCTTTACCGTTCTACATTTAATATGACTCATCTGTCTTACCTTCTTTCACCCCAGAATCTACTATTTTTGTATGGTTATGTAATTTTTTTGATAATTATTTGTTGAAAAACACCATTTAATTGCTGTGAAAGGTGTTTGGGCCACAGTCTGTGTTATTATGGAATGGTGTAAGAACCAGACCTGTATTTTGGTAAATAGTAATCCACCAGCTAAAAAAATGTTATTTGGTGGTATTAAAATCTATACACATTGCCAGAGTGGATGTAGATGCTGGAAATTATGTCTTTCCTAATAAATGTTATTTTAAAATAATTGAGCATCCAGCTAGAAATACATAAAATCACAAATCTCACAGAGATTACTCAATTGCTCAATTTAACCAACTCAGACAATTTAACCAACAAGCATATTTGATACGATCTTCCAAATATTGATGTTAATCTTATGCATCTTTCTTGTACATTTTGTCCGTGGTCAATGTAAATGTCAATAGTTATCCAAATATGAACTGAGTAAACAGTTTTCCAAAGGTCTTTAAGAGTCATTTCCCCCTTCAATCTTCATATTGGGAATTTCTGCTTAAGCAAAGCAGTCAGATTTTACATCTTGGGGTTTCTGCCTCCTTGACTTCCTCATTGGCAGACAGCTGCTTCACGTGTGAACTAAACCTAACATTAAGAGAACAAGAGTTCCATGTGCAGATTCTAGTGCCCAACGGTATCAGACTTTTGATTCACCATGGCTGATCAGATGAGTGTCTAATTAAATTTTCATTAAGAAATCACTGATTTTATTAAGTATTGCAGTGTAGTGAATGGATACCAATATAAAATGAAGCAAACTGGGCAGCTTCAAAATTGTAATTAACTTTGTTCAAATGTTTATTTTAAGGAACTGTATATGCATTTGTATGCAAACCCTGTTTTATTTAAAAGGGAGAGGTTATAAAATAAAACAAAAATGCAAATAATAATCCAAGCCAAAAATCCAAATATGAATTAATTTCATTTAAATATGAAGATCAAATAGAAGTAAAGCTAAAGTTTTTATTCCATCTTGGATTTCAAGTGAAATCAAAACAATCTGTACTGGGGTTTTTTCAACATTTCTAGCTAAGACAGGGAACATGGCTTTATTTCTTTTTGTTGCGCTTCACTTCTTAGTAGTACAATCTTAGAATATGGTTCAAGAGATTCTGAATCAAGTTCTTATGTTGTTGGTGATTAAAAGAAACCTCCAATATCACAGAAACTGTGTGGCCACTGTGTGAGGACAGGATGCTGGACTAGGTGGGCCACTGATCTGGCTGAGCAGGCCTCTTCTTTGTTCTTAAGTTTGCATTCATTTGAGCTGAATCTAACAAGCAATGCAGAAGTGTTTGCAGATAATGAACCTGCTGCCTCAGTATGCCAGAGAGTTTTGTTTCGTTGGTAAAAGTGAATGGACAAAACTGATATATCATACACAGTTGTTCAGTGAGCTGAGTGTTTTCAGTGCCTAAAATTTAAATAGCTAAGGGAAGTTCATACTATTGTTCATTATATTTAAAGTTTTACATTAAAAATTCCAAAAGCTACCATACAGTTTTGAACATGCTCAAATATAACATTTAAACCACAGTTAATGTACTTTATTGATTCTTTTTCTAGTTCTACAATATTGTAATTCCTTTAATTTATTTTTTGCCGTCAAGTCACATCTGACTTAAGGTGACCTCTGGTGAGATTTTCAAGGCAAGAGACTAACTGAGCTGGTTTGCCATTTTGCCTGTGTCCACATTATGGTCCTGGTGTTCCTTGGAGGTCTTCCATCCAAAAAGTTGCCATGGCTGACCCTGCTTAGCTTCTGAAATCAGTCTAGCCTGGGCTATCCAGGTCAGGGCAGTTCCCTCGCATGCCCTCTTTTAATTAACTTAATCCCATGCATTTATATTCTGAAGTATGTCCCATTGAGTCTAGATGCATGATTTTATTTGTGTCAGTGTTTGTGCAATATTTATTTCATTTGTCCCCTGCCTTTCTTCCCACTGGGGAACTCAGAGCAACTTGCATTGTTCTCCTTTCCTTCATTTTATCCTCATAGCACCCTGTGAAGTAGATTATGTTTAGGGGTTGCAGCCCTAGATTATACTTCTTTCTCATCCCTTTCTTACTAGGCATGCTTATATTATAGTCTATGGGGTTCAAGAATACCAGGAACGGAACTTCAGGTGTGGTTGAGCTTGCATGGGAGCCAAAAAGTTGTGCTCCACGGGTAGAACTCCTTCAACTTGTGGAATCCACATGCTGGATTCAGCCTTCATAGGGAACAGTAAGGAAGGGAAGAAATGTAGTCTCATTCAGGTCTTTGCAGAAGTATCTAAAAATACACACGTGTATATAAGCGCTTTTTAAAAATAAACAGGAAGCTTTTTATGGCTCTTTCAGTGAAACAAATAATCAGCATCAAGTAAGAGTTTGTTTTAGTGAGATGTATTATATGTTTGTCAGTTCATTTTGAATAGTATCTTGATATTGGCTTTTCAGTTTTAGAGATGGCTTCAAGATCTGAGCCAGGTTTGTGCAGGCATGGTCATGTAATCCTTCCATCTGAAATAATATAGTCCAGACACAGTAATAACTGTACTGCTGTTTGCGAAAACTAGGCCTTCATTTCTGCTGCATCATGGGGTAATATGTTTATTTTTAAATTCTACATGTTGCTGAGCTTATCAGAGCACAGGTTGTCCAGTTTGTTGGATGCCAGTTTAAGGTGCCAGATTACATAATTGCATAGTTGGTGAATTTCAGCAGGTGCTTTGCAACTGGAGGGCTGGAGAATAAAAATATTTTTGTGGTACTCAAGGAGCAGAACATCATAACTCATTGTGGTTGTTATTTTCTTCCCTTCAAAAAGCTTGCTTTTACACGGGATGGACTCTGTGGCTTGTGGAACGAAATGGTGAAAGATGGTGAAATTGTGTATATTGGCTCAGAAATATCCCAAAGTGGTGAAGGTTCTCCACGGAAAGGTAGGCTTCTTTTTCTCTCTACCTCAGTTATAGAGTGGAAGTTTATAGTAATGAAGGAATTGTTTAGTACAGCACATACAAGTGAGTCTAATTTTTCCTTGAGGGTTAATGAATACAGGGGATTCTGTATGATTTACAGTTTACTGGCTTGGATTCACTTCCTTGCAAGTGGAGCAAATTCATAGAAGTGTTTTGTTGCCTGCTCTTTCCATCTGTTGCCCCCGACTGTGACTAGCCCAAGATCACCCAGCTGGCGTGTGTTGGAGTGTACAGGCGAATCTGAATTCCCCAGCTAAGCCTCCACAGCTCAGGTGGCAGAGTGGGGAATCAAACCCGGTACCTCCAGATTAGAGTACACCTGCTCTTAACCACTAGGCCACTGCTGCTCCAGGAAGGTGGTGTTCTGGGAGGTCCCCAACCTTCAGCAATGAATTTTCCAAGAACTGGAAAAGAAAGAGGAAAGGATGTGTGTTAGTGGGATCCTCTTTCTTTCTTTCTTTCTTTCTTTCTTTCTTTCTTTCTTTCTTTCTTTCTTTCTTTCTTTCTTTCTTTCTTTCTTTCTTTCTTTCTTTCTTTCTTTCTCTCTCTTTTTCTCTCTCTCTCTCTCTCTTTCTCTCTCTCTCTCTTTCTTTCTTTCTCTCTCTCTTTCTTTCTTTCTTTCTTTCTTTCTTTCTTTCTTTCTTTCTTTCTTTCTTTCTTTCTTTCTTTCTTTCTTTCTTTCTTTCTTTCTTTCTTTCTTTCTTTCTTTCTTTCTTTCTTTCTTTCTTTCTTTCTTTCTTTCTTTCTTTCTTTCTTTCTTTCTTTCTTTCTTTCTTTCTTATTTAGATTTGTAGACCGCCCCATCCCCAAGGGGCTCTGGGCGGTGCACAACAGTGTCAATATATATACAAGGTATAACAAGGATCACAATAGTGACCACATTTACTAAAATCCATTAAAACAGCGGTCAAAACAATAATAACAGGCGTCCCATAACCCAGTTCATTAAAAACCTCCCCAAAAAGAGGAAACAGCCGGACTCCTCCCTAGGAGTTGTAAAAATAAGGGAGCAAAGGGAGAGCAAAGGGGGACGCCTTGCACGTTTATGATCCCTCTCTCCAGATATCTGCTCCAGGTGGCTCCATTCATGAAAGGGCTTAAACCCAACTTAATTTTTTCTGCACGCTCTGTCAGCCTCTTTGTATAATGACCTTTTAATTTGTCTTTTACTGCTAAATTGCAGTCAGATCTTGATCTTTTTATTTCTGTTTTAATGGTGGTTCTGTGCCTTGTGTATTGATAAATTTTGTCTCACTGAAAAGGTTCATGTTACATATAAATGTGAAAAATGGTTATATTAATACTGATTGCAGAAGGTTTTTTATATATAGAGAGAGAGGGAAGCAGGGAAATACAGAACAAAGGAAAATGATGTATTTTGAGATTTTCATTTGTTTAACTTATTGATTACTTTAAATAAAAGTAAGGATTGGACCGACAATCTGTAGTGGAACTGAGTTCCACCTCCCTCCTGCTATAACCCCTGGTGCCCTCTTAAATGCTGCTTCTCTGATTTAGAGGCCCCCAGTGCTTGATATGATATGGAAGTCTGCAGAAGGTGACTGAAAGCAGCAAAAATCCCAATAACCCCCATCTTTTTGACCCTGCAGCCACCTTTGAAATTCTGGCAAAAAATAGCTCCCATAAAATGACTGTTACAGAAGGTGGAACCAATCATATCCTGTCTTCAGTTACATGGCGAAGTCCTTGTAGTGGCAGCTAGTGCCAAAGCAAAGTTATTGAAGTTTTGCATGGTCAATCAATCTCCAGTGGCTAAGCAGAAGCCTTGCTGGGCAAAAGCCCCACCTGGCCCTGCCCAAAAATACTTGGTTGATGCCAGGAAAGGTATTGGTGGGCACCCACCCATGTTGGGCACCCCTGCTCTAATCCAGTTTATGTAATCCAACTCTGTATATAATCTTGCATAGATATTGAGATGCTTAATCTCTGTGAACTACGTAAAATTTAATGCCAGCCATATAAATTTATGGACTGATGGATCAGTAGTAAAAAACCTCATGTCTCATAAACTAGGAATAACACTAATTTCAATTTGATTTAGCTGAAAAGAATAATCTCTGGACTCCGACAATATAATTTTATTCTAACTATAGCAAGCTTACTAGATCTTTCAGAATCTGGATAAGTTTGCTCTTTTGTAGACAGAAAAGGTGTTTATAAAGCTAAAGGCTGAGATATCAGTCACCAAAACTTTGGTGTACATTGTTGCAATTCTACACCAAAAATTGTTGTACACTGTTGCAGTTTGAAAGAGTAATAGAAATCTCTGGCCCTGAGGAAACGTGGAGGTTCTAATCAGGAATAAAACTTGCTGTAAATAATATTTGGCCCTAATAGGGAGCTGCTACTTAATCTTGTTTAAATATCAAATACTTTTTTACCTTCGCTAATTACATGTGTATTGTTGTTCATTGTTATAGTTTGTTTCTTCATGTGGTCGAATTTCTTTATGGGTGGGATTTTCGAACCTAGTGGATGCTTTGATAATATAATAATAACCCACTTCTAATCTAGTGGATATTAGTGATATTAATACTTCCATCACAATCTAAACTTATCCTAATGTGCAGTTATTTACTCTTAACAGAGATCTGAAAAGGTAAGCTATTTCAAGGTACTCATAGTAGTCAATGCTAGGTTTTATCTTTTGTTTTTGCCCTCCACCTCACATTATATCACAGATTCCTATTGATTTTGCCACTAGTTCTAAAAGTAGTTTGCAGATTACACAGATCTTTTGGCTTTCAGAACATGGCTTAACCATGTTACAGATTTGTAAGTAGAAGGGGTCAGGGAGTTCCTCAGTGAAACAGGAGATGTGGCAGCAAAGTTAGTGTCTTTTTTCTCCTTTTCCCCTCCCCCTTCTTTGAGGGTATCTGAGGACACAGAATGACCTTTTCAGTACTGGGGGTAAGAAATTCTTCGATGCAAAAAAGCTTGCTTTACATAAACAACAGTTTACATGGCTGAATTTGTTCTGTAGATGAAAGCACTGAAGGGCAGACTGGATCAAAAAAAGAAGAACAGAATGACAAAGAGAGAAAAGATGAAGAGGATACTCCATTGCCTACCTATAAAGCCAAATCAATTGTTGAAAGCTGGGTTTGGGGCAGGCAGCCAGGTAATACAATGGTTATTTTTTTTAGATTTTCTTGTTATGGAATACAGTTTTATATTACTTTGTGAGAAGGTAGCCATGTTGATCACATGTCTGAAGAAGTGAGCTTGTGACTCATGAAAGCTGATGTTGAAATAAATATTGTTCATTTTTAAGTTGTTACTGGACCTTTGCTTTGTGTTGTGCAGTGCTGTACCAGATACATTTCTCAGTATGGTCCTCTGTTTCTGTAGAAGTGTTAGATTATGTATTTGAGGATCAGGTCTTGCTGCTGTACAGAAGAGTTGAGAGCTATGAGGATTGTGTACAAAGACTTGCAGATGAAGCGGGGAGTGAGGTGCATGGTATCTCCTTTGGGTGTAGGTTTGTAGGATAGCCTCACCTGTGTAGTTAACAAAACCAAGCCCATAACATTGGTATTGGGCTGTATTGGGGAAGGGTGGTTTTGGTGGTTCAATTAACATGTTTGATATCACTGGCTTAAGAGTGTTGACAGGCATTTTGTATTTTTAAAATTTTTGTCTTGCCTTGCAGCCAAAAGTGGTCTGCAGGAATGAAAAGACAACATTTGTAATTAAAATTAAATGAACTTGTTCATTGTAGAGAGGAATCCCAGCTAAGCTAGATTTAGGCACACTGGCTGCTGTACCCTCTCACTCTGATGCCACGAACAGTTTTAGTTGGAAGCAGATGGGAACTGCTTACTGTCACAAATATTTTTCAGGATTGAGGTGGCATGCTGCTGGTTATAAATCAGCTCAAATACCACTTTTTCAAAGTGCCATGTGCTGTATTTGCTACGTGTATTATGATGACCATTGTCACCTTTGATTGCATATCAGCAGCGTACCTGTGCTCGAGAGCCTTGATTGATTCTGGCTCCCTAGCTAGTCCTCTTCGTACTTGTAGAAATCCTTTTCTCATTCAGACATCACAGTGTTCATTCTGTAGAGCCATAGTGACCCTTCTGGACATTCCACTGTTTGTTCACATTATTAATAGGACTATCTTCTGTAAAACAGCATTCTGACTTCATTGGTCCTAAACCATTTGTCACACTTCTGGATGGACATTTTGAAGCAAGAGGCCAGGAAATAGGTAGTAGAGTATGCTGGGGAAGGGTTGTACAAAACTGGATTATGGTAATGCTTAGAGATGTCCGGTGTATATATATGTAAGAAAAATCTAGTTACTGAGCTGAAAATTCACATCATTAGGTTGGTTAGGATTTGTTTTGAACTGGAATCTAGTGTGCTTGTATTTCCTGAATGCTCTACCCCGAAGAGCATAGTCACAAGACCTGATCGTATGATGAGCACATGATGAACACGTAAGTTTAGTTTAATGACACTTGAATTATGAATACAAGATATACACTTGAGAAATACATGAATTGCCTTTGCTCATTGGGTAGAAACTTTGAGATGATCAGACCATGTTGATAATTGCAGCTGCTGATTAAAGGCAGGGGATCACCATGCTTGTTTTTGTGTGAAATATGGTAGTGTAAATCTTAATGCTTTCTTGCATCTGTGGTATGGAAGGTTTCAAAAGCTTATTTGAAGTTTGCATTTGATTTCTCCAGAGATTTAAAAGCACCTGAAATTAGGAGAGTTAGACATCCTTTCAACAATATGCACATATCTGGTAGAATTTAAAGCTCTTAGGTGACTAACATAAGTAAGCAGCATAAGTTTAGCTTTGCTGTATCAGAACGAAAGCTTTTTATAGTATCCTTCTTGACATAATGGTCAGTGAGAAGTTTTCAGAAGGTCTACAGTGTGGATCGAAGGCCAAAACATCCCCCTGTAGTTGCCCATCAGCAGTTGATAGTCAGAGGCACCCATATAGTCTCTGCACTTGTAGGTTCCATTTAGCCATTAGGGTGACTGATGGATCTGTCCTGCATGAATTTGTCTTATCCTTTTAAAGCCATCTAAGTTAGTGACTAGGAACCTGTAATGCAGAATGGTAAGCCGCAGTTCTGCCGTTTAAATTCTGTGTGTAACCTGAGTTCGATCCCAAGGGAAGTCAGTTTCAGGTAACTGGTACAAGGTTGACTCAACTTTCCATCCTTCCAAGGTCAGTAAAATGAGTACCCAGATTGCTGGGGTAAAGTGTAGATTACCGGGGAAGGCAATGGCGAACCACCCTCTAAACATAGTTGCCTAAAAAATGTCATGAATGTTGTAAACCACTGTAGTCCAAATATAAACACATATTTGGACTACAGTGTAAATCGATAGAAGACATTACTATATTGCCAAACTTGTCTTCAGTTCCTTTCCTGATAATTCCTAATGTAGAATCCACCTTTTTTTGCTGCTGCAGCACAGTAAGTCAACATTTTTGTTGAAATGTCCATCTTAATACTAGGTCAGATCCTGTCGAGTCTATATGTAACCACAGCATTTTTGTTTCAGTATGCAGTTGCTTATACAGCATCTCATTTTCTATTTTGTTGTCGGTGAACTGAGTCTGTAGAGATCCTAGTGGGACATTTTGCTATCTTATTTTTCACCATTCTAAAAATCTGGTGTCGTCTTCACACTTGGTCAGCTCACTGTTTTCCCTCATCAGATCTATAGGAAGAAATAATATCACTCGTGCTAACACCAGTTCCAGGGAACCTCCACTGCTAACTCTTCTACATTGTAGACATTTATTACAACCTTCTGCATTCTGTTGATTATCTGTTTACTAATCCATGAGATAAACTGGTGGATTCCACACAGATAACATATAACAGGTTGCAGTCGTTATAAAGGAACCCATTTTCCTTTTTCCTGTTCACATTCATGCCATGCAGCCGGCTATTGGAGCCCATGGAACCAATCCAGTTTGCTTTTGCGCCTTTGCATTGAGACATTTCTCTATTAAAAACTTTCCTGCAACACGTGCATAGCTGTGCAGGCATTCAGAAATGAACCCCTGCAGCCATGCCACTTGTCCCACAGTATGATTTGCTGCACCTGCAAAGCTGCACATGTGCAACACTCAAAATAAAAAAAGAAAAAGGGATCTCCCTGTAATGGTAGGGTGCAGTAATGAACATGTTGCTGTGGATCGGTCATACTTGCTGTGATGGGGAGAAAACATGCTCGGGGGACTTTGTACGTTGTTGGGCTCTCAGAGAATCTGTTCACAACTTGCTGGGTGACAGAATGGCAGATGGGCGGATTTTCCCTGACACTGGATGGCATGGAACCTAAAATAGACAGGTGGAAGGGAGGGAAATAAAGTGTCTTCTGCCTGTTGTGTTCATGCAGGAGCACCTCCAACCCAGGATTTTGCACAAGGATCACTGGTTTAGCAATTATTTTAAATCCCAGATTGAGGGGAATAAAACAGGCCAAACTCGTTTTGAGAACGGGACCTGTGTGAAGCCCCCCCCCCCCCCCCGTTTATATAATAGCCTGCACCTATTATATTTGGCCTGTCCGGAACCACGCATGACTTACATGTCTCTCTATGAAGCACTGTTCCTGTAGGAACTACTCTGGCTATGCAATTTTACAGGTTAGTTGTATATTTTTCTAATTTGTGACAGTCTGAGTGCTGAGCGACCTGCACAGAATGGCAGGCAGGTGCATATTATCTGACAGTGGATGGGAGGGGGAAAAGTGGTTCCTGCCTGGCTGATTGTGTGGGAGCGGCTCCAACCAGGGATTTTGCAAAAGGATCGCTGGTTTAGTGATTTTCAAAAATCCTGGGTTGAGGGGAATAAAACAGGGCAAACTCATTTGGGGGATGGGACCTGTCTGAAGTCCCCCCCCCCCCAATGGTTTGTATTGCGCCCTATATCTGTTATATTGAATCTGTGCGAAATCCACCACTGTCCTCACCCCATGGCTGCACCTTTACAAGATTTGGTGGCAAATATTTTATCTCTGTAAGATTATCCTAAACAACATACTTAATCACAAAGAACTTCAAAATGTTATGAGGCAGGACTATGGAAGCCATGTGACTCTTCTCCAGGAGGGATTGTTTTTCTGCACGCTGAGTAATTCTTCCTTGAATAACTGTGTGATCCATTTACCTAACAGAGTTTAGGCTAACAATTCCAGATTGCCCATCTACATCCCTTGTTTAAAACTGGCACCATATTAGTTGTTTTCCCATCGTCTGGTAGGGAGGCCAACGTTAGAGATAAATAAAATGTATTCCTTGATAATACTTGTATGCACCCTGTTCACATACATATGCCCAAGGTCTTTCACAGTATAATAAAACAATATAATCCCATAATCAGATAACTAGAACTTTCTATAAAACTGGATAGCCATATAAATCAACTAGATCTGTTGTAGTTTCCCAAACATCATTAATATCAGATCACAGTGTTAAGAGAGCTACAGTTTTGCATTTTAGTTCTTGAAATCAGTGGTCATTGAAAAGAATAACTCTACCTAAGGACCCTTAAGCGTATGCCGTCTGTACCCAGTGACTTGTTAGCTTTTATCAGTTAGACCTAGAACTTCATCTTTAGTCACATCCATTTTACTTGGTCCTTCCAGTGACACCAGTGTGGACGAATGCCCTGTACTGTATTTGTTTAGCTTCTATACATTTTTCTCTACTCTCTTGCAGCAGTTTTCAGTCTTTTCCCATTCAGAGTCTCAAATGTTTTGCTGAAGTGACTTTCTACTCCTGAACTGATTAAAAATAATACTTTGTACCTCTATGGCCTCTTCTGCACATGCAGAATAATGCAGATTCAAGCCACTTTCACAACTGTTTGAAAGTGGATTTTATCCGCACATTAAAATCCAGCTTCAAAATGCATTGAAAGTGGATTGAAAGTGCATTATTCTGCATGCTCCTAACTATTTCGTTTTCATCAGTTTTGTGAGTATATGTATTGCATCATTTTTTAAAAAATGAAAGAGACTTTCAGGATGGCTTACTTCACATTTTTTAGAAAAGGACTTGCTGCTCAGATTAGCAAGGAAGATCTTTGGTTTGGGCATTTTTTTCATTGTGTACATATAATTTGGAGTGTGTGTGTGGGGCCCTTAAGGACAATTTGACTGAGTCAGTTTGGAGAAAGTCCTTGCTGTCAGATTAAATTGCTAATTAGATGTGGACTGGACTGTGTAACTTCCAGGCCCCTAGGAATTCAAATGCAATAAAGGCAAAAAATACATTATGCACCTGTTAGTGGTATTATTTCTTGTGACTCAGCAGCTGATGAAGTATTTGATTTGCAAGGTTGGAGGTGGCTGTCTTTAGGCTATGTAGTGTCTTGTTTCTTGTAGCTGTTAAAGAAATTGTATCAGGAAATCACTTCAGAAGCAATGCTGACTGTGGTTACAACAATTACCGAAGTGGCTTCAGTGAGACATTGTATGCAATTATCTTCGCAGCTATAATAGTATATTTTAAGGCCATCATGAAGCAGCCTATCCAGAAGGTCCCTAGGTTGCTAGTACAGCCTATTAATGGATTTAGACTGCAGTCCTAAGCGCACTTAGAAGTAAATTCCACTGAAATCAATGGCTCTTGCTTTCAAGTAAATGGCTTTTAGGATCATGGTCCAAGTTGAGTGCTGCTTATGTATCCATATATAGTCAATAAAAGCTGCTGCCTAATTACATATTTTTTCTCATTGAAACTTTGATTTCCTATGGAGAATTTATCTTACCCAGGAAGGGGAAGAGTGCATGAGCAACCCTAACAGCCTAATCCAGAGTGCACGGCAGTCGAGGGCAGTGCCGCCTCCACATTGCCCCATGGCCTCCGAAGGGGTTTCAGGTGGCACAGGAATGTCAAAACACAACAACAATGCCCCCTCCCGGATTACCGGGAAAAAAACCTTTGCTCAAAATGACCTTCTGGTGGCATACGTCTGCGACCAGGGAGAGTGGTATTCCCAGGCTGGAAGCCTGGTAGAAGCTGAGTTTAATTGGTTTCATCCCTGGGAATGTCCCTAGCCCACCCCGGGCTGTGTTAGCAGGCCTCATCCGTTAGCTGAGCTGAAGGGCGGTGGGCTCTTGGGTGCCACAGAGCTGCGCAGCACTCATCCATTTGCACGTTTGTCCTCTCCTCCAGCATGTTTACCCCTTCATGCCAGTGGGGTGGGCACCCACATTGGCACAAGTGTGTCCGGCTTCCAAAACTCCACCCTGCCCTGGATTGGGCTGTAAAGTTCTTTTGATGCTTACAGTGAATTTGACAAAAGGAGACATTATTTTCCAACCAAGTGGATTTGTGTCAAAAAAAGTTTTTCTCCTTTGTTATGGTGTGGTGCAGAGATGAAACCTGGAGTCTTCTAGGTGCAAACAGGTAACAGATCTGATAACTAGTGCTTTTGGAAAGCTTGCCCATATTTGTTCCCCATGCTAGGCAGGTCCTGGGTAAAAGTTGGAGCTGTGGCTCTGGCTGGAAAATGGAAGGCGGCATTATCAGCATATTGATTGTGACTTCAGGAGTCCCGAACAGTCTTGCGTATCTCCTAAATGACAATTCTTGATCGGGAAGAAAAATTAAATTGCCTGTAATTTGAATGATGACCTTTGATATTAGTTTGAAATCAAGAATATGCTATGTACTGCATGTCATACTGCATTAGAACAAGAGTTCTTCTGTCACCGCTAAATTCTGCACTATGAATGAGTGTTGGGGGACAATAGTGTATGAGAGAATGGACTGAAGCTAAGTATGTGTGATGTGTGGCATGCATGGGGCTGAAAGTGTGTTGACATAACAGATGGGATGAGATGTACTCAGATGTTAGAGGTGTCGGTTAAAAGCCTGAGATTATAGAAAGGTTATTGTTGGATGTATAATATATAGCAGGCTTTCTAAATGATGGTATGCTTGTGTTGAGAGGGCAAGGGGTGTTAGCACCGATGCAGCTGTTCACACTAGGCCTCAACAAATGCATCTGATGGGCTTCAGTGTTACGAAATGCTGGCATGCAGATGACCATGTGCTACAGTATGTTCCCTAGGGCTTTGGTTTACAAAGTAAAGCGCTATGGTTACAGCCACAAGTAAGCAGACTCTGTTCTGTTAGGTAGCCCTTTATACAGTTACCTTTTGTATTTTAAAATGCCTCTTATAAAAGAGCTGTATCAAATTTATTCATCAACACAGAAAGAAACCCTGGCAAACCTTGTTCTCATGTGCCTCCTAATTTTGCAAATTAGATGGTTGCATATGCTCGTCTCATAAAAGCTGTGATTAATTAAGAGCAAATATGTGGTCTTTCAGGTTAAATTGACCTACTGGGTTTGCTTCATTTGATAGTGGAAGAAAGATGAGGTGTAATGTAGTCGTGCCCGCGGAGTCAGCGTAAGAACGAGACGAGACGCGGAGATATCATCTGGTGGAGAGCGCCAGCAGCGGGAGCGCGGGGGTCCGTGATCCGGGCGACTCTGCCGCGTGCTCGCCCCTGGCACCTTTTATTAGGGTTATCATGGGGGCGTGTAGAAAGGCGGACCGGGGGAAACCGGGAGAGCGGGAGACTGAGAGATCGTCATGTGATGCATGATCTCACCTGGCTGCTACGTGCGGGAGGGAGCATCAGCGTCTGGGTCTAATCCCCACCTGGGGGCAAGGGCCCACTGTCCCTTTGTCTGGGACACCTGGTGGTTGTGAGCCAGGTAGTTCATGACCTATGACTCATCGGGGGATGAGGGGCAGGGGAGCGGTTGCGACCAGAAGATCGTAGGAGCGCCGGCATTCCAGCGCTCTACTTACGGTGCTGCTGGATCAGCGGCTCATCCCTACAGTGTAATGCATAAGGCTTGGAAATATTGAGGCACCAGAGCAGAATTGTTTGTCACCTGAAAAATCCTTGGGGAAAATGAAGAATTTTTGTAGTTGAAAATTTTCATAGTGATAAAGCCTTGTTGAGGAATCACGATCAGTTAATCAGGTTCTTACTTGCTGATATTTCAGCTGTTCTGGATTGAGACTGTGAGGTATGAAGTTGCTTGAAGCTGTTGCTGATATTCACAATCAAATGAGAAGTTTTCCCATGGTTTCAGTTAGCAAGTTCTTCAGTTTTCCTAACAGCAGTCAGGAATACTGAATTTAAGACAGAGTGACTAATGTGGACTGATACTTTTGATGCACACCGATGGCCCAGGTAATACGACTTGAGGGGGAAAGAAACTAAAAGGTGGTGACTGGTCATTTGGAAACCACCTGGAGAAAAAGTGATCCTTCATTTTGCCTTCCTTTCTGAAGCAGTACTAATATTCCGATATTGAGCTGTTTGTGGTGTTTCTGTGTTCAAACTTCTGTTGCAAGCATATTTGGTATGTTTGTGTACTCTGCAATCTTGGGTGCTATTCTGTAGCTTTTAAGGGGAGCTTTGTAAGTTAAAAAATAACTGCACAAAATGAAAGTAATGCTTGCTTGTCAATGCAGATGTGGTCCGTGGGCAGTGTTTACAATGCTGTGTTCAAGGTCCATCAGTGATAAAAATGTGCTGTGTAGTTTTAGACCTCTTCAATCTAGGATGAGTGGGCTACAAGACAGAGAAAAAAAAAGAAAAAACACAAAGAGAAAATACTTTTCTTTGATTCTGTTTTAAGACTTTACAGTGGATTAGGGCAGAGTGAAGCTTTTTTAACATGCAAATCTACATTGAAAACATTTGTCATAGGGACCTTTGTTTGGTTCAGACTGTACCATCTGGGACACATTTCCTCATCAAAGCTTAGTGTAGTAGAAAGATTTAAGGGGACAGAAATTTGACAATAAAATGCCCTCAACCATTGTGACTGCTTTGTTTTGATCAACATGGTCCATACTAGCTTATATATTTTGTTCGGGATGATAGACAAAATCAAATGCTTTCTGTTTCTAGTATAAAGTTTGGGTGTTTCTTAGTAGTGAACTCCTCAATATCTCCCATACCTTTTTGGGGAAAAAACACAGATCGTACAAATAGTTGGAATTTGTATCATACCTGAACGGAAGCTGGAAAGTCTGTGCATCTTTGGCCTACAGTCCTGCTTGCTTCTCTAGTAGTGCAATGCTTCTTGTTCACTAGAGATTAAAAACAGCTCCAAGGCCAAGGTGCAGGGTCATAGGCATTGCAGTGTGCTCTCGAGTGGCAATCACTTGGATCCCTTAGAGCACATGTGTCAAACTCGCAGCCCTCCAGATGTTATGGACTACAGTTCCCATCATTCCCTGCCAGCATGATGCTGGCAGGGGCTGATGTGAACTGTAGACCATAACATCTGGAGGGCCGCAAGTTTGACACCTATGCCTCAGAGTGTTTCAGCAGACTTTCTCATTTCATGCCTTGTAGCCCAAAGTGGCTCCTGAAATTCTGCATTTCTGTAGGCAATTTTGGTCTGTAGTAGAAGGGATTGAGTTGAGACAGTTTTGCTGTATGGTGAAAATGTGTTGGTGTATATATGTTTGTGTGTGATGGAGCACACATGAAAATATTTATACACCAGTTTTCTATACCAAAGAACCTGGTAAATGTTAACTATATGTACCTGTGATTTAAAATCTAATTGAAGTGTGCAGGTGTGTATGTAAAACACAGTCACTTAAAGTTATCAATGTATCAATCAATTAAAGTTATCAATGTATTTGGAATTTATCATGCAAATGTACGGAAATTTTATCCTTATAAAGTTGATTTTGCACATTAAAAAAAAGCATGGTAACAACACTCATTTCAACTTTATGGTACACTGTGGTCCATTATGGATGGGGGAGCTTACCTCGTCTCTGTCCTGTCGTGGCATCAGGTGCGCAACTAAAGCGCTCTTGCTTTTGGTGCGGAGAGCCGAGAGCAAATGCAGGAGGAGCACAACAACTTTTTTGTTTAGCGATACAAGGAAGTTTGCCATGCGCCACTTCCCCTTCACTCACATCAGCACAAGGAAGTTTGACATACCGGGGCTCAGTTGCTTGCGCATGCTAATCGACTACTGTGTTAACGAACAGTATCTCAAGTATTCAGATGTTACTGAATATAGTGGCATTGATGCTTTCCTTTTTTAAAATAAAACATCAGGTTGCTCCAATTGTATTCAGTTTTTAGATAGCTGTGTATATTTTGCTACATATTTTAGATAACTAATCTGTTTTGTTTTGTGTCTTTTTTCAGATGTGAATGAGCTCAAAGAATGCCTTTATGTCCTGGTGAAGGAGCAGCAAGCTCTAGCCAAAAAAACTGCCACCACAACTCTGTCTGCTCTGAGGCTAAAGCAGAGACTTGCTATCTTAGAACGATATTTTATTGCATTAAATAGAACTGTTTTACAAGATAATGTCAAGGTTAAATGGAAAAGCAGCAATGTCCCCCTGCTTGCGGTGGACAAGAAAAGGTATGCAGTCGTGTTCAAGAAAATCTCCCTCTCTTTTAACTATTTGCCCCCAGCATATCCTTTACTCAACATGACTTTTATCGCTAGTGGTGCTCCTGAGCGTGACGATGCACAGCTTCAGTTAATAATCTTTATGTTGTACCAACAAGATTATCAGTGTCTTATATGTATATGTTATGTGCTGTCAAGTTGCTTCTGACTAATGGCAACCCTATGAATCAGTCCTCCTAAACATCCTATTATTTAGCCTTGCTTACGTCTTGCAAACTGTAGCAATAGCAAAAAAAAATGGTGCTAAAACTTGAGTTGGTACAATTGTTTGGTTCTTTTGGCGTATCTGACATGGTGTCTCACATCTGGAGAGTGATTGTATATTTTCATTCAAGAAATAGGTGTATTTCTTTAAATTGATTCTTATTTGTTACAGCCCCAGGCCTGTAGGCAAAGGTGTAGAAGGTCTTGCCCGGGTAGGATCCAGAGCGGCCCTTTCATTTGCATTCGCATTCCTACGTAGAGCTTGGAGATCAGGTACAGGTGAATGATATTGTATATCTGATAGGGCTTATTTGTCTGCCAGTGTAGTAATAGCCATTGTGTGTTTCCCTTCAGCTATTTTAGATCTATAATAGGAATTCTATTAAATAGTTTCTCATTCACTTCTTTTGAAGACATGGCTCTGAGAGGTCATGACTTGTGCTGATGCTGCTTTAAGACTATGAACCAAAGAACCCAGTGGGGTTTGACTTTAAACTGCAAATTTGCACATTTTTGCTAGACCCTTCAGTTGCTATGCCAGTTTGTTGTATGCAGGTAAGCTGAGCTGCTTGCCTGCATACTTGGTTTTGCAAGTTCAATATAATTTTAGGTTTATTCTTATCCGATTTGAGTTAGGCTCCCTTCCCTTCTTCCTCCATTTTATTGGTACGGACAATAGCATTAAGGCCTCCAGGTTTTTCTTTTCTTTTCATTTTATTGATCTATATTATAGCAGTAATATAGCTTTATCATTACCCAAACCCTCAGATCGATTTTGTTTAAATGCCTTTATTTTAAGCTGTACTGTATCTCCTGTAATGTTAAATATTCTAACAGGACTAACACACACAACATTAACGTTAGGTGAGGATGCGGACCTTTGCAGCGAGTTATTACAGGAGTCTCTGGATGCCCTTCGAGCACTGCCAGAAGCATCACTCTTTGATGAAGGAACAGTATCATCCGTGTGGCTGGAAGTTGTGGAGAGAGCAACTAAATTTCTAAGGTCTGTTGTGACTGGGTAAGTTTCTTCTTTAAATATTGCTTGAATGTTGTTTAGACCAAAACTCATGTTTCACATTGATAAATTCCAGTCAATAGTTTCGGTATGATGATGTTTGCTTGAATAATCCTCTAAGCAAAATGAAATTAGATGTTTGTTGTTTTAAAGACAATGAAAAACATGGAAGAACTCTGTATTTTCCTTGTTTTAAATTGCTCAACTTAGATTAATATCTGGAGTCCATATTTTGTAAGTGCAAATCCATGTGAAAGAGTAGTATGTTAAATTAACAATCTGCTCTTGAAAAAAGTTGGGCGAGAACAGTCAACTTGATCTAATGATTGAGATGGATTTGTGCAACAACATTGGGTTATATACTGGTTTTATATAGGATATTAATTGTTTTCTTTTTTCTGTTGTTAAATTAGAGACATCCATGGAACTCCAGGCTCAAAAGGATCAGGAAACATTCCATTGCAAGATCAGCACTTGGCACTTGCTATACTACTGGAATTGGCTGTCCAGAGAGGCACGCTAAGGTAGACTGTGGAAAAAATCTGTCTCTTTTGAGTCTGCTTAGGGCAGTATCAGCATGCCAGTTTTTATCACCTCATTGTTGCAGTCTTGGAGGCAGGGTCTTTAAGATTGCTGTCCATGACAGAGATTGAAAAAGGATTTCTTCAACAGCACACTCAACCTTGGTCTGATTTTTCCCCCCCAGCCAAATGTTATCTGCTGTTATGCTTTTGCTTCAACTCTGGGACAGTGGCACAAGGGAAACAGATAATGAACGATCAGCGCAGGGAACCAGTGCGCCTCTCCTTCCTTTGCTGCAAAGGTTTCAAAATATAATTTGTAATAAGGACGTGAACAATACCGAAGAAGACATTCAGGTGTGTACTTCTGTACTGAGATTAATCGAAACTATGATCCTAAACACACTGGCAGGGGATTTTTTTCATTATGTTGATGGGATGAGCTGTAACAAAATTTGCTTAAGTGAAGATTGTGATACCCAGTGCAAGTTGCAGCTTACTGTATTGTTAACGGTTATGTTGTGTGATGGATCGTCATTGCACTTTGATCATCTGTCTTCTGAGTTCCCAGAATAATAGCGAACAAGTCTGTAGGGTGAGGTTGAAAAGATATACTTTAAATCATGCATTTTTGTGCTTTCTTCCCCTCATGATTATGAAGGACGTGTGTGCAGAGAGTTAGCTTAACATGTGCATTTTTATTGCCAGTTGAAATGAAAACTGAAAACATCTCACTTAACTATTCTGTTAATCAGAGACGGACTTTTTTATGCTGTTCTGTTAATTATCATATCATGTTATGAAGCCTTTTTCACTTTAAAAATTATTAATCTGGAAGTTACTAGCTGTGAGCTGCTGTAGCTTTAATAACTTTGAGATGTAACAGAAGGACATTTTTGGAAGAATGTGAAGTTTCCTTTATACTGTACTGTGGTTTGGGAAGTCTTGCCTGAAATGCTCTTCATATCTTTTTAAGATGTTGGTCTACCCTCTGAGTCCCAATGAAAACTTTCTAAGATACCTAATACTGCCCCAAGACAACGAGCTAGCAATTGATTTAAGACAAACAGCCGTTGTGATTATGGCTCATTTAGATCGTCTGGCAACTCCTTGCATGCCTCCGCAGTGCAGCTCACCTACCTCTCATAAGGTAATGTGCATGAGTTGTGAATTTTTGTGATAGAAGACATAGCATGAAACAGCAGGCACTCTGGGAGTCGCGAAGAATATGGTCTGTGTATCTCGGAACTCTGATTTGTTTATGTGTTTAGAACCACAGATCTTAAGACTGTGTTACAAAGTAATTTTTTTCCATGATTTCCTCACTTTCAGAATTAGTGTATATGGCATGGAGGGCTATATTAATAGTTTGTATCTTTCCATCAACTGTTCCATCAAACTTTTTTTTGTTTTTTGTATGCCTTCCAGTTTTTAGAGGATAACAAGCTATTGAGAAGTAAATTATTTGTCAGATTGACACAAAAAAACCCCATTTTGCTCCATTATGGTCCTACATAATTTTGGTAATCCATTGAATCAAGTGTATTTTACTTTTCTAGCTATATGCATATCCATATCTTGTGTGCCTAAGTAGTTTTGATTGTGTGCAAGAGGCCATATGTTGAAGCACAAACTTGTGGAAACTAAATAACTGTTAATTTAGAACTCACCTGGATATCCTTGCGAAGATTGTTTTATTTTGAGGTGTGTTCTTATACAAGGATTTGCCTTTCAGGGTTCTTTACAAGAAGTCATAGCATGGGGGTTAATAGGATGGAAATATTATGCAAATGTCAGTGGCCCAATTCAGTGTGAAGGACTCGCTAATCTCGGAGTTACACAGATTGCTTGCTCAGAGAAACGCTTTTTAATCTTATCTAGAAATGGGCGCATTTATACACAAACGTATAATAATGATACACTGGTAAGTTATTTCTACTTGTTTTCTAGTATCTTCTTATTGAAACTGTTAACATTGTAACAATTAAAATGTTTGTATTGTATATAATGTATTGAGGCTGTGATAACAAAATGCCTTGTAGTTTGGTAATCTTGTATTCATATCTGTTCTGTTATGTATTGTTTCAGTAAATTAGTTGGTGAGTTACATTCTGAATTGCTCTGTATTGTTTCTACCTCCTTAATATATTATTAGAAATGATTGTTTGGGCTAGTAGAAGTGGTTGATTTATATTTCCAGTACACTGTTAGTGGAAAATGTTTAACTATTCATTAATTTACTTAAAATTAATACTTATTTACTTAAAATATGTTTTTTGGGGTCATGGCCTAGAATTTCTTTAAAGAAATAGACTTTCCTTTTGTTTATCTCCTTTACATATACATAATGTTCTGACTGAGGTATGTTGTATATTTTACACCTGCAGGTTCCACAATTGGTGCAAAGTCTTGCTTCCAGAAATATTGTGAAGATTGCAGCACATTCAGATGGTAACCACTACCTTGCACTGGCAGCAACAGGAGAAGTTTTCTCTTGGGGTTGTGGCGATGGTGGGCGATTGGGCCATGGAGATACCGTGTATGTGTACTAAAGTATTGCTGACTGCTAACACAACTTGTTTCCCAGAAATTTAGATGCCAGTTAACAAGATTTTTGTTGTTTTAAAAATTAGGACTGTCTGTAATCATTTACAAACATAATAATCAGTGTAGATAAAAATATCACGTTTGTGTGTAGTCACTGGTCCACCTCTGATTGAGATTAGAGAAGTGAGCCTGAATATTCACAGAAGGCTGGGTAGGGGCTTGGTTTCCGTGTCCCCTGTGCAATGCACAGGGCTCCAGATATGATCAACTCTGCTTTATTACCAAGATTGCTATTAATATTTCTTCCCATGAAGAGGAAGCTGCTTGGTGCCCTCTCACTGTTCTGTGTCAGGTTTGCCTTAGCCTCCACCCCATAGTTCCTGTCTTTAAAGTGCTCCCCAATACTTGAGGTCCTCTGGGATACCAAGGGTAGTTCCCCCTTTCTTTGCCAGTACTTTCCCCACCAGCCTAAGGGCATACCTTCTCTGCTCAGGGCCACAGCTGCACCCACCAACCAGCTTCATCCCGCTGGCTTAACCCTTGTGCAGCCACTGCTACTTTGCCCTCTTCCCATCAATGGACCATGTAGGTGTCTTCCCTTGCCACACTATGTTATAAAAAGAGGAGACTTTTGTACTTTGAACAGTGAAATATGTGCTTTCTGGTAATCTGTCCTAGTGTGTACAAAAAATTATTTCAGTTTTGTTTTTAAAAATAAGTGATTCTGTCATATTGCTTATGAGCGGATGTCTGATCACTTTTGAAACATTCATACATTTTTCCTTTTCTGAATAGACCTTTAGAAGAGCCGAAGATTATTTCTGCTTTGTCTGGGAAGCAGGCCGGGAAACATGTTGTACATATTGCCTGTGGAAGCACATACAGTGCGGCCGTTACTGCTGAAGGAGAGTTATATACATGGGGTCGCGGGAACTATGGTAGATTGGGCCATGGTACGTTCGCGTTGGTTCCCTAACAGTGTTATGAAGTTATAGATCTTAAACCTGGCTCAGAATAACTTGAACAAAGGTATATAATGTATATTTTTGTTTTTGTTTGGTCTGAAGGTTCTAGTGAAGATCAGACGATCCCCATGTTAGTTACAGGACTGAAAGGACTAAAGGTCATCGATGTGGCCTGTGGGAGTGGTGATGCCCAGACTCTTGCGGTGACTGAAAACGGTTAGTGGCCTAACCAGAAACATAATTTGTATGAAATTTTGGGAGCCAGTCCAGGCGGACACAATTGAGAATCAGTTACAGGAGAATTCCATAATATATTGAACATTCTGGTTTGGTTCTAAAATATTCTGGATGTCAGTGGAAGACACTTCTGCTCCTGTCAGAGTGGCTGGGAAGAAGGTGGGGAAGGGGAGAATGGTGCAGTTAAGGCAGATCTCACCTGCAGCTGTAGCTTTCCACATTGCATTCAGTTCTTATGATCTTACGGATCTGTGGGTCAATCAGATATGTGTGGTGGAGCAATCGCAGCATATTGTGTTTTCCATTAAGTACCTATGATTTAAATAATTCAACTACTCACTTGTGGAAAACTCATTTATGAACATTTCTTTTAACAAAAAGTGGTAGAAAAATTGCTGAAGTTGTAGCCACCCCAGTTTTTGTAGTTGAACTGTCCTTTGTACATTTTTGGCTCTAGGGGTCTAGTACATTCCCCCCCCCCCCCCCCACACACACAGATTTTAATTTGTTCCTATAACTTTATTATGCTACGTTTTTAAACAATATTACTGTCACTTCTGATTAAGTATCTGCTCTTTCCAGGTCAGGTGTGGTCTTGGGGAGATGGAGATTACGGGAAATTGGGAAGAGGTGGTAGCGATGGCTGCAAGACTCCCAAATTGATTGAAAAACTGCAAGACTTGGATGTTGTTAAAGTACGTTGTGGGAGTCAGTTTTCAGTGGCTCTGACAAAAGATGGACAGGTCTACTCCTGGGGAAAGGGTGACAATCAGAGGCTTGGGCATGGAACAGAAGAACATGTTCGATATCCCAAACTGCTTGAAGGTTTACAAGGTAGGTGAAAAGATGTCTTGTTTGTGGTGGAACAAACTCAAGTGTAACTTTTTTGCTTTGCTAAACAGTTCAAGGGCAGAAATTAAAGTAATCTGCCATTAGCAGCAGCAGTGGCATAGTGGTTAGGAGCAGGCATATTCTAATCTGGAGGAGCCGGGTTTGATTCCCCGCTCTTCTGCCTGATCTGTGGAGGCTTATCTGGGGAATTCAGATTAGCCTGTGCACTCCCACACACACCAGCCTTGGGCTAGTCACAGTTCTTCTGAGCTCTCTCAGCCCCATCTACCTCACAGGATGTTTGTTTTGGGGGGTGAGGGGTGGGGAGGGAAAGGAGTTTGTAAGTCCCTTTGAGTCTCCTGTAGGAGAGAAAGGGAGGAATATAAATCCAACTCTTCTTCTTCATTATAACTTGGTTGTCAGATGTGGTTTTAATATTGCCTATTGCCATCATTTGTATATGACACATGTTTTTTATTTCTTCCAGGGAAAAAGGTAATAGACGTAGCAGCTGGATCTACACATTGTTCAGCACTCACAGAAGATAGCGAAGTATACAGCTGGGGTAGCAATGATCAGTGCCAACATTTTGACACCCTGCGGATCACCAAACCTGAGCCTGCTGCTCTTCCTGGACTAGATTCCAAGCACATTGTTGGTATTGCTTGTGGGCCAGCTCAGGTAGGCGTCTGCTTAGCATTCATATACCTGTTGGGACTGACAATATTTTCCACTGTATTGCAGCATGTTGGGATGGATCACTAAGGGACTCTGCCAATTCAGTCCTAAGCAGAATTTCACCCTTTTATGTACATTGAGGTCAGGGGGCTTAGAAAGGTGTTATTCAGTGTAGCTCTGCACTCCCAAGTTTCTGGTATGTCTATATTATATGTATTTTAATATTAGATATTCTGACTCATTAATTTTATTTGCATATTAATTTATATGTGCTTGTTCTGTAGTCATATCTTGTGCCTGTGTGTTCTACTTTTCTTCTGGGTCTGTTTTAAATATTGGTGCTTTTTTTGGAATATTCTTTTATATTATTTTGAGAACATTGAGGATTTAGTTAGGACATAGACGATCAATTGAGGTTGAAAATACACGTCATGCTAAGTTGAAAGTTGCAAGAATGTTTCTTTTTTAACTGAAGGTACCGTTTTGTATAATTTATTTTACTCCTTATGTATCCTGCCTTTCTCCCCTTAGAGACCCAAAGCAGCTAGTGTTGTTTTTCTCTCCCCTATTATCCTCGCAACAATCCTGTGAAATAAATTAGGCTGAGTAGGTGACTGGCCCAAGGTCACCCAACAAACCTCCATGGATGGGGAGTTGGATCTGGGTCTCCCACATCCTAGTCTGACATTGTAGCCATTATTCCACACATGCTGCCATATAAAACTATTCGAGTGCCCTTGTGGGTGTCAAATGACCTTTCTTTCTGGACTGATGTTTTTGCTGCAGTTGTCTTGGTGAGTGGCAGAAAAAACCTTCCCAAAAAGGTTCATGTGATTCGGCCTTATTTGAGGCAAGCCAGCATATGACTTTTGTCCCCCAAGCATAAGACCTGTGGAGTTGGGGAGAACTTGTGCTTTTTGGGAAACTGTTCTGACTTGCGAGCCCAGCAGTGGAAAGAGGTGATCCTGCCCTTGAACAAGCTGGTTGAGGAAGAGGTGTGGAATGTTAGCCATCTCTCCGATAATTTTTGCCCACTTGCAGGGAGTTTACCTAAGCTGGGTGACTTTCCACACCTGTTTGCTTGTTATGGAAATGTTAGCTGTTAGGGGAGGTATGGTTGATCATGGCGACTGGAATCGTGTGTTTTAAAACTTTCTTGCAACAATATTTTAATTAATTCAAGATTTTTCTTTTATTTCATATACTTACTGATTTTTGAGTTCTTTCTTCCAGAGCTTTGCCTGGTCCTCTTGTTCAGAATGGTCTATTGGTTTGCGTGTGCCTTTTGTGGTAGATGTTTGTCCGATGACATTTGAACAACTGGATCTCTTACTGAGACAAGTGACGGAAGGAATGGATGGCGCTTCTGACTGGCCACCTCCACAGGAGAAAGAATGTATGGCTGTGGCTACCCTTAACCTTCTAAGGCTACAGGTAGGTTGCGTTTCACTGAGTTGAAAGATTCCTTTATAAAATCAGACCCAAATTATTTGGAAAATAGCCCTGGTTTTTAAATATACCACATTCGTTATATTCTCTATAATTATTGTAAATATGCTTTTGAAAATGCTTTACAATCCTTATCACTTGTCTCCTGCAAACTCGCTCAGTGAGATCATTAACACCTCTTTTACAGTGTACCTAATAGTGAGATCATCCCATAGTCAGCCAGGAATGAATTCCAGACATGGTGTTTGAATCTAACTTTACCGAAACCAACCATGTCCTTACTACTTTGAGATATTCTGCACTGATGAACAATTAAAATAACATACTGTGACAGCAAGCTGTTAATATCCTACAGCTTTATGGGTCTCTCTGTGGATACTGTGAAATAACAGACTTGATCTGTTTTGGCTGACTTGGTTTCATTTTTACTACGATCCAGTTAACCTTTCTGTTTTTGTCTTTCAGCTTCATGCTGCAATAAGTCACCAAGTAGACCCAGAGTGTCTTGGTTTGGGATTAGGTAGTGTTCTGCTGAACAGCTTAAAACAGACAGTGGTAACTTTAGCCAGTAATGCTGGCGTTCTGAACACTGTTCAGTCATCTGCCCAGGCAGTGTTGCAGAGCGGATGGTCTGTGTTGCTCCCAACTGCCGAGGAAAGAGCAAGGGCTCTATCAGCACTTTTACCTAGCGCAGGTATGTTTCTGGGGAGCAACTGTAAATTGTGTAAGGATGGTAATGCTTATGTGCAAGCCTTTGTTGGGTTTCCAGACAAATAACTTGTTTTGTACGTTTTCAGTTTCAGGGAATGAAACAAATGTAAGTCCCGGTCGTAGATTTATGATTGATCTGTTGGTTGGAAGCTTGATGGCTGATGGAGGCCTTGAGTCTGCGCTGAATGCTGCTATCACTGCAGAAATCCAGGTATATTTTTTACGGTGTATTGGTACAGAAACAGAAAAACGTAATGGTTGGCAACATCCATTAAGTAAGTTTGTTGCAAATGAACCTCATTTAGTGGTAAAAGTTGGCACAAAAATATAGTTCCTTTGCAGCATGACTGGGCTAGCCATATAGTGTATTAATATGTGTAGGAGGATTGGATTCTCTCGGTGTGGAATTCATCATGGTTTAGAACTCTGTGTCACTACATGTTAAACTCTTCAAAATTTACACTGACTGGGGGTGGCCAGCGGTGGACATTTACTGCATGTGTTGACTATGGAAACAAATGTTTGGGTCCTAACTAAATTTAGAGCTGGTTCAGAGCACTTATGTGGACCAAAATGGGTTAGTTTTCCTTCCCTTTGCTTTGTATTGTTTCTGGAGTTGCTTTGACCCCAAAGATAGGATTCCACAGGTGTGGTAATCTGTAATAGAAGTTGGGAGATGATATAGTTTCCTTACACATCCTGCTGTTTTTGGGTTGCATAGGATCCAAGCCAGTGACTTGAATCCACCAGTGTATTTCTGCACATAGAAGGATTTCGACCTCCAGACTGCAGCTTTCTTTCTCATTTTGTGGTGCAGCCCAAAATACTCCGACGAATAGCATTGGGGGAGTTTCAGGCTACAGCAGGAGAGGAGAGATGGGAAAGTCATGCTTTGTGGGTAGAGATTCGTTTGACTACAGAAACTGTCAGGTGGATCCAATCCAAAATCTGAAGTGACTTAGGAACCATTAATGCTGTCTTATCTGGCTAAACATTATAAATCTAATTCAGTGCCCAATTCCATCAAACTGTATGCAAAAATAAAGTAAATGTTAACTAAAAACTTTAAATTTTGTAGGACATAGAGGCCAAAAAAGAAGCCCAGAAAGAGAAAGAAATTGATGAGCAGGAAGCAAATGCATCATCACTTCACAGGAGCAGAACACCTTTGGACAAAGACCTTATTAATACTGGGATTTATGAATCTGCAGGAAAACAAAGTTTACCTCTAGTTCAACTAATCCAGCAATTATTAAGGTAGCTTTAACCAAGACTGTGCCTGAACTTTGTTGTCTTTCTTTCATTTTATCTGACTTTGTATTTTGTTTTGTGTTTTACTCCTTTGCCTTTTTGAACTTTTGATGGATAGTAATTAAGACACAAGAGGTGCACCTGGAATTGGTGGTGAACCTATGGCACCCAGATGTTCATGGACTACAATTCCCATCAGCCCCTGCCAGCATGGCCAATTAGTCATGCTGGCAGGAACTGATGGGAATTGTAGTCCATGAAGTTCTGGAGTGTCATAGGTTCACCACTATGGCTCTAGGGCCGTGGTGGCGAACCTTTGGCACTCCAGATGTTATGGACTACAATTCCCATCAACCCTTGCCAGCATGGTCAACTGGCCATGCTGGCAGGGGCTGATGGGAATTGTAGTCCATAACATCTGGAGTGCCAAAGGTTCGCCACCACTGCTCTAGAGTATGCATGTATGAGCACATCTGTTCAAGGAGCCATGTTTCAAGTTGCAAACTTGTGTGAGAAAAGTTCCTCATGGTGATGGTAGAGATGGTATGGAACACTGCAAAGAAATTAGATTTCTCAGAGCAAACCCATAAGTGGAACCCACCACATACTAGTATAAATGGTACTAGCAGCGTCTTAATACTTAACGTCAGATAAATGAACAATGTGACTAACAGTGCAGGCCCATGGAGAGTTACTCCAGTTTAATTTGATTGTTGTATGTCTCATGAACTGTAAGTATAGGAAATAGTTTGTTGCATTAACTGGTTAAAATTTGGAAATGTATTTTTCATTGTTTTTACCTATTCCATTTTTTCATCTTGAAGTACAAAGGTAAAAAAGAGATTACGGTTTAGTAGTTCTAAAATAATTGGTATGAATTGTGTATTTTTGCTAATTTTTGGAATGTTATTCCTCAGTAAGAATAGTCCTCTATCCACTATGATAGTTTACCTAAGGGGTAGTGACAGAAGTCTGTTTTGTTTTGGTACAACTCTTTCAACTCATAAAGAATTATGTAAAATGTTTTGAATTATGTAATGTTGAAGGCTTTCACGGCCGGAATCACTTGGGTGCTGTGTGGTTTTCGGGCTGTATGGCTGTGTTCTAGCAGCATTCTCTCTTGACGTTTCGCCTGCATCTGTGGCTGGCATCTTCAGAGGATCTGATGTGGGAAAGCAAGTGGAGTATATATATATCTGTTGGAGTGTTTTGGGTGGGTGAAGAAACATTGTCTGTGAGTAACAAAGACGACAACCAGGTCAATAGTTGAGGGCATCTGAATAGAAGTATGAGTAACAATGAAGTCTATAGCATGGGAGTAACAATGGAGATAGCAAGGTCACTGGTGGGAGCATCTGAATAGAAGTATCCTGGCCTTTGTTTCTTTTGTCTATAATCATCCTGTGTTTGTGTGGAGCTGGTTAGACACTGTCTTGACTCTAGTATTTTTCAACACTGGCAGCCACATGAACAAAGATGTATGGTAAGAACACTTTCCCTCTAGATGGCTCTTTATCTTTGTTCATGTGGCTTGTTCTTGGTCTTGCAGCCCTTCTGATGTCCGTATTAGAGTAACCAAGATAAAGAGCCATCTAGAGAAAAAGTGTTCTTACCATACATCAAGGGAACCACTGACCGCATAGGAAAACTGATGAAGAAGCATAACCTACAAACAATCTACAGACCCACTAAGAAAATTCAACAGATGCTACGTTCATCAAAGGATAAGAGGGATCCTCTAGCTACTGCAGGAGTCTACCGCATACCATGCAGCTGTGGACAAGTCTACATAGGAACCACCAAACGCAGCGCGCAGACACATATCAAAGAACACGAAAGGCACTGCAGACTATTTCAGCCAGAAAAATCAGCAATAGCAGAACACATGATAAACCAACCTGGACATAGAATATTATTTGAAAAAAACAGAAATTCTGGACCACTCTGAAAGCCACTACGTCAGACTACACAGAGAAGCCATTGAAATCCATAAGCACATGGACAATTTTAACAGAAAGGAAGAAACTATGAAAATGAACAGAACTTGGCTGCCAGTGTTGAAAAATACTAGAGTCAAGACAAAAGAAACAAAGGCCAGGATACTTCTATTCAGATGCTCCCACCAGTGACCTTGCTATCTCCATTGTTACTCCCATGCTATAGACTTCATACTTCTATTCAGATGCCCTCAACTATTGACCTGGTTGTCGTCTTTGTTACTCACAGACAATGTTTCTTCACCCACCCAAAACACTCCAACAGATATATATATACTCCACTTGCTTTCCCACATCAGATCCTCTGAAGATGCCAGCCACAGATGCAGGCGAAACGTCAGGAGAGAATGCTGCTAGAACACGGCCATACAGCCTGGAAACCACACAGCACCCAAAAGTTTTGAATTATATTTCATAAAACTCTTAATTTTGTTAAAATCTGGGCTGTCTTTAAAATTACTCTCTCATAATTTACATCAAATGTAGATCCGGAGAGTCAGTAGTATGCTTAGGAATAATTTTGGCTTGTATTTTTTAATAGCCAGATATTCCTAAACTGTATGAAAACCTGGTTTTGAAACTGAAAGGACTGTCAGAAGTAGTCTATGATATGACTAGAGAGAAAGCAAGTTTGATGTCACCTTAGGCAAAGTGAAGCTGTTAATCTTAAAGTAGCTCTTTGGTCAGGATCCAGTGTCTTTTAAAAAAAATTCATTCATTCATTCATTCATTCATTCATTCATTCATTCATTCATTCATTCTGGGAGCAGTCCATCAAGTCACAACTGACTTATGGCAACCCATAGAGTTTTCAAGGCAAGAGATGTTTGGAGGTGGTTTGCCATTGCCTCCTTCCTGTCATGCCCCTGGTATCCCTTGGAGGTTTCTCATCCAAATAGAAGCCAGCATTGGGGCTGAGAGTGTGTGACTGCCCTGAGGTCACTCAGCAAGTTTCCATGGCAGAGTGAGGACTTGAACCTGAGTTTCCAAGAGCCTAGTCTGGCATTTTAACCACTGTGCCATGTTTGTTCCCTTAAATATCTTAAAGTTCCTCAATTGGATATTTTTTGTACCCCACCTCAGGTATCCAACACTGCTGTAAAATTGTAAGAATATTTCAAAACATTTCAGAGTGGTACTTTTCTAGCCTTTTATGTAGTCAATCCTGGTGTAAGGGCAGAAAGAATTGCATTTTATGGAGAAGTCTGTCTTTGGATACCAATCTTGATCCTCATTGATCTGAGATTGTAAATGCCTTAGCAGACCAGGTGCTTGGGAACAACAGCAGCAGCAGGCCATTGCTTTCACATCCTGCATGTGAGCTCCCAAAGGCATCTGGTGGGCCACTGCAAGTAGCAGAGTGCTGGACTAGATGGACTCTGATCTGATCCAGCAGGCTTGTTCTTATAAGATCTATATAATGAACAGGGCTGGATTTGCAATCGTTACCAGAATGTTTGTACTTTCTGACTAGGAAGAAAAGGTCCAACAAAAGCTTAATTAGTGTTCAGCTGGCTATGTCTTAGTTTAATTGAGAGAGGTTTAAAAATATTGTCTATGAAATTTCAATCCCATCAGGAACATTGCTTCACAAACAATATCTAAGCTTAAAGATGTGGCCCGTCGCATTTCTTCCTGCTTGGAGCATGAACATTGCAATAAGGAAAGATCTGCATCTTTGGACTTGCTGCTGCGTTTTCAGCGCTTGCTTGTTAGTAAACTGTATCCAGGAGACGGTGTTGGTCAGATCCCTGTTACTTACAGTAAGACATAAATTTCTAACATGCTGCATTTAAAAAAATACTTTTTTGTGTGTGCGCCTCCCCCTGGTCAGTGCCACAGGGGTATGTGTGTGCCTTGGTTCTGCCTCTAGTTCCCCATCCTGTGAGTTGGCCTGAGAAGCGGAGCTGGAGGTCACTCCTGGTGGTTTGATTCCTCAGTTCTACAGGAATCTAGCCAACAACTTCTTCCCTAGCCTCTTGGCCCTCCCTTTCTTATGGGGTTTGCTCCACCGCTGTCATCCAGTCAACCAACCTGCAGCCCTGCACCTTTGCCTAGCTCTGCCTTCTATTCCCTGAGAAGCTACACTAGCTATCCATCCACACCCTCCCTGCCATAGACCTTCTGCTGGCCCCTCTCCCCAGCCTGTTTCAGATGTTCAGGCCTGCGCCCCCTATGGCTGCAAGCCGGTTGAGCCTGGGATGGTCAGTTCTGTGGTATGGCATCTCTCCCTGGCCCAGTGCTGCTTTGAGGAGGCCCCTGGGTTGTTTCTCCCCTGCCTGGCTCCCCCAATTGGCCCTCCGGTGGTTCAGCTGGGCAAACAGTTCTTTCGGACAAAACGAGTCAGCCTGCCGCACTGTAAGGTCCAGGCAGCATTCCTGTTGCTGCTGCTGCTCCATTTTGTGCCCTGAGCCCACCTTCTTCTTCTGGCCTTCTGCCTTCTCGCCAGATGCTGTGTGAGTGCTGCTTCTGGGTTCTTGGGAGAGTGGGTTGCCTGGGTGGCAGGGAGGAGGATCCACAGGGAGACCCACAGGGGTGTGACTGCCATGTCCTGGGTGACTTTTGGAGCATCTGCCACCATTCCAGGACACCTTGTTGATTAGGAAAACTAGTTAAATGGTGCTTTCCTCTGAATTTTAAATATGGTTAAATGCTGCATTTCTGAAATTAGCAATCTCCCTTTGTGCTTTCTGACAGGTCCTGAGCTTCTTGGAGTTGGTTCTCTGCTGAAGAAATACACAGCCCTTCTGTGTACACACATTGGAGACATACTGCCTGTAGCAACTAGCATTGCATCCACTACTCATAGGCATTTTGCAGAAGTATCTCGTGTTGTGGATGGAGACCTAACAGGTATAATTTTGTCATGTTCAGTAATGAGCGCGTAATAGAGAGATTGAAAGGGTAATGTGTAATGAGAATGCATATACTGGTTACTTCACCTTTATGCAGAACATTTTGTTTTCCTTTAGGTGTACTCCTGCCAGAGTTAGTAGTATCTATTGTACTCCTCCTCAGTAAAAATGCTGGCCTAATACAGGAAGCTGGTGCAATTCCTTTGCTGGCTGGCCTGTTAGAACATCTGGATAGATTTAATCATTTGGCTCCTGGAAAAGAGAGAGATGACAATGAAGACTTAGCTTGGCCTGGAATTATGGGTATGTTCTTACATGACAATACACATAACAGTTGCTAATACTTTAGCAGAAATTTTATCATATCTTCATATTTTTTCAAGTGTGTAGACTAAGAATTTAAGACTACAAAACCTTGTCGCAAAAAAACCCAGTTATTATATGTTGTTAGCCAGCTTGAGTCTGGCTTGGCTGGGAAAGAGTGGGGGTCCAAATCAAAACAAATATTTGTTGAAAGTCTCACGTTGTGTTGTGAACCATAAAAGTGATGATATTTTCTTTCAACTGTTAGGGTCATTCTTTACAGGACAGAATTGCAGAAATAACGAGGAAGTTACACTTATACGGAAAGCTGATCTGGAGAACCACAATAAAGATGGAGGTTTTTGGACTGTGATCGATGGCAAAGTATATGATATAAAGGATTTCCAAACTCAGTCGTTAACTGGGAGCAGCATCCTTGGTGAGTGTCATTTCACTAACAAACAGCTATGAAGGACCTTTGCTGGAATGTTTCCTGTCAGTTGCCTGTGGAATGATATTTTTTTTCTCCTTTAGCTCAGTTTGCAGGAGAGGATCCTGTTGTTGCTTTGGAAGCTGCTTTGCAATTTGATGATACAAGAGAATCAATGCATGCCTTCTGTGTTGGCCAGTATATGGAGGTAAAGCTTAAGGAAAGCAGTTTCCTGTTGTTTTTGTAAGTTTTTTTGGTCTTGAAGAATGCTGACACAAATGTTACAGGGTGACCTGTCTGTTTTGTTGTACAAGGGCGTTGTAAAGTTCTCATTAGATTAAGGAACTGATGCAAGTGTGTGTGAGGGTGTGCATTAAAGAAAATGTCTGCTTTGATGCACAGGCTGTTGAAAGATCTTGCGTTTGTGGCAGATAATATCTTCTGGGGCCTGCACTCTCCGTTGGGATTTTGGCATCATGTGCTGCTCCTGCAATATCCTAAGGATATTGATTTTCATTTTTAAAGCAGATTCTGAAGTGTTTACTTCGAGCTAAGAATCTAAAAACCTGTGTTTTTAATATCTTGTTCTTTCACTGGAGTGGGTAGCCTGTATATTAAATGCAATCAATCAATCAATCAATCAATCAATCAATCAATCAATCAATCAATCAAACTATAACTGTGGGGAATGACTTTTCATAGTACAACTATCAGCTGCTCTTTGTGGCCTTTACTAACCTTTTCTGCAGCTATCTTTCCTATCCCCAATTAATTCCAAAGTCCCTGACAATGTTTATTTGATAATCAGAGCCAGCATGGTTTATTTGATAATCAGAGCCAGTGGTTAAGAGAAGTGGACTGTAATCTGAAGGGCCATGTTCAGTTCTCCACTCCTCCACATGAAGCCTGATGGGTGACCTTGGGCTAGTCACAGTTCCCTCAGAATTCTCTCAGACCCACCTACCTCACAAAGTGTTGTGGGAAGAGGGAAAAATTGTGATTGTAAGTCACTTTGAGACGCCTTTGGTAGAGAAAAGTGGGTTATAACAATCTACTTATCTTCTTCGTTACAGAACTTCTTACAAACAGGCCAGGGATGGGTGGGTGGAGAGGAGAGGAATGCAAAAGAATCTCAGGCAAATAAAATTCAGTTCTTGCTGGTCATTAACAGCGTTTGATGGGTTGGGGAGACTTGGTTTTAATCTTAAGTGTGATGTCTCTTCCATTATAGCCTGACCAGGAAGTAATCACGACACCAGATATCGGTAGTCTGTCGTCACCTCTCATAGATACCGAAAGAAACTTAGGGCAGCTTCTTGGACTGCATGCTTCCTATCTTGCAATGAGTACACCCCTTTCACCAGTGGAGGTTGAATGTGCCAGTAAGTATATAGTTACTTATAATGACATATATATTTAACAAATGTGAAATTTGGAAATATGGTGGGATGTCACTAGTAACTGCAACCCCTGATAAAGGTAACTTCACATAATTTCTGTGAGCAAATATGATACTTTAGAACAGACCAAGTATGTTACAGTAATTTTGTATAAAGTTTTGATTGTGCGGGGGGATCACTGCAGATTTGAGCAGTGAAGTCAAAACAGAGAAGCTGGGATCAGTTAACCTTGAACAAGTTAAATTCTTCATGAAACCTTTGGGTATAATGGTAGTTTTGACCTTGGAACTTAATGATGCAGTTTTGCATAAAATTTGCCATCCTAGAAAATAATTGCCATGTTGCACATTGTCTCATATCCATGACAAAAGCATTTTGTGTGGGAAACCGAAGGAATCATCAATGCCTGAATGTTTAAATTCAGGGCTGAGTAAAAGAGTAATAAAGGGATAAGATCCTAGATGTGGATTAAAGCAGGCATCCTTGTTAAGGGTAGTGCAGTGGGGGCTACAGTTTTACTTGTAGACTGCACACTTTTTATGGATCTTTAATATCTGTAGATTAAAACAAAGTGACCTTAGATATTAGAGCTGGGATAAATTCCTGCTCGAGAGTCTGGAGAGCTACTGCCATCACAGTAGATTGCAGTGGGCTAGTTTGGACCAGTAGTCTAACCCAGTATAATAAATTATTATTTTAAATGAGCTGAGAAACAAATTATGTAAAATATTTTATTTTTCTGCAAAAGCCACAGATGTAAAGATCTCTGGTGGACTTTTGTAAAAATGTTTGTGTTGGTCTTGAATGTAACTTTGTTGAAGACACCCCATTATTTTTTCTATAGTCAAGTGCCTTTTTAAACTGAGATTGGTATTGTTACCTGTGTAGCAGGTTGGCATTGCTAAGCAGTACGATCAATATACTTCCATTCCTTTTTGTAGAATGGCTGAAGTCTTCTATTTTCTCTGGAGGCTTGCAAACTAGTCAAATACATTACAGTTACAATGAGGAAAAGGATGAAGACCACTGCAGCTGTCCTGGTAATACCACCCCTAATAAATCAAAGCTGTATTCTCATCGACTAACCATGAGTGACCACTCGCAACCATTTCTGCAAGCTATAGCAGACAACAGTATCCAGGATCACACCGTGAAGGTAATATTAAGGACGGCGGGGGGCAGACAGGGGACTCTTCCCTTCCCTTGCTGTGGCCGTGGCTACTTACCTAAAAAGTGGTGCCATTCAGCCAGTGGGAATTTTGCTATCTGAAAATTAGAAGAATGCATCAGCTTGTTGAGCACAGTGGAGATGATCTCCAGACTACTTTTCAGGGTCCAAAGAGGAAGTTGATTACAGGGTATCACTTTTTTTTTAATGTGGGCAAGGGAGGGTTAGGAGCTGTCACTCCCACAATAACGGGGGAACAGAAAAGTGGTATAGTCAGTCTTCTGTGTGTGTTTACATCCAGGACCTATAATAATCAGCAGTGTTGACATTCAGGACCTATGTTAACCAGCAGTGGTGTTCCATAGGGAAGTTGTATGGTTTGTTGCGTGAGTGGTCTGATCTTTGAGAAGCCCTCCCTTCTGCCAATGTAGATAGGTAAACCTGAGCAGTGGAGAGGGCAATGCTCCACGTCAGGTAAGGAGTCGATGTCTGGGCTTTGGTTTTGGTTCTGTTTTTCCTCCAAACATTTGTCTGTTTTTTTTCCCTTGCCTGGCTGTTCCTTTTAGTTCTGGAAGCGCTGCTAGTTCTGGCCTGGTTCCACACTGTTCACTGATCATGGTGGAACAGCAGCAGCAGGCTTAATTCATCCTCCTCATACGCTGGCTGTGCCAAGCAAGAGGCTAATGGCATCTGCTTCTGTTTCTTTTTTACTGTAAAGTACTGCTGGAAAAACATAAATAAAACATTGTGTGATATTCTGAAGCATGTTGTTAGTTTGGCTTCTGCTTCTGAAACAAGCTTCCCTTTTTGCACTGCTGGGTGATTTCAAATAATGTTCTGCTATAGTTAGTCCTATTCGTGAGACACTCATGTTGTGGTCATCAATTAGTGAAGACAGGTAGGCTGTATGGCAAAGCTTTCATATGGTTACTGTTAATTTCCCACATACAGTGCTTTTAGAATATTTCCAAGAAATACTAACTCCTGTGTCTTGTGTTTAACATGCTGCGATCTGGTGCCCTGGTTCTGACAATTTTAATATTGTTTTTAATTTTGCTGAGTTTTATTATTTCATTTCATTATTACATTTATTATTCATTATTACATGCCTGGGCAGTTGGTTTTGTAATTATTGCCTTTGGTCTCACACAATTATATTTTCCTACCTACCAACTAACTCTTGGAGTAATACTCCAAAAGGTGAGGAAGGAAGATAGTGGAAAGATCAGGAAATACATTCTAGCAAGCCTAGAGGGGGTGTAGGATACTTAATAGGAAGAGATTAAGAACTTGGCATAATACTGATTCTTTAAAAATTTATTTCTTTCTGTTAAACATTTATTTCAAATTCCTTGCTGTGGGCCACTTGAATTTTGTGGCCTTAGCCCTGTTGTTTACAGTTTTGTTGTCTGTATGCATGAATATTCGTGTGTATGCTTGTGAAAGGAGAGTTTTTATTTAGGCTTGATCTGGTGTATCATGCACTCAGCACTGGCAAAATTGGGGCACATTCTTGTTAACTTGTGAGCACAGTTATATAAAGTTTGAGATGGTAATCAGTTACTTGATGATGATGTTATCCATTCAGTTGTTCGACCCGATGTGCAAGCTCTTTCCACATTTTTCGATTAAGTACTGCTTCCTTCAGCTGGATGATGTTCATGCCTGTAGTTACTTAGTCTGAAGTAATTGTGTAATTCTTAAATATTTCATACATTTGTACAATTTTGTTTAAAACTGCAGTGCATGGTTTATTAGGCTGCAGTAATATTCTTTTAAATGTATATATTTATGTTCAGGACTTCTTATGTCAAGTGGAGCGGTACTGCAAACAGTGCCATTTGACTACACCGATTACATTCCCGCCAGAGCACCCAGTGGAAGAAGTAGGACGTCTGTTGTTATGTTGTTTGCTGAAGCATGAGGATTTAGGTATCTATTTGTGTCACAAATTTGTTTCTCAATTCTTAACAGTGTTAATAGTTTCTGTGATACTATACTGATCCATGTTTCCCCTTCCTGAAGGTCATATAGCACTGTCTCTTGTTCATCCTGCTATGCTAGGCGTCGACCAAGTTAAACATCGAACACTTCCAAAATCTGTAGCAGATGTATGTCGGGTTGTTTACCAAGCAAAATGTTCACTAATCAAGGCAAGTATCAAAAATCTACCTTGCTACTTCAGCAGTGTTAGCTGGTTTAATCCTTCCCCTTTCTCTTATCTTAATTGTTTTCTTAATAACTTGTGACTTGTTTACTCTGTTACTTTAAGACTCACCAAGAACAAGGAAGGTCTTACAAAGAAGTCTGTGCTCCTGTTATTGAACGCTTGAGATTTCTCTTCAACGAATTGCGTCCAGCAGCATGCAATGATCTCTCCATTATGTCTAAGCTTAAAAGTCTAAGTTCCTTGCCTCGGTGGCGAAGAGTAGTTCAGGAGATAATTAGAGAGAGAAGAAAAAAGAAAGGTAAAAAGGTGTTTTGAAGAACACGCTATGCTTTCTTTCAATAACATTGTGGTAGGTTACAATGAGTACTTGCTTTGAGTACATGCAGCAGTGGCGTAGGAGGTTAAGAGCTCGTGTATCTAATCTGGAGGAACCGGGTTTGATTCCCAGCTCTGCCGCCTGAGCTGTGGAGGCTTATCTGGGGAATTCAGATTAGCCTGTACACTCCCACACACGCCAGCTGGGTGACTTTGGGCTAGTCACAGCTTCTTGGAGCTCTCTCAGCCCCACCTGCCTCACAGGGTGTTTGTTGTGCGGGGAGGAGGGCAAGGAGATTGTAAGCCCCTTTGAGTCTCCTGCAGGAGAGAAAGGGGGGGGGTATAAATCCAAACTCTTCTTCTTCTTCTCAAGCAACAAGCTTTCATCTCATTGAAACATGTGCCAGAATTACTGGAGTACTCCGTGATGATGATGATCTGTCTTTTTTTTTTTTTTGTGGCTACCAGTTCCCAAAAAGTCTGAATCTTCTGATGTGGAAGAATCCAAAATTGGTAATGAGGAAAGTGATTTGGAGGAGCCTTGTGTCATATCCCATAGCCCTGTGACAGTTGATAAAAGACCCTTGTCCGTCAAATCACCTAAGGTAGTGTATCTGTGTGCTGAGTATACATTAACTTCACAGTAGTCCCTGCACAACTGTAACATTTATCCAATATCAAGCAGTTCATGTTATGATCGTTTTGGTATTCCTCTTAGGAGTCGGTTAGATATGCTCCATCTGAGAGCCAGTGTTAGTGTTCTCCATGCTTCCCCTAAGCTTCTACATAAGAGAGTGGGGGAATCACATATGTGATAGTACTTATGGGAAATCCTTGTCACAAATTAGCATGATGCATGGTCAGCCTGCATCACTTGGTCTGTCACCTTGCGAGGAAGATCTCTGGATATCTGTGCGAACTGATCCTGCATGGCTTTCCTTTTAGATGTTGTAAAGGTAGCTTTTAAACGTGAATGTTGACTTCTTGTTTGGAGCTAAAATAATCATAGTATATGCTAGCCAATAATTGTGGTTAGCTAAATAAAAAAAGAATAAGTGATGGAGCTTATAGACGGTCAATTCTATGCAGACCTTCTGAGACCTTAGTTCTAAAGGTTTATGTGTAGAAGTACCAATATGGAGAAAACACTATATTCAGTCTGATCGGTTAGATGATTCATTTGAGTCTGAATATAAATAGGCTTCTTATTTCCTAGGATAAATGGCAACCACTAATAAATACAGTCACAGGTGTTCACAAATACAAATGGCTGAAACAAAACGTCCAAGGCTTATATCCCCAGTCCTCTCTTCTCAACACCATTGTGGAATTTGCTCTGAAAGAGGAGCCTGTGGATGTAGAAAAAATGAGGAAGTGTTTACTGAAGCAGGTAAAGCATGTCCGTTTCAAGGAGGGTGGGGGGAATGAGATGCTTAACTTTTCATGACATTGACACAGGTATCACAATTTTTAATATCTGTTACCTTACAGCTTGAAAGAGCAGAAGTTCGTTTAGAGGGAATTGATACAATTCTGAAGTTGGCAACCAAAAGCTTTTTACTCCCTTCTGTGCAATATGCTATGTTCTGTGGATGGCAACGCCTTATTCCAGAAGGAAGCAACATAGGGTAACTTCTTGCTCTTTTCCAACCCTGATGTGTATTGTTTGGTTTTGCTGTTCACTGATGGCAAAGGACAGGGTCAGTGCAGAGATTTCAGAGTTAACATAAGGGGATGTGGTCTTCTACTCTAGCAACTGGGGAAAGCTCCTGTATGATGTAGGAGTGCCAAGCAAGAAAGGGTCTTAGCATAGCTTTTTATGTGCTGTGTGAGCATCTTAACTAACTTTAAGGACAGCACCAAATTTGCACCAGGGAGCTATTATAATGAGGGTGGGAAGGGGGGATTTAGAAGCAGAATTGTGTGTTTTTTTTAGTTGAGATTGTGTTACTAGACCAGGGGTAGGGAACCTGCGGCTCTCCAGATGTTCAGGAACTACAATTCCCATCAGCCCCTACCAGCATAGCCAATTGGCCATGCTGGTAGGGGCTGATGGAAATTGTAGTTCCTGAACATCTGGAGAGCCGCAGGTTCCCTACCCCTGTACTAGACTATCATGTTTAAAACTATGAAATGCTTTTTTTTAATCGATGAAAGGGAACCGCTAACAGATTGCTTAAAGGATGTTGACTTGATTCCACCCTTCAATCGTATGCTGCTGGAAGTTACCTTTGGAAAGTTGTATTCATGGGCTATTCAGAATGTTCGAAACATACTGATTGATGCTAACAGCAGGTTTAAAGAACTAGGTGAGTCCCTTTAATGTTAACTCTGCTGTGAGTTAGTAGAATATATTGGAACTCTATTGTGTTACAGAAGTGCTTTTATATTTGCACTTTTTGGGCTGTGATCACCAAATTTAGCTTGTGAGGTATTTGGTGCTTGGTTCCTCAAGCTCATAGCCACCAGGTCCTATAGGAAAGCTGATATGTATGTATTTGCCTGTGCTCTTCAATATTGTTTCTGAGTTTTTTCACTGCATATGAAGTGGATGAAATGAGGCATGGAGAGGTAGAAGAGATTGTCATTCTGATGTGCATATCCTTAGTGGTTTCAGTGGCTTTGACTAATAATCAGTTGTCATGGAGAAGTTTTGGCTCACTATCAAGGCTGGTTACTGACCATAAATCAAGAGAAATACCTTTAAAAAAACTGGCTTAATTCATTTGAAATGCTTTTTAGGTGAATCTTTCTTCCTTAGAGATTACAATGGAAATGCCTGAAAGCAGAAGGAAATAGTACCAACTTATACATAAACATAGGTGATCTAAATAGGCAGGCGATAAGTGTGTGGCATTTAGATGGCTTGAGGTGATAAGCAGCTCAATTATATTTGTTAAAATATCTCTTCCCACCACCGCAGGCATCCAGCCTGTTCCTCTGCAGACCATTACCAATGAGAACCCTGCAGGACCAAGTCTTGGGACCATTCCCCAAGCACGTTTCTTACTGGTCATGTTCAACATGCTAACCTTACAGCATGGTGCAAACACCTTGAACCTTCTTCTCAACTCTGGCATGTTGGCATTGACACAAACCACATTACGGCTGATAGGTAAGTTTTCTACTCTTTCAAGTTAATCCTGTCTTTCAGTTTACTGGTTGGTTGAAGACTTCAGAATGCTTTGTACGTGCCTCATCTGGCAGTTTCATTTTTTGAACAAAAGCAGCATATACACATAATTGTAAAGCCAGACTAATCTAAATTCTTGCTAAACTAAAACCAGTTGAAGTGGGTGGTTCTTATGGATATTGCTTTTACACAAGTGGGAAGAGGAGGGATCTTGTGTGATATCCCTCTTGTGGTAGTCTGATGTGTCGGGGGAGGGCAAGATATAAATCGAATGAAATAAAATAAATAACCAGTGTTCCTTGTTTATATGGTTGCTTTCTGTTTGAGGATCCCTGTTCTCTGGCAGTGTTTCGTTTAAGGGTCATCTACTTGGTTAATTCTAGTGTATGTCAATTCTTAATTTTTTCATTGTTGTATATATTTTGTGCATGTTTTACAACATTGTGCAAGCTCTTCTGTTATTGGCTTCTGCATTTCAATATATGTTGTATTGAATCAGGGCCTAGTTCAGACAACATTGAAGAAGACATGCTTGCTTCATCCCGTGGTGCTTCTGCTACAGTCCTAGAAGAGTCAAGGAAGGAGATTACTCCAGTTCAGCTTCCTGTGTCAGGGCCAGAACTGGCAGCCATGATGAAGATTGGCACCAGAGTAATGAGAGGAGTAGATTGGAAATGGGGTGATCAGGTACTCCATGTTTTGTTTTATTTATATCCCACTTTTCTTTCTTGGAACTTAAACAAAAATATGTTGGGTTCCATACATAATTTTCCATCCAGGTATTGACCAGACCTACTTACCATGTTTCTTCGAAAATAAGATAGTGTCTTATATTAATTTTTGCTCCCAAAGAGACGCTATGTCTTATTTTCAGGGGATGTCTTATTTTTCCACTCCACAGCTGCATGCTCTGGTGTTCTGTTCGATGGGCATGCTTCCAAACAAAAACTTTGCTACATCTTACTTTTGGGGGATGTTTTATATTTAGCATTTCAGCAAAACCTCTACTACGTCTTATTCTCAGGGGATATCTTATTTTCGGAGAAACAGGGTAGCTTCAGCAAAGTTGCCATATCGTGTTGTGACAAACTGATGCATTCCAAAGTCAAAGACACTGAACTTGAAAACAGTTGTTCAGGCTGTAAACTGTCTGGTGGAAGAGTTTTCCTTAGGAGTCAAAAGGACACATTTTGGGTTTTTGGATCAGGACATAATCCATAACCAGTTATATAAGTACAATAGCTCTGAGGCTTATAGACAGATTCCTAAGAGTTTATTAGAATCATAGAATCACAGAGCGGGAAGGGACCCCAAGGGCCACCAAGTCCAACCCCTGCAATTCAGGAAAACACTATCAAATAACTTCTGATAGATGGCAATCCAGCCTCTCTTTAAAAATCTCCAAAGAAGGAGACTTCTCCACACTCCCACTGTCGAACAGGTGGAATCTCTTTTCCTTCCCCTTGAACCCATTACTCCTTGTCCTAGTCTCTGGAGCAGCAGAAAACAAACTTGCTCCCTCACCAACATGACATCCCTTCAGATATCTAAACATGGCTATCATGTCACCTATTAACCTTCTCTTCACCAAACTTAACATCCCCAGCTCTCTAAGTCTCTCCTCGTAAGGCATGGATTCCAGACCTTTGACCATTTTGGTTGCCCTCCTCTGGACCTGTTCCAGCTTGTCAATATCCTTCTTAAATTGTGGTGCCCAGAACTATTCACAATATTCCAGGTGAGGTCCAACCAATTCAGAATAGAGAGATACAGTTACAATAGAGATACAATAGGAGGATCTTGACACTATCCTCCTATTAATGCAGGCCAGAATCGCATTGGCTTCCTTGGCCAGTGCATCACACTGCTGACTCATGTTCACTTTGTGGTCTACTAAGACTCCCAGATCCCTTTCACATGTAGTGTTGTCAAACCAGGTGTCACTCATAATATATCTGTGCGTTTCATTTTTTCTGCCTAAGTGTAGTATCTTACATTTATCTCTGTTGAAATTCATTTTGTTTGTTTTGGCCCAGCTCTCTGATCTGTCTAGGTCATTTTGAATTCTGACTCTGTCCTCTGGAGTATTAGCTACCCCTCCTAATTTGGTGTCATCTGCAAATTTGATTAGCATGTCCTCTATTCCATCATCCAAATTGTTGATAAAAATATTGAATAGCACTGGGCCCAGGATAGAACCCTGTGGCACCCCACTAGTCACTTCTCTCCAGGATGAAGATGAGCCACGAATGAGTACCCTTTGAGTTCGGTCAGTCAACCAATTACAAATCCATGTAATAGTAGCATTGTCTAGTCCATACGTATCAAACTCGCGGCCCTCCAGATGTTATGGACTACAGTTCCCATCATCCCCCTGCCAGCATGATGCTGGTGGGGGGTGATGGGAACTGTAGTCCATAACATCTGGAGGGCCGCGAGTTTGACACCTGTGGTCTAATCTATTGGGAGACATCTCTGGTGAAATGAGTGAGACCGGACCAGTTTAAGAAAGAACCTGGGGAAGTGTGTTCATGTTTCTGACTCCTTCAAGTAAAGAAATAAATTTAAGAAACAAAGCAGAGAATGTCATGAGAAATAAAATAAAGTATAAAATAAATATTCAAACACCTTCAAATGAAACTTCTTCATCCATTTAGAAGTACAATATGTCCCTTGAACTTAACCATCTCAAATTTCTCAGTTCTGTTAACTCTGCTACAATCTACATTTCCTGTTATGAAAAAGCTGTTTCTCGGTTGTGGCACTTGAACTTTGGAACTCCCTCCTCAGAGAAATTAGTCTGTCTCCTATCAGTGTCTTCCACCAGCAGGTGAAGACTTTTTTTGTTTCATTTGGCATACCCCCAATAACAATTATTGGCCTCCTCCCTTTGAGAGAGTGCCAGTTAACTGAACGCTAGACAACACAGCTTTTTTTTTTTGTTATGATGTAATGACTCCTAAGTCATGGCTTGACTTCTTTTCATTATCGACTTGATGCGTTTTTCAGGACGGACCACCTCCCGGCTTGGGTCGTGTGATTGGAGAATTGGGTGAAGATGGCTGGATTAGAGTGCAGTGGGACACTGGTAGCACCAATTCCTACAGGATGGGAAAAGAGGGAAAGTATGACCTCAAACTGGCTGAACCACCATCTGCTTCTCAACCTACAACAGAAGACTCAGACACAGAGGATGATTCTGGTAAGCCAGTTCCTTGTTGAACCGTGTGTGTGTGTGAGGTGTGTGTGTGTGTGTCTTTGCCAGTAGCTAATATGTTTCCCCATCCCCAAGAAATAAGTCAAAATTGATAAGTGGAAAATGTGTGGGGCAATAAAAGCTATTCTGTCCAGCATGCCGTTAAGCAGCACTCCTGACTGCTGTCTTCTCTTGCTTGAAGGTAGATGACCGAAGAGTGGGCTCTGGGTCTCAGCCATGAGCATTGCCAGCTTGCACTGCTGCTGAGTAATTGACACCCATGATTAAGAGCTGGCCTGTTCCTACTCCACTGGCTCTCCTGTGAGAGAAGGCAGAGAATTCTCTTAGGGCATTGGCTTGTGCTGCTGCCAAGGAAGTGGCACACATTGATGGAAGCTGGCTGAGAAGTGCTCCTTGCTCCTCCTCCATTTGCTGTTGGGACAGAGCCAGCAGATGAGTGCTTGTCAGCCATGGGCACCGCTTACTTCACCATAGCACACAGGGATGGCGATCATGGCCAGAGAGGGTCCTTACTGCTCTGCTGCTTGCTTGTGCACAAAAGCAGATGGAGGAGGAGCAAGGAACATGCTTTGGTCCATGGATGCCACCTTCTTGCACTGCTGCTGAGTGGGTCCCCAAGGCAGGAAGCCAGCAGGGATGCCTGGCCTGCGCTTTCTCCACCTGCTCTCACGGGAGGTTGGGCTGCAGAGGAGCAGGCAGCGCGTCCCGTGTGGTTCAGCCATGTCTGCTGCTCAATCAGTACTGCTGGATTGTAAAATTTAGTTAACTGGCATATTAGCTTAGCTGGCAACTCCAGTTCCCTGTGGATAGTGAAACTTTTTCCTACATTTAAATATTGTTAACTATAGCTATTCCTGGAATAGATCATTGTACTTTTAAATCTTAAGAGGCAAAAGATACAGAAAAGCTGCAGCCTCAGTATTTTTAATCGTGATAGATAGATCCATGTATTTCTGAAATATTGCTGTTAATGAGGGAAATAGGGGTATGTGCTAAATTGCCTCAGAGGCCAAATGTTCTCTACCTTAATTTCTGTGCCTTCTCATCTGCTGTAATCAATTTTATCCATTAACTCTTAGTCAGCAATAATGTTCTGTTGGACTGTTGTGGGGTTTCCGGGCTGTATGGCTGTGTTCCAGTAGGTTAAGATGCAAGATGGCGTCCGCACCGGAGCTCAGCAGCGGAGCTCCGCCACAACGACATTTTTAACTTTAAATTCCACCCGTTTTAGCCTGGAATAAGACTTCTATCCACTTTTATAAATTTTTATACCCTTCGGGAGCGGGGGCTCGGTGTTTGGAAGCCCATACGGCCGTTGGGAGAGTGCAATAAGAAGCCGGGAGAGTGCTATAAAATCGCTGGAGAGTGCAATAATACTTCAACATAACGAAGTAAGCTGAATTTAGCTGAACTATTTAGAACTATTTAGAATTAAGTCGAAACATATCGAGCTGCCGGAATGAGATACCTGGCTCTTTGCTTTCTTCATCTGCCGTGTCCGTATCCCTGCGGGAGCTTCCATTCTCTTTGTCGGGGCTTCTGCAGTGCCCTCTCTCTTGAAGTCGGGCCGGTGCTTGGGGCCAGGGCTGGCGAGCAGTTGGATAGAGAGGGGCTCCCCCCTCCTGTTCCTTCTGCGCGGCTGAGCCGGGAACCCCGCGGCCAGAGAGAGCTGGGCGTGGCGCTTGAAGTGCCTGAAGCTGGAGACGGAGCCTCAGAGCAACGCCGGGAATCAGTGGCAGAGATTCCCTCCCACCCTTCAGAGCGGTCGCCGCCAGCTAAAGTCCTTGGTAACGCAGCGCCTATAGCGTGGTGCGACGCCCCACAGAACAACGCAGCGCCTGACAAGAGACTCAAAAAGTTCTGGTGGCTGCGGCACCGGGAGTTAGTGGCAGTAACTCCCTTTTACCTTCCATCATGGCCGCCGCTAGCCAGAGACTCCCATAGGAAAACATCATCAGACACGGCGAGGGCAGTACCACGCTTTGCCACAGGTGGCAGTAGAACGATCGACCCTGTGGCCAACCTTGGTATTGCGGGTACTGCACCTTTTACATCTATTCTATCACAGCAGAGGCTGTCACTACGACTTGGTATCCATCAGGATAGAACTCTGGCAGTGAGCCAGGAAATTGGACGCTTTCAGTGGCATAGTTGGTGGAACCTACTGGAAAGATCAGCTACACGGTGGAGACTTGTGAAAGTATGTGCATTTGATGACATCACTGCCCTCCCCAGGACGGGCGAGCCAGCGGTGAGAGAGCTGGGCGCGACACGTCCCGGGAGGCTACGTTCACACTCCCTATCTGTCATCCTAGGGTTACCCGGATTAGCCGGTGGCAGAGGCTTTCTAACCATCACCTGGACTGTAGCCCTTGAATACCGTGTTACAACTCTTTTGCTGACCCAGTATTTACACGGCTGGCTCGGGTGGTGTGAGCCCCGGACCTACCGTCTGCGCAGCAGAACGTACATCATAGTAGGCCTTTACTACTACTGCCACCAGCTCCACTGGGAGCCTTGGTGGCCATAGTGCCACCTTAAGGCCCTCCTTACCGTTATTTGGCACCCCCTGATCTGCAATTTTCTCCCCCCCAACTCCCTGTTTTACTGCTCTGGTTAGACCGGATAAATTGTATTGTTAATACGAATTGTGGGTAGCTTTAAGAATTGAATTGTATGTATTGTGGGTAGCTCATCAGATTTGAATTTGTATTTATTTTTGGCTTAACCTGACCTGTCTCCTAGACCAAGGTCCTTAGATTAAGATTGATAGGATAGGATTAGCTTAACATAATTATGTTAGATATATTCTGTAGGGTGCTAGTCAGGCTTTTTAGGCAAGAGGGAGGTTTGGCAGAGTCATGGGGGCACCAACTCTGGGGCTGGGGATCCCTGTATTAATGGGACGGGGTAGATATTGCGGTAGGCGGCGGCCATATGATAGAAGACACACGAGATATAATTATGCTCGCCTGCCTTCTGACCTCCGACCTATCCTGAGAAACGATGGTGGTTGGGATCAGGGACACTCTGCTTCATCTTTGGTGTTAATTAATGCCAGGTCCATCAACAATAAGACCATGGTGCTCCGAGATTTTCTCGGAGCCCAACAGGTGGACCTGGCATGTATCACCGAGACCTGGGTGCGCGAAGGTGAGACCGTCGCCTTGAGCGAGGTCGCGCCCCCGGGTTTCGCGTGTCTTCACCAATCGCGAACACAGGGCCGGGGGGGCGGTGTGGCGCTGTTCATCCGTGAATCTATTCCCTTTAGGGCAGTCCCCGTCCCGGAGGTCACCGGCATAGAATGTGTCGGCCTGGAGTGGTTGGCCCTGGAGAGTTTGGCCGTTCTCCTGGTGTACCGGTCGCCTAGCGCACCGGGAAGCGGCCTGCCACAGCTGCTGGAGGTGGTGTCGGACTGGGCGTTGCGGTTCCCCAAGCTTATTGTTTTGGGGGACTTCAACGTCCACGTCGATGCCGCCTCATGTACAGCGGCTGCGGACCTAGTGTCATCCATGGCGACGCTAGGCCTCTCCTTAATAAATTCTGGCCCCACCCATGAGGCTGGGCACACGCTGGATTTGGTCTTCGGGTCGGGGATAAATCTGGTCGTATCCTCTACTGAAAGAGTGCCATGGTCCGACCACTATGCCCTGAAGGTACGGGTGGACCTGCCGCATCACCCCCGTCTAGGCGACGAGCCGATTTACGCTCGCCCGCGGAGACTTATGGATCCACTTGGTTTCCTGAATGCTCTGCGGGACCCTGAACCCGCCGGCACGCTCGATGAGTAGGTGGAGGACTGGAACTCCCGGCTCTCCGATGCCATCGATGCTGTTGCTCCCCGGCGTCCTCTACGTCCCCGCTCACGGCGTGCTCCATGGTATACTGAGGAGTTGCGCCGTATGAAGCGGGAACTTAGACGTCTAGAGCGAGTGTGGAGGAAAACTTGCGACGAAGCCGCGCAAACATCTTATAGGACGCTTATGAAAGCCTATGAGGTGGCGACGAAGGAAGTGAAGAGGGCTTTCTTCTCCTCCTCCCTCGCATCCGCTAGCTCCCGCCCAGCACAATTGTTTCGTATAATTCGGTCATTGACCTCCTTATCGGAGAGATCTTCAAATTCTCAATTGAGCATTAGCTGTGAGGCATTTATGAGCTTTTTCGCGGATAAAATCGCGTCGCTCCGCCATGACCTTCCATCCACGTTGGCTACAATTAGTGAACTGGAGACTCCCTTGCCGTCTTCAGGCCCTTGTTTGGCCCAGTTTTCCCTGCTCTCTGAAGCTGCTGTCGACAGAACCTTAGCTGCTGTTAGACCTACTACCTGTCCTCTGGATCCGTGCCCGTCCTGGCTTGTGAAAACCTGCCAGGCGGAGCTACGACCCCATCTGTTGAGTATAATCAATGGCTCCCTTGAGCAAGGAGTCTTCCCGGATGGGTTGAAGGAGGCAGTGGTCCGCCCACTCTTAAAAAGACCATCATTAGATCCGAGGGATCTGGCCAATTACCGCCCTGTCTCGAATCTTTCGTTTCTGGGGAAGGTAATTGAGAGAGTGGTGTTGGAGCAGCTTCAAGGTTTTCTGGATGACGCATCGGCTTTTGACCCCTTCCAGTCCGGCTTCCGTGCTGGGCATGGGACGGAGACTGTTCTCGTCGCTGTCACAGATACACTCCGTATTCAGCTCGACCGAGGCGGATCGGCGCTGCTGGTGTTGTTAGATCTCACCGCAGCGTTTGATGTGGTCGATCACGACCTTTTGACCCACCGCCTGGCTGCCTCTGGAGTGCGAGGCACTGTCCTTCAGTGGATTGTCTCGTTTCTCCGGGGCCGGAGTCAGCAAGTGAGGTGCGGGGATCAAGCCTCCCGGAAGTGCCCGCTTCAATGCGGTGTACCCCAGGGGGCACTTTTATCCCCGCTGCTATTTAATATCTATATGCGACCTCTTGCTCAGCTGGTATGGAGTTTCGGGCTGATTTGTCATCAGTATGCAGATGACACACAGCTCGTTCTGTTGATGGAGGGGGGAGCAATCGCCGCCCCTGTGGCTCTACAGCACTGTTTGGAGGCGGTTGCTGGTTGGTTGCGGCAGAGCAGGTTAAAACTGAATCCATCGAAGACGGAGATCCTCTGGCTTGGCCGTGAAGGGGGGGGAGGGTCTTTCCAGCCGCCGGTGTGGGAGGGGGTCACTTTGGCGCCGACCCCCTCCGTTCGCAGCCTGGGGGTCCACCTGGATTTGTCTCTATCAATGGAGACCCAGGTGGCCCATACAACCCGGGCTGCTTTTTTCCACCTTCGTCAGGCCCGACGGCTGGTGCCCTTCCTCTCCCAAGCGGACTTAGCCACTGTGGTCCATGCAATGGTCACCTCCAGATTAGACTATTGTAACTCGCTCTACGCGGGCCTTCCCTTGCGTTTGATCCGGAGATTAAAACTGGTCCAGCATGCAGCAGCGCGCCTGCTTACAGGCAGCGCCACCTGGGCACACATCCAGCCAATATTGCGCCAGCTGCATTGGCTCCCGGTGGAATTCCGGATCATCTTCAAGGTGCTGGTACTGACCTTTAAGGCCTTACGCGGCCTGGGACCGTCGTATCTTCGGGACCGCATCACCCCATATGTCCCTGCACGGCCTCTCCGATCAGTGGAGGCCAACCTACTGGTGGTCCCTGGCCCCTCGGCGATACGGCTGGCCTCCACACGGGCCAGAGCCTTTACAGCTCTGGCCCCAGCCTGGTGGAACGCTCTCCCTCCAGCTGTCCGGGCCCTGCGGGACCTTGGTGAGTTCCGCAGGGCCTGTAAGACGGAGCTGTTCCGCCGGGCCTTTGGAGGAACCAGCCGTTGATGGTGCCCCCTTCCCCGGCCCTGATACCGGGGTCAGCTGTCATCTCAGACTCGCCACTCCTCCCTTTTGGAAGGGGGAGGGAATTCTTAGATTAGAACGTGGGATGCTGTTTCTCCCCCCCCCTTTAGGGGAAGGGATGGAATTATAATAAGCAGATTGCTGAACGCCATCTATTCTTATTTTTACTGTAACTTATTATATTACTAGAAATTTTTATGGTTCTCGCTGCTTTTAAATGTTTTAATTGCTTATATTGCCTTCTTCTATGTTGTACACCGCCCAGAGCCCCCCGGGGATGGGGCGGTATATAAGCTCAATAAATAAATAAATAAATAAATAAAAATAAATAAATTTTCTCCTGACGTTTCATCTGCATCTGTGGCTGGCAACTTCAGAGGATCCTCTGGGCCCGTGTTATGTTGGTTTACCATCTCATTTAGAAGTGAATGTTTAGATTGTCACATTTTTGTAGTCATTCTCTTTTTTCAAGTTATTTAATGGGCAGATGCTTAGATATTTTTCCCTTTAAGACTGCAATAACATGATAATAGTTTGCTTTCCTTTGGATTCTAGTAGCACCTTGGAGACCACAGTATTTTTGGCATATAATCAGAGCTCCTTTTGTCTGGCAAAGGGAACTGGACTTGAAAGCTTATACCCCGAAAATCTTGTTCTAAGGTGCTATCAGTCTTGAATCTTGTTCAACTGCAGATCAAAATGACTGTCTTCCGAAACTGCTTTTCTTTAGTCAACATCACTACTGACATGGTTCCATAAATGCTTTCTTGGTATGATAACTGCCCTTTACTGTTCTGTTCCGATACTGGGCAAGTTTACTCAATATTAAACAAAATAAAATTAGGTATTCCCGCTTTTTATTTGACTGGCTCGTTCAGTATTAACAAAATTCTGGGATGTCTTTATTCCAGATTTAAAACTGGTTACAGCCATAAAGCCATATTAGTATGACTGTAAAAATAACTTGTGAATGAATTAACCAGCATTGTATGTAATATGCCTGCTGCCACTTATTTTTGCTTTTGCTTCAGAAGGAGAACAAGTTGAAAGCAATCTCCATCCTACTTCCATGATGCTGACCAGCACAGTGAATCTGTTGCAGACTCTGTGCCTTTCTGCTGGAATCCATGCTGAAGTCATGCAGAACGAAGCTACCAGAACTCTGTGTGGGCTCCTCCGCATGCTGGTAGAGAGTGGAACTATAGATAAATCAAGTAAGTACTTTTGCCACCTGGATCTTATTGTAATATCAATACAACACTTTCTGGTTTTTTGAAGTTTAAACGATGGATGTCATTTTGTGGCGCAGTTGTATATTTTTGGAACATTGAACTGAGTGTTCCCTTAATGGAGCAAACAATTGTTTGTGTATCTGATTATCTGACGCTTGACGTCCATAAACTTTTTCTCCCCAAAGATTTTATAGCTGTTTTTTACGGTTGGCTAAAATGAAGAAACTATAAACTATAGTACCCAATAATATAGAATAATGCAGCAAACAATACAGTGATTAAAGGACTACTAGTTCCATTTTATTGGAACTAGTTCTCTTAAAAGCATTATTCTATAGAAAAATCATTCAAATGTCATAATGCATGAATTTAATAATGGTAATTAGAGAAGAGCATTAAGAAGTATTTATTTATTTATTTCTAGCTTCCTTGCCGAATACATTGGTTAATAAAGAACAGCACAGAATCTGGTGTACCTTGGGATTCATTCGAAGTGTAGCACTCATGCCTCAGATGTGCAGCACCCTTAGTACATCACAATGGATAACTCTGCTAATGAAAATTGTTGAGGGGCATGAGTCATTTACTGCAGCATCTCTACAGCGACAGGTAGTGCATTACTTTACTAGAGGGTACCCGTTAAAGTTTTAAGTCATGATTGAGTTCCATCATAGTTCTTGCCTATTAGTTTAAAATAATCATATCATCTTTCCATCAGGGAAATCCAAAGCAAAATTAAAATACTATTAAAAAGAAAAGAAAAGAAAAAATCAGAACAGCATCAACTGGTGCTCATCAGAAGACAGACAGAGGCATCTGAGGCACAACTTCAGTATCATTCACAGTCAGACCTCTTAAGAAGTCGTCTTGCCAAATGACTTAGCAGGATAACTTTGATGTTGCTGGATTTATCTGAAATGTTAAAAATAAGAAATTGAGAAAAATAGCTTATCAGGCCAAATTTTGGCGGCATTGACCTGAACTGAAAGATAGCCATATCCAACTATAACACTAAGCAGTATGTGTTCTGTATTTGTTGATTATAGTTTTATATGTGCTTTGATTGTCATTCAAACACCTATTGTATGTGGGTGCTCTGATTTGTTCTTCTCTGAGATTAAAGTTTGCATTGCATATTCTGATTTCTGTTTGGGTTCAGGGTTATTTCTTCATATGATCTGAACTGAAAGAACCACATTACTGGTTATGCAAGCCCAAAAGTGGCTTGATGGGGCTTCAGTTACAGCCTTATTGTTGTTGTGGCAAATACCTCCTGAAATTCAGGGAATTTTGGAAATCAGGTTTGGCAGGGCAGGGCAAGTTTGCCATTGAAAAATAAAAAGTTAAAAATTCCAGTGAGGTGGTTTTTTAGATCCTTGTACCTAACCAAACTTATCTGCATACAATACCCTGTCTCTTCAGATACAAGCTGTAAAATTCCAAAATTAAACCTCACAGTTTACAGTCCCCTCCCCCCCTCAAAATTATCTTTTATCTTGATACCCAGTGAGAAAAAGGGGCGTGTTTTTTTAAAAAGAGGACCATTACAGACCACTTTAGTAAACTTATTTAATCTATTATGTAATACAGTGTCTTTATTTTTAGTTGATTGGCATTTTCCCAGTAACTGAATGTGTGTCTCTTCCTCCTCTGCACCTGCTTTAGATCCTTGCAGTGCACCTGCTACAAGCAGTGCTTCCCTCCTGGGATAAAACGGAAAGATCAAGAGATATGAAATTTCTTGTGGAAAAATTGTTTGGTTTCCTGGGAAGCCTTCTTACTACTTGCTCTTCAGATATTCCACTGCTCAGAGGTGAAAGAGCATTTAGCTTATAATGCTGGATTTTATTCTCTCTCTCAAATATTGTTAATGTTCAAGCTTTTCATTCTTTTTTTTGTCAGAATCTACTCTGAGGAGGAGGAAGGCCAGGCCTCAGGCCTCTCTTACTGCAACTCACAGCAGTACTCTGGCTGAAGAGATAGTGGCACTGCTGCGGACACTGCATTCACTGAGTCAGTGGAATGGCCTCATAAACAAGTACATCAACTCTCAGCTAACCTCCATCACCCACATCTTTGCAGGAAAACAGTCAGAAGGGGTAGTTCCCGCATTTTCAAAAACAATTCATTAAAATTTTTTAAACAAAATAACTGTTAATTAAATTTTGATTTTCTTTAATCTATTACAGATCTTTATTGTAAAATTATTATGCTGCTTTCTTCAATGTTAAGTTGACTTTAACATAAAATTTGCTTGCTGCTTTTCAAATTGTATTAAAAATGGTACTCGTGTATGTGACAATGGTAAGTTCACTCTAAAGTTAATTGTATTGTTTTCCTTTCTTACTGCTAGGCTGTTTTGGAAGACTTCTTTCCAGACTCCGAGAATCCTGAAGTGGGAGGTCTAATGGCTGTCCTGGCAGTGATTGGTGGAATAGATAGTCGCTTGCGGTTAGGTGGTCAAGTAGTTCATGATGAATTTGGAGAAGGCACTGTGACAAGAATCACTCCAAAAGGGAAAATCACTGTTCAGTTTTATGACATGCGGACATGTAGAATCTGTCCCCTTAGTCAGCTTAAACCAGTAAGTGTGCATTTTGTGTGTTAAAGCAAATTTCCCCTGCTTGATTTGTGAGCCCTGAAATCCCCCCCCCCTTACTTTGCCAGTCTTCTAGAAATTAAATCCATTAATCTTAACTGGAGAGAAGAATCTCTTCTTCTGTGTTTTCATGATGTGCCTCTTTTCAACTTGATGCTTACACTTTTGCAAATTTCTAGACGTGGAAGAGATGGCTTCTTGGCTGTGAAAGCAAAGAAAGAAATGCAATTCACTTCCCAAGCAGAAGAAACCAAAATGTAAATACATGTTCTTTTCTTTCTAGCTTCCTGTGATTCCTTTTAGTGTGAATAACTTGCCATTCACTGAACCCATGTTATCTGTCTGGGCTCAGCTGGTCAACTTGGCTGGAAGTAAAGTAGAAAAACATAGGAGGAAATCTCCCAGTCAGGGTCTTTCAGGTACGTCTTTCTCAACTTGTAATTGGTTTCAGAGAGTGGCTGTGTTGTTCTGCAGTGTAAAGGAGCTCGATTCAATTCAGATTCATCAGTACTTGGCAATGGAAGCTTTGATTCTTGACAGCTTGTACCCTAGAAAAATTTTTTAGTATCTAAAGGTGCTATTGGACTCACTTTGCTCATATTCTGCTCGTTATTCCAAAATGATTCTGCTACTACAGTTATAAGATGATCTGATTTGAACAGTGGTGCTTCATCAACTTTCAAGAGAGTATTGTAAAAATTGTAGTTAATTGTTCCATTAGTGAAACTTTTAGTTGGGTTTCTTGGACAGAGCAAATGAAAGAAAAAAAATGCATTGCTCTGATGAAAGTATGAAGTTTGTGCTCTGACTCAAAAAGTGGTTTTGTTTTGGAACAATTAGTATCTTTGTGTTTTCAGGTTTTCTTTTAAGCCATTTGACTATGTACTAAAATGTATGAAGTATCTGATGGTAAACAATTAGCAGATGCTGCTATATGTTCATGTCTATAATATGTCTTGAACAGGCCAAATAGATTTGGATCTTCTAAGATGCCAACAGTTAAAATTGTACATACTAAAAGCAGGTCGAGCTCTGCTTTCTCACCAGGATAAATTAAGACAAATCTTATCTCAACCTGCAGTGCAAGAGACAGGCTCAGTTCCTACAGGTAATATCTTCTGCTCTATATAGTCATATTTGTGACGACTAATAAGAGTTTTAAGCTTTTTTTATATGGTTGAAATGGGAAGATTAATGGGAAAATTATATGTCGCATTGGAAAGAAGGGGAAAAAAAGATTAATGGATAAAGACCCAAATCACTCCTTTCTCTTCAGTCAGGATAACAGCTTAACTATGGAGAATATACATGAGCATTTTATCACAAGTGAGGAATTGCTGTACTGTTAGGGTTACATATCCCCACTGGGGAATCCTTCACTTTGACCCCTTACCCCAGCACCATTCAATCAGTTGGCAAGGGTCTTACCAGCAGCAAACGGAGCCCTAGTCTCCATGTCATCACTAGAATTGAGGCCACCATGCCGTTGATGACATGGGGACGCTAGGGTGTTTCAGCAAAAACTCTATTGTAGAAGTCGTTTTTACCATAGAGTTTTTGCACAAATACCAGAGCATCCCCATGTAGTTGGCAACGTGATTAAGTCACTTCTAGTGAGCTCTGGAAGTTACATTGATTCATCACTGATGATCTGGGGGCTAGGCCTCAATTCACCACTGAATAGTTTCCCCCACCAGTTGCCTGGCAACCCTATGTTCTGTGCTCAGATTTTTTTTTGAAACTATGATTGCAAGTACTGTATGTGATTTCATTATTAGTAGAGGGTATTGTCAAAAACTCTCTTAAATCTGTCAAAATACAAAGACAGTCTATATATGAGGTATGTCTTGAGACAGGCAGACAGAAAAAAAAGCTTTGCTCCCTTTCAGATGAAATCTCATTGGTGTTGTGGTTCTGTGAAGATGCATGAAGTTGTATAGCCTTATTATCTAGTGTAGAATAAAAAGCCTCTGGGAGATTCTGCCAAGGCCCTAAAAAAACCAAGGAGAGTCTGAGATTTTTGATCCTAATGGGCTTGTTAGAAGAAGAAGCTATATATCTGCAGTGGCTTATCCTGACTGGACCTATAGCTGCTGCTCATATTAAAAATAGTGAGAGCAGCATATAGGCTTCCATTGAAGATTGACTTCATTAATGTTCTGATGGTGGAGCCAACATCATTCCCGTTAAACAACATGCAAGGGAAATTGTATAGTTTAAATTAAAAGAGGCAGAGTATTAATTATATGACTAAAAATTGAACTATTTCTGTGAAATTTGACACCTGTCTAAGTCAGGTAAAGTGGATCAGTGCTGGAATTAAGCTAGAATCTTAATTTTAAATGCTACTAAGTTTAGTTACTGAGGTGTGAAAAGGCTAGTGTGAACATGAAGATTTCTCTCATGCTTCGCCATTTTGTATGAATTGTGCCACGGTACTTTTTTCCTTTTCAGTTTTAAACTTCCTGCCATAAATTACTGTTTTTGTAGTCCAGGGGAAGGTTTTATGATACAGTTCTTCCTTGAAATATCACTTTGCATATGAAACAAGACATGAATTAATATTGTGATAGGTTTCCCCCTCCTTTCTATATGGCGGTATGTGCAATTAAAAATATTTTTATTGGCTTAAGATGATGGTGCAGTAGCATCACCTGATATAGGAGACATGTCTCCAGAAGGACCTCAGCCTCCCATGATCCTCTTACAACAGTTATTAACAGCGGCAACGCAGCCGTCACCTGTGAAAGCAATTTTTGACAAGCAAGAGCTTGAGGTCAGTAACTTTATTCCTCTAATCCTTACAATTTTTCTGTTCAGGTGAATTAAATGTATTGTTGTTGAGTGGTTTCCTTCTTTGCTTGCATGTTTGAATCTTTGGAAACAGATAATTTCTAGTTCTTTGCATACATTACAGAAAGGTGTTTTGTATTGTGAATGAAATCTCTTCAAGAGAGTTTCTAAGACGATGTCTTTGTAATCATTATGGGCTTGATCCAAAGATCTTCAAGCAGTGGTTGGGTTGTAGGATGACTTTTTCCACCTACTTCTGCTGCTACCTTCCTCTTCATTTCTGGAGCAGTTGCTTCTGATAGGGATCATCAGGCACGGCATAGGACATAGTGAGGAAAACTGAAGCTGGAAGAGTCATACATGACAATTATTGCCTATCTTTCATACAGAGGAATTGGTTCCTACTCACAAAGTGATGCAGTGTCATTGGGACCTAAATGTATTACAACATTGCATATTTAAGATGGCTTTACCCCACTACTAAGAATACCTTTGCATACATGAGAGGTTAAGTGCGTTTGTTTTTGAAGGACTTTTTGGCATTCTAGGATATTAAATGGCTATAATATTTTCTGTACTTGATAACTTACTTTTCATATGTTGTTGAGAAATAAGTTGTTACTGATCTAAACAAATTTATTGGAGAAAATGCTGAAATTGGACATGTAATTAATCTTGGGGTACTAAATTTTCGTTTTGCTCTGTAGATATTCTAATCCAGACATTAGCTGATATATAGATTCAATACAAAATTCAAGTCATGTTGCATTGTAAACATATTTCAGTTACATAGGAGGTGACTGTCTGTCTCCCTTTAGGCTGCTGCATTGGCTGTGTGTCAATATCTGGCTGTAGAGTCCGCACATCCTTCAACTCCAGTATTTGAAGAGTGTACCTCCAGTGAAGCTACTACCCCTGTTACAGTACAGCATATTAGACCTGCAAAAGTAAAGAAACGTAAAGTGTCCCCTATTCCACCACTTCCAATTGTAGTACAGCTTATAGAAATGGGATTCCCAAGGAAGAACATTGAGTTTGCACTTAAATCGCTTTCAGGAACTTCTGGAAGTGCTTCTGGGTTACCAGGTATTTCATAATTCAATGCCAATGATATGCTACTAAACAAAGAATTGATGAAATGCCTATGTACTTGGCAGCCCTAGTTAAATAATTGAGTAGTATATGTGAGGACAGCATTGAATCTATGATGGTTTTCTGTAGGTCTCATACGATTTGGAGGAGATAGGGTGTCTTGATGTTTAGAGGAGCCTCTCATCTTTAGGATACAGAGAGTGGTCTCGGGGAATAAAAGGGTTTAAAATTCAGGATTTCCGAAGTGAGCTCCTGTGTGTCGGGGCAAGAAGAAACTATGAGTTGAAGATAATTGAAGTTTGTATGCTTAACATATAGAAATGCTTGAAGCAAAGAAATGTAAAATGAAGCAGAGAGAATTTCTGCAGAAAAGGGCAGAGCTCTGCTTCCATCGTACTTCTTGCAGAGCATGATGATTAAAGGCTAGCAGTGCAATTCCAGTGAGAGTTACTCCAGTCTAAGCCCATTGAATGAATGGGCACAGACTGAAGTGATTCTCTTTAGGATTGCACTGTAAGTGAGGTTTTAAAGTGTGGGATTAAACAGAATCTGCCAAGTAACGAAGGACTCATTGTTGTTGATGTGCCAGTGGCTTTTTAAAACCCATAGAGTGAAATGAAGCACCCAAGGCTAATGGTGACGGAACAAGACACGCAAAAGGGAAAGATGACCTCTGCCGTGAATCTGTCAAAATGATAATTTGTTGACAGCCATATTTGCTACATTCTGTTCTAGGTGTGGAAGCCTTGGTGGGCTGGCTTTTGGATCATCCTGATGTTCAAATTACTGATCTCTCCGATGCTGACACAGTATCTGATGAATATTCAGATGAAGAGGTAGTGGAAGATGTGGAAGAAGCAGAAGCTGCATATCCTGTGGTAGGTACTGGAGACGTTTTATAAGTTGTTTACAAAAAAACAACCAGTAGTCAGTATTTTCTTACCTTTGGGTCAGTGAAATGAAGTTCTTCCATGCATTTAGTACTAATAGTAGAGAGATCATGATTACAGATGGGTTTTTTCCCTTACAGTCCACTGGTGCTGTCGTAACAGAAAGCCAGACTTACAAGAAACGAGCTGATTTTTTAAGTAATGATGACTATGCTGTGTATGTGCGAGAAAACATTCAGGTAAGCTTGGCTGTGAAGCCTGCATTGAATGGTGCTATTTCCTGTTTGCACAGGATGATGTTGTTGGAATAGAAATACTGTCAAGCAATACATGTGCAAATTGTTAAATTAATTTCTTGCATTCCTGCTTTGATATCTGAACTTCCACCTGTTCCACAGATTAGCCTGTTTATGGATGGGTACACACCAGATTCACAGCTGCTCTTTTGACAATGCAGCTATCCGTTGTGTTATCTAATGATGGCGAGTTCTCCTAAGTAATAACAATTGTTCATAATGGAAGCCCTATTTATCATGAATAGCTGTCTATTGGCATACTTTTTTTTGTTGAAGGTTCAAGTGTGCTAAAATGATTCTTTCGCCCCTTAGGTGGGGATGATGGTTAGATGCTGCAGGACTTATGAGGAGGTTTGCGAAGGTGATGTGGGCAAAGTTATTAAACTGGATCGCGATGGACTGCATGACCTCAATGTGCAGTGCGACTGGCAGCAGAAAGGTGGCACATACTGGGTTAGATACATCCATGTTGAGCTTATAGGTGAGTTGAGGTTTTACTTATTGAAATATCTACCACATCATCAGACTCCAAGCAAATTAATGTTATTCCTGATTATTTTTAGGGTTTCCACCACAGAGTTCTCCTTCACACATAAAGATTGGTGATAAAGTGCGTGTCAAAACTTCTGTAACCACTCCCAAGTACAAGTGGGGATCTGTTACCCACAGAAGTGTGGGGGTTGTAAAAGGTAATTATTGAAAAAAAATGTTAGTGGAATCAAAGGTGCACAAGGATGAATTTTGCCTTTTCTGTTGAGTAATATTTTTGAAGTGTATAGTACATGTTATGTTAACAATTTTCACTTCATAATCTCCCTCATACTTTCAGTATATCTGAACAACATATCTTTTTTTCAAAATAACCATAGAAAAGTGTTTTGTGTTAGTGCATCAATAATTAATACGTCTACTGCTCTGGAGAAATCCTTCACCCAATTATTTTAACCTCCCAAATGTACAGTGGAAGAGTGAGTTGATTTTGGTGGGAACTTTCAAACAATTCCTATTATTTATTTTGAGATGGTGTAGTTAAATTGTGATAAATGTCTGCCTTGAAGAGGACTTTATCTCAAACAGGACCAAATTGTAGTGAGGTTTTTTGTTTTTTCATGTTTTAACATATCCAAATTAAAAACATTAGTGCTAAAATTCTGTGCTTCATGCAAATTGATTGAACTCTTTCTTACCCATATGCAGTGGCGTAAGCGGAGGCAGGGGTGATATCTGAAGCAGAAGAGACGAAGGCGTTCCAGGCTGACACGAGGCTTGCTGCGGCAGGGGCAAAGGGAGCATGTGTGCCCCCGGCGCTGTTTCCCTTCACTCTGCCTTTGCCCATATGTGCAAGTTACTTCAAATCATTGCAGTTTCCCAGTTGAAAAACAGTGTACCAAATACCAGTATCCCCAAATGGTTCTGCTGTGCTTACCTCTTATCTTTGGAGTTAACTGTAATTATCATCCTTTTTTCACAGCCTTTAGTGCCAATGGTAAGGATGTCATCGTTGACTTTCCTCAGCAGTCTCACTGGACTGGGCTTTTGTCAGAAATGGAACTGGTTCCCAGTATTCATCCAGGGGTTACGTAAGTTTTTTAAAAATTCCTATAGACATTTTCCTACTTTAATAAATTGTCTGGAGCTGGTGGCAGCTGCCGGCCTAAACTTCCGTGCCTTGTCTGGGCCCGCTGTTATAGTCATGCAACTCCCCACAGCCCTCCCGGGGCTGACCAGCAGCATTGGGGTGGGTGCGGGAGATGGTGGTGAGTCAGAGGAGCCCTCCACCTCTGGCTCACCCTGCAAGAACCCAGAAGTGAGGTGGGCAAGCTGCAGCCAGCCCCAGCGACCAGGCAGGGAGAAGGCCAGCCCTACCCTTCCTTGGGCTAAAAGGGAGGGTGTGGCAGGGACAGCTAGTGAACGGCCTGGATGGGCAAGGCAGTGGCCTGCGATCCAGTGAGGAAGGGGGAGAGGGTCTTCAGAGGGCAGGACCAGGAAGGGGGAGTGAATAAAAGGAGGACAGAGGCAGGAGAGTGGGAGGAGGAAGCAAGATCAGAGAGGAGAGACAAGAAGAGTTTGTTGAGAGAGTGGAGAGTGACACACAGAGGGAAAGAGAGAGAAGAAGGAAGAGAGCTGGGGAGTGGCCTTGAATAGTGGGCCAGACAGCTTGGGCCCCAGGATAACCACCAGTGGCCAGACGCCCCACCAACCAAATCTACTGGGGCCAGCCAGGAAGCTAGGAGGAATAGCAAGGAGGAACCACCTGCTCCCAGACCAGCAGGAGCCGGGAAGGGGGGGGGGGGGCTGTAAATTACCCAGGCAAGGGGACAGACACCTGGCAGCCCCACCTGGGGCAAGGCACACATATAAATATTAGTTTCTTGAGCTACATAATATAAAACCTTGCTTGAGGTTATCTGTAAGATGACTGCTGGTGAATGTCTGACACATAGAGACTGATAAATAGAAATGCTTGTAATACACTGTGTTGTGAAGTCAAATGTGACAAATGATATATTTTTTCTTTTTTGTTAAAATTAGGTGTGATGGCTGTCAAATGTTTCCCATCAACGGACCTAGGTTTAAATGCAGGAATTGTGATGACTTTGATTTCTGTGAAACCTGTTTCAAAACCAGAAAACATAACACACGGCATACTTTCGGAAGGATAAACGAGCCAGGTAAATTTTGGTTATAGTTGTAACTGTAAAACTGGTGATGGATGAGCAGTTTATTTGTAACTATTTTAAGTTGACTATTAGATCAGAAAGATAACCTTAGCAAAATCTGTTTTCAAAAATGCTCCTCATAATCTTTCCCTCTATTGATTCCAGCAGACTTTCCACATGCTCAGAATTTCTTTTATGTACAAAACTGCAGCTGGAGCTGTAACTGTGTAACCGATTAGTTCATGCCATGTTACTGGATCATTTCAGACATGATGTGAAACCATCCCAATTTCATGCTTAGTGAAACCACAATTTGACCAACTCAAAAACCACTGAATATTGTTTTGGCAAATCCTGGTTTCAGCATTGTTTCTCACCCTCTGCCCCCCAAAACAGACAGGCAAGACAGACAGGGGTGGTTTGCATTGCATGTCATTACCATGGCAGGCTTCTTAAACCATGGTTTCCTATTACATCTGAACCAACCCATTATATTCTGTCTACTTTTAAATATGTTTTTCTTGCTATTCATGCACCAGCCTATCTTGCAATTAGAGAAGTCTTTTAGCTCCTAAATACAAAACAACCAATCTGTTATTTTGCTCAATTTGAAATTTAAATGTGTTCATAATGAAAATACCCTCAAAATTTTGAAATCTGAAAGAAACAACTAACTTCTGCACATCCTTTAGACTTTAGGCTACTTTTAACACTGTGTATCTAACCACAGTCTGTCATCATCTTCCTTCTGCCAGCACCTTGGAAGCTTTGAAACTTCCTATGCCAGGTTTGGTTGTCTTGGGGTTGATTTAGGCATAAAGATTCTGTGTTGGGTCCTTTCCAAGTCAGATTCTGTGACTTCGAAAATTTGGCTTTATTTTTATTCGCTGCTGTAGACTTTCAATACTATCTTTTTAAAAAAGGTCAGTCTCCCGTGTTTTGCGGCCGTTCTGGAAAGCAGCTGAAGAGGCGTCACAGTAGCCAGCGAGGAATGCTGCTGGATGATTGGTCAAGAATTGTTAAAAATTTGAATGTGTCGTCTTCTGTGAATCAGGCCTCACGTTTGATTGATGGTAGTGAGCAATGTTGGCAGTCTTCTGGCTCTCAAGGAAAGGCAAGTTAAGAAAAGAAACCGGAAACATTTCTTTATTTGATTGTTAATTTATTACCATTTGTGTTCAATGTATTAGTGATGGTAGATTTTTCTTTTAAAAAGTGGGGTTTGATGTTATTTAAACTAGGGATAAATCTTGAATTCTAAGAATATCACAAATATCACAAATTATGTACTTCAAAATATGTTCTCAGAGGATTTTAGAGAATTGAATGCAATCAATGTTTTTTTAGCACTGGATTCGTTTAGAAATTTTCCCTGATGTACTGGTGCACAGACTGAAAATGATAGTGGATCCTGCAGACAGCAGCTACATGCCGTCGTTGGTTGTGGTTTCAGGTATGGGAATACCCTTTTCAAATTCAAAGAAAATTAATTTTGTTGCCAGTCATTTCATAACTTATTTATCAAAAGAGCACTAAAACATCTGATGCATGTCCTCTGTCATAAATAAAATGGGTATTACATGAATCTTATTGTTGTGTAGGTGGAAGTTCTTTAAACAACCTCATAGAGCTGAAGACAATTAATATTAATCCTACAGACACTACAGTTCCACTTCTTGGTGATTGCACAGAGGTAAGTAGCTGTTGGCTATGTAAAAAGCTTGTGAAAAATATTCTGTTTTTATACTGATAAGTAAAAGCACAGCTTCTGATGATTATGTAGCCCTTTCCAGCATGAACAGCTCTTTATTTAGCACAACAGGAAGCTTGTATTAGTCCAGATTATAACTCTGAAGAGTTATCATTTCCTTGCTTCTAAGTTTGCTAGTAAGATTGTTAGAAGATCCTGTTGTGGAGCAACTTATGTAAAATAGAAACTATGTTTATCCTTTCACTGTCTAGCAGAAGAAGGATATAAGGATTATACTTGGAAGTCTAATCAATGCAGGTTTTAATATGGCATACTATGTGACTGGTTTCAAGTTTATTTTTACTATGTCTTACGTGTATTGAGAACCACTGTAGAAATTTATGCCCTTTTCCTTTTAGTACCACAGGTATATTGAGGTTGCTATAAAGCAGTGCAGGAGTTCTGGTATAGATTGCAAAATACATGGTCTCAACATATTGGGGCGTATCCGTGCAGAGGATGAAGACTTGGCGGCCGTCCCTTTCCTTGCTTCTGACAATGAAGAGGAGGATGATGATAAAGCCAACACTGGCAGGTAATGGAATATTCAAACCATCTAAATGTTTTTTTTCATATAGTGGCTGGAAACATGGTCCTTGCAATGGCATATTAGCAAAACCTAAGATATTTGAAAAAGGAAGAGGAGATCCTATTCCAGAGGTAGGCATCCTTTCTAGCTTGAGCGTCCTTCACTGCCCAAATGCAACATCTCTCTGTGAACATGTTGTGTGGTGGCAAACAAAGTGTGGATAGGGTGAGAGTAGAACATGGGCTGTACCTAGCCAGATGTGTTCAGTATAGTGTACATGGATGCATGAGACTATGGGACTAAACTAGACTACATTAGAAATGCCAGTAAGAAATTAAAATAGTTTTGTTTTGACGTACACAGGAGTGTGATTGCAGTGGATAAAAGCAATGCCTGGGTTAAATCTGGCGCTTCAAGATTATGAGCAGGTCCTTGTGTGGGATAAGGGCATCATCACTGGGATGTTTTACATGTGTAGTCAAATTTAATTTTTTTTTACCTTTACAGACAAATTCTAATTTTAACAACTGGTATTCTACAATAAGAGACCCCATTCTCCCACTGCACCTCCCTGGACTCACCCTCCCTGGACCCTTCCTGCCCATCTGACTCCCAGCTGATTTCAGCTGTGTTGAACTCACCCTGTTGGGGTGGAGCAAGAGATCGCTTGTGTCAAGCAGGATAGTTTGATGTGTTGCTGCTTTTAATTTACACTGGTTGCCTACCAGCTTCATCGACTAAACAAGGATATAAACCCAAGTTTCCCCAGTCCTGCTTTAACCAGTATATCACAATATACACAAAAAGTAAGAGGAAATGGGACGGAGAGTCTTGAGGGTGAAAGAAACCTAGAGCTTTCACAAGTTGAAACACTTCAAAATTATAAACAGTGGAAATTAAGCAAGAACCTGACATTTTAAAATGCCAATTAGTGTCAAATACCAGATCATGTACTTCAAAAGATACAGATCAAATATATGAAGCCTAACACTTCTCAATATTTATCATTTTTTCAGCAGATACAAAGTGAGAAGAACATTAATCCCTGCTCAAACTATCTCATTTATAAGATTCCGTATAATCTGAGGTCATCAGATTAACCTCATTTTATGTGCACCTGGATTTCATTGCATTTTTTATGTTCTTTCAGATGATGAATGTGTGAATGAATGAATGATTTTATTATGGCCACAAGGCCAGCAAATCTTTCAGATGATGTATTTTGGATCTAGAGTGCCAGTTTTTCAGGAAACAAAGTTGAAGAAGAGTATTTGAAAATCTATGTACTGGGATGGATTTTCTTTCCAGTGAAAGAAAAATTATTATTATTATTATTATTATTATTATTATTATTATTATTATTATTATTATTATTATTATTATTATTATTATTATTAATTCGATTTGATAGACCGTTCTATCTCTGAAGGGTTCAGAGGGGGGCATATTGCTATGGGGCAACTTCCTTTTGGCGGATGCCCTCTCTATTGCACCCTTCATCCCTTATGATCTTTGTCCTCGCGAGATCCTCAACTCCGACATAGGGGGTCTCAAATACAGATCCCTCCTGGAAAGGTGTTAAAAAGGACTTCGCTCCTCTTTGTTGAAAAGCCAGTAGGATTTAACTAATTGAATAGGCTTAAATGCTAAAATGCTAGTGAATATTCCCCTGTTTCCAAACTGATTTATGGTTTCTGTATTTAGCCTTGTGAGAAAGAAGATTGCAGGCTTGGAATCAGCAGCTACGATAAAGACGAAAGTTTTTGTCTGGGGCCTGAATGATAAAGACCAGCTGGGAGGATTAAAAGGTTCTAAGGTATTGGATTGAATGAAAAGTAATAAATTTTGTACTATCTTTAACATGAGAGAAGAGCCAGAGGGATTGGGAGAAATGAGAGATTTAATGAGCACCATGTTAAGTACTCATCTTGCTGTTCGACTTGAGGAATTCTAGACTGGGCCACCTTCTTATGGCTATACATTGAAAGCTATTTTGGACCCCCAAAACTGTTCCTAATCCACATTCAAAAATCTATGTCCATGTACAAATTGAGACCAGAGTGCAGCAATTCTGAAAAGTGCTGAGATTTACATAATGAGATACCAAGACAGATATGCATAAGCTTTTTTTTTTTTTTAAGCATTGGCTTCTGTTACCTATTGGCTGCCTGGTAAGGATTTAAAATGGCATTATTTCTATTGGTGTTTTTTTTTACTCCTTTGAATGAATTTAACCAGTAAATAGTTGTACTTTAGCATTATCTAGAAATGCCATTTGTTACCAGGAAACTGAACAATAACTTTCAGACATGAGCATATTTGTTGAATGAGGATGCTAGAATGCTCTGTAAGTTAAAACTGGACTGTTGAGTGACATATTTTTGCGGTGGACATGGATGTGGTAATTGGAGAGTGGGATGGGACATGCCTAGTGGCTACCCTCTTCTAACAGACACCTGACATCCATGCCTGACATGGCCTTTCAGACTCCTTCAGTTTCAGAGGCACTTTGCCATGTGCCATGGGGACCTTGTGTCTTAAAAAAGCTTCGGCAGTGACTCCTTGGGAAGTATACTTCTTTTGATCAAGGACTATTAACAGATTCATGCACCTGGATTGCACACTTATGGAAATCTAAAGATAATATTTTTCTTCAGTTCCTAAAATAAAGTTTCCCCTTCAGTCATGTTCAACCCTAGGGTACCACTGCGAGCAGTGATTTTATAGGCAAGCCTCTTTGTGGGGTAGTTTGCCATTGCTTTTCCTAGCTATTCTTAATCTCCTAGTTATGAGTTAGGTTCAGGTGTTCAATTGTGGCTCTCTCAGATGCTTTTACTGATAATATCATCAGCCCCTGTCAGCATGGCCAGTTGGCCATGCTGGCAGGGGCTGATGGGATTTGTAGTTCATGAACATCTGGAGAGCCACAGGTTGCAGACCCCTGAGCTAGGTACTCATTTACTGACCAAGAAATGGATGGAAGGCTGAGTTGACCATGAGCCAGCTGCCAGGATATCTGACCCACAGGGAGCTTGAACTTCTGACCGTGTGAGTGGCAGTGCAAGCACTTAACCACTACGCCACGCAGCTCCTCCTTCAGTTCCTACATTTGTTTAAATTGCCTCTGCTTGTTACCTGAACTTTCATGGTCCTGTATTCCTTAGCTCATTAATTTTGGGGTGTCATTCATGTGCAAAGTAAAAATTAAACTTGAATTTGTGTTTCCAGTGTTCATTTTTAAAGACATTAATTAGAAATGGTCGGGAAAGGGCAGGATATAAATGAAATAATGAACACCCGTGAACATATTTGGTTTTTTTAAAAAGTACACATCGACTAGAGGTGCAATAGCTGCTGACTGTGTAACCTGCTTGAAACATCTACATCAGGGTCAGAGGCAGTCAAGTGTCATAGGCAAGCATTACTTTCTGATCTTTTTCTGTTTTTTTCTGTTTATGTTTTGTAGATAAAAGTTCCCTCGTTTTCTGAGACCCTGTCAGCCTTGAATGTGGTACAAGTAGCTGGAGGATCCAAAAGCCTTTTTGCAGGTAGGAATGTTCTCTGTACTGCAGTTATCAAATGTACCAATGTGTAAAGCATTAGGTTGGAGCCAAAGTTCATTTTCCATTAATGGAACGAAGAAAGTGATTTTTTTTGCTGACACCTTTCCCCACCATAGACCCTCATCTTGCATGGACCTTCAGTTTGCATTGCCCCCCCTTTCCCCCACAATATATATCTGTCCCTGTTCTAAGGATCCCATGCCTCTCAAGAATAGCATTTCAGGAAGTTCACTAAGAGGAAAAAACTGAATTATGCTGTCAAGAGTACCTTCAGGCAGTGGAAACTAAACTTTGGATCCAACCCATTATGCTTTCTTTGTGACTGTATCTTTTTAGTGACTGTGGAGGGCAAAGTCTATGCCTGTGGAGAAGCCACTAACGGAAGGCTGGGATTAGGCATATCAAGTGGAACTGTGCCTATCCCCCGACAGATTACTGCTCTCAGTAATTATGTGGTGAAGAAAGTTGCTGTGCATTCAGGTATCAATTCCATGTTTTCTGGTTTTGTTAAAGAAAAGGCATTTGTATTTCTTGCATGTTAACCTCTCTCAATCTGTACTTGGCCAAAAGTGCGTCACAGTTCTTGCTCTGCACAGGGAACTGTACCTGCCAAAAAAGAATACCACACTCCTTTTTTTAAAAGAAATGTGCACTAGAAAGGCACGTTCTTTGATTTTATATACAAAGAATAGTGTTAAAAATAGATTTGCTTTCAGCCTTTGAATGTATTCCTCTGTGAGATGGGGAACAGTACAAAGAATATAACTTCAGCATTCATTGGCTGAGTTACTTTTTATATGTTTTTCTTCATTTAAATATAGTAAGCTCTCTAATTGCTTAATTTTTTGGGACTCCACTAGAAATTAATGCATTAAACATTGTCAGAGGTTGTTGCCCACACATTTGACGAGGAAACTGAATGGTTGGCTCATTCTCAGAAGTGGTTGTAGCTTTGTCGTAAAGCAAATGCTTTTACATTCGGGAAGGTTTGAAGTTCGATCCCCAATATCAACAGTTAAACAATCTCTTAAGTGGCTGAATTCAAAAAGATCTCAGCCTAGATAGACCTTGTAGAGCTGCTGCCTCTCATAGTAGATGGCATTCGGCTGCTGTATCCAATGGCTGAAAAGCAGCACTGTGTGCTCAAGTTCCTCTTATAGTTTGTTCTGCCTTTACACTTAACTTAACTACATCAAAGTTTTAACTTTTTGATATGGTTCTCTTTTGAAATCAGTTGTGATTGAAATAGTTTAGTTTGGTGTATTTGGTAAATAGATGTGGTATATTTTAGCTTGGCTGTGGTTCAGGTGAGAACATATACATATTGTAATTCATTTACTACATTTGAATCCTGATCTTCCTCTGAGGAGCTCAGGAGTGGCATACATTGGTCTCTCCTCTTCCAGTTGACTGTCACAACATTCCTGTGAGGTAGGTTAGGCTGAGTCATCCAGATTGCTCTCATAGCTGTTGATATTTTATTTTTGTATTACTTTGTCCATCTTCTCAAATTCATGTCCATTCCAGGTGGCCGCCATGCTATGGCTCTGACGGTTGATGGGAAGGTATTCTCTTGGGGTGAAGGAGATGATGGGAAACTTGGACACTTCAGTAGAATGTAAGGATTTTTTCCTGTTTTGGGTGGCTTTTAAATTAGAGAGCAATAAAGATTAAGTACGTGCATAAAAGCATATTGTTTGGTACAGAGTTATTGCTATAGTTTATTGCCTTCTGGTATGTTGGGTTATTGCTTCGATAGTGAAGGTGGCTTCTACTTTTTATGCTAGCAAGCAGCTAAAGTGTCTGACACAATACAAGCTGTATAATGGATGTTAGGTAATGTTAAATATAAACTTTCATTGACCAAATTCTAGAATAATCCTTTTTAAAATCTTTCTGGGTTTTCAGGAACTGCGATAAACCAAGGCTCATAGAAGCACTGAAAACAAAACGTATCCGTGATATCGCTTGTGGCAGTTCTCACAGCGCCGCCATCACCTCTAGTGGTGAACTGTATACTTGGGGCCTTGGTGAATATGGTCGGCTGGGACATGGGGACAATACTACGCAACTTAAACCAAAGATGGTAACATCATTACCTGTTTTCTCTCTCTAGTTCATTGATCTTTTAAAATGGTGCAGGCCTTTGGCTCTTGATAGTTGAGGAAGTGCCAATAGCAGCATTCCTTCAAATGCTGTGACCCAGTTTTGTGTTGGCCATTTGGTTTCTTGTTTGTTAGCTTGTTTCCATGTCCTTTGTTTCTTTACAAACCTCCTAATGCTCAGTGAGTCTTCTTCCTTCTTTTAGCCAGCCAGTCCTGAGACCTGAATCACAGCATGTTAACCTTTTGGGAAACCCAAAGTGGCTTTTTGTTGGTTTAAGGAGATTTACTGTTCCAGCTTGATGCTCTGGTCTGAACTAGTGCTTGCTAGTTTGGCTCTTAAATAAAAACAATGTATAATTTTAAATATATAATTTTTCTGTTACAGATTAAAGTGCTCCTTGGTCATAGAGTCATTCAGGTTGCTTGTGGGAGCAGAGATGCTCAGACTTTGGCACTGACAGATGAAGGTAAGAAATGTCCATCTTATCACAACTTAACACATTGTGCCTGCCATGCAGTACTAAAGCTGATTTGTTTTATTAGGGCTTGTATTTTCCTGGGGAGATGGAGACTTTGGAAAGTTGGGTCGAGGAGGAAGTGAAGGCTGCAACATTCCTCAGAACATTGAAAGACTAAATGGCCAAGGGGTCTGTCAGATTGAGTGTGGAGCTCAGTTCTCTTTGGCTCTTACGAAATCTGGAGTGGTGTGGACCTGGTATGACATACTTTAACTGCCAAGTTAAATGTATACTATTAACTATTGTTGTGGCTGGCTGATAGTTTCTTAGCAATTTCCATAACATCAGCCAAACTGTTAGATGTACTAGAATCAAATAATAACTGCCTTCTTAAAAGAGCTGTTTTGTCAGATTTCAAATCTGGTCCTTTGCTTTAACGCACAAGAAATAAATGCAGCGTTGAGAAAAATAGTGGTCATATCCTACCAGCCAACATAGCTGAAAGCAGCATGCTCTTCCAGGAGAAGGATTCTTTCACTTAGGGTGGAAAAGAGGAGCCTCCTGCACTAGAAGAGCATGCCACCATTATCTGCACAGACTGGTAGGATTCAGCTCATCCTCATTAGGTAAATTTTAATATTGCATGTCCTTGAAATAAAAAAAAACAACCTGGGAGATTTTTACCTGTACTGTGGGGGTTGGTAGTCCCTTGGACTAGTATGGCCCCTTGAGGGTATACAGTTTCATAACCTTTTCTGCAGAAGAGATACCTCTTTCTCTCCTCTTACTGTTATTGAAACAGCCTGTGGGATGGCAAACAATGGGAGACATGAGAAGGGAAACGGTTTCGTCAGAGTATGCAAAAATTATTAAAAGATCTCTGCTGACCCTAATTCTTCATTTCCATTCTGCTCAAGTGCAGATAGAAACTCTCTTCTTATCCTTATGGTCTCTTGGTAGCTTTAGTACTTGACAAATGTTTTGATTGTTTAGAGCAGTTTTAATTCAAACATTTGCCTGCTTTTCAGGGGCAAGGGTGACTATTTCAGGCTTGGACATGGCACTGATGTTCATGTAAGAAAACCTCAGGTAGTGGAAGGATTGAGGGGAAAGAAGATTGTGCATGTGGCTGTCGGCGCACTCCATTGTCTGGCCGTCACTGACACAGGCCAGGTAAGAAGAACCTGTCAGCCTAATCCTAACAACTGGTATGAACCTGTTTAAAAGGCCCTTTTAAAAATAGTGGGATTTTCTGTTCAGGACTGAATGCTGACAGAATGTTAATAAGCTAAAATATACTAAATCCAGCAGTGGAATAGGGGAGTGAACTTCTTGGAATGGTTACCAGTGTGAGCTGTTTTTGCTGTATGCTTATTGGGCAGCAGTGAGTTTATTTCTGATAAAGCTGTGGGATATTTTCCAACACAGTTTCCATCTTTTCATTAACAAAATGGAGGGGCAATTATTGTCATATTGTGTCTCACAGTTTGTGGTAGATAGTCCATTATTTGAAATGAGGATGGCCAAGTAGACCTGTCTTAGCAAATAGAAATCTTATCACTTTTTTCATGGGTGGAAAAGTAGTTCAGAAGTATTATATAACCATCTTTAGTCAGCAAATAATTCTGGTGTGAAAAGCAATGCGTAGAGTTTTAATGAAATTATTTTTGCTGAGAATCCAAAAACAAGCACCAAATATTTGTAAAACCTTTTATTAGATATTTCCCCAATGTGTACTAGATGATGCCAGTCTACACCTCACTTTAATGGATTACAAGGAAATTAAAATGCCTTTTTAAAAGGTATTACATGGCTTTTGTTCTTTTTTTAAATTTTTGTCTTGGACCAGCGATATTTTATACTGTATACCAGTGAGTAAAAAGAAGAACTTTTAAAATTTATTTTTGGAATCTGTAGGGTGTTTTCATCCCGTATCTTTCAGATGTGGAGTGGTGGGATTATTGCCATTTTTCGGTAAAGGAGCCAGGAGCATGATATGGTTGCTGGTCTTCTAGACAAGGGTTGGTTACCACCTATGAGGGTCAGTTTCTCCCAGTAATCCCCCTTGGTTCCCAGGATTAAGTCTGCTCCTCTCATATTGGATAATAGCCTCTCTGTATTCCAGTTTTTGTTAATGGGTTAAAAGAAAAACAGACAACCAAACATGCCATAAAATGGGGAAAGAATAGGAGGGGGGAAAAGGCCTTTTCTCTGCCTCCCTGAGCTCTGAGATCCTCACTCCAGCTCAGCCTGGATTCGAATCCTCCAAACCTTTGTTTCTTACTTCCCAGGAAAACTTCCTTTCTCCCATGTGCTTCCAAGCAATCCTTTTGATTTAAATCATTTGGCTTTTCACTTTGGTTTCTCCAAGGATCAAAGGTTTTTAGCAAGGTGGTGTGAGTTCTTAGGCTTCTTCCTGAAGCCTGAACCCCTACATCACAGCTTAATGTTTTAGAATATTTAAACTTTAGTCCTAAAACAATTGCTGAGCACATAAATCCCAGCAAAGCACAGAGCAAAAAAAGGTTATAATTCTATTTAAAGCATGATTCACATATTAAATACTATGGCAGAGATGCTCTTCCTCTGATTTGGTATGTCCATTTGGTATAAATGAAATGTTTGTTGAGAAGATTAATGTGCAGAATTATTTGATTTTTATTGGCAGGTTTATGCTTGGGGTGATAATGATCATGGCCAGCAAGGCAATGGGACTACTACAGTGAACAGAAAGCCCACCCTGGTACAGGGTTTAGAAGGCCAGAAGATAACTCGTGTTGCATGTGGATCTTCCCATAGTGTGGCATGGACAACCATGGATGTAGCAACACCATCTGTGCATGAACCAGTTCTCTTTCAGACAGCTAGAGACCCTTTAGGCGCATCTTATTTGGGTAATATAAAACTAGCATTTTTTTCTGTTTTAAAAAATGTGTAAATGGGGAAGGAATCGGTGAGGAGCATGAGGGAAATTTCTGCTGTTCTTTTGGAAAAGGAAAGCATTTATAACTGGGTTCAAATCAGGGCCAAGAGTAATTTCCATCTGGCCTATAACATAGCACCTCAGCTGCTTTTTCCTGTATGATCTAGGGCACAGGAAAGGGTGTTTTAATCCCCCCGCCCCCCACTGTAAGCAGTATATTAGCCATAAATAGTAGTTCTTGATTTTCACTCTACATTCAAGGAGACTTTTTGCTAGCCAGGCCAAACTTTGACCCTTGTTCAGGAAGACCAAAGAAATTGTGGATGGACAGCATTGCTGAAGACATTCGTGCTGTCAACCTTACCTCTGAAAGTGCTATTTCACTATTTGGTGAAAAAAATGTCAGTGCTAACTCCCTCAAGGGGAATACAGCCCAAGAAGAAGGGCCAAACTGGTTAAAGACATTAAGGAGTTACCGATGTGTTTTTTAGGATGCATTTGGTTCATAGATGTCTTAGAATAAATGTCTCAGAATAAATTGAGCCGGAGGGAATATTGGACATTTGATGCTAGTGGTATGTTGTGGCTGTGGGCTGAATTAGCCCTGCACCTTTGGGATTTTACTGTTCTTGGGTATACCTGCTCTTTTACTGCTCAGAATCCTAAGTATGAATTCTTAATGGAAACCATAATTTTAAAAATTTTTCCATAGGTGTCCCATCCGATGCAGATTCTTCTGCTGTTAGTAACAAAATCAGTGGTGCAAATAGTTCTAAACCAAATCGCCCTTCACTTGCTAAGATCCTTTTGTCACTGGATGGCAACCTAGCCAAGCAGCAGGCATTATCTCATATACTGACAGCATTGCAGATCATGTATGCCAGGTAAGTGTGTATATTATCGATATCAAACTGGCCTCCAGTATTATAAACTCCGCTTTTCTGCTGTCTTTTAGAGGTTCTGATGCCACTCTGGATTTACCATTAAACATAATAAACACATGCTGAGAGCATCATGGGGAAAAGGGGGCACCACAGAAAGTGAAAAAAGGGCACCAGCACCACAAAAAATGTTATTTCGACTTCAGATGAAATAGGGTCCCACACTAAAGGCTTCTGTCATGTACATGTGTATTTTACAGATAAGAACGCAGGTGATACCCTTAACTTTAGCGCATGAAGATCAACTTGTCTCTATCCTATCTTAGTGTTGCCACCTAGGGAATTCTAATTCTAGCAGCTAAAGTTACTGACTATAAGCATGTGCATTGATATTGTAGCATATCAAAATCCCAACAGAATTACGATGCAACAAGACTTGTCTCTGCTTAGCATAGAAGCAGATTTGTTACACCAGATTAATTTTGAGGACTTGATAAGAAACTTTTAAAGTATAAATTAGTAGAGAACAATTATCTTTTCATCTATAAGTATTAAAATGTGATGTATCCTTAAGGTTTTAGAAACCCTGAAATAAAGGATGGTTTGTTTATATATGTAATAATGGTCGATGTCTGTATATTTGTGTGCCTGCCTATCTATGTCTTGTCAGCAAAAACAGTACATTGTAGGCTACAGTTTCTTTTGCAAGGTTCAGAACAATGTTCTAACTTGAAACATTTGAAATGATAAGTTTTAACATTTTTTATTTGCATTATTCCCTTATGACAATTTACAATATAAATTATTGTAAAATTGCATTTTTCTACTCCCTAGTCCTAGTAAGCAAATAAATTCATTTTTGCTATAAAGTGTTAATTAAATGAAATAAAGAACATTGTGAATATAAATTGTGAAATTTTGTCAGACTGGCCTGCAAGTAAATCGAATTATGAATCTTGCAAATGGAAGGGCCAAGAGACCATGGTTGGACTATGCTTATGGCATCAGTTGGACTGATGGGTGAACATTTAAAACAGGAGCACCATTTAGAGTGAGGAATTAACAGATACTGTCTCATTGTCTGAAGCAGTCTTGTTTTGTGTATCATTTATTTGATACTGGTATGGCCTTGCACAGTATAGCTCCATAAGGATGGCTTTTCTGTCTGGTGTTAAGTCCACTTATTTACAAGTAATACAGTGGAACCTCAGTTTTCATTGCCTTCGGTTTTCATCGGTTTCGGTTTTCATCTGTTTTTTCAGTGAAAAATTTGTCTCGATTTTCATCGATTTGCCTCGAGTTTCATCAATTTGCAGCAAGGTGCAGGGGTTTATGGAGAAAAATCACCTGGACAAAGCTGTTGCAGGCCATGTCTGCAACTTGTTTAATGACAATGTCTTGCCCCATTTCAGACAAATCTTAAAGAGGCATCAGAAACAGACTTCTTTGGATAGCTTTCTGGTGTGACATTGGTCCACTGGCTCTGAAGCTGGTCCTAGTGTTATTGTTTGCTACTGTTTTCAGCATTAAACACCATGTTTATTCACCAAAAATGTGTTTTTGGTATGTTTTTTGGAGTGCCTAGAACGGATTGATTGGATTTACATTGATTCCTATGGAGAAGTTTGCCTCGGTTTTCATCGATTTTGGTTTTCATCGATGCTTTTCGGACAGATTACCAACGAAAACCGAACGGATTACCAACAAAAACCAATGTAGTTCCTACTGTACTACATTGTTTTTTTAACGATATGTTTGTCAGTGCAAAGTTTTCCTGAACCAGCATAGACCAAGCAAAAAACTAAGTCTTGTGTTTGGGAAACTTTCTTGTGTTTGGCAATATCACTTGGCTTTAAGCCCTTTGTGTATTGCTTACTTGAAAAGATTATAATATTTTTCTGTTCTGTGGTTTCATTTATTAGGCATGATTTGATTGAGAGACTCCTTTATTGGAGCCAGTATTGGATAAATGCTTTAATGTTGTACCTCTTGAACTCAGCATAGTGAAAATGTTTTTTGCATAATCAGTGCCATCTTTTCTGTTCAGTCTGGCAAAATAATATACAGACAGCATTGCAGAAGTCCATTCTGAACAGTATGGTTTTGATTTAGGGATGCCGTTGTTGGAGCATTGATGCCTGCAAGCATGATTGCACCAGTGGAATGTCTGTCCTCATCTCCTGCGCCACCTCCAGACATGTCTTCCACGAGTAGCGCTCCCAGTGAAGAAGAAGGTAGCTTGGCAGTGGATCTAGAAGAACGACTGAGTCCACCTCCATGGCAAGACAGGAGGGCTGAGGTAAATTCAGCCTTTTTTCAGGTAGAAGTGGTAGGACATTTTGTAGTATGAAGCTGAAAAACTTTCCATCAATATTCTGCTTGGTTTACCTGGCTTTCATGACCCTAGCATTAATTACAGCCATCTTGGATTCAGCAGGTTCACTGTCCAGTTTACTAGCTTTAAAAAATTGTTGGCTTGGAGCCTGTGTGTGTGTGTGAGAGAGAGAGAGAGAGAGAGAGAGAAATACCTTCCATTTAAGAGAATAAACTGTCATTTCTTAGCAGTTGAAGCAGTGCTACAAAAAAGATGCTAAAATACGCACATTTTTCTCTATTTTATTTATTGAAATATACATTCCACTTTTCATGCAGCTTCCAGTGTATAAAATCATAACCATCAATAAAGCAATGAACAATGAAAATGCTAAGATTCATTCTAGATTTATTCCTGACTCGACTTAAAGAGAGACTCCAGAATAAATTTCTGATACAGAAATTCTACCGACATTCAGCCTTTACTTTCTTTGGATGGTATCTTAGTTGTCTACATGTATGATGGTCTTCCAGAGTACTGAGCAATGGCATCCACCAAATATTTTTTAAAAGTGGGAGGGGCCAGGTAGAACTTTTGCCCAGCAATTCTTCTAATTGGCCACTGGAAATTTGATTTGCTATGCTTTGATTTGAGAACTTGCTTTAGCTATGCTATGCTTTGATTTGAGAACTTGCTTTAGCAGCAACTGCAGCACAAGCACTGTGTGTCTGAAGGTAAGCTACATCAACTATTTTGTGGCTGCACTCATAACCCTATGTCAGAATTTCAGATGTCCCTGCAGACTCAAAAAGGTTGGGGACCCCTGTTCTAGGCATTGCTGTAATGTTAGTCTGTGCTGGCAATGTATTATATTCTTATGGCCATTGACAGCGCTTTAACACAGAGTTAGCAGGTTGGCATTTTCAAAACCCAGTGGCAGTTCTGCTTTTCTGTTTGCCTTAGGTGGCTTCTGCAGAAGATGCTGTGACTCCCTCTGCTTTGACTCCTTCAGCTGCTGCAGCCTCCTCTCGTCCTTTCATTCCTGTCACAGATGATCCTGGAGCGGCCAGTATAATAGCAGAGACCATGACGAAAACCAAAGAAGTACTGTTGCTCATTCTTATTGATAGAAGTAGAGTTGAATTACATTGCTCCCAATATCCCTGAAAGCAGGTGGTGGTTGAGCAGCTGAAATGCACGTAGTGGGTTGGATATAGCACAGACTTTGTGTTAGCATTAGAGTCCTTGCACAAGGGAAAATGCAAGAAAAATACTGTGGTGACTGCTTGTGCTTAATCAAATTTACTGTGTCCCTACTGTGTTTCCACTTATGTCAGATCTTGTGCAACCCTTAATTTTAAAGTAGTAAAGCTAATTTTATATCCACATCAATTTTATATTTTAAATTGAAGTTTGAAGTGATTGTTTTAACCCAAATATTTATTTTATTTTATGTCATCTTATAGATTATTGTAATTCATTGTCCTTCTATACCATTAAAGGTTTTGGAATTTGGAAGATCTTGTGCAACCAGTTTCCAGGCACTATAATATATAGGGAGGAAAGTGCTAGGTGTTGCCTAATATCTTGTGTGAGCAGAACTCCATTAAGTCTCTTAATGTTGGTCCAATTGGCCATGCTGGTAGGGGCTGATGGGAATTGTAGTTCCTGAACATCTGGAGAGCCGCAGGTTCCCTACCCCTGTTGTAGAAACTTTGATCAAACTCCTTTGTAAACCTTTGATTAATTAGATCTTGTGAGGCTGAGCTTGCAGATACAACAGAAAACAGTGCTACATACTTATTTGTGAACTTGTGGTCTTTTTAAAATCCCTTTTCTGTTTTGGAAACTTTGTAGAAGAAAGAACTTAAATACAGCATACCATTGCTGCCAGAGTTTGAAAATTAATAATATATGAGGAATGCATGATATTTATTTAAAACCTTGAAATTTCCACTCAAAAAATTAATAGATTTCTCCTTCATATTTTGAAGTGAGAAGAGGTGACAAGGAATCTGAAGATAAGTTTATAACTAGTGGAACTGTAGAATTCATAGCTGTAGGTGTTTGCCTCAGTGGCTAATGCTTGGACACATCCATTACTGGTTTCTCAAATCTAGAACAAGTGTTGAGACACCAACTAGTTATAAATAATATAATGACAACTTTCATGCGTTTCATGCTTTCCATTTCATTTTGAAGGACGTGGAAAGCCAAAGTAAAGCCTCTGGCCCGGAGCCCCAGTACCTGGATGAATTCACTGGGCTACTGGTACCAGATGACACAAGAGTCATGGTGGACCTGCTGAAGCTTGCTGTGTCCAGTCGTGCTGGGGAGAAGGGAAAGGAAGTTCTTTCCGCTGTGCTGTCTGGCATGGGAACTGCTTATCCTCAGGTTGGTCAGAGTGATCTCTATTTTTGTCCTTGGGCACTCCTTTACCTTTGCAGTCCAGTGGCACCTTGGAGATGAACAATGTTCATTCTAGTCTAAGCTTCCATAAGTGGGAGCTGAATTCATCAGATACACATATATACTGTAATGCTTTTTTTAAGCATATTGAAATGATACCCACTATAAAATTGCTTGTGGGATAGTAGTCTTTCATACTAACTCCCAGAAATCCATACTAGCCTAGTGCTCTTATTGGTAACGCTTCCATTCTCTTCCTTTTGTGCTTTCACTCTCATAGCTATAGACCATGTAACAGAGGTTCATTTCCCATGATTCAGCACTGAGATTTTGGTTAGGCTGAGGGAAAACCTCTGATCAGCAGAAACATATTCTGAATTCCGTGTCCACACGGTGTGTTATGAAACATCAGACGTTCCTGGGGGAAAGAAGGTGGTATCTGAACAGCATGATTTTAATTATTTCATCTTTCCTGTAGTGTAGTACATTACCACACTTTCTCCATACAGATAAAAAAAATTTGCATTTTTAGGTTGCTGATATGTTATTGGAGCTGTGCGTAACGGAGCTGGAAGATGTTGCTACGGATTCACAAAGTGGCCGCCTATCTTCACAACCAGTGGTAGTGGAAAGCAGTCACCCATATACAGACGATACTTCTACCAGTGGCACAGTTAAGATACCAGGTAATACATTTTCAGTAAGATTTGCTCTGAATGGCAGAAATAGTTTCTGTACTCTTACTCTGGGATGCAGATCTATTAAGGGCCTTCAGTTTCCTTTACTTTTTTACAGAGTGGTCATTATATCAAAGTACTGTTTGAGACTGCAAAAAGTCTTATGCTTATTGATAAATACAGATTTAAAAAGTAATATATGTATTGTTTCTGAGGTAATGTAAAATAATTTGATTAGCCTTACATACACATGTGATAGTTAGTGTGTTAAAATGGTACTTTGTCATGTTGCTAATGTTTATGTTGCATTAGTATGTAGCGTAGTGGTTAAAAGCGAGTGACCAGGTTTGATTCCCCACTCCTCCACATGACTGGCAGACTCTTATTTGGCAAACCCTCTTCTCAAGAAACCTCCTGGATGACCTTGGGCTAATTACAGTTCTCTTTGATCTCTCTCAGCCCCATTTTCCTTATAAGATGCCTGTTGTGTGGAGAGGAAAGGAAAGTGACTCTTACAGCAGAGAAAAGTGGACTATAAAAACTAACTCCTCCTCCTTTTCCTCTTCCGTCAACAGAACTAATTCTTAAATAGCAAGGTTCATTTAAAATCCTTTTCCCTGAAAAAATTTTTTTGCTCTTTTAATTTTTTTCTATTTACTGTTCATATGTACAGTGCAAGTAAGCTCAGCAGAGCTAAAATTCCAGCATGGCTATACACAGATCTATACACAAATCTATGAGTGCATTGATGCTTTCACCACGTTTTCAGTTATTCTGCTTGAAAAGTCTGAATAATCCTGGTGTATGTTCAGTACCAAATACTTAATTAAAATCTAAAGAACATGGCTTGTCAGTTTTGTTACCAGTTTTTGTTGCTAATATATTTTGAATGAGAGTATCAAATTTGTCACTTTTGTGGCTTTTAATCTCTAGGTGCGGAAGGACTCAGGGTAGAATTCGATCGCCAGTGTTCCACAGAGCGTCGCCATGACCCGCTTACTGTCATGGATGGTGTCAACAGGATAGTTTCTGTCAGATCAGGTAATGGGACTGGCCCATTATGCCTGGAACGCTTTCTGTGGTGCTTCTGTGGTCCCTTCATAGTCTGGTCTCCTTTCATTTCCCTGTTAAAATTCAAGGACGAGCTTTGCTGTCTGCTGCGTAGCTGCACCCGCAGGTGCCTGCCCCCACTCAAGAGGCAAGATAAAAAAGTTTACCCTTGTTGAAGATTATGATTACTGAGTAATATCGATATTATTTATATCTGTTTCATTGAGGCTGCGTTTTGTTGCTTTTACATTTTTAGAGACGGAACCCCCCCCCCCCCCCCAATTCTTCTCAGGGATCATTGACTGACTTTCACCTAAAAATGCAAAAACAGAAAGTAACCTCAACAATATCGATATAAGCAATTGATAACTTCACAGTTTCCCCGCTATCCCAAACTGTGGCGACACAACTCTAAGGGTGTCAATGCAAGAATCTCTGCCCCGCAGGAACAATACGCTTGCTGTGGGACAGATCACCAGAGTATAATTGGCCTAAGTGTCAAATCACTTCATTTCATGATTTATTATGGAATATTGAGAAAAAGTATGTTACATGTATAAACTAATTTGAGGGAAATGGATAACAAATATAAAATTAACAATATGAGAATTTCGTAAACATAATCTTCAACAAGGGTAAAATTGAAAATGTTTTAAAGTAACAAAGTTCGGCATTTCATTTCATTGGGCGTAGATAATCCTTTTTATGTATGCCACTATTTTCATCAGCTTCTTCGTTTAGTCTTTGACATGCCTACTACTACCTTTAATTTGAAAGTAATCATTTGGCACTTTCATTGTGCTTGCTTATTCCACACCCATTTTAATTTAGTTGTGAAGTAAGACAACAATTTTGATCAGGAGAGCAGCAACCAGGTTTTCTAATGCCATTTGTTTCTGTTTTCTATGCGTCTAAGAAGAAAGACGTAGTAGTACTTCCTTTCTGTCTGCTTTCACTGATAATCTTTGAAGCTAATGAAGCAACTGTTCACATTGGTTTGCGTTTCAAAAGATCATATAAGCAGAAGGTGCTTTTGTTCATGCAAGGGGAAGTCATACATGTCCGTGGCCCTCCTGTGTCTCCCATGAAGCCCCACTGTCTCTTTTCATGCTATTCCATTGACCCCTCCACCCTGAAGAATGACTTTTCAACAGGAGCAGGAAGGTGGGAAGATCATGTCATGTAACCCAAGTTCAACTCTCTTTTTTTGTTACATATTACCAGGTTTTATGTGAGACTTAAACATCAGTGGAATTTACATGTGCAGTAATTTACATGAGACATTATAGGGTGGGTTTTTTAAAAGAAAAAAACCTGTACCAAATAGATAGCAATTTAAATTGTGCATCGCATTCCAAACTTTTAGGTCGTGAATGGTCTGATTGGTCTAGTGAACTGCGTATTCCAGGTGATGAATTAAAATGGAAGTTTATCAGTGATGGTTCTGTAAATGGATGGGGTTGGCGCTTCACTGTCTATCCTATCATGCCAGCTGCAGGTGAGTGCTGTACTGGGCTGTAGAAAAAGTTGATTGGATTAGCAAATATCTTTTACCTGAGCTTGTTATCTTCATAAGCTGCACAAGCATTGTAAGAAGCACTATAATTAGCGGGGAAATAAGAACTCAAGTGTTAGAGAACACTGGTGAACAACCAGTTCATATCATAAGTTGAATCATAGTGAGTTGTTCTTCCAATGATGGCAGTCAAATTCCTGGGTTTCAAAGATTGTCACTTGGAAGAGCCGAGATAAAAAAAATCTTCAAGTGACCTAGTTATAATTTGATGGTGATAATGGTTACAACAATAGCAACGGTCATATTAATCTAAACCAGATTCACAATGTTTTGTTCAGTTGGCTCAATTAGAAGGAGATCACTCTGTGCTTAATGGAGCTATTATTGCTCTTTTCTGTTCTTGGAATATTAAATTGCATTAAACTCCGAAAGACAAGTGGGATGAAGGAAGGTAACACGGTACACATGCTGTCTTTTAAAAATATGTATGTAAAGGGTTTTGTGTACAGACTGGATTTGTGTAGAGGAACTTCCTTTCAGCAAATGTTTCCTGATTATGGCCATACATAAAATGCACTCTTCATTGTATTGTACAAAGATAGGAGGTGCTTTTTGTCTTGTCTTTGTGAGCTGCTTCAGTTTTTGGAAACTTATGTCTGTGAAAGCAGAATGATTAGTTGGGACCCTCATCCCAGTACAAAAACACTCTTGCTGTGTTTTGGTTTTAATTATGATGTGTATTTAGAGTTTTATCTTTTCCTTTCCTAGTGGCTCAGCTTTGGTTACAATTAATACTACTTTATTTCTCTTAACAGATATTGTATTGAAGAATTGCTCATCTTACTGTTTTCTGCCCACAGGTCCAAAAGACCTTCTTTCCGATCGCTGCATTCTTTCTTGTCCCTCAATGGATTTAGTAACATGTCTGCTGGATTTCCGATTGAATTTTGCTTCTAATAGGAGCATAGTTCCCCGCTTGGCAGCTTCCCTAGCAGCATGTGCACAGCTGAGTGCTCTAGGTAAGTGCCAAGCTTCTGTGGAGAGGTTTCTGACCATGCATTGTAAAATCAGTTCTTTTAAGTCTAATCATTTTTCTTTTTTCCCTCCTGTGCCTTTTTTAGCTGCTGGCCACAGGATGTGGGCCTTACAGAGATTACGTAAACTGCTAACTACAGAATTTGGCCAGTCCATTAATATCAACCGAATACTGGGAGATAATGATAGTGAAACACGAACTATGGTAAGACTTTCAAACCTTCCAATGGTGAATAATGGAGTTCCTAAGTCACAGTCTTCTTACGCTAACTAGTCATTTTATGCATTTTAAAACTCTAGAATAACATAATGTTTTACTTCTAAAAATGCCATATCATGTGGTTTCTTGACTGGTAGGCTTCCTGTACGTAACTGACTTGTAATCAGATATTAATTTTACCAAGATTGGCATGAGTGTTCTCTATTACCATCCTCTGTTCTCTGCCACTATAAATTGTGCTGAGTTGTGTGAAGAAGAAAGCACAAAATTGTATTCTTGAAGGCTTTCACAGTCAAAGGCTTTCACAGAATACACAAAAGTGTATTGTCGAAGGCTTTCACAGCTGGAATCACTGGGGTTTTGTGTGGTTTCCGGGCTGTATGGCCATGTTCTAGTAGCATTTTTTCCTGACGTTTCGCCTGCATCTGTGGCTTCAGATCTTCAGAAGATGCCAGCCACAGATGCAGGCAAAATGTCAGGAAAAAAATGCTACTAGAACACAGCCATACAGCCTGGAAACCACACGCCACCGCAAATTTGGAATGTTTGTAGTATTTAGACGGTACCAGATAATGTAACCAAGCACCACTGGTTTCCATGGTTATGTTAGTGAAATATATTGTTCTCTGCATGCAGTGTAACTTTACAGTTAAATTACTACTTCTTGATTGCAAAGTTTAACCATTATCAAGAACTTTTTGGAAGCTATAAGAGATTTTTTTTCCCAAATACTTTTTCAGAGTTTCACAGGTAGCGCTTTAGCTGCTCTGGTTAAAGGCCTTCCTGAAGCTTTGCAGCGGCAATTTGATTATGAAGATCCCATAGTCAGAGGTGGCAAGCAGCTGCTCCACAGTCCTTTCTTTAAGGTAATATGACCAGAAGTACAAACATTTTGTGGAGTTTTTGAATCAGAAATGGAGTGATCTCGATAATTGCTAACAGGTAGTTGGAGCCACAAAAAACAAAACTTTTGTTCATCACCCCTCTAAAAGTACCACATGGGGAAGCTAAATAGAGGGTAGGAGATATGGGAGGTGGTTTTATAATAGCTAAAATAAGCTGTTGGTCAGAGGTCTCCTGTGGGCATCTTTGAAATTCTGACACAGCTTGGTGGGCACTGAAACAAAATGGCTGCTGCAGGAGGTGGAGCCAGCCATAAGATGGTATCAGGAAAGGTGTTGTAGGGTGCTGTGCCATTCAAATGCACCACATTAAGTATCCCTACTGTAGATTTAAATTTTAAATTAAAGCTTTATTTTAAACATCCATGGGGCAGTTTATAATCTTATTACATGGTCCAGCAGAAGCTTTGTGTTTTTTAAATTAAGTTTATTTTATCTGTAGGTGCTTGTAGCCCTTGCTTGTGATTTGGAGCTGGATACTCTTCCCTGCTGTGCAGAAACACACAAATGGGCTTGGTTTAGAAGATACTGCATGGCCTCCAGGGTTGCTGTCGCCCTTGATAAAAGAACACCGTTGCCTCGCCTCTTCCTTGATGAGGTACTGGAGGAGTGGAATACATGAATAGTGGAACACAGACATTTTAGTTTTAACCCTGTGTTCTAACTCTTTGCGAAGCCCTAGGCATACTTGGAGGTCCAACTTAGCTCATTTAAGACCCAAGTAAACATACCTAGCATTACCACTTTATACGATTATCCCAAGCCGCCATGTAAAATGTGAGAAAATTAAATATGTTGCTTGCCCTCAGCCAAAAAGCTTACCAGGATACAGCTTGAGACCTTTCCCCCATATATTGTTTGGTTTGCATCTTCTTTCAACATTTCATTAGACCTGTAGCAGTCAAAATGCAACAAATTGGGACAGTTACGCTATGCTTTGTTCTACTAGCAGTGGGTATAGTGTGATACGATTTGTATTGTAGGTGGCCAAGAAAATTCGAGAATTAATGGCAGACAATGAAAACATGGATGTTCTACATGAAAGTCATGATGTTTTTAAGAGAGAGCAGGATGAACAACTGGTGCAGTGGATGAACAGGTAATTTGGGGTTTAGAAAGAACTACAGGTTTTGAAGGGCTTGTGAACTTAATAGTTCATTGGGTGTATCAGAGGGTTGAGATTGCCATGAATTTTGTACTGCCACACTATCTATCCTCTTCTCAACAGGCGACCTGATGACTGGACTCTTTCTGCTGGGGGCAGTGGTACTATTTATGGCTGGGGTCATAATCATCGAGGACAGCTTGGAGGTATTGAAGGAGCAAAGGTCAAGGTTCCAACTCCTTGTGAAGCTCTTGCCACACTCAGGCCAGTGCAGTTAATTGGTGGGGAGCAGACACTTTTCGCAGTGACTGCAGATGGAAAGGTAAGTATATTTGATATGTTCAGATAGCAAACAGACCCCAGTGTAGGGTTTTTAAAAATCTAAAATACTGTTTGGAGGTGGATTCCAGCATCACTTTCAATAGAGTTTAAACTAGAGATCCAAGTTTCTCCTTTTAAAGAGAATCCACCCCCAAACAGCATCACTTTCAATGGTGTTTAAATGAGGGACTCCAGATTCTCCCTTTAAGGTGGGTGCCACAGGTCGAGGGAGGGTGCTGACCCTACAGAGCCAGAGCCCGTGCCAGCACGCCAACTCAACCCCTTCCAGCCTGCCCAGCAGTGGACCTGGGCCCCTTCCTGCCTGCCCAGCAGTAGACCTGGGCGCTCCTCCATGAGATCGGCACATGGCTTGATTTCTCTCCCCCCTCCACTTTATCTAGGGAAAATGGAGTGGGGGGGGGGAACTCACATTATGCCCTGGGCTCCATTTCCCCTAGATATGCCTCTGCTCCACCCTCCTGGGTTCCGTGCAGGCAGGCTTCTGGGGAGAGCAGAAGCAGGCAGCAAGGATTCACAAATGGTGGGGTTACACAATGTGTGGGGGTGGGGCTACGCAACACATGGGGGGGCGCCTGGAGGATGTTTTTTCCCCAGTCGCCACTACCCCCCATACACCTCTGGCTACTCTACTAACAGTGGTTGGTTTAGGGTCTGTCAAACCAGGGTCTGAAATCATAATTTGAAGTTGATTTAATTAACCACAGATAGTCTTAACTATGGTTGCTGGATATGACCATGTTGGTGTACTTCAGCATCATCCTTTTTGCCAGTTTCAATTATTTATTCAACAATATATTGCGTAGGTTTCAAAAATATCACAATTATGTAGTTTCAAACAAATTCATAAAGTAAAACTTCCAACTTTTCTTACAGAGAATTTAATTTTAACTGATTCCCTTATTATAAATCTTGTATTCCTAAGAAAATAATAATTTAAACAAAGATGAAGATATGTTCAGAATATTTTAGTTTATATTGTATATTCTTATTCATAAATCTTCTGTGTTAAATTTCCCCCCAAACCTGTATTCTTATTTTTGTACTTTTGTTTCATATATTTCATTCCAAATATCCACTCTGTCTAGAAATCTGTAATCCTTTTATCTTCAACGTAACTGGTTAGTTTTCCAAATTAACTATCACTTTATACTACCATTCACACATCCTAGGAATTTCTTCAGACATCCATTTCTTCGCTGATTTGATTCTTGCTGCAATTGATAGTTATCTAAACCCCACTTCTTTGTCTATTGATCTATCCAAAAAACCTAATAAACATGCTTTTAATTTAAATTGATTTTTTTTCAAAATTTTGGGAATTTCCTCATGAATTCCTTTCTAAAATTGTTCTGCCTTTGTGCAGTTCCACCATTGATGGTAGAAGGTATCTATTTCTCTATGACATTTCCAACAAAGCTTCTGGTTATTATTCATTTCAGCAATTTTAACTGGAGTTCAATACCAACAGTTATATATTTTGTATATGTTCTCTTCTGTAATAACTTGCCTAGAATTTCACACCATTTTTCCAAATGTATTGCCTATCTTCGAGTTGAATATTGTGACCTACGTTCCTTGCCCAAGCTATCATGAATGCCTTAATAACTTCCTTCTCAGTCTCTAAAACCAAACATTCTCTGAAACGATCAGATTTTTAAAATTGTCCAATAACCGGGTTATCAGTGATTTAGATTTGTTATCAAATCCAAATTCCTTTTTTACTTTAACCAGTCTTTCCTTAACTGTGCAAAGAGCCAAAAGTATTTCAGTTTACCCTCTTTTTCCAATTTTTCTAGTGATTTCAATTTATATTTTTTCATATTTCCCTCTGTATGTTCATCTAGAAATTCTATTTATGTAAGCCATTTTTCCCCATACTTGAATGACTTCTGAACACTGCTTCATGCAGAGATAACCAGAGTGGAATTTTCTTTCCATATTTGTTCCATACTCTGCTTAACACAAATCTAACTACATGGTATCCAAATTGTTTTTCCCCTTTATCATACCATATATAGGTATCATCCTCATGTACTTCCCAAGCCACAGATATATGTGGCTAGAGCAAAGGGGATGAAGCCATTATTTATTCAAACAAATCAGTTTTTGAATTATTGTCCATGAGAAAAATTCAGGTTTCACAAAAAACTACATAGGTAATCTTTGATTGTGCATTATGTCTGAATCAAGCCTATGTTGTTTTGCGCAGACTACATGGAAGAAAAGGTAAAGACTGAGTTGTTGTTAGTGACATGTGCTTTTGGACTGATAAAGCCATGGCTTTTCCTAGTAACTGCCAGTAGTGGTCTAGGGTTTGTCTAAGATTGATTGTCTTTATTCTTCTGTGTGAATTTCACAGTTATTGAACCTTCTTCATTTTCTTTAGTTGTATGCTACTGGATATGGTGCAGGTGGAAGACTTGGAATTGGAGGGACAGAGTCGGTTTCTACTCCAACATTATTAGAATCCATACAACACGTTTTCATAAAGAAAGTTGCTGTGAATTCTGGAGGAAAGCACTGCCTGGCATTGTCTTCAGAAGGAGAAGTCTATTCCTGGGGTGAGGCAGAAGATGGCAAACTAGGTCACGGGAACCGAAGGTAATATAAAAAGATTTTAAATAGAGAACCTATTATATTTGTATATTATATTATATTATTATATTATATTTGCATGGGGATGTTGGAACTTTCAAACAGGATAACTGGCTATTTAACAAATCCTAAGGCGGATATATCAAACATAAAGTTTTAATATTTTTAATCTTTACATCAGCATTGTTGATAATTTGATAATAGCCCAGTTGACTATCTTCAGTACACTGTTGGGACATTGTATTGGAATGACAGATGTGTGTCCTTATACCATCTATTTGTGTCAGACTTCACCCACATCGCATAGCACAGTGGGCATAGCATAGTAGGCAAAGCTGCATCCAGAGCTTTTGATGAATGTTTGTTTGGCTGCTGCCGTGCCACTTATGGAGCAGTCCTAACTAGCTGATAAAAGGTTTGTTAGAGATGTTTATTCTGTGAGACTTAAACATCCCCATTGGCTTCTGCTACAAGATAAACTTTTGCAACATATTTATTAAGGCATACTACTTAAATGAACTAGGGAGGGGATCAAAAATATTTTTCATTTCTCTTTTAAAAATTGTTCCTTTTAGCCCTTGTGATCGCCCTCGTGTCATTGAATCTTTGAGAGGCATAGAAGTTGTTGACATTGCAGCTGGTGGAGCACACAGTGCATGCATTACTGCTGCAGGGGATCTTTACACGTGGGGCAAGGGAAGGTATGGACGCCTTGGCCATGGGGACAGTGAAGATCAGCTAAAACCCAAACTGGTAAGATGGTCTCCCAGTTAGTCATGTGCTTCATTAATGGGTTAAGTCATGTGCTTCTTTTTAATGGATGCATGATATTACTACTTTGCCTCTTGGAAAAATATGGGTTGAATCCTGTAATATCTTCCACTATGTGAGGGAACAGTGCCCCCTTAGTTGTGGAAGGAGGAGGTCACTTGTTGACTTAGCAGAATAGAATTGTATGGAGGGAACCCCACGCCATTGAAATCAGCTACAGTGACAAGCAAGAAAAATTGTTTGACTTTATTGTTTGCTTTTTGTTCTACTCGTTAATAAGTTGTTAATAAATTATACCTACGATTGTCAGGGTGTCTAGAATAGAAACATTTGCTATTCATTTCATTTTAACTCCAATCTTCATGCCTATCTATATAATTTAAAATAAGCATGAGGAAGAATCCTTATGTACTCGTTGGGACTGTAAATACCTTCCGGAAGGGGGAGATTTGTATCCTTCCATGATAGAAAGCTGCCTCTTTGACTAATTTCCATGTGGTAGTCCTCCTTGTAATTTAATTCTATAGTATGTAAGTGCTAAAATATTGTTTGGATTCTGAGTTGAATCCAAAAGTTGTTTTTTGCCCAGTGATAAGAGGATATGCATACATTTGCAGACTTCTTGCTTATCTTTTTAAAGTTCACATAACTGGTTTACAGACAAGCTGTGTCTGTCCTTCAGGTGGAAGCACTGCAGGGCTACCGTGTGATTGACATAGCCTGTGGCAGTGGAGATGCACAAACACTCTGCTTGACTGATGATGATACAGTCTGGTCGTGGGGTGATGGAGACTATGGGAAACTTGGAAGAGGAGGTAGTGATGGTTGCAAAGTGCCAATGAAGGTATTAAGATTTCCATTTTGCCTGTATTGAGTCTATGCATGTTTCATGTAAAGGGATGTAACATCTTGTAAACATGAGATTGATTCCAAAGTAGTGTGAGCACTACTTTGCTCATGGACCAGAACTTTCCTGCATTCTTATAGTTCCTATTTCAGCTCACTGTTCTGCATGAAATGTTGTCTCCAGGAGTCAGGAGGCTCTTGGGAGAAATGAAGGCATGATACATGGGTCTGCAGTGGGAGCGCAGATCAATGAAAATGTCCCCCTCCCTTTCATTAACAGAAGTGTACTTCTTCCAGTGCATTTCTGAGATTTTGTAAGTCTAGGGGTGGCGTTGTTGTTGTTTTTAATGTTTGGCATTAGCTGGCCAAATAAGAATAATGGCAAATGATATTGTTTTATATACAGTACAGTTTATATGACAATTTTAAAAAACTTCATTTTTAATGACTATCTGAATAAATTTTTATGTTCTTAATTAACAGGTTGCTACATTACTTTGCAAAGAGAGATTCTGCCTAACTCAAGTTTTTGCAGCTGTTTGAGGAGGTTCACATTTTATGAGGGGGATCTGGTAGACATTATGTACTTGGGCTTTCACATAACCTTTGAAAAGATACCTGTGCAGAGACTCCTAAGTCATCTTCTCATAGAGTTAAAATTTATTAGCAGTCATCTTCTTGTAGAGTAAAAATTGGCTAAGCAATGAAGCAGAGAATAGGAATAAATAGAGAGGTCCTCAGCCTGGCCTTCTGTGCAGACCCATATGGGTCCACACATGCGCATGCCTGCCGCGAAGGAGACTAGCCAGCTTTTGAAAGAATCCTGTAAAACTTTCCTGAGTGCTCCCTCTCCCTGTATATTGGAGGGAGGAGGGAGCATTCCTCTTGGTTCTCTCCTCACCGCTATCACCATTGCCCTACTCCTTATTACCGGGGTGTGTGTGTGTGTGTGTCACAGAGTAGGCCTTCCTTTTCTCAAGCTAGAGGGGCAAGATTTTTCCCAGTAAAGGGAAGGGACAGGCTGGTTCCTCACAAGCTACTGAGGGGGGGAAAAAGTCCTGCTGACTAAATGTTCCACAGTTTGGTGACAGGCTGCCTCACTTTGTACAGCAGTGAGAGCTGATCATCTTTGATGTTTGGGTTTTGTCAGTAATAAAGCATGGTTATATGCTGGAGCTATGTTCCCTTCCTTCATATGATAAATCAGAATTTATTTCTACGGCCCCTCCTCCTTTGTCAGAAATCTAAAATTAGGAAAATGTCTGTCAGCGCTAATATTAGTACACAGCTTTCAGTCAGAATTGAATGATTGCATCACTGACATGGTTATTAAGCTTGTTTAGTTCTGATTTCTTAAACAGTATACATGGAATAAGCTTAAGCATGTTTGCTGTCCTTCTCATCTCAAAAACATCTATACTGCAGATTTAGCCACAAATCTTGACACTAAAACTTTGATAGGTTCGTTTTGATCCTATTAGAAGATGATGTGGAAGGTGTAAGACTCTATAGAAATTTGATTGTTCTGGGATACTTTCTTACCCATCACTTTTAGTATTTAGATTTTAAAAAACCCTATGCTTCTTTTGTGAAAAGTTTAAATCAAAATAACAAAATTGGAATTTTCTAGATAAGAAATGTTTCAAGGCAAAAGGCAGAAAATCGCTTCCTCTTCCTGGTTTTGGATACGTTTTGCTTGATATAATCTCTACTTTTGCAAAATCAAATGTATCCTTGTATTTTTAAATCTCCAATAACCGCATATTATTACTTCTGTCTTCTTGTAACACTTTGGAACATGGGCGTCATCTCCTTGTTCTTATCATTTTAGTAAAAGATCGTTGAAGGTGGCTTTCCAGATGTTGCTTTCATTTTCTCCAACTTTTTCTGCATAAATATTGGGCTCATAAGTCATCTCCTCTTTAAGTAGAAGAGATTAAGCAAATTGACATTTTTATTTTATTTTAAATTATTTCGCTAAGCTATGCTGAAAATAAGCTTTAGTCCATTTTGAAATTTGACTATAAACTTATAAGCAGTAAGTAAACTTTTATTTTAAGATATGTCTTCATGCTGAAAAGGTTTGAAGTTCTCTCTTGAGTTATCTTCTAATTCTCCTCCTAGATTGATTCTCTCACTGGCGTTGGTGTAGTGAAAGTGGAATGTGGCTCCCAGTTTTCTGTTGCCCTTACGAAATCAGGAGCAGTGTACACCTGGTAAACACATTTGCTGCCATTTCCAAATATATTCTTAGTTAAAATATTAGAGTATCTTCTTTTTTTTGCAAAGTTCATAATCAGGTTTTTGTTTTGATTTGAATGTATATAACCTGCCTTGAGAATGTTTTATGGAGTGAGCAGGATGCAACTGTCCTGTCTAAAGATAGTAGCATCATCAGAATTTCTAATTCTCATTGTGGCCAAATCGGTGAAAACTTAAATCTGGAGGCTGTAGCCACAGATAGATAAGTCAGATCTTTCCACAAACTGGAAAAGCCCCAGGTTTGCAGAAAAACCTTAAATCTTTTTTTAATTAGAACTTAACCCTCCCCCAAATAATAGAAGCAGTACCTGCAGCTTTTTTAAAAAGTGGCCATTACTTGGCAACCACACAGAATTGTGAGCCTTTAAGCCTAGGTTTCTGTCAGGGGAAGGGGGCAGCACTCTTTCCAGGGTCTTTAAGGGGGGGGGGGTTCATCAGGGCCAGGTCTGACAGCAGGTACCAAGTCACTTGATACCATATGACTTGCATGACTCACTCAGGCTTTGCTGCTTCCTGCCATTCAAGAGTAGCTCCCTCCCGTGCTCCTCATAAAATCCAGACATTCAATGTTTAGTGGTTAGTCTGTCAGGCTATGATCAGGGAAACCCAGTTCAAATTCCTACTGTGCTGTAGATGCCTATGAGATGACCTAGGACCAGTTATACATTTTCACCCTAACTTACCTCATAGGTAAGGGAAAGAAAGGAATAAAGTAAGCTGCTTTGGGCCCCCATTGTGGTGAAAGGTATGGTAAAAATGAAGTAAATAGATATGGCTGAAGATGGGGCAGTGTATAAAAGTTAGGTTGATGGGTGGAAAGGGAAAAGGATATGGTGGTTGCCAGGAGGAAGGAAAGAAGTAGTAATGTGGAGGTGAGGATATAGGGAAAATGGGGTTCCTTCACAAATTCTTGTGGGTTCCCTTCTGTGGAACTGGCAGAGAGCACTGCACAACTCGGCCATAGTTTTCCTGAGTCAAGGCTGTCCTGGGGAGGGAAGGATGGAAAGTTGAAGTTGGTGGAGCGGATAAAAATGGGTTGGCTAGTGGGGTGGTAAGGAGAGAAAGAAGCAGGAAAAGGGGAGAGGCTATTGGGATTTAAAGGGAAGAGAAAGAGAAAATAGTGTGGAAGACAAAAATGAGATGCCCTTGCAAGTAATATTTGTAGGACCATCACTCGCTGTAACCTAATGTGAGACATTACGTTACTAGAACCCATGTCTTTAATAAAAACTAAGAGGTACTGGGCGGTCATCCTTTCTAGCATTTGATGTTTAATTACAGGGAATGAATGCTTGCAACAAATTACGCTTGTAAATTTGCAACTGTTTATCAGATGAAGAATACAAGAGAATAATACTTGTGCATTAAATGCAGGGGCAAAGGAGATTACCATCGATTAGGTCATGGATCTGATGATCATGTTAGGAGACCAAGACAAGTCCAAGGATTGCAAGGAAAGAAAGTCATTGCCATTGCAACTGGCTCTTTACATTGTGTATGTTGCACTGAAGATGGTATGTAGAATAATTGTGGGGGTTTTCACTTAGTATTTGAATTGTCAAAGTTAGCATTTTGGTGGTGGTGGGGGGCTGGGGAGGAAGTAAATTTTTAATTGGAGCACAAATGTATAGAGAGTGTTTGTGCTTTTTTTAGACACCAGTTCAAAACATTGTCCCTTGGTCGGGTTTCTTGGAAGCCTAGCGGGCCATTGTTTGCACAGGGTGCTGGACTAAACAGGTCCTTTGTCTGATCCAATAGGCCTTGCATTGTTCTCTTAGCCTCTTAATAGGGGTCGGACAAGATACCACACTGAAGAATGCATCAGTCACAGGAGGGACTGACTGTGTGTGCACTCATCTGAAGCCATTGAAACAAGAATAAACTACGGCCCTTTTTTATTTGCAAATTTTCTGTGACAGTTTCCAAAGTGGATACCATTACGATAGCTTCTATTATTTCTTTGGATCCCTGGTACTTTTCTTCATTTGCAATATTTCCACTTGTTTGTTCTGCAGGTAGTGCGATATTAATATACCTTAACTGTGAAAAAAATGTGCAGATTCTTAGTCAGTTTTCCTTTAAATTCCACCAAGTTAGTTGAACATTCATTACTGGGCTTTCCTGCACAAATTCATAGTTTGAAATGGTGTATAATGCTTTGGGTAACTTAACGTTCCACTGCTGTGTTTGTAGTTTGTTTTTACCTTTGATATCTGTATCTTCATTTGTACCTTTGATATTTGTCACCGTTCTGTGGTAAAATTGTCATTTTGGCTGATTTAGGTGAAGTGTATACTTGGGGCGATAATGATGAAGGTCAGCTTGGCGATGGGACAACTAATGCTATCCAAAGACCACGGCTGGTTGCAGCACTTCAGGGTAAAAAGATCAACAGAGTGGCCTGTGGCTCAGCACATACCTTAGCCTGGTCCACCAGTAAGCCTGCTAACGCAGGCAAGCTTCCAACCCAGGTAAATGCTCTCTTCACAATCAGTTTTTTAAACCCTTGGCAAAATATCCTGTTGATCACATTTTACCTATTTTGGCTGTGTAACATTACTGTTAGAGTTGTGCAGCTTCAGTACAATTTCTAGTTTTTCTTTATTCCTAGATCATTCACAGAACCGTTTCTCAGTATTGGGATGCTGTCTGATGTAGGATCATAATAATGAAATTGGTGACTAGTATTGGGATGACATAATGATACCATGCAGCCATCAGATTTGATGATGTGATGAAATAGGTGGGGGAGGAGGATCCAAACAGTCACCCAGCTGGCATGTGTGGGAGTGTACAGGCTAACCTGAATTCCCCAGATAAAGCCTCCATAACTCAAGCGGCAGATCTGGAAATCAAACTTGGTTCCTCCAGATCAGAGTGCACCTGCTCTTAGCCACTGCTCTTAGCCACTATTCCACTGCTGCTCCTAATTAATAATAATAATAATAATAATAATAATAATAATAATAATAATAATAATAATAATAATAATAATAATAGTGCTGTGACCTTCCACCCATGGCAACCAATAGGATGGATTCAAAAGTAAGATTAATCAAAGTAAATTTTATTTATAAATGATAGGTTACTTAAAGGTTTCAAGCAAAACATTTGCAAAATAATGTCAAATTGAAGCGACAAGTACGTGGACTTTACTCAACATAAATTCACTGTGACACTTTCTGACAGCTTCTCTCTCATAGTTCTCTCAGGCTCTCTTCTTTATTTTGTCAAACAGTTTATTGAGGTTCAGACTTTGTATACCTTGTGACACACTGACTAATTCTCTCAACACTGGGTCTTTTCACTCAGAAGCCATCACACATCCTGCCATGCTCAGACGGAGCTTTAAGTCTCTGAGTAGAGTTTTGACACTCCCAGTCCTTTCACTCTGAAATCCTGTCACCTTCTGCCCTGTCTCTGACTCTGACACCTTCTGCCAGTTCAGCTCAACCCTCCCACATGAACACTCTTAGAACCAGCCAATCACATTGCTCTCTTATCCCCCTCTCACCCCATTCTCTCTCCAGTTCAGTTCTCAGTTTGCAGACAGATATACACACACACACACACATACACACACCATTACACATAGAATATTGGACTAAGATATGGGACAACCAGTTTGAATCCCCATGCTGCTATGGAAGCTCGCTCTGTGACCTTGTTACAATAAGGATGAGGTGGAGGATCAGAGAGAAAATCTGGATATAAACAAATAAACAAGCATAAAACTTTTTGCAGGCCTTGTTGGAAAGTCACAAAATACAGCTAATTTGGCTGCACTGTGTGTTCGCTATACCTTCATGTGGTTCTGCACATGGGTGCAAGCTGTAAAAACACCTAAAAAGCTTTATACCACTTACAAACCCATTCTATACTCTTTGTTGATTAATACTGTGAGAATAAATAGTGTTCTTCTGTCTGTTGTTAAATTAAACTAATATAGGGGAAATGCTCAAGTTCTACTGCAGAAACAGAGAATATCTTCAGTATGGGAGTTATCTGGGAAGGGAAATTGTTGAGAATGGTTGTAGAGGGATTGGTTTCTATTTTTTCCCCCTTTCACTTATCCCTTCACCACTTATCTAGAGTGGCAGTGCCATCTGGCTCTCTAGGCAATGTTGACAGGAGGCCTCATGGCACAGCTAACTGGACTTTAGAAATTCTATTTGTATGTGTCATCTATAAAGCTTTGTTAATACCAAACAGGAAACGTAGGTCAATCCCTGGATGCTTCAACAGACAAGCTAACTGAATTCTTATATAGCAATTTCATATTAATAGTTCTGCACACCTTAAACCCAAATAATGTGATTGTTTTAGGTTCCTATGGAGTACAATCATCTGCAGGAAATTCCTATAATTGCCTTAAGGAACAGGTTGCTGTTGCTGCACCACATCTCGGAACTCTTTTGCCCTTGCATTCCCATGTTTGATCTTGAAGGACGCCTTGATGAGACGGGCCAGGGTCCATCAGTAGGATTTGATACATTACGTGGAATTTTGATATCTCAAGGAAAGGTATATGCCAGCCTTTAGCATTCCACTAAAAATCACATGCCAAGACATTTCTTCTGTCATCGTAATGGTGTGTGAAGCTCTCAAGAGAAAAGGCATTGTGAATAAATCTTAAGGTCTTATTCATTCATTTGATTTATCAAATGCCCTTTCCCATGTGCATAAGCTCCTTGGCATACTGTATTATGGACTGTAATTATTATTAATGAAATCCCACTAGTGTACTTTCACTGTTCAGGTCTTCTCATGCGATCCAGTCTATTGAGGTGATGTAAATAGCCCTCTAATAGAGCAGCAGGAACAGAGCCTTAAAGAGGCCCACCGTATTATCCTTGCAAGGTCTCTTTTCCTATTAGCTGCATTGTGGACTGAAGAACAGCAGATGCAGTGATTCCCATTCAGTGCCTTACCATGCTGGGCAATGCTGCAGCAATTGCAATAGCATCTGCAATTCAATGCACCCTGGAAAGTCCTGGTAGGGTCAAAAGAAGGTGCACCTGCTGATTCCTAATTTTGAACAGTAAGGTTGGAAGGAAACATCTTCTCTGCGTTAAATAGCTGCCTGGTGGCTTGTGGAAAGAAGCAAAAGTGGCACAAGTACAGTAAATAAGCCAAATGGTGCCTGTTGCAAACAGGCATGCCCTATAACTGGATGCTTGTTGGAATTTGTTTTTAATTGTACTACAAAATATTAGTACAGCAACAAAGAAACTACAGTAATAAAGCCATATAGGTAAGAGAATACAATTATTGCTGACATAATGACCCAAACTATATCGCAATCAAGTTTTTATAGAGTTGCACCATTATACAAATCATAACTAACGACACCAAAAGTTTCCACCAAGTAGAGAAAAGAGGCTTTTTAAAAGCCTTCTCGCTCTTAAACTCTTGGATTACATTAAATCTCAGTGAATCTTCATGAGATACTTTGGAGGAAGTGTGTGATGATACTGTTGCTTAGATTGCTCTTCTGTTTTGCTTTCTGGCAGAAATAGCACTCATTTGCTGTCTCTAACCTTCCCGTATATTGTTATTTGCACTCATTCTTATGTCTCCTCTACTATCACTTTGTGTTCTGCTCTGCCCATGTAATAAGGTTTAGCAAAGATGCTATCCTGCTGGTTGAGAATAACTCAAGGATATGCCAGTGTAGTAAATACATACCTTTTTTATCTTCCTTAGGAGGCAGCTTTCAGAAAAGTTGTGCAAGCAACAATGGTGCGAGATCGTCAACATGGGCCAGTTGTAGAACTTAACAGAATACAAGTAAGACTTCTGAATTGGGAGTATCGTGAACTTGAGGCTGTTGTTAGTGTAAAAACTTCTACTAGGGTCGTCTTGGGAATCGTTATACCAATGAGTTCTTGCACTACCTCCTTTTGGAAGAATTCAGGTTGTCACTGCCATGCTATGCAACTTTGAAAAATATCTAAATGAGGAAAAGGGATATAAACAAAACATTTTGATAGGAATTAGGAATGCCTCTGATTTTTTTGGTTTTAATTAGGCCTGTGCATGGTAGAAGAATGGAATTGGGCATGCCTTATGTGTGCATGAATATCGGTGGAGAGCCTAATGTGTGTAGCGCCAATCCATATTATTTACCCCTCAGTTGCGGGGGGGGGGGGGAAGGGGTTGTAAAGATTGAGTAGATATGGGCACTTGGAAGTTCAGCTGTGACTTTTACAGTCCTGTCCAAAGTGAGGGGGCAGTAGAGCAGCATCCGGGGATGGTGCCCTCGTGCTGCCTCCAAAGATGCAATTGGTGGTGCAAATGCCAGGTGAGAAAGTGGAACTATTTTCTCCCTCAGGGAAACCCATAGTGACAAATGACTTATGCCACCTTTTTTGGTGATGTTAGTCCGCGATGTTGGGATGGGGTGTTTCTGGGCTGAAAGTGCATTGGGAGCTGACTAGAGTTGGCATCGCCTCCAGGATTCCCTGTCCATGCCAATTCAGGCATTTCTGGTGGCGTCCAGCTGCCACAGGACCCAGCTTCTGGGTCTGGATGATGCAGTGGCTGGCTGGCAGGGTGAGTTTCTTGGTGCCATTTTATGCAGCGCCAATTGGTGCAACCCTTCACTTCCAGTGTGACTTCAGCCTCCTCCCCACTTTTGGATTGAACTGTTAGAGGCAAAGGCCAGTTAAATTTTGGGCGATTTTCCATCTGATCTAAGCAATTACTATTCTGATAATATTTGATTTCTATTTTAGTATGATTGCTTTTAAAAGGGACTAAACCTGAGAAAAAAAGGAAATAAGCTGCTTGTGGTATAAAAGGTCATTTACTAACAGTATGATACATTTATTCTTTAGCTTCATACCTTCTCTCTCACATGATTTTGATCAGACTTTGCTTACATGACTCCAAGTACATCAAAATGGCCTCAAGTGCAATTGAGGATCAGGAAACTGAACTCTTAGGCATCACATGTGGTCACATTGCTGAAGGAAGTGGTTATAAGAATGTTCTTCTCCAGTCATTGACGTGGAGAAGTTTAATGTCAGGCCTCAGGCCAGAAGTGCCTTTTCAAAAATTCTTCAATGTCTGAATATGAAGTATTGTTTTATTATATGAATTACAATTTATACAGGGAGGTTGGCCTGTTTTTATCACATTGTTGGTGCATGTAACCAGGTTTCCCTTCACATCATTGTTAATTTTTCCTACTGTGCTGTAATTTTTGCTAGAAATTAAAAAGTGTGGAGTAACGGGCAGAAAGGGAAAAAGAGGCTTGAACGTGGTAGAGACAAGATGCTTTTGAGGCTAGAGAGTCTACTATATGCCAGCATTGCATTGTTGAAACCTCTGGTATATTTAAGAAGGTTTAAAGATCACAATAATATGATTGGGCATTCAAATAGAGGACCAGGAGATACCATGTATTGTGATGTCCAGGGATAGAAAATGGCATTTCCAGAAGGAAATTCTTAAGGAACTGCCTAATGCAAAGTTAGGCCAACAATCTGTCACCTCTGAACAGGATCAATTATCTTATATGTCTGAGAGACGTCTCTTTGGCTATATTTCAGTTGCAAATGTTGAAGTGCTGGACCTGGAGCTCAAATAAATGCAATCTGTCTGTTCAGTGGGAAGTTTCAGGGTGATGTCTTTGTTGTCTGACAGTTCCAGGTGTAGGACTATCCTGCCCTGAGACTAGACTCATTCATGGGCCTGGGAAATCCTGTGTTGGCCCTGATTTGCTCTGTAGAGTTCCACGGTCCTCTATGAATTCTGTCGTCTTTTATTTGTTTACTTCATTTATACCCTATCTTTCTTCCAGTGAGGACACATTGCTGTTCTCTTCTCCATTTTATTCTCACAACAACCGTGTGAGATAGACTAGGCTGAAAATGTGTGCCTGCCCCAAGGTCACACGACAGATTTCTGTGGCAGAGCCTGGATCTTCCCATTCCTACTCCAACCCTTTAACCTCTACACCCTGACAATGGGGGCTTCAGAAATTCCTCCTATGACTTACTGTGGCAATTCGTTTGGTTGGCACACATACCAGTTTTCTATTTGTGTAAAAATATTCCAGTTTTGCATCCTCTAGACTTCCTTTATTTAAAAAGCTTTTTTGTTTTGCTTTTTACAATTAGGTGAAGCGTTCTAGGAGTAAAGGAGGATTGGCTGGTCCAGATGGTACAAAATCTGTTTTTGGACAGATGTGTGCTAAAATGAGCTCATTCAGCCCTGACAGCCTCCTTCTACCTCATCGTGTTTGGAAAGTCAAGTTTGTCGGTAAGTGCTTTATTTTTTTATATATTTAGCTTCTCTTAATTTCTCAATCAAAGCAATTTGCATGCTTGTCATACTGAAGGAGAAAGCCGCCTCAGCCAAGTATTTATGGAAACCAAACTTTCAACTCAAAGATATATAAGGTTAATGTTGATGCCTCATTTATTTGTACTAAATAAAGTGTTTCCTATTTGTTCTTTCACTTTGTGGTAATGGTGGAAAACTAAATTGCATTTCAGCTTAATGTGAAACAATATAATTCAAGGTGGTGTCCGTGTTCTTATGAGGATGCTGAAATAAATTGCCACACTTTGAAGGTTCTCTTGAGTAGTTTTCCACAGTGAATTATTAGGTGGGATGTTTTTTTTTCTTTTCACGTCATCATTGTTGCCCTGTGTCAAATGGGGAATAATGCCTGTCTGTTAATGATTATGGCTTTTGAAAGATGAACATTTCTGGAATGCTAATTGAGATTGAAGAGGGAGCTGTGTTTTTTAATAGATAATGCTGATGGCACAGAATGTCTGTTTCGGTAGTTGGTCTAATGAATTCTTAATGATCCACCTCTGTTTTGAACTGTAGTGTCTGTTAGGTTCCTTGAGATTAGCTGAGTAGCAAAATAAGCACATTTGGCAACTATTCATTTGTACTTAATGTTTTTGATAGACATGGCTGTTTAATAGCTTTTAAATTAATTTGTCATTAACATTGACATTCCCATAAAATATTTTCCTTCCCTTAGGTGAATCTGTGGATGACTGTGGGGGTGGTTACAGTGAATCAATAGCAGAAATGTGTGAGGAACTTCAGAATGGGCTGACGCCACTTCTGATTGTGACTCCCAATGGAAGGGATGAATCCGGCGCAAACAGAGATTGTTTTCTCTTGAACCCTGCAGCAAAGTCATTGTTGCACATGAACATGTTTCGTTTCCTAGGTAACTTTTGTGTAAATATTGCCACATCTTTTCAAATTGTACAAAGGTTCATGATGTATTGCATAGATGTCTATACAAATGCTTTCTCTTGTTTTAAAATAATCCAGGAGTTTTGCTCGGAATTGCTATTCGGACCGGAAGTCCTCTTAGCCTCAACCTGGCGGAACCCGTGTGGAAACAGTTGGCTGGAATGAATTTAACAATTGCTGATCTCAGTGAGGCAAGCCCAGAATTTAAATTCATCCATGTAATATTAGTAAAGTTTAAGCCTAGTTCTAGTTTCTGTTAGTAAAGGACAGTATCTGTTGCTAGAAATATCCTTGGTATTCAGCTTGAGACAGTAATTACTTTCTACCTGTGATAACAAAAGATGGGAAAAGTGGAAGGGAGGTTGTAGGCTTTTGTGAAACCATAGTTTTCTGCCTCTTGTACCACACTGACAAAAAAATATCAGACCAGGGCATAACAGCACAGCCCTAAGCATGTTTATCAGGAAATAAACAATGTATGGGATTTATTTACCAGGCCTGGATAGCCCAGGTTAGCCTAATCTCATCAGATCTCAGAAACTGTGCAACTCAGCCCTGGTTAGTACTTGAGTTACAAGGATGTCTAGGGATGCTATGCAAAGGCAGGGAATGGCAAACCACCTGAGAACGGCTCTTGCCTTGAAAACCCTACAGGGTCACCCTAAGTTGACTTCAACCTGATGCCCCCCCCCCCAAAAAAAAAGTGCTTAGAATTGCAGACCACAATTGGTAGAATATAAATTTTGCAAATAAAATAAATAATTGTTACTCTATAATCTGATACAGCTTTTATTTTGAATTTGGATCCTGCTGAACTGCACTAAAAACCATCAGAAACATTAAACTATTTATATAACCCTATATATTTCCAGTTTTTATAGTTTTTAATAGTCCTTTTAATTGTTTTTTACAACTTTTGTTCTCTTTTAATACTTATGCTTTTATTGTGGTGTTTTACGTTTCCATACTTTTTTTCCAATTTCTTGTTATTCGTAGATTTTTAAAGATAAATATTTACAATTTTAAAATATTTCATCCTTTAGTTATATTTTATTTACCTTATGCTGGTTTATGCTGGTCTGTGATCGTAATAAAGAGTGATTGATATAATCACTGGTGGAGTTCTGAGAGAAGACAGGAATTAAAAAATCTGGGTGCGACATGTTAGAAAATAGGTTCCTTGAGAAAGATTTATTGTTAGGAACATTTCTTCTTACTCCTTTCCTGTATATCTTTTCAGTTGATTACAGTTATCACTAACAACTTAAGCTCCAAAAGATTAATTTTTATATGTGCCCGTTCTGATCTTCCATGCCTCAGTGACAGATCATTTTCTGATTCTAACCAGATAGGAGTTTTCATTTGGCTCACAAAAATAATTAAAACTTGATAACCCCGTAACACCACAGATATTCCTCCAAGAATACATCCAACCCCCTCTTAAACTATCTAAACCAGTTGCATTTTCTATATATAATGGCAGTGAACTCAGTAAATCATCTGCATGTTGTGTAAAGTACTTTGTTTTACCTTCAAAGGAATTTGTTACGGCAATGTAAGCTCAAGTTAATCATACCCCAATTCTAAGATTTTACAGCATCATAATAGTGTCATTGAAGGTCCATATTGTATGCTAAATGTTTTCTGTGGGGAAGAAAAAGCTTAATATTTTTGTTTTAAATTTGAAAGGTTGATAAGGATTTTATTCCTGGGCTCATGTACATCCGAGACAATGAAGCTACTTCTGAAGAATTTGAAGCCATGAGTCTTCCTTTTACAGTGCCAAATGCTAGTGGTCAAGACATTCAGCTAAGTTCCAAATATTCCCACATAACACTGGATAATCGAGCCGAGTATGTGAGGCTGGCAATAAACTACAGGTTTGTGTAGCAAAAGAATGCAGTTGTGTATAATGCAGTTGTGTTGAGATTAAAATTGCATGGTTTTGCTACTTGGATGTTGCACTCGGACCCCTCTGCTTCTTTATTGAAAAGGGAGGCCTAGATGAAAAACACTGTGGTAGAAAAAACAAATGAGAATTCAAGGATGGGAATAGTTGCTGGCAGTCATATGTCCCTGGGCGCATGCCATTTTGTGACATGGGAGATGTTGGGTGCCAGCCGGGTCCCCGTGCCTGGCCTCTCCTGTGGTGTGGCGACCCGGTCATCGCCTGGTGGCTCCCCCTGTGCCGGGGCACTGCTCGCCAGCCAAGCTGGCTGTGGTGGCTGCAGGCCAGCTCCGTCACCTCCAGAGAGGCAGGAGCTGGCCTGCCACTTTGGCACCCATCTGAGCCACCCGTCCAAGCTGCCCAACACTGAGCCCCACCCTCCCTCAGGCTGGCTCCTGCCTTTCCCAGGCTCTGGGGAGGGCAGCCTGCCTGCAGGGAGGTGGGGGGCGGGGCTCAGTGGCGGGGGGCCCAGGCGGGCACCACGGCAGCAGGCCCACAGTGCCTGCCACCAAGCCCTGCTCCCCGACTGCTGTAAGTGGAGCATGGGAGGGAGGCTTGGGAAGCTAGTCATGCCCCGGGTGCATTTAGGCCCAGGCCTCTGGTTGCTGGCATCTTATTAGCATATGGCCATTTTATTCTTGCCTTTTCCTTTCCAAAAGAAACCCTCTCTGATTGTTTTTTGCAGTATCTTTAGGGTCCAGCATATCAGTTGTAGTGTATAATCCTAATTTATTAGGAAGAGTTTCCCCAGAACTTATTTAAGTAAATTTCATAGAAGACACAGTAGCATTCTTTATACTCATATAAGTGACTCTCACCTCGTGACATATTTTTGTGCAGACTACATGAATTTGATGAGCAAGTTACTGCAGTTCGTGAAGGAATGGCTCGTGTGGTTCCTGTTCCTCTTCTTTCTCTTTTCACAGGCTATGAACTGGAAACAATGGTGCGTATTTTCCCACTTTTATTCATGTTGGCTGGCAAGATCAGATCATATGGCTTTGCATCTTAGTGTAAGAGCATGTATTTGGAACACAAAAACTGCCCATATAAAAAAAGGGTGTAGTAGGCTATTGGCAGAAAGCCAGCATGGTGTAGTGGTTAAAGTATTGGATTAGGACCAGACCCAGGTTTGAATTCCCAGTCGCATCATGGAAGCTTGGTGGGTGATCTTGGGCCAGCTACACACTCTCAGCCCCTGACCCTGACTAGTATTTGGATGGGAGCCCTCCAAGGAAAACCCAAAGTTGTGACATGGAAGCAAGCAATGGTGAACCACCTCCAAGTGTCACTTGCCCTGAAAACCCTATGGGGTTGCCATAAATCACCTATGACTTTACAGCAAAAAAAAAGACTTGACAAAAGTGTTATGAAAACATTGAATAAATAACCTATACAAACGTGCTTCATGTACTGCTGCATGCATAGAAGTATGCCTCTGTGATTCACTTCTGTGAGAACTTTAGGGATGGGAAAGTTGCAGAGAATTTTATCGTTGCCATGTTTCAGGAATAGTGAATGTTAATTTCTCTGTACCGTGTTCTTTCTCCTGTACAAGCTACCCTCAGTTAAGAGGTTTGCTTACTAGCTTAGGGGGAAAAAGCTTCTTTCTAATCGACTGAGGCTGTTATCCCATTTTGGGAGACAGGCTCAAGATCCTGGCAGTCAGTCCAATAGAAACACCAGGAAGTGAGAGTTATAAAATAAAAAGAAAGTTTATTTAGGCTGCAGCAAAAATAGGCTGTACAAGGCAGATGTATTGATGCATTCAAGAGTCAGAGGTTTTAAAGATACATCAGGCAAGTTTGCATTACTGAATACATCAGAAAAACAACATCTTTTACATGGCATTACAGGCTACACCCTTAACAGGCAGCTGCATAGGATCCATGACTAGAATATGGGAGGGAAAGGGGATTTGATGGTGGAGAATTTACTATGCTAACAAGACTCAGACCCACTTTCTCACTTAGTTGACACATTTTCCTTACTTTGTAGAGTAACTTTGTAGAGTAACTTTGTTACTCTTACTTTGTAGAGTAACTTTGTAGAGTTTCCTTACTTTGTTCTTACTCTGTAGAACAATAGCTTGCACTTATAATTCATGCCCTTATCTCTCTCAATGGGGGAACCAGACCAACTCAGCCGTTTATCAAAAGCGCTCAGTGTTCTTTCAGAAAATCCTCGAATCTTGCTGTAATGCTGTTCAGCCAGGCAAATGATTCGTGTTGCAACACATTCTGTTTGACACATTCTGGCTGCCAACTCCTGCCCTGGACAGATAGCCAGTGAATACCAACTGAGGGCCCCAGTTTTAGACAAACACCAAAGAGAATTTATCTTTCCAGTGCAGATTAATTTTAAACTAATAAAGGTTGCAAGTTGAAAATACATTTATCCCTTAAATGTGGCTACAGTACTAGTGAATTTTACTCCATGTATCTTCAAAACTATAAGCTAAAAAAAGAAAAGCAGGCAACTGTGGTGGATAGAAAGGGATGTCTGTGCAGAACATCTTGACTTTGAATCCTCAAAGTCTTGTTTTTCAGTAGTCTACATAAACACAAATTTCTTCACTTTAAAATGTGCATGATTTTGAGATTCTTTTTAGGACTAAAATGTACTTTGTTTGCTAAATTAGTATCTTCAAATGGGATGACATAACATAGGGCCAAACTAGACAATATTGAATAGCCAAGTTCCTCATGGGGATGTGCAAATCACAGGCAGGAAAGAAATACCAGGAATCCCCCTGTTCTATAAGTAAAAAAACCCCTTTGCAGTGGCATGTAGATTTGCCATCTTTGCAGCCTGAAGGGCTGGAGGGTGAGTTAATGGGTGCCAGATCAAAGTGGGAGGGCCGCACCACACACCAGTAGCAAACCCTCCCCTCTCTTAGAGAAGAGGCAGTGCTGTGTGTCAGGCAACATCCCCCCCCCCCCCCCCGCCCTGATTTTCACTTCCAGTCAGACATGTAGCAGCAGTGGGGACATCCGGGGCAGCTTGTCCTGGGAGCTGCCATTGCCGTCATGTGTTGGGGGCGGAGCTGGAGGAATTTCTAGGTTCAGTTCCCCCTCCCTTCATCATTGTTTCCAGTGACTGGGACACTTCAGCATTCAAACTTTCCCACTGTATTTAACTGCCTTCCAGTTGTTTCCCCTTCTATTTCTGTTACATCCCTACCTGAGAAAAAGATCCCTGTTTGGTTAGCTTCACCTGTTTAGTTTCTTCACCTCTCTGCTTCTTATTCATTGGGGTTTCTTTGCCTCTTTGACAGCCAGAGTGCTTTCCTGTTCTCTTTCCCCCATACCAGGCAACCTTTTCCCGTTCAAGCTGGCACAACTTTAAACACAGGATGTTCTTGGAGTTTTTGGGGAAGGGGTGGTGGAGGGAAATAGGACATGCAGAATCAAATGCTCTCATAGGGGTTTTGAGTTGAAAACTTGCTGTAGATCCCTGAACACTTTCTGAGGAAGTGAATAAGGGAAGAACAACCTGTTCTTGACGCAGTGCATACTTTTCAGAGGCGATCTTGCAACTGGCAAGGTTGCATTGATTAATGCTTACGTAGGAGACAGTTGTCACTATCGGTTCCTGCTTATCTAGGGCAGTGGCAAGTGTAAGCAAAGCATTGGTCTGTTCCGCACAGCCTAAATAAGACATCCTGGGGATACTAAAAAAGGCATCCTGGGAAGGCACTCTGCACATCTTTCTTCCCAAGATGTCCTCAGAATGCCTTCTTTTTGCTCAAGGCGTCTTTTTTGGAAAACGCTTCAAAGTGCACCTTTTCCCTCTAAGCTGCCTGCAAGACCTCTCCTGCCTGGCTATGCAGAATGCAGAGCTCAGGAGGCATCTTATTTTTCGCACCCAACCATTTTGACTCTGGTCAGTTTCACCCTCAGCTTACGCCCGACATTTTGTGTGCAACTGAAGGGATTCTCCCTGCTGCAATTTGCTGGTGGCTGCCCTAGCCTTTTGCTCTGCACATTCCGATCCTGGGTGCCTTTTCAGCCTCAAAAGTACATGGTTGTACACAGTCAATCCTGCTGATTCTAAAAATATATAGTTTTTCTATTTTAAAAATTATTTTGGATGAACTATCTTTGAAGATACGTAAACACGTATAAGAGAATGAGTCCTCTGAGCGGCTAAGATTCTCTTATGCGTGTCTGTGCATCTTCAAAATAGCTACCTCGGAGTCTTATTTTGGGTGTGTGGAGTGAAAAGAGACAGTCGCCTCTTTTTAAGACATTCCACAAACTTCTTTTTTGTGCTGTGCAGAACAGACCGATGTATGTGTGTTCCTGTTGCCTTAGAGGAGGCAAGTCTGAGAGAACTTCAACTTTGGTATGCTGTCAGATGCATTCCTGTTAACCTGTGTTTCCACTGAAAAACGTATTAAATGCCATGAAAGAAAATCACAGGTAAAATATTCCTCACCTTCCTTGTTTGTTCTCTTATGTTGTTTTTCAGGTGTGTGGGAGTCCAGACATCCCCCTGCACCTTCTGAAATCTGTGGCCACTTATAAAGGGATTGAACCCACTGCTCCCCTTATTCAGTGGTTCTGGGAGGTAATGGAATCCTTCTCCAACACGGAACGTTCACTCTTCTTGCGCTTTGTATGGGGCAGGACCAGGCTACCTAGAACTATTGCGGATTTCAGAGGCAGGGACTTCGTTATCCAGGTAAGATGGAGAGCATTTACAGTAGGTTACCCTTGATTGATATTCTGCAAATCAGTTTTCTAGCAGCATAGCCAGTTCTGTCCACGTGGGCTATTCTTTTTAGATAGCAGGACAGCACTCTCCATTCATAATAGAAATGCTTGTGTGTGTGGGTTATGTAATGTTCAAAGAAGAGAACAGAAACATTTCATCATGTGGAGAAACCCAGATTGGATTGGGTTTTCATGGAAGAAATATATAGTTCTATACATGCCTTAAATATATTTTCATTCATATTTTTACCTTAGACATTTTTTTCTTAGAGGCACAATATAATCTTTTGTTCATCAGTCACTGTTACAGCCGGAACACTCTAATATAAAAAAATAATTCTGGAGTGCATTATTTGTCATTACAACACTAATTCTTTCCCTTGATATTATTTTTTCTATCAAAATCTATAGTGAATAGATTCCCACTTACTTACTATGTGGGCTATATATTATGTTTAAATAAACAGAAGGCAAGAAAAAGTTCTTATTCTAAACAGGAAACTTGTGTAAAACTTGTAAAGATATTTATGGAAAATGCATTGTATTTATGCAACTCCAGAAGCTGTTTCTAGGTGAGTTGCTGTTGTATTTCAAGAAAACAGGACATTAAAGAACTCCACATTATATGATAAAGTGCTTTTCATTCTGTAAAGATATGTGTGTGTTCTAGTTTCTGCATGTTAAATGGTGAAATTGAAACATTTCTCTTTTGACTTGACAGGTTTTGGATAAATACAATCCCCCAGACCACTTCCTCCCCGAATCATATACATGCTTCTTTTTGCTGAAGCTCCCCAGGTATTCTTGCAAACAGGTGCTAGAAGAAAAATTAAAATACGCCATCCATTTCTGTAAATCTATAGACACTGATGATTATGCTCGAATAGCATTGACCGGAGAGCCCACTGCTGATGATAGTAGCGATGATTCTGACAATGAAGATGCAGATTCTTTTGCTTCAGATTCTACGCAGGACTATTTAACGGGGCACTGAGGGGGTGGGTACCCGTTCTGGAGGGGTCAACGTTTCAAGCACTGAGGCAAAATGCCACAAAGTAGCATTGAAGAAATGGACCGTTTAGCAGAGTACAAAGTTGTATAATGAGAGAACTACTAATTATTACTGAAGACAGAGTGTGTGTGTTACTTATTGTAGGAATAATGTCTGATAACTGACGGTAACTTTAGAGCAAATGGGTGCCAATGAATGGACATTGAGAGCTGAGGGTTCACCTCTCCTCCTTGATGCTGCACTCCAGGTAGAATTTTGTGTTTTACTGATGTGTTGTAAATGTTTATAAAATATTGTTAGTGTGGAATTTAAAAAAAAGACATCTTTTAAATTGTGGCTGCAATAGATTTCTTTTTCCAAATTACGTGTTGTGTTAACTTGCATCTCCTTGATTGTATATTGGAACTACTGTGCAATGACTGAATAGTATTATAAATATTTCAATAAACTTTATTAGCTGTTTTATTAAAAAAACTTTTTTTGAACACTCGGTTATCAGTATTCCTTATATTTGTCACTAGATTACTAACAAACACCTCATTAAGTTCACTCTACCTTCCAATGTCTATATTTTAGCATATGTGTATATATTATGTATCTTGCATTGATAACTTCCTGTGAACAACAACATTTTTAACATGGGACGAATACTGTACATAATTGTGCCATGTATATGCAAAAATTATATCTTCCTTCTGAATAAAACATCTGTCACAAACAGCTGAATAGGGCTTTTTATGGCAAGAAATATTCCAAGGGATTTTGTGGTTTTCTGATTTCTGAACAGTTGGTGCTTTCAATAGACAAGTACTGTGAATCAGCTGAAGTATCAAGGCTTTGACAGGTCTGAGCTTATTCTTATGTTCAGTTTCAAGTAGAACTCTAAAACTAGTTTTGGTTGTTAACTATAAACAGCTGAGCTGCCTCCTTCCACACTGCATTAAACAGGAAGGGCAACTTACAAAGGAGAGGCTATTAAGAGAGAGCTATTTGGAGAAGTCACCATTGCTATTTTTATATTTTTACAAGGTTGCCAATTCCTTTACCTCAGTCCCTATATATATTATAGCATTTTGATTAATTCTTCACCAAAGGACATTCAAGCAGATAGGTAAACTGATGATCCTGTGTTATGATTTGATATATATCTAACCTGAAGCACCCTAGCCACATGGCAAAATTACACCTCACAACTTCCAGCGTATCCCATGTTTTAAAAATATCACAGGAGGTAGTGAGCCATTCTCATCATAGTGGTCTCATCTTGGCTATCTCTGAATCTTCATCTTACTAACTTCTCATGATTTTCTGCCTGTGGTTTGAGTGCAAGAATAATTTTGCTAATGCAGACTTTGTGGTTTCATTATGAATTTTTTAACTTTGGCCATTAGCTGTGGGGTGTTGATGAGAAATCAGTTGTGCACTGCTCTGTTCCACAATCAGATTGACAATTATTTTTTACAGTAGGGTACTACAGGTGACTCATATGTCTGGAGGATGCTAGCTGTTGTGTTGCTGGTGACACTGTAACAGAAAAGAACAGGGATGAACCTGTGGCGTTTAATAGTGTAGCATACTTTCCCAATTAAATTTGGTTGAACTAACAAAAGAGTAGTTTAACCAGATTCATAGTTAAGTCAGTCAGGAGATATGATGTTGATTTACTATAATGTGATGCTGGGATTAAGAGGCGGAGCTACCAGGGGGCAGGGGGGGGGTGCACATTGCACCAGGCGCACGCCTGGGTGGCCCCCCAAAAATTCCCCCCGCAACTCCCCCCCACTTACCTTAGTTGTAACTCCCCCCAGGTGGAAACTACATTTCCCAGGAGACCTTGCGAGCCCCAAGGTCTCCTGGGAAGTGTAGTTCCAACCAGGTCGTTTTCAGCCTCAAGTGAACAGGCCGCTTTTTCCAGCCTGCACTTTCAGGCTGAACTAAGGTAAGTGAGTGTGTGTGTGGGGGGGGGGGGGGGGCAGAAAGCGCAGAGTGTGCATCGGGCAGTATGGCCCAGCTACACCTCTGCTGGAATTTCAGTGTAAGGAATTTTTAATGGGTTACTGTGAATCCTGTGCAGTATTTTTTATAAATACTCAGTGTAATTTCAATTGACTTTCACAATTGTCTCTACATTAAAACATTTTCTTAGGGACAGTTCCTCATATTGATAAAATTTGCCTTATCATAAAGCAAACTGCCTTATCATATTCTAAAAAGGTTAATCCTTGATTTGGGTACATTGGCAAATTTCTGCTTTAATAATCCCTGACGTGCTTACTTATGATATATTGCAATGTGGACTCTTTTTAAAGGTTGCTAATCAGTTCTTGTGGTTTGAGCTGTCCCTGTGTATGATTGCAAAGAAAAAGGTCCTTTAATATCAGTTCTAGCTGAATCCTGTAAGTTGTATAGTAAGGTTTTTGTTACCAATTTTAGATTATCACATTCTTGTTTCTTTCTTTCTTGTTTTGATGTTTGGCCAAGCAGTGTGAGGCCCTTGCATTCACTTTAAGGGCAAATTCCTCAGAATTTAGAGAGGGCTTTTCTAAATGCATTAACTTTTTTAATGCTTGCTTAGTTTCAGACTTCAGAAATCTTCTGGGATTCAGTTTTTGTTAGCTTTGTTGAAAACCCAAAAGCAGCAAAGGAATTTTAATAAGACTAATGATGCTAATGTAAAACAAAAAGGGGAAATGTTTGGTGGCAGATGAGCTAGCAATGGACTTTAAGATTTGAAGCTGTTCTGAATATCAGTTGGAAGAATTCAAGACTTTCTTTGCTAGGTTAGCACCCAGATTTTTCCTATATTGTAGTTGGTCTCTAACCATGGTTAACCAAAATAGTCTATTTTATAGACTGCATGTCTCAAATAGCCTTTGATGGACACACTGATGGAAGATAGACCTCAATTGTTATTAAAGCAATTTAAACTAGTAACCATAATCACACCTTAAGGCTGATAAATTCCTGAAGTTTGCTCTGTGTTGTGATATAGTTGTTTTTGTCTTGATTGTCATTCAAAATACATCCACCCCAGTGGTGGGATTCAAATAATTTAACAACCGGTTCCAGTGTGGGGATTCAAATAATTTAACAACTGGTTGTTTACAAGAACCATTTTAACAACCCGTGCTGTTGAAGTGGTGCAAACCTTCTGAATCCCACCACTGATCCACCCCCAGCAACAAGTTTCCCTCCCTGTTGGGCCTCTGTCTTTCTTCAGTGAGTGGGAGGTGTTGCAATTACCTATACTCTGTTTCACATAAAGTTGATAGTTGGGTCATTTGAGGTGCAGCAGTTGAGAAAAGGATATGCTTCCATAGTAGAATATAGTCCTGAATGAATATAAGAATTATCACTGATTTTTACGCATTGCCTTTGTCAAAACTTTTACTTTGTGCTTTACTGAACATGGTTCTTTGACATAGGAACGTTCATGCCAAAATGTATTTTTTACTTTCAAAATTTCAAAAGGATGGGGAAAGCAGGGCTAGGTAGGCACTAGGACCCAGGCGGAACATTCTACAACAAAGAAGGTTTGTGTGGAACAGAGTATAGATGTAGGAACTGCCTTCCCATAAATCTCCTAGAGTGGGAGATTGTAAGAAACAGATGAGGTATGGGCAAGACCTCAAAAGAATCATTGCAGTACTTCACTATAAGGAAAAATAAAAATGCTGTTGCAGCGAAACAAAGAGGAAGAGGAGAAGTTTGGATTTATACCCTGCCTTTCTCTCTTGTAAGGAGAAACAAGGCAGCTTACAAACTCCTTTCTTTTCCTCTTCTGACAACAGACACCTTGTAAGGTAGGTGGGGCTGTTCTGAAGAACTGTAACTAGCCCAAGGTCACCCAGAAGGAATGTTGGAGTGGGGAAGCAAATCGGGTTCAGCAGAGTCTGCTATTCATGTGGAGGAGTGGGGAATCAAATCCATTTCTCCAGATTAGACTCTACTGCTCTTAACCACTACACCATGCTGGCTCTTGTGACATATTGGAAACTAACAAATGTATTATAGATCTGACAAAGTGTGGTGTCCTAATCAAGTACGTCACCCAGGATGAGTAGTGCACTATAGAAGTTGGGAGAAATTCTGGGGCAAACAACTGATACACATATCACATCATGGGGTGGCTTTTACATGCACAGTTATACCAGCATCCTGGAAATTGCTGCTCTTTAATGTGGAATGCAGGCATGAGAGAGCTCCAAAGTAGGGTCCCCCTCCCTCTGCTTTATCCCTTCTGCTTCATTGCATAGCTCTCAAAGTCTGTCAGGAATGCAGACAAAGTTTTCTCTTGACTTTGCTCACTTTGCATGCTTCTCATAAGGAAGAAACTATGTCCTTAAAACTGATAAACTGTTCTGTGTGCCGTTTCTCTCCACCTCTCTTAAACGGAAGCGTTTCTGACAGATCTCAGCAATATCAATGCAGATAAATAATAATTCTCATGTTTTCAGGGGCTGGAAAAATGCTATTGCTGTTTTGGAGACATCTGCTTAGAAATATTCATTCTGTCTCTCCCTTCTCATCCCCCCTGAAAAGACTGTGAGAATGTATACTGTTATGGGTAGGACAGATTTGTTTTCTTGGTAGAGAAAAATGGTCTACCCTGAAATGGTCTATCCCTGAAACAAGGGATAAAGGTATGTCATAGACTCAAGGCAAATTTAGTTTCTGTAAGTCTGGCGGGCTATTGTAGGATTCCAATCAGTCCTGAAGACTAACAAACTGAAGGGAAAAAATGGCAGCCCTCATCCCAGTAGAATTAAGAAATGGATGGAAAGGTGACCTGTACATGATCATTAGACTGAAAGTGGCTCAGGAAGAACTCAGAGTTTAATGCAGAAACAGGGTAACTCAAGATAATCCAGCCCCAAACTTTAGGTGAAATGATCTGCATAACCTATACGGTCACAGAAATTAAGTACATAGGCAATTTCCCACTGGTGATTAATCTGGAATAGTCACCTGAAATATCCAAGTTTCCTCACGAGTTCCCCACTGCCAAACCATGGGACACAGATCAGTCCCGTTTCTGGTGCTCCCCCCCTTATCACGGGATTTTCCTGGACCTGCTTGTATATGCACCTTTAAAAAAACCACTCCAATTGCAGCTAATAGGATATGGGGGCTACACATTTGAGGGTCCATAACTTTGGCCCCCATGAACCAAACTTCACCAAACCTGGAAGGTATCAGGAGGGTCTCCTAAAGATACTATGAAATTTTGGTGCTGCTAGCTTAACAATTGCACCCCTGACAGTAGGCACCTCCCCAAGGGGCAGGCCTAGATGTCTTCACTAGAAACATGCTGCAGTGAGGATGTTGGAACCTGGATGAAAAGGCGCCGATTCTTTTGAAACTTGGTTGTATCTAGATTAAATTTTCAGTGGGAATTCAGCCAGAGAGCATTTACCCATTTTATAGAGAGGCTGATCTTTGAAGAGCAAACATCATCTCTGATGGCTCCTTGTTCTTCACCAAACCACCCTCACTGTAATAAAGATGACAGATAAAGATAAAGGGACACTCAGGGTCAGAACCTTCAAAAATACACTCAGATACATGAACAGCAGGTGTTGGCTTATACTGAGCCAGACCACTGGTCTATCGAGGATGATACTGTCTCTATTCTGACTTTCCAGGGTTTCAAGGAGAGGTCTTTCATTAATTTATTTGAAACATTTTTATGTAGTCTTTCCCCTGATCAAAGCAGGAACATAAGAAACATCAAAACATTTAAATTATTAAAAAAATGCAGTCAAAATTATAAGATAACTCAATTAAAAACACATAAGCAAAAAACTTTAAAAGGAGGGTCAGTCATTGTTATTGGACATATGCCAGATGAAACATAACTTGTCTTCATCTGCAGGCGAAAGACACTGATAAAAGGAGACAGAGAATCTCCCTGTGGAGGAAGTTCCAAAGTTTTGATTGTGTGACCGAGAAGATCCTTTCTCAGGCTAGCTTCAGAAGGTGGGGGCAGTCAGAGCAAGGCTTCTGATGATTATCAGAATATACAGGTAGGTCTCATTCCTACTACCTGTCTGTTTTCACTGAAGATACTAGGGATTGAAACTGGGACTTTATGTATACAAAGCCAATGCTGTGCCACTGAGTCACATCCCTATAAAGGGGTGGTAGCCTGTGCCCATTTGTCTGAGGTGAAGGCAGTTGGTTGCCTTTAATACTTCGTTACCTTCTATCTACTTCAATTCAGCTTCTCATTCTGTCAAGTGAACCCAGGATTTATGGGTTGCAGAATGGACTCTCTTGAGCTGGATTCTGATACCGTGTTTCCCCAAAAATAAGACAGTGTCTTATATTAATTTTTGCTCCCAAAGATGCACTATGTCTTATTTTCAGGGGATGTCTTATTTTTCTGTGTTCTGTTCGTCGGGCATGCTTCCAAACAAAAACTTTGCTACGTCTTACTTTCGGGGGATGCCTTATATTTCGCACTTCAGCAAAACCTCTACTACGTCTTATTTTCAGGGGATGTCTTATATTCGGGGAAACAGGGTAGCTATACAAATAATGCTGTCAACTACTTTATGCTCTGGGGGAAAAAAATCTTAAAACTTGAAGATGGATACCTGAAAAGCATAAATTCTTACTAATCAGAAGTTCCCATAATTGCTCTATTTTCTAGTATGTAAATTATTTCAGAAGCAAACTTTAAACTTTTATTGATACAGTAAAGAAATTAAAAGTCCAGCCCTCTATACACTTTTACCATTTAATATCAGAGATCAAACTTGACTGCCTTTCCCCCCTGAAAGAATCAGCAACGCCTCGTTTGGTGTGTTCTGTCTTTGAGCCTCGTAACAACTGAGAGAGGATTAAAAGGAGCTTTATTAATGCACTGGATACAGCTAATAGTGAGTGCTAGCTTCTAAGTTCTGATCACATGATGGCAGACCTAGGAATTCTTGTTTCATTTGTGTGGTTAATGCAGAGAATGTAATGGGCACATGTAGATTTATAGATGCTAAGTCCAATTGGTCTGTGATTTATTTTTTTCACCTACACATAGTCTCTTTATCTTGTATGGAAAGTTTCTAACAAGTTTAATATCTGTGGGAATGTGATAGTGCTCTTATACAATCCAGTTTACTTTTGCTATTTTAAGAAGACTGCAAGAAATCTACAGAAACAGGTAAAAATTATTGGAATATTATTGCATTGCTTAATGCATTGAGAATAGATTCTTTCAGATGTGCAGTCTGAAACTGCTGTGAAAGTAACTGAGAGGCATGGTTTGTTACTTCTGAAGCAAAATTTTCAAGCATATGCTGTCTTTCCTATTTGTTTGTTTTGATGTTCTTTTGTAAATGACAGTGTTTCAAATGAAATTTTGTTGATATATCTGTTATTCTTATAGCACCAATAGTAATTAGCTGGGAGGGGGTTGGTTTCCCTAGAAATATAAATTTATCTGGCAACTGCAATCAAATTCTTGAACAACTATTTAAATACTTTTTAAAAGCATGAGTAGATCCTCTGGGGTGATCATTTTTAAAGTTTTTTTTAACAATGTGCATATAATATGTTTGTGGAGCATTATGCACTTTAGTGTCTGGCTTTTAGACTTCCATGGCAATTTGCTTGAGTTAGACTATGTATGCTGTCTTACTGTACTAAACATTATGGTTGATGGCACATCTAAAACTTTTTTGGAGCTTTAATTAGCTGAGACATTTCAGACTGCCATGAAATTTGACATAGAAGTTTTGAGACTGAATGTATTTTTAGCACAGCTTATTACTACTAGAGTCATCCTTTTTATGTTTTTCTGTTATATGTTTTGTATTTCTCTATTGTCATTCTTGGGAGTGGTGGAGAAACATATATTGCAAAGTTATGCAATTACAGAAAAGACTGTTTCAAATTTTATAGGATAGCATTCAGTTTTAAAAGAGATTTTAAAAAGTAAATCCCTAAAATAAATCAGACAAAATATCAGAAGTACAGTGGAAACATAAGAACTGGAAATGAGGGTCAGAGGACCTTGCACTCCAGATGCATTTGGCTACACTACTCTGTGTCTCACTTCTCTTCAGAGTTTAGAAATAGCTTGCATGAAAACATTTTGCTACTGTAGATTACAGATACCATGTTTCCTAAAGAAACTGGGAATCTGGTTTCTTTCCTCCAACTGAACCACCAAATATTACTGAAGCATTTTTGCTGTGAACCAGTGATAGTACTGTTTAGATGGGAAAAGATACATACATCTGAATAAATGTAAACACTAGATGTATGATTTATATGTAAAAGGAAGGCCTTGAATTGTGAACTAGATGGAAGCCATGTAGGCTAGAATCAACTTGAATTGAAATGAATATCTAGAATTTGCCAAGTGTTTCCAATTCAAATGGTGAAATTAGACATCTTTAGATTTATTGACATCTCTCTATGGTTTTTAATTCAACTGGCTTCAAATAGTCATTTCACTATGTCAGCCTGGTATTAGTTGTTAGAATGTCAGATCCCACACTGGGATCCCACACTGCCATGGAAGCTCACTGAGTAATCTTGAGCCAGTCACAGTATCTCAGCCTAACCTACCTCACAGGGTTGTTATGAGGATAACATTTAGGAGGATATAATGTCATACACTTCTTTGGGTCCTATTGGGGAGAAAAATGGGGTATAAAGGTTTAAATAAACAATACTCCGAAAACCAGTGAACTCCAATATGGTGCCTTGGGCATTATGGCACCCTTTTGGCAAGGAGGGGTGGGTGGGCTTCCTGGTGTCCTTCTCAAAAGCATCTCTTCCACCTAGCAGATAATCAGTTCTGTCTTTCCTCGATTTCAGTGGTGCAGGAGGTGCTTCAGAAGAACCATGAGAGGTATCACCTTTTAGCACAGGGTGTCCGTCTTTTAATCTCCCAACGTTTGTGACTGCCCTAGAACCCAATGGCTGCCATTTTGTTGTGCCCACTTTAGAGTTGCCAACCTCCAAGTGAATCATGGAGGTCTCTCAGAATTACAGCTCATGTCCAGGATACAGTGATCGAGCTTCCTGGAGGAAACAAGTGCTTTGAAGGATGGACTCTGTAGCATTATACCCTGCTGTGATCCTTGCCCTTCCCAAGGACCCACCCCCAAATTTCCAAGAATTTCCCAACCTGGAATTGACAATCCTAGCCCACTTCCTGTTCTCAAAATTCTAAAAGTGCCCACGGCCTGGCCAAGATGGGAAGCCCTGCTATAAACTCAAGTCAGATCTCAAGTACATCTATTAAATGTTATTGTAATAAATGGTCAATCAATCAGTCTTTATTACGGTCATAGCAATTGTTGGTATAAGCTAAAATTCTGTTACATGTTAGTTATTAAACACTGGCACACATTGAATACTGTTGCATGTCAACTATCAATACTTTCTATACCAGTGGGTTTTAAATTGCCTTCAGGGAAACATATCAGGGGTTTCTCAATGGAAAAGGGCAGCTGAACGAGACAATGTGCAGCCACATGAGAAAGCTGGATGTATTCCAGGATACACTGTCTGTTCATAAAGGGTTGTTATGAGGCCAGAAATACTGTGTGAGAATCATGTGTGCTGTAGAAGATGAATTCCAGATTCCTCTGCAACACGAAGTTTCTATTACTGATTCACAGGTTCCTTGGCCATGTGGAAAGTGTTTCCGGAAGGTAGAAGAATCTGAACATTACGATATATCTATCAGTATAGTCAGACTGTAAATACAATTGAATGTAAACTACTGTGAAATTAGCAAATGCAAAGTATCAGATGTTGAAATCAAATGTTATTAGGTGCCAACTATCAAATAGAATATCTGTAGGACACTTAAGTAATTGGATAATAACTGCTGAATATTGAATATCAAATGTTCAAAGAAGGTTTTTGGAAATGTCTTTTATCTGTAGAATCTTGCTGTGAATGAACATAGTGGAGACCAGAAACCCAGTTCTGTGACCTAAAATAAACAAATTCTTTCTGGCCTCTACTACTTAAGTGGGCATAACCTACAAAATGTTACATGTACTAGGATATGAATAATGGGACAGAAAAGGGCTCTGCATTTAGAATGGGAACAAACACTTTGGTCAATCCCAGATTAGCCCTTTTGGCTGTTACTTATATAGAACCGGGAACTGGCATCAGTATATTATGTTGGGTTTTTGTCATGGTTCCCACACACACATACATAGTCCAGTTTCCACAGTCAAAGTTGCATTCCTAAAGTCAAGCACAAAAGTTCCAGCACTCACAGTGAATAAGTCCAAGAATAAACCAAAAACACAAGTCCAGAGATTCAGACCAAGGTTAAGACACAGACCTTTCCTAACACTTCTAGGTCCACTGTACATACCTAGTTATGAAATAGAGGAACTGTTCTTAAAATAGGAACAAATACTTTGGCCAATCCCAGATTAGCCCTTTTGACTGTTACCTATACAGAATTAGGGACTGGCATCAGTGTCCATGTTCTGGGGTGGATGATAACTGAGGATGAATGATGAAGCCGAGTGTATACTTCATGACTACCTCTGTAAAATGACAATCACAGATCAAGAACTACAAACTCAACCATATTATTACTGAAATCTGGTGTCACTTGAAAAGCAAGAGGTTTTTTTCTTACATAGGCAGTTGAATGATGAGCTAACTCATAATGTGCGAGAAGAAAACCTTGTATGCTTAAATTAGTAGTTAAAGTTAGTAGTATACCACCAAAGTTTAGAAACAGGGTAACATCATGTATCTAAAGTCATGGGGAGCAATTGGAGGGCAATACTGGTCTTATTGATGCATGCTGCAGAATAGTATGATCCTGTTGTGATAAAGTGGGACTGTACCATTCAAACTGCATGTGGTGTTGTTGCCATTTTTTGATGCCACCATATGTAAATATTGTCATGGAAGCACAGAACTACCACATCAGACTGAATTATGTTGTTTGATACCCTTCATAAGATATTAGTGAACCACAGCTTCAGAGAAGCTTCTCCACATTAATTCGGGTCAGTAAAACAACACTCCAGCACTTAGTGTACAAAAAATGGATCGAAGGCAGAACAAAAACTTTAAAATGGTATGCTTTTCTCTTCTTTTTTAACTCAAGAAATTGTCTGGATTGTGTATGGGTATGGGAAGCCCTATCCAAATTGGGGTGGGCCCTGAATGGGCTGTGGAAATGGCATTGGGCTCTACTGATACATTTGCCCCCTCTGTTGGTGTAAGGGGCACCCCTGCCAGTGGGGAGGACAAAGGTACCAGCTTCCAGGCATCCCATAGCTCTGTGGCAGTGAAAATTGGAAGTGGGCACCACCGTGGAGCAATGCTGGCATCCAAGTGGATGTCTGCATGGGGATTTGTGTGTTGGCTGGGGCATATGGGAACACCGCTGTCAAAGGCCTCAGATTTACACTGCACTTTTGTGTGGCATAAGCTTGTTCGTATTATGGGGCAATTCAGGCAGCAGGACAGTTTTCAGATTACTCTCCACACCACCTGAAGTCCCTGTGGGGGGCAACATGACATTGCCTTCATGGGCCTGTCCCCAGGCACCTCTGTGCTCCCCTCATCTGGATTGCATTATTAGTGCCCCATGATTTAATGCCCTTCAAAACGTCCTGTTGTTAACAGCCTTGTTCAGGTCTTGCAAATGGAGGGCCATGGTTGGTTTTAAGTCAATCCATCTCATGCTGGGTCTTCCAACTTTCTTGCTGCCTTCAACTTTTTCAAGCATAACTGTTTTTTCTAGTGTTAGCAGTGACAATTCGGCCTTGAGTGACTCTGCTAGGAGTTCAGCCTGTTGATAGAGTCTAAACTGCTTACACTATTGCTTTTAGCTTTGCTGTCACACACAAACTGCCTCAACATGCATCCAAGAGGGGGAAGTCTGAGTTAAAGAGTTAATGAAAGGTCAATTAGAGTTAAAAGTCAAATAAAACAATTGTGCGGGCAGCAAGCAGAGGCGTGGCCAGGTCAGACCCCGCAGGGCAAAGTGGGCAGCAAGCACAAGCGTGGTCAGGTCACAGTCCAACAGGTCAAGGCAGACTGGGAATCAACAAAGTACCAGGCATATGGCAGTGACAGGTAACACACTTGTTGCACCCAGTCAGAAGTAAGCTCACAGCAAAGCTTATATAGAGAGCCTTGTTCAATGGAGCTGGGATTCTGCAAGGAATTAGTCCTCATCAGATACAGAGACTTCTAATCTCCCATATCTTGCTGACAAACTAGCACTCCTTCTCCACTTATGCAGTAGCACCCTCTGCTTCTGCCTCCTATGCACAGCTGGCTCATCACTGGGTTCTCTAGGAGGATCTGCAGGCTCCTCCACCTGTATGTCATCAGGCAGGGAAGGACTGGGCGGTGGCTCTGGTTTTCCTCAGAGCAGCCAACTCTGGCTGCCCTGTGTCCTCAGGTTCTGCCTCAGAGTCCTCTGTGTCCTGGTAAGTACCCAGGGGCTGGCTCATGACAACAATCATTAGCTAAAAGTTATTTATTAAAGGTTAAATAAAATAGGAGTCTAGTGGCACCACCAGTGACTAAATAAATTTATTCCATCATAAACTGTTGTGAGCCAGAGTGCCAAAAATGGTTGTTAAATCTTGTTAACAGCAGAAAACAGAGAGTTAACCCTGAAAGTTTAACAAATATATTTCACATAGTAGAGCCATTCTCTCCCTCTTCCCTGCCTCTTCATTGCTGATTGTAATGTTTTGGACGGACATTGTTGTAGTGTTTTGTTGCACTGAAATATCCCTGGGCTTTAACTAAATTTAAGTGGATTGTAAAATGTGAGGAGAAGTACTGTTGATCGTTACTCAAAAGTGAAAAAGAGGGTTTAAAATTTTTTTTAATCCATACCATCAGCAGTTTTGCATAATGACTTTACTTCCTTGTCTCAGAATCTTTCCAAATCCATGTAATCCTGTCATGCTTTGAGAGAATTTCCAGGCAGCAACATTTGTAAACTAAAAATTGAAACTGCAGTTAATCAGGCTATTTTTCTCTCTCCCTTTAGGCTCATTTCCCCCAAACTTTCCCCAACTCTAGATAATGGGCCTAAAATTAATGAGGTTGCTGGTTCCCTCCCACTCTTGCCAACCCCACTTTCCCCCAGGTGTAATCTGTACTATTTATGTTTATACCTGCCTTATATACTGAGCATTGAATCCTGAGGTTTACTGCTGGGAATATTTCCATCATACTTCCAATATTTGCAATCTAACTGAGAAACATGTTCATGTGCCACAGAAATTTCGTTCTTCATACTCATGTTGACACTCATGTTAGACATGCAACAAAACCCCAAGTAAGTTTGATCTGAGCTGATCGGGATGTCTTAACCAACTTGCTGTAGGAGTGCCAGCTGCCCATCAGCAGAAATTGGAGCTGGGGTAAGGCATGCTGCTTTTGCAGTGAAACAAGTGACATCATTATGTTGGGGCAACTCCCTAGAATTCACCCAAAACTCTTTTGTTAAATCATAGAGATGCCATGTCACTTCATTTCCCACCCCCACAACTGTCGTTCAAAGTGCTGGCAGTGGCAGGGAACAAGATTAATCTCCAGGAGATTTTCCTAGTGTCTCCCCACCCACACCCTATGTGCCTCACTAATTACAAATACTCATTCTTTGAATGTGAACTATGTTAGTCCCCCCTCTCAATTTCCCAAGAAATGTGAGAAAGAGTTACTTGGCAGCTCAGGCGCCCCAAGGATGGGAACAGATAGAGATAGAGAGCCACTTGGCATCCTGCCCCCACAAGGAAACAATACCAGTTCTCATGAGACCAAAGTGTCAGGGGAAAGGCTAGTTATCTACTCAGAGTGTGAAACCACAAAGTAAAGATCAAGGAAAGAATGCCACAGAATGGCAGTGGTTACATATATCTTGTAGCAATTACAATGAGATTACAATCTCAATCACCTAGATACAATCCCCGACACACCGCTATTAGTACTGAAGATGTAGATGCATTTGTACTAGCAATGGAACATCCAATGCAACTTTTTGTGGACTTTTCTTCATCAGCTGCTATTTCCCTGAAAGCACCACCAGAGGTTTTTTTTAAAAAAATCAGCAGTTGCCGTAGACTATTTTCACAATCGACAAGTTTTTCTGAATTCCCAGTTTTGATTTTTTTTAAAAAAAATCATTGTGGAACTGTTTATTGAATTATATAGTGTCTTGGATGGGTAATATAGACAATTATTTTATTTCTTTTGGAGATTTGATTATACAAAGTAAAAACACGAACTTCCAGTCAAATCATAGGCTTAATGTATCTCAGGCCATATGTTGGCCTTTGATTTGCATACAAACTACCTGTTGATGGTGGAATTCCTGCTGCAGTATACTACACTTTTAATTGAACATGGAGAAGTGGGAATTGTGCTCTTTTAGAAATCGCATCTGGTTAATGTTAAACTTGTGTTTAAAGTATATTTCAAGTTATATGTAATATAGGGCACAGGAGTACTACATTATGAATCTGCAAAGTGAATAGTGAAAACAAACTACATAATGCCTCAGACTGTGCTTTTGTGAGTTCAGTACACTCTGAAGTTACAGGTGCTGCTAGCAATACCAAACTGAGTAGAGGTTTTGACCTTCTCACAACTCTGTCTACAAATAACCTCATTGATTTATATGGAGTAAATTCAACAGACTGAAACTGCATACACATTTTATAGGGGTGAACCCAGCCGCCACGCCTAACAATGATATCTCTAAGGTGACATCTCAAGGAGTGGTCTTTGTGAGCAAGAGACTAGATTTGTAATCACAAGACAGTTCTTTCTCAATTTTTGATAGTCTCCATGATAGAGATTAAGGATTATCTCATACGCTACAAAGATACAAATGTGGTTTTCCCTGTTTACCACGCATTCAACAAGAAACACCAACCAATTCTGGCTTCCTGGTTCTCATATTTGTACAATGCACAGATTGCCAGATGTAGGTATGGCAAAATAGCATCTTACTTTTTAGAAAATTGGGTTTCTGCCTGAGAAATCTACAGGCTAACAAATCTAGTACAGCAAAGTTTTTTGTGTGGAAGCCCTGCTGCTGATGTAAAATAGCTGTAATGAAGTTACCAGATAGTGAGTTTTCCCACAACTCCCCTCCCATGTCCTACGGTGGTGAACCCCCTGCACTGAGGATCTTTCTTTTTAAAAAAACAACAACAACAACACACAGTAATCAATACAGTGATATGTAATTATATTGTTATATCAGCTATTATTAAAATTTCAACAAGCAGACAAAAAGCCATGATGGTATGTAGGACTGGGAAAGTGAAAATGACTGTTGTGTGGGTGCTGTGTGGTTTCCGGGCTGTATGGCCGTGTTCTAGCTGCATTCTCTCCTGATGTTTTGCCTGCATCTGTGGCTGGCATCTTCAGAGGATCTCTGAAGATGCCAGCCACAGACGCAGGCGAAACGTCAGGAGAGAATGCTGCTAGAACACGGCCATACAGCCTGGAAACCACACAGCACCCAAGTGATTCCGGCCGTGAAAGCCTTCGACAATACAATGACTGTTGTGTTTGCACGTCCAGGAAAATGTGGCCTTTCCGCTGTTTACAGCAGCCATCCCAACTTTACCTTTCTCAAGACTGCAGCACAGCATGTTGGAAAAGATTGGAGAAAAGTCTAAGAAAATCCAAATGCACCACAATGCTGTGGGGAAGTGGGGAAAAAAATATTTCTTTCCATCATTGGTTGGGGGGAAATAATCTTTGCGAAAAAACCAGATGTTGTAAAGTGGCCCTCATACACTGAACACATTTATTTGGAAGTATGCTTCCATTGTTTTAATGGAATGTACTTCTAGGCAAATATGCTTATAAACAGTTTTGTGTTAATATCCCCCCATGAATTTTAATGGTAACCTCTTAATTTTGTATAAATATTTGCATTTAAAATGTGAACCCCAAAGCTAAAGTTTACCATATTTATAATCTAATACTATTGACTTTGGTTAAAAGAATAAATTCTTAGTATATTAGTTTTGAGCAATCAATCACCTACACAGGAAGCCAGTACTGAATTTAAAAGGCATTTAAAGAATGTTTAGGATAATTAAAAAAATTAAAAATCTGTATATTTCCCCCCAAGATAGTTTGCTTTACAATGTCATGCTTACTGACTACTGTATATTTAATAATGAAAATACAGTTTTCTGCTACAAATTGTTTTTCATGGCAGATTAAAACTAGGAAATGGTACAGTGAAAAACAGATATGAAGTGAATGTGCCAGTGAACAATCTGCTTTTGTCTGAGCTTATGTTGGCAGGGAATGCTTGCTGTTCTGGATGACTTTGCATGTGATAGTTTGGTCTTGTTGAAGGAGGTAGTTTTGGTGGAATATAATGGCTCACTATGCACAAAATCTTTGCTGTGTAGTGGAGGCTCATGTTTGCTGCAGCAAGATTTCTTGTATGGATGTAATTTCTGGAGCCCCTCTTTCACTTTCCACTCTCTTTGTGGGAAGTGAAACCACTTGCAGCATGATTTAAATCTTGTTTTGCTGCCAGAGCAAGACAGATTTGCCAGTGGGCACAGCTTTGCCCCAGACCTCTTCCCTCCACCCATGGCCAGCTTCCTACTCCCTTGCAGCACTTTGCACATCTTCCCTTCACCCCCCACCCCCATGCTGTCGGCTCCTTCCTGCTTCCCTAAGTGCGCTGATTAAGAGACCGATAGATTGATCTCTCATGTGTATAATAGTGGAAAATCCCATCTCATCTCTGTCTAAGGTCTGTATTCAGTATCTCCTCCACCAGCACAGCCCCAGCACAGCACAGCCTTAGTTGCCATGTGCCCTGGAGCCTTCCTCTGGCTTCCCCCTCCATGCTGCCGGCTCTTTCACGCATCTCTAAGGTTGATTTTGCACTTTCTAAATTCTCCGTGGCTGAGCTGGGGTGTGTACCTGCTGCAGGGCTTCTCACCCTGCTTGTAGTTCCCCACTGCTTCCTGGCTATTTCCTTTGTTCGAGTCAGGGCTGGTGCTGGAAGCCCTGAATGTTTCCCCACAAGCCTGGGGCTTTCCCATAAGCATCGCTTAAGCACTGCGAGCTCTTCTATAGTCTCTTTCATGCATGTGTGGGTAGCCTCTGTTTCCTGTGTTCAAGTTTGCTGAATTTCACCCCATTCTCCCCATTCACTTTCACTATTTTAGTTTTGAACAGAAAACAGGCACTGAGAATTGGTGCCATCGCCCCCCATCTAAAATCCTTGCATGTGCAATGGGACCACTGCCCTCTGTCTAAAATGTAAATCTGAAATCCTTGCGTGTGTGAGCGAATCACCACACTTCCGTTCATGGCACCAGCACATGCTGCTTTTCTGTCCAAGGTTTCTCCCTCCTTTATAAAAATCAAGGTTTCTCCCTCTGGGTTTTTTCACTGCAAAAGGGGGGGGGGGAGGAGGGCATCGCTTCTCAATGCCTGTTTGTTGGTGCAGTGGGCCAGAGCAGCAAGGCAGGAAAACTGGCCCCATTTATGCTAAGGAGGAGTTTTGCTCACTGGTGGAAGCCTCTGGAGTAAAAAAGGGGCATTTCAAAAGGACCGCAACCTTTGTGGTTCAGGAAATTTGTGGAGCAAAGCTATTGCCGTGGGGCGGCTCTGGGGCAGAAACGTGGCAGCCATGCTACAGCACCAAGGGCTGTTCAAAACTCTCAATTGCATTGGGGCATTCCCCGTGCCAACAGAGGAGCAATTGCGGCATTCAAAATCAGCCTAAAGTGCACATATTGAAAGACTGAGAGATCGATCTTTCGATACAGAGTAACAACAAAAAATACTTTTGCAAGGAACAGCACAAGCAGGCATCTTTTGGGCTCCACCTTACCTCCCCTGATCTGCTTCTGCCTTCCCTGATGGCTAAGAGGACTTTTAAAACTTTATTTCAGGCAAGACTCTGTTTTAAAACAAGTCTCTCTCTTCTTTTGTGATGGTGGCAGCCGGTGAGAAAGAGTGTGTGTAGGAGAATATTATCTCTATGCCTTTAAGGCTATTGATGGACAGAGTTAAGAGAACCAGGAGAAACAGAGACCCAGCAGAGTTCAGCAAACAAACTGTGCTTCATGGTGTGGGCTGCCTCCTTGCACATAAGCAGAGAAATACGAGGAGAACCCACTACGATCCCACTGCTCAGAGACAGGCTCAACATAAGTGTTCCATGCAAAATGGGCCAATGAATGCATGGATGAGTGAGGCGGATATGAACGCAAGACAAACTAGCTTTCATGAAGCCGTTTCAGTATCCAGTTGTTACCCAGACTACTCTCTTGTCTGACTGAGAAAACTAATTAAAATCTTTGGCAGTTTTATTTAAGTCCCAAGTCAGTCAGCTGAGAGCTATGGTCAGCCAAAAATGTTTCATCGCCTCTGTACTATCAAAGCTTTTTGTCAAGCAAGTTTTTCATCATTCATTGATTTTATTCTTTTGGACAGATTTTGTTTCTGATTACTAGAGCCTCCTTAGGTAACACATACACACACACTTATCCCAGGTGTGGCTAAAATTAATTACTCTCTAAGTTGCATACAATATTTGCTGGGTCTTACATGTAATCTGTAAGGAGTGAATGCTGCTTTACCTCCCCCAACACCTGCCAATTGTCAGGCCATGCCTGGCAGCCTTAAGGAATCTGTTGTGTCCTATGGCCATTTCCCAAACCATGTACTGGAAAGTGAGGGGGCATTCATGTTATGTAGATGGAATTAGCTCTGTGGAACAATGGGAGTGAAACATTTTTGAAGATTTGTAGGGGTTTATGTGATGTCATCTGCTGTCTGTTGGTCACACACACAATGCACTGTGCTATTGTTACACTGGCATTTTGGTTCGTTAATTTTAACTTGGTTAGTTGCTATAGAAGCATTTCTAGTGGGATGAAGTGGTTCAACCAACCATTTGAGCAGTGACTCTGAAGCTCCAAATGGAATCTTTCTGAAGAGCCTTATTTTGAGCGCATCTGGCTAAACCAAGCAAAGTGCTTTTCAAAATCTCTCAGAAGTTATTTGCAGTGCAGTATGGTTCTTTTTGAACTGAATTTCTCCTTTGCTCTTTAAAAATCTGGACATTCTTCCTCTTTTGAAGCACATAGGTGGCAATGTACATGATGATAATGTCACTTCGTATTTTGACTTCCCCCTTCAAAATTAACCCTGGCATTAATGGAATATTGAAAATAATAATGTACACATTTGTGTCATTAATGAGTGCTTCTCAGACTTCCTGAGTTAAAGCAATCATTTGGATCTGGTCTTCTTACTACTGCTTTCAAAACCAGCTCACCACTGTTTCTTTGCTCCTTTTGCTTTTCTTTGAGCTTCTGGAAGAATCGGCACGGTTGGGTGGGTATTGCACAGTCAAATGAGCAAGGCCTGGAAACAGAAATACTGGTGAAGTGATTTCCTTGCCTGGAAAGCTTGTATTATGGGGTGGTGCAGAGAGGAACAAGCCATCTGGGAAAACGCTGGATTAAAGCCAGCACTTATAGTTGCAAACATAAACACTTTTACTACTACATATATATGCTAGTTCCTTTGCAGAGTGAGATTCCCATATTAGTACGAAGGTGATAGCTGCTGTGAAAGTGGTCTCTTTATCATGAGAACAAATAGTATTATCAGTGGCATAGCTGTCAAGTTCATTCACTGCAAACATGAACACACCAAAACATGGATTTTAATTTTGTGAGAACTGGAGAGAGAACAGAAAGCAGGAGAAGGGAGTGGAGGGGGCTTGTGTCATTTTTGAATGGAATTTTCCTCACCCCCACCAACTTGTGTAAACATCATATACTTCAACACATTTTTTATTTATTTAAAGTATTTCCATTCTCCTTTCCCTTTGCAGACCAAGGTAGCTTACAATTACAAAATTAAACACACACACACAATATACAAGGTGGATGCATCAACATTAGTTCTCCCTTCTCACCTTTCCTAGAGTTTAAACCTCTTTAGAGGTTTTTGGGAGCCACATTCATGCCATTTTTTTTAATTAATGAGGGTTTTTAAGGTTGGCCTCCCCCTCCCCTTCTCCAAGTAGCTTGTTCCACAATATAGAACAGGAATGATATACTATAGAATAGAAATAAACTCTCATGCTGGGGGAGCAACTAGAAAGTAGGACACCAGAAGAATGTAGTTGGCAATTGGGAACATATGAGAAGGGACAGTCTATAAGAGATATGGGTTCTAGTCTGCAAAGGGCTTTAAATATTATAGCTAGCATTTAACATTGAATTAAGAATGATAATTTCCTCTGACAGTTTCTGTGAAATATATAGCATGTATGCATGTTTATAATTGCATTTATGTGTGGTGATTGTATGTATGTGTGTGAAAGGGCCTAGTTTGCAATGTGTTCAGGGAGAATATGCAGATTTATCTTCACCAGAGCTTCACCATGCCAACTATTGTGCATTTTTACTTGTCATGAAGTGATGACATTTAGAATTGACTCTACTCTGCAAAACATCTTGTTTAAAAATCTGCTTGGAGACTCATGGTTTAACTGCAATGCAGTTAACTTCCGTGTGCCGTTCTTAAAATATACATTTCAGTGGTGACTGGATTCTTCTTCAAGAGCTGAGCTTGTTAGTCTCAGTGACAAATGATGTTCATGCACAGTTACAAGCGCATAGCACAGATTTATGCTTTTGGCTCTGCTTAATTATCACCAAATGATATCACACATATAGTATTAACACATAGCTGGACTTTATTTCCTGGAAGCAGAAAATTATATCTGAATGTGCAAGGCAAGATAAAGCAAGGCACTATTCTCAGTGCCCTAGGGAATAAAGTGCTTAGAAATTCAGTAGGAAAACTCCATATTAACAGCAAAACAACATAATTCTGGCTGCATATCAAATAGTCCTAAAGTATTCATATATGTTTGGGTTCACAAGAGGATTGCACCCTGATTTGTGGGTTGCAATAGTGGTTCCACCACATTTTTAATGAGAGAAAGACAGGGCTTTGGCAAAGGAGGAGAGGGTTATTACACTTCAGTAGATGCAACTTTTTCTTATCCTTGCATAGCAAACTGCCCAGATTCCCTCTACTGGATCACTATATATACATCAGTGGGATCAAGATTGGAATCTGGAGATTTGACTGAAATGAAAAAAATCAGACCCATGTTTCAGGTTGTCATTAAAAATTTGTTTGGGTAAGAACAGAATGCTAAGCAGATTCATCAGCGACTTCAGTAGGGATAAGTAGCCTATTCACCATTTTCTTTTCTTTGAACAAAATGGAGCCTTTGGAGGGCTGAAAATGTGCCACACAAACCCTTTATTGCTCATTATTATGCTGCAGTCTCTGCTGCAAACTTGAAATACCTGCCGTTTATCAGGTTAGACATAAGGAAGATTGACACTTCAGAACAACAATAATCTGTAGGTGTCAGTCTGGATACAATAACATGTTCTTCTACAATGTATTTTTGAGAGATTTCTGCTCAGTTTGAAAAGCTGCTGAGTTTTCTCCCATCCAAGTCTTTGCTTCTTTGTGTTGTCCTAGATCAGGGCCATGCTGGCTGGGGCTGATGGGAATTGTAGTCCATGAACATCTGGAGAGCCGCAGGTAGCAGACCCCTGTCCTAGATGCTTGAAGCAGAAAGCAAAATAGATGAGGGGCTGGGCAGGTGATGCTGATTTTGTAGATTTTCTAGAAAACAAGATTACTGAAGGGCTGAGGTCTGTCTGGAAACACCACCCTATATATCTGGAAACCTGTTCCCTTAATCCCTGGCATTACTCTTGATGAAGAAATGCCCTTTGAATGCTCACATCATGAACAGATAAAGCTGCTGCATTATGTCAGCCCGGGAACAGATCAAAGTATGTACTGTCCATTCTGACTAGAAGAAGCTGGCCATGGTCTCAGGCAGAGGTCTTTCATACCATCTACTACCCAATTTTCTTAACTAGAGATACTGGGGATCGAACCTGGGATCTTCTGCATGCAAAACATGCATTGATAACACTCTTCCTTTAGCCTGCTTTCTAAGAGGGTTTTTTTTAAAAAAATTATTATTGCATTAGGAGTAAGTAGGCATTAGAGCCAAAGTAAACCGTTCAATTGAAAACAAAAGTCAGGACAAACCCTCATGAGCCCTAACATAATAATACCCAGATTTCTACATATAATAATCAGCTAAAAAAAACTCTTAGAAGCTGTATTGTTGAAGGCTTTCATGACCGGATTCAACCGGTTGTGGTGGGATTTCCGGGCTGTGTGGCCATGGTCTGGTGGATCTTGTTCCTGAATCTCTGTAGACCATGGCCACACAGCCAGGAAAACCCACCACAACCAGTCTGAGAAGCTGGGTTAACAGTGGCCAAGATTTTAATTTATGTCAATTTTTTAAATTCTAGAAATCCTTATGATCAGATTTTAAGGATGGAGAGGGGTGGGGCAGTGTGTGTAATTTCTCTGAGAAACATTTGTTCAGTGGACTTTTATAATCTTGCATTCTGAGATTAAAACTTCCCCAAAACTAAAGTTTATTTTTATTTAAAATATTTTATGCGACCTTTCTCCCCAAATAGGATCTCCAAGATGGAGTACTTGAAAACATGAAAACATTTGGTTAAAACAGCATTTAAAATAATAGATAAAATAATCCAACAAATATAATTGCCAGTGTGATATTAGCCACAATGGTAGCTACGCAGGAAAAGAGCAAGGTGGCCATAGGGGAGTGAGCTTGATTTTATGCCCTTTTTCTCTAAGGTTGGCTTGCTGTCTTCTGGGCATCTTGACAATCTCAGACTCTTGCTTGAGCTGCTGTGCCTCATTCTGGAGAGAGGAAGGCTTCTACCTTGTGGTATCTTCTCTTGGCTAATTAATGGCATGATCTTAAAAAGTCAGAGTCGGAGCCCTGTGTTGGGATTTCTTGGGACATCAGAAGATAGAATGCCCAATGATGGGAGCAGAACGGATAACACTGTCCAAGATGAAGAACAGGCTTCACCTGGAGCAGGAAGTCAGATGTCCCCTTGTTGGGGCTACTATATGTAACTTTTGTATTCTTCATAGTTCCATAGCATACCACAGTAATAGAAGCAGTCAGCAGTAGTAATATTTCTAAATATATTGTGTTTGAAAAAAATACATTTCTGTATGACAACTCATACCATTCTAACTGAAACTATTTTATAGCTTTACAGAAATATTACTTTCTCCTGTATAATCTAAAGTGTTTTCATGCATTCAAAATAGGAATGAAATCTGGTTATACAGTTGAGTTACAGTGAAAAGGAGATTATTTTTGCGTCTAGTCCTGCTGTGTCTCTTCAATCCTTCATAATCTTCAATATGGTATTCAGAGTAGGGTGTATATTTTGAATAGCTCAAACAATACACTTGTAAGCTGTATCCTAGGGAGCTGTTCCTTTTGCCATCATTCTGTAGGACTGTGTCTGTGTGGGAGCTCTTGCACAACCCTATGCCTGGTTCCTCTATGATTTCATTGTTCAGTTTTGTTTGGTGTATTAGATACACAGAGCAGATATGACCATATGCCAACATTTCTGAAAGATCCTGAACACTGCTATGCCGTTAAACTCAGTCCAGCATTGGTAGCTTGACAAGTGTATACTCATAGCGGGGGGTGGGGGAATACACTAATTGTGAAGCAAGCCCTCCTAATTTGGTGTATTGAATGTATTGTCCTATGATGGAAGGCTTAATTTCTCTCCCAGTTCCTAACTGCGGGTGGTTGTTCTAGTTGGATAAAAACAAAATGGCACTGTGAAATGGGCTGTTCTTATCAATAACATTCCAAAGAGAAAGGCTCACCCCAAATTGTAGCCTGAGCAAATTGAGTTATTCAAGGATACATTGTTAAAAAGCTCACAAAGGGCGATTCCCCACTGGAAATTAAATATAGTTAAAACCAAGTTTAAAAATAAACTGCACCTTTTCATTGGGGTTTCAACCTTCCCATTGCAGCATTTATTCAGCGAAGACATGTAGGACTATATCGGGTTCCAGAAATGCAGCAATCCCCGCAACAGCTTATTGGCCCCAACAGCTTGATCTGTTGAGATGTCTGTGCATCCACTACTGGCTCTGCTCAACTTTTAAAATAATAACACTAGAGCTAGATTTTGGGCCACAGTCTTCACAAAGCCTAACTGTCCTATGGCTCCAACTGCTGATACTGACAGAATCAGTTAAAAGTGTAATTAACAAGTGGTGTTTATATGAGTTACTTTTCTTCTGGATGTTTGTACTCAACTTGGGTTTCTAAAACAGTGCTAGTTATTTAGCAGTGCTATCCTAAACAGTTATAGCTTTCATTGAAGGTGTTGGGCTTGAAAGTGTATAATTTGATTTAGGATTTCATTTTGTGAAAGGGTTATCTTCTCAACTAATGGCCAATTTAGTTATAATGACCAAAATTCAGAACATACAGACCATACTAATAGTACATTTTAACATGCACTAGTCTAATTGAGAAATATACAAATACACACACATATATACACCTCTTTTCCTCACAGCAAGTATACGTTTAAATTATAGACTTCTTAAAGCAAAGACACATCTTGATTGTGCTGCTGTATATAGCACTATGTAGCATGACAGAACTGCATTAAAATAATGGAACATGGTATAGACAGATACATTTTACATAAACCCTTTACCTAAAATATCAGTTTGAACAGCTCTGTATATTTGCCACAAGAGGTCAGTGTATACTGGTTTGGTTTTTTAAATGGTCACGATGCTTGATAACATTACTGATTGAAACACTGTATGGAAGGTGAAAAGACAAATTCTAATACATAGTATTTCATGTTTTCCAGAGTAGTATGATACTACACATTAGTAGTCCAGTAGCAACTTAGAGACCAACAATTTCCATGGCATAAGCTTTGTCAGATATCTGATATGACCAGTGGTGGGATCCAAAAATTTTAATTACAGGTTCCAATGGTGGTGGGAGTCAAACAGTGGTGCCACCACACACACGCACCTCCAGTCCCTATTGGGAAGGGAGGTTGCTTTAGTAACCCCTTCTCAGCACTCAGAAAAAATTAGTAACCGCTTCCAGAGAAGTGGTGAGAACTGGTTGGATCCCACCTCTGGATACGATGGTTCAGAGGTACAAATGGACTTGAATTTTGGTCTGCTAATATGGACATTATGGCTACACACCTGAAACTACAAATTAGTAATATGCTTGTGCAAATATGGTTTGGGGCAGTGATTACGGCACTTCTGTATTAACTTGGGTATGTTCCAATGACTGTAGTTAATAGGGTCAAGAACTTTAATGAGGTGAGTAAAATGAGGAAGCTTCAAATAAGAATGCATGAGAAATAGTAAATGGATTCCAAGGAGACTGGATGGGGTGGCCAGTGATAACAGCAATTTCACTTCTGGCTCCATAACCAGAACATCGTGTTTCAGGGCACTCTAGGATTCACTTGAAACACCATGGTAAAAGAAGAAGAGTTGTTTTTATACCCCACTTCACTTTTAAGGAGTCTCTGCCACCCGCCGTAGCAGCCCCCTTCGGGCTTTCCCAGCCTGGCACAACTTTTCCGCTTTGATGGAGGAGGAGGAGGCTTTGGCACATCTGCAGCTGGCCTCCCCTTACCTCCCCTGGCCTGGCACAGCTGGCCTGCCCTGGAGGCCGCTTGGGCTGGTTCAGGAAGGTGGGTCCTTCATGTTGAGCTTCGTGGCACTACGATGTAAAGTAGCTCCATGAGTTCAGGCGAAATATGGAATTCTGTACTTGTAGACATATAAATTTTGTTCTTATTGACTCCTTTGATTTGCATCTTTCAGGCAAGAAGAGAGACTCTATCAAGTGATAGAGTAATGTATCTGGATAACAAAGATGACAGTGCAATATCTAGAAAATTAGATATGGAGCTGACACAGGCTTCAGTCCCTCACCACATGGATTTGCTTGGAGACATGGCAGTGGAACCGATTTCCAACAACTTCCGTGAGCTGAAGCTGCTGAAGGAAATGATGGCTGTTCAGGGAGAGCCACAAAAAACCTATCCAAACAGCGTCCGTGAACCAGACTGTTGCATTACACTGGGAAAAGATTTCAATCCACTGGCCTTTCAAGGGAGGTAAGACACAAGAAAATTAATTTCTTCACATCCCATTTTTATTTTCAACCTGAATTCTCAATAAATGTTTTGCTTAATATATCTTCTGGTAATATAAGGCATGGGAGAAGGGATAGATAGGAAGCTACCAGCTGTCGGAATTGTCTAGGGAAAGAGATGCTCAAATTAGATGTGGTGAAGTATTTAGAGGGCATAGGCAAGGGCACCCAACTCCTGCTCTGCCTTTACTTGCTCTATTTCTTCCCCCAACCCAGCTCTATTGGAAGTTAGACTAGGAAAAAAAACATCTTTAAGCACTGGAGTGGAAGGTTATCAGTAGCAAGGTATTGGAGGACGGGAACAATTGTGGGTGGAGAGTTGGGGAAATGGCTTCATGTGATGCTCTAGGAATTTTCCAGATCTCTATGGTAAAACCATAGTGATTGGGGGAATTCCCAGGGCATTACACAATCCCATTTTGCTCCTGTGCTCCATTCAGCAAATGTGGACAGGAGGTTGCAACCCCATAAGTCTATCTGGATTGAAATGTAGGATAGGGCAGGATTTAGACTTCATGATCCATGCACTTTGTTTTTGCTTTCAAAAAGACACTGACTTTCTTTACATGTGAATGTGTGATATTACCTCTCATTTCTTCCTCTCAGGACTAATAGCAACTGGGAGAAGGAAGATTGTATTGGGGGAAAGTTGCAGCTGCTTAGTACTCTTCTCTGAAATTACAGACAAGTCAACTGTTCTTTCTTTCCTAGCGAGATGATCTGTTCCTTCTGTATCACTGATCTTCCTGATCTATTTAGTTCAATGGACACACAGTTGGGGAAAGGTGAAGTCTTGAAGGGTGATTCACTTATTATAGAGTGGTGAGAAATTGTTTGGAAGAGAGAGCATTAGAGACCTGTGGGTAATTTTTTGCAGTATTTGTATTATGTGCAAGTAAAGTATTGGGGGAGGCAGAAAGGCCTTTCTACAGCACTTCAAATCTGCTAACCCATATCAGTTTCCTAGAGAAAAGAGAGAGATTCTTTATTCTTAAGGTGGTCCAGCCAACTTCCTGCTCTGTCTCCTTCCCTCTTCCATTTTTCCAGATTCTAAACTCCAGAATCTAAACTTCCATTTTTCCAGAATCTAAACTCTTTTCTTCTTGATCAGGCATTGTCCTGTTGCACTGTCAAGGGACTCAAGGCACTGTCAAGGGACTCAACTAAACTATGATGGGCACTTGGCCAGAGCAGTTTCATGATGCTTAAGGTCCATTAAGCAGATATCTATGCCAGTTAAGACAGATTGCCATTACTTTGTTATATAGAATAGAGTTGTCCACAGTATTCAAACTTTATGTTTGGTCACTAATGTAGTTCTAGAAATGTATTCATGGCCAATTGGCCATGGTGGCAGGGGCTGATGGGAATTGTAGTCCATGAACATCTGGAGAGCCGCAGGTTGCAGACCCCTGACTTAGGAGATATATAATGGCTAACAAGTGAACACAATACCATAACATCAATACAAATTAACCATGTTAAAAACAGCCTAATGACCATTGAATAGCATAAAAATATTTATAAAACCATCCTTGGTCTAGGAACAGACCATAAAACAGTTTTAAAAGTGAAAACCTTATTCTTTATTGTGTTTAGAGTGTTTAGAGTGTTTATTGTGTTTATTGTGTTTATTGTGTTTAGAGTGTTCTTAAGGTATAGGAACGCAGCATAATATAAGATTATTGAAAAGAAATATACAGAGGGAGATGAACTATGCGTTTTTCTGCTTCATGCCAGAATGCTGAAATATGGGGATAGAACTAGAATAGGATCTGTATCAGGATTAGTGCTATTTAACATGCTCATAAATGCTCTGTAATTGATGGTGAGCAGTGAAATGAACTGATCAAATTATTCAAGGTAGTAAAAATGAAGATGGGATGTGAAGTTTTAGAGAATATCTCCAAACTGAATATATGGACGTCATAGAAAGCAAGGTTCAGTGTAATCCCGATGTATGTTGATAAACATCAGAAAACTGGATCCTAGCTTTACATCTACACTGGTATGATCTGAACTGACTAACTAGGAAAGAGGTCCTGGGCTTCTGATAGATTGTTCAGTTTTACAAAATTAGTGTCACGTAATGTGCTCAGGTGGCAACTAGTAACTTTCTGTCCCAATTCCCCAATGGGGATTGGGGATGGTGCCAGGTTCAGAGGCTTGCTTCCTGGCAGTTAAGATGTGCCCCTTATGCTCGCCCAGCTTCCTTTGGTGGTTTAATAAAACAGGCTGTGGCCAAAGTTAATTTCAAAGAAAGTTGAGCCTGTGGTCATTATTATGCGAGCTCCACACATCAGCATACAAACTCTCAGTCCAGTTGTGGAAAAATGTCAAAAACAGTTCTGTTTTCTAAGGATATGCAGAAGTCTGACAGCTGTTCCATCTTGTAACCCTCTATCTCTGAATGTGCACTGACTTTAAATATCAACAACATTTTTCCTGCATATGTGGTTTAGAAAATTATAACTGATGTGAAGATGGTGAAGGAAGACAAATACTATTTTATCGCAGAATGCTAGAGTAGAGTTAAGTTATATCAGCAGTACATTCAAGTCAGATGAGAAAAAATACTTCATACTATGTATAATTAAGGATGCATTTGTATTTACCATAATGCAGAATTAATGGGATTTATTTCTGTTAACTGTAGTAGCTAAGAATGAAACCCTTGTACTGAACATTCTGTACCTTCAATTTCAGGATGCTTGTCATGACTAACTCCCATTCTCTGCTTGTGAGCTTCCAAGTGACATTTAAATAATATTGGGGAGAGAATGCTGGTCTTTGGTCTGACCCAGCACAGTTATTGTTATGCAGAAGTATGTATAGTACCAGTGACGTCAAGAGGTTTTTCTTCCTGAGGCAGTAGTCCTTACTATCACTGCATTATAGTCCCGAACCCAGTGTACTGCTTAGGCCCTTTCTGCATATGCACTTTCAATCTACTTTCAATGTACTTTGTGTTGGAAGAGAAGGACTTTACGCTGTTTCCTGCCTCGACCCACAGAGGGGGTTTTACTCGATAGCCAGTGGGTAGATAGGGACCTAGGGATCGACACCTTTACTCTATCATGCTGGCTCTATCCCTTTGATGTTAGACTGATACTCTCAGGGACTTCCTTCTGCCTTCTTCTCAGTCTCTCTCCATCTTACCTTCACCATGCCTAGAGGGAGGATGGGTGCTCCGTGCATCCATCTCCATCCAGCTAGATTAGGATAGATTAGTGAACCTATCTATCTACCTTTCTATCCTGAATGGAGTTCACTAATAAATACTCTTTTTATTAGATTAGAAACTACAACTGACTCTGACTTTCTTTTGTGCAAGCTTACACCCGTATGGGATCTGCATATGTGCGCATGTATGGTAAGGCTTTTGCTGCACTCCAGCCTCCAGTGCACTCTGTTCAATGTGAATTGGCATAATCTCCACTATGAGATTATCCAACACTTTGCAGCTGGATTTTACTGTGTGGAATAGCAAAATCCATTTGCAAACAATTGTGAAAGTGGATTGAAAGTGCATTATTCTGCATGTGTGGAAGGGGCCTCAGTATCTGAACGAAATAATCCTCTTTACTTCTTTACTGTCCCAGTGCTTCTTAAAAATAATTCAGCAAATGTGCATGCTCTATAAAATTTCATGAACTGCTAATTCTTGCAAACGTACGGATGCTATTTCGATTTCCTGAAAATGTTGGTCAATGTGGCATGAGAAGAAATCTCTGAGGAGTTTGGGAACTGGCAAACACGATTAGATGTACAATGTTTGAGAAAGGCTGTTATTGCATGGCACAATTATACCAGGTTACAATCAGTATCTTACAGTCTCTCTTTGCATGGCTGCCCATTAATGGGAAAGAATCATGTGAAGACCGGGAGGAAATATACCAGTTTGTTTTGCATGAGCCTGGGTCTTTTGGATTTACATCGCAAGCGTATCCACACATGTGCAAACATCCCTGATGTCTTGCATTCTGATTGGCTATGGTTTTGGAGCAGCAGTGGAGGAAAATGAAGCCCTCCCTTTTTCCAGTTCTGGATAGGACATGGCGCAGGCCTCAACATGGCAAGCAGCAGCAAAAAACAATGGGGCACAACATCATATCACACTCCCAACCATGTTCTCATATTTTTGTGGAAAATGAGACCCCCCCCCCTTGATATGCCCACTAACATTTGGCCCAAAGTGCACATTCCCCTAGCTATGCACTCCAAGCAACCAGTACATGTGCAGAAAAGAAAACAAAGATATTTTGGGACTCTACTCCTGATTAACCCAGGTGACATGGCACCTGGTCAATGAGCAGAAAACATGCTTGGGGAAATGTTTCGGGAAGGGCGGGAAGCAATTGTCGGCGGCTCAGCAGAGTTGAAAACTGACATGATGTCAGGTGTGGAGATGAGGGGGTGGGTGGCAGGGCAGGGAGATCAGATGGCTGGGTGGGAAAAATAAACTGGTTCTGCTCCCATGGTGTTTGCACAGTAGCAGGTTCACCGCAGGATTTTTGAAAAGAATAGCCAAATTGGCGATTTTTGAAAATCCTGGGATGAGGGAAATATCCGGGGCAAAACCACTTTAGGACCGGGAACCGTGCAAAATTCTTGTCAGACCGGGATATTTCCCTTCCTCAACTCAGGATATTTGTACAGCAACAACCAAAGTCTATGGAGAGCAAGAAAGTACGGTGGATATTCTCATTTTTGGGCAGATGGACTGCTAGCAGGCTAGCTGACTAGCTGGCAATTGGAGGCTAGTGATAGGTGGAATAGCAGGTTGCTGCCCCTCAAATTTGCTGCCTGTGATCTAATGATAGAGCTGGCCTTGAATACTACACCCACAGAGGCAATTTTTCTGATTATTAGGTGAGACAAAGTATTATGTTTGTTTCTTATGTAGGATATGTTATGCAGTAGATAAGCCCACAGTATCCTACATAAGCCAGAATTAATGCATCTTTTCTATATTCTTAGGATGATTACTGCATCCACAATAGTTGATTTATGTAATGTGCTTTTTGCACGGTTTTTTTTAATAAGCAACCTCCAGTAGATCCAGACTTTAATCTTTCTAGGAGTGATAGGAGCAACTTCACCCCTTTAGTCATGCCAGTGACATGTGAGCACCAATCCTCTTTAAGGTTTTATTGACAGCTGTTTCATCATGTAACCCTGAGATTGAAAACCATGAACCTGATTTTAATGAATATGCCTGATAAAATGAACTGAAAAGCCAGGGTGGGGCAGTGAAAAGGGGTGAAAAAACCCCCAAGGAAACAGGTCTCTGTTTATCAGTTGTACTGGTGGTATTAATGAGGAAAATGTTTTGCAGATTATTACAGTTTTATTTTTTTAAACAATTGAGACATTTTACAGAATGGTAGGGTTTTTTTGGTCATGGGCATAGGATTGCTGGGTTTGATTCAATTTACAAGAGAGCGACTGGAATAGATACTACAAATGTTGAACAAAGCATAGTAGAAATTGAAAGCGTGTATATTTTCACCAAAAGAAGTCCAGAGAGTCCGTTTTTTGCTTTTCATGTCTCTTGACTTGTCTAAAATATACCACAGTTAAATCATTTTAAAGGCCATTTTTAGTTTCTGTTTTGTTAATTGTTATTGCATTGAAAACTGCAACAACTATGCCACTTACCCATCAGATAAACGTATGGAACACAATTTTTAACGGTAAATTCTACCCCCACTCCCCCCACAGCTATTAAAGAACTCTTGCTTTTATCACATTTTAATAGCAACATGCATCCAGGAGGTTGCCATTAGAAATCTGTTCATAGTTGTATAACAGTATTAAAAAAGATTAAAGAGCCAGAAATATTTGTTCCAGTCCATTTAGCTGGAAAACAGAATATCTCTATACAGCAAGAAATATGACCAGTTGATACAGATTTTATGCATTTAATCTATACACAGCACTCCCCCACCCCCCCACAGACATATGTTGCATTAACTTGAAAAAAGCCAAGCCATTTAAAAGAAAATTCACACAGGGTACATTTCAGACCTGTGTGCATTCTATTTATCAAGGGAGAAGCATTATCTGTTCTATTTCTGATCTTGGACCCATTAGTTCAGATTAGAACATGCGAGGTAATAATTGAGGTAATAATAAAGTGCCTTTGAGTATGCATTTCTTCTCAGCTGGCTTGTTATGTTGTCCCATTTGGCTTTTGTAAGGACTTTCCGCAAAAAGATCATAGCACCAGCAGATCTGTGCGTGCAGGCTTCTTTGTCTATCCATCCCAATGTGTTGTTTTGAAAGTAAGCACTCTTGAGTTGTTCCTTACAGTGTTCCTGTGGGCATGACAGTCAAGTCTTCAGAATTTTAGATAGAAAGAAATAATCTAATCAACCAAATTGCTCTCCTGAGTCTAACTCTAATTTGAGACGCCGAGGCTTTCAGAACTTTTCATTTGTGAGTGATAATGTGTGATATGTACTTAGACCATTCAGTCAATTATGCGGGGGAAAACCCCATGGTAATGGCATGGCTGGAAACTTGACTGCATATCATATGTACTGGGCATATGTATGGATGTCAGGACCTGACAACTAAGAATTTACTTTCTATTAACTTGGGGAACTTGGGAAGAGAAGAGTAAGTGTATGAATGTTTTATATCCAGCACATTTTGTAACATAGAATGCCTGTGTGGATAATTCTCTGGTATTCCATAAATAAATAAGAAATGTTGAGGACAAAGATCACATCAGATCAGTGTACTGCTTAGTTTTCTTTTTTATTGGACTTTTTCAGTTCAATGTTCTGAAACCTCCACAATCATTAATTAGATTTGTGTCACTGATACTGGAGATGTGACATTAAAGCAATGACCCTGTGATTTAAATCAGCATCTTGCACTTCTTCTGAAACGAGAATATACCTTCTCAGCCATCAAATTATTTAAGAAATAGCAGATCTCTAATTCAAATTTTAAATCCTCTTTTAGCAATTTTGTAAAGCAGAAGTTCTTCCTTCACCTTAGCTTTAATATAGTTTTAATATAGGAGCAGTCTAGCCATCAATACGCACAGGGTCAGTCCCCTAGAGGGCCCCTGGAAGCATAGCCAAATCCCAGCAACTTTGCCAGTGCCTCAGAGTCCACTTCTATCAATTCACCCAATGTCTCCTCTTACACTTCTACCAGTTTGTGGGTAAAAGCTAGGAGTGAGCTAATGCCCATTGTTGGTGCTGTTGAGCTCAGCCCCCCCTCCCCCCTGTCATATGGACCATTCAGCTTGGCTTGTTCCAGGATCATTTTTGCTTCCTGGTTTGCTCCTAAACTAGGTTTTGAAAGATCCATGGCAAAATCCACATTCTGCCTCCCTGCTGTGGCAACAACCCCAAGGATTTCCAGCTTTTCCTTGCTGGGAACTCCATGGTGTAATTGTTAAAAGTGATGGACTCCAATCTGAGAGAACTGGGTTTGATTCTCCACTCCCCCACATGAGTAGCAGACTCTAATCTGGAGAACCAGATTTGTTTCCCCATTTCCTACACATGAAGTTTGCTATGTGACCTTGGACTAGGCACAGTTCTCTCTGAACTGTCTCAACCCACCTACCTCACAAGTTGTCGTGGAGAGAGGAAGGGAAGGAATTTGTAAGCCATTTTGAGACTCCTTACGGTTGAGAAAAGCGGGGTAGAAATCCAGACTCCTCTATGCTCAACCCCATTGTTGCCAGAAGGGCAGGCCATCCAGACCAGCATGACCACCAACATCCAGGACTGGGCTGGCCAAGTGGAGTATGGCACCCTGATGCCACCCTCAGCCTTGAAACCACTGAGGGGACTGGGGTTGGGAATGAGCAAGAGTCTTATTGCCAGGACACACATCGATCTTGTCAGGCTGGAGCCAGCTCAGCAACAGTGAGCACTTGCAACAACTTTCTGTTGCCAGCTGATGATGTCAAGTTAGTGTTAGGGAGATCCCAACCTTCTTAGACAAGAGGAGAGAACCTTTCTTGGCTGGCCAGGTGATGCCCTTTAAGGCCTATTGCGGCCTGGGACCCTCATATCTTAGGGACCGCCTTTCCCCCTATGCCCCTATTCACCCTCTGTGCTCTGCAGAGGTTAATTTACTGGTGGTTCCTGGCCCCTCTATAGTGTGACTGGCCTCAACTTATGCCAGGGCTTTTACTTCCCTAGTCCTTGCTTGGTTGGAATGCTTTGCCCCCAGCCATCAGGGCCCTGCGGGACCTGGGACAGTTCTGCAGGGCCTGCAAAACTGAGCTTTTCCAGTGGGCTTTTGGGTAGGCCAGCCGCTGCTAAGTTATCTTTTATGTTATAACACCTGATTGATACCAACAATGCCTGATCTTCCTCTCAGGAGGGTAGAGTTGAAGTTTCGTGGTTCGCCATCCATGTGTCTTGTAATTTTGTATGGATTGGTTTGTTTTAAATTTATTATTTATTAGGGTTTTATATGTTTTATCTTTGGTTGTACACTGGCTAGATCCCTTCGGGGGTGGGCAGTATAACAAAACTAATAAATAAATAAATAAATAAATAAATAAATAAATAAATAAATAAATAAATAAAAATTTGGTGAAAAGAATTGATAAGGCACAATAAATATATATTTACAACAGATCTTTTGCAGAGAAACAGTATTTGTTTTCATTGACAGGCTCAAATAAGTTTGGTCAGTTTGAGCTCTCAGTTTGAGTTCAATTCTGCTTAGATGCTCTATAATTTCTTAGATGTCTCTCAGATTGTACAGTTCCCTTTTTACTTTAAGATGTTTTGGCTAATGGCTTGTTCAGTTTTACTCAGGGTTCTAACAGTGGCTTGGTACATAGACTCAGTACTCTTACACTCAGCCCCGTTAGAAAACTCTTAGATAAAACATAAACTCTCTACTGAGAAAACCCAAAGCAGAACCCCATACTCTAGAAAACTGTTGGTGGGTTAATGGCACCCACTGAAAGGGCATGCCCCTCCTGCCTTTCCTCCCCTCTTGCCCTGCGTCACCAGCTCCCTCCTTATCGTCCTCTCTTCCTAGACACCTGCATTGGCATGCAAGGGTTAATGGTGCACACCAAGGGAGGCGACCCCTCCTGCCTTTCCTCCCCCCTCAGACCCATGTCACCAGCTTCCTCCTCCTTCTCCTGTTCCCAGATGCCCGGTCTGCTTCCTGATGCCACACAACAGATAATGGCTCAGTTGCGGCTGCCAGCCTCCCACGGGGAATGGTCGATGCTTGCGCCTGCTCCTCCTCAGGCAGCTGCAGATGGTACAGTGACTGTAATTATTCAGCAGTAGGGGAGAAAGGCGAGCACACAAGATATTGAATAACTAGCACATTCCATTGTTTTGTTTGTGGGTTTTTTTTACCCATTCTGTGTATACCCACCCCCAAGTCATGTATATGTGGTTATTGGCTGGAAGTGAGTCATGCATAGAGACTGGCTTGAAATGAGTTTCTCCACCACAGGAGCCTGTACCGGCACCACAGCTAGCCTTTTATATAATAAGATAAGGCATCCATATCTTTAACTAGCTTTGTTTGCAGGAGCTTACTGCTTTTATCTACTTGTTTTCCGACATCCCTTCCTTCCCTTCTCAATCTATATAGCCATAGTCAATAGTAATAAACAAGTATTATTGAAATATCACCAGTATCCACTCCTTTTTGGTAGTCTAGTTTAATCTAACTGCCCTTGACAGGACGCCATGTTAATTGTCAAATGTGCTTTATGCAAAGTTATTTTTCTATTCACCTGAATTTCTCCCATTGCCCTAAACAAGCGTTCCAGTATTTTTTGGATTCTGGTGAAAGGTCACTGGATCTATCTCCCAGGGAACTCAGGTAGTGAATATGATAAATGTTCTGTCAAAATCCTTGAAACAGTGGAGAAGAATTAGCATTTTAAAAGGGAACATTATTAAAGCAAGGAAAGGTTCTATACCAAAGTCATATTAGGGATTTGTTCACACTTGTTCATTTTCTCTTTTCTCCAAAAAAGGGATGAAAATAAACATGACCAGTTCATGAGCAGACTGTGTTCTATAATATTGTAATGCAAAGTCCATGAAACTTAGAAATGCTTCCTTTTGAACAATCAGCAGCTCAAACACAAATCTTGCACAACTGGGAAACCTCATAAAGCAGTTCAGCATGAGCCATCCCATTGCAGCAGGGCTAAATACAAGAAGCAAGGTGTGTGCCTGGAACAGCAGGCACTGGGAACTGGTTTAAATGTGATGCATTCCAATTAAGTGGAAACTGCCCAAAATATTTACCTATGTAGCCACAGCACAAGGATCACAACCAGACCCTCTCCCCTTTAACTTCATAGTTATTAGACCAGTGATGTTTGTTGCTGCGGCTGCCAATACAGCATAGCAGTGATGCTGCCAGTAGAAATAAAATGCAAACAAGAAAATACTGTTGTATCTGGACTCTTTGAAGAATTGCGGAAGGCAGGAACAATATTGCTTGATACATCAATGTTACATCAGGGTGCCATCTGATGGTCTAGAAGATCCCTCAAACTCTATGGTAATGCAATAGAGTTCAGGAGGAAGTTCAGAATGTCAGCTAATGTGCCAATGTTGATGGGAACAAAGTCACATCCACGTTTTTGTCCAGATGTGATGTCCACATGTTCTGTGACATTGTCTACCCCTTCTCCTACCCCAAAGCATCTGGAGCGCTGGGCAGTGGCTTGACAACCCTAGTTTTCTTAAAATCATAAAAGAACTCCAGAATTCAAAACTGACATACCGGTAATTTTGCTTCCTTGCAGTTACACACCCTTGAAGTAACTGAATCTCGATGAACTGCTAGAAACTGTTTCTCATGTTCTCCTACACTGCCCTTTTAATATAAATATTTGGACCAACTTATTAAGTCCTCTTTTAGTAAACAAGAAGGAACTCCTGAAGACTCTTAAAGTATCCTCCCTCTTGAACAATTGTGATCCCAAAATAACTGAAACTGTCACAAAGTCTTTATATTGTGCTATAAGATTGTGCTCACATAAGGTCTTGGTTTGACTTCTTATAGCTTTTGCTTTTACTTTGTTTTATTATTTTACCTTTTTCTAGCTATGTTTCATTAAATTGGACATTTTACCTGGCCTGGGTATTTATTTAACTGAACTGTTTATCTGACTGTTATGCCAATAGAAGATTGTGACTGAGTTAATATGTTCCTTTTTGTATATACTCCCTTAAGTATAAGCTTAACCATTTGTTTTCTTTATGTTTTCAAAGGTACCATTTTAGTTTGCCCAAATTTTTCAGCACAAGATCTAAAGACAGCTGTTTTACAGAGAGAACACCTCTATTGAAAGTTTCCTCTGAAGAAAATGGGTAGGAGATTTATATTTTACATTAAGGCCCCAATATACTCATTAATGCTATTTAGATCTTGAATAGTAAATTTCTGACCCTGCCCCCACCTCCCTGCAGGCTGGCTTCTGCCCTCCGTAGGGGCCTGGGAAGGGCAGGAGGGGGCTTGCAAGGAGGTAGGGGGGATGGCTCGGACTGCTGCCATAGCAGCAGGCTGGCCCAGGAACTGGCCTGCCACTGTGGTGCCCATCCAAGCCATGCACGAGCATGGGGGTGGGAGTGAGGGGGGTGCCTGGAGCAGGTATTGTCCCTGGGCGCCTTTCCCCTTGATACGGCTCTGCTGGAATGCTTCCATTAGTGCTGGTGCAGGCTCCTGCGGTGCGGGAATTCTGACTCAGAGGTAGCATTTGTGCTTGGGTGCCAAAGTGATCCATGGTGCTCCATGATTGGCACTGGTACCCCTCTCAACAGCATCTGGACTATTACCCTAGCAGCAGGGTCATGTCAACTTCACAGCCCTTTAAGCTCCCCTTCCCCGTGGATTGCACTGCTAACTTTGATGTTGCTTTCCCCGGTTGTTAATACTACTGACAGGTCCAGTATAAAAAAAACTGTATGCACTGATGTTTTCCAATAATATTTTACAGGTTAAGATGCATGGCTGTTCATAACACAGATTTCACCACAGATTATGATTCTTGGGAAAATAGCTCTGCTGAATTTGAGCAAGGATTTCAGCCAGGAAGTGAAATGACCAGCTTGTCCAGATCTGCTTCCTCTTCAGAGAAATGTGAAATCTTGGACAGCTTTCATGTCAAATTCAATTTATCTAAAATGAGGTATGTGTCCACATTGTGTTTTGCTGTTAATATTTCTGCAAATATCAAAGGCTAAGGGAAAGAGTCGTGAAATTGATTTTTCCTTCAGCAAATGAGTAAAGTAACACTCTATACCTTTTGTCTTATCATGCCATTGATTTTCAGGCAGAACATCCAATGAAATAGATGATAAAACCCTTTCAGATTTATAGCCCTATGTAATGCTAGGGGCTAAGTAAACAATCCTCTTAAGCTTTTGAAGTTAGTTTATGTGAAAGGAAAATATGTAACCTTGGTTGGTCTTACAATAATTTATTTAAAAAAAATCCTTTGAAACCACTTTCATGGTAAATTTAATTATTGAGGTTCAGGGAGCCTATTAAACCTTTGTCCTGTTCCCCCTGCAGGGTCCCTGGCAGGAGCCCGGTTGCCTTCCCTCTGTCCCATACCCGGGCATTGTTAACCCCGGTCTCACTCCCCATCTCATGGGAGTGGTCCACACTTACCAAGTGTTTGAGCCACAAGTTGACTAAGAAGGTGCTGTTTCTGAGCTTCCTTCTTCTCTCATACTTTCCTCAGCTGAATCCAGAGCCCCGCAAACCCACTCTGCCTCGGCTTGCAGGCCTGGCCCTCCGTGCTCCCCTCCAACAACTTTTCCTATCTCTCTCTCTCCTCTTCCATGTTCTGCTTTCTAATGCTCTGTTCCTCCACCACTCCCACTCCCTCCTTCTCCCAAACCCCGACCACCTTGTGCTCCTCCTCCTCTGTTATCCCCTCGGCCCCTTCCTGTCGGCTTGCCTCCAAGCCAAAAGAGTCTGCAGCCACGCCCCCCTTTCTGAGGCCTGACTTTCCCTACATTCATGTCAGCCCAGTCAGAGCTGGCCTGTCCCGACTTGCTCCTCCCTCCTGGGGCCTTTGGCTGGCTCGTCTGGCTGCCAGGAGGCCTCCATTTCTCTCTTTGGGATGTCTGGGTATCTCTGCCAGCTCTGGCCGCCCAAGTGGTCCCTGGGGCTGTGGCTCATCATCCCCCTCCCCCTCTGAGCTGGTGAGTGGGGGGGATGTGCATCAGTGGTTGCGGGAGTCCGGGGAGGGGGCGGTCCCCACTCCTGGACAACCTTATTTAAGAAAATCTGGTATAGCTGCTTCATTTGAATTTTTACATATAATATAATATTAATCCTCAGGGTTAATAAAATAATAATAATCCTCAGGGAAAGTAAAGACTTTCTAGGTTCCTAAGATCCATGTAGAGTCCTGGCTGAGAAGAAACATGTTTAGGGCAGGGTTGTCAAACATGCAGCTTGGGGGCTGGACTGTTAGCCAGCTGAGGCAACCTCCCTTCGCTCTTGAACTGGCCTGGCAAGGTGGGGTTGCCTCAGCTGACTCATGGGCCTGATAAGCCCTCTCAAGGCAGCCACCACCCCTTCTGCAAGTTGCCAGTTCAGGCACCCCCCAGTGGTGTTCTGGGGCCAGGGCCCCTTTCACACACACAGAATAATGCACATTCAATCCACTTTTACAATAGTTTGAAAGTGAATTTTGCTATTCTGCACAGTAAAATCCAGCTTCAAAGTGCATTGAAAGTGGATTAAACATACTGCATGTGCGGAAGGGGCAGCCACCACCTGAGGCAGCCACCTCCCTCCCTCACAGCCTAGCCTGACCAAGACACATTTATGTCACATCTAGCCCTCATATCAAATGAGTTTGACACCCCTGGTTTAGGGCTGCACCATGGGAGCCACTTTGGATTTGGTTGCTCCATCTGTGTTCCTGTTATGCGTCATTGTGGACAGGATCAATTGTACAGTTCTTGTCCTTGGAAATGGAAACCCTCCATGATCTCTGGACTCTTCTCTTTTCTTTTAGACTTTGATTCCAACTTTCACACATGCTGAATAACTCATTTTCAACCCACTTTCAATGCAATTTTCAACTGGATTATACTGTGTGAAACTGCAAAATCCATTTGCAAGCTATCACTAAAGTGCATTGACAGTGTATTATTCAGCATGAATGAAAGCTAATCTGGTGAGTTCAGGCTGTACTATACCATTCCACATTGGTTTAGAACCCATTCATTTGTCTTTTTGGCAGTGAACTGGTATCTGCAAAGCTCTTCTCCAACACCATATTTCAAATAAATCAGTTTTCTTCTTGTCAGGTATCTTCACTGTCCAACCTGTGCATCCATACATAGTAAATGAGGTAATACCATAAGATGAATTATTTTCATCTTTGCCTCCAGCAATACTTCTTTACACTTAACAATCTTATCTGTTTCTTCATGGCTGCCCTTCCAAGTTGCTTGGTTGCAGTCTCTGGTTTGGTTGATGATTGAGCCAAGGAATAGAACATTTTTAACTATTATAAGCTCTTCATTGTCAATCTTAATCACTGCTTTTTTCTTCTTGATGTTCACCTGTGATTCTGCTTTGGCACTTCCTTTTTAAACATTCATCAGTAGCTGTTTCAAATCTTTACTATTTTCTGCCAGTAATGAAGTGTCATTGGCATATTTCAAATTGTTAATGTTCCTTCCACTAGTTTTCACTCCATCTTCATCTAAATCTAATCCATTTTTCCTTATGATATGCTGTGTGTATAGGTTGAACTGATGGGAAGATAACGAATATCCTTATCTGATCTTTTTGCCAACTGAAAAGCAATCTGTTTTTCCCATTCTGTCCTAATAGTAGCCTCTTGTCCTGAGTACAGGTTATGCAGCAAAACAATCAGAGGCTGTGGCACACCCATTTCTTTTAAAACCATTCAGACCTTTACATGAACCCCACTGTTTATAGTTTTGCTGTAACCTATTAAATATGAATTGATTTTCTGCTGGTATTCTCTGGTATGCTCCAATAACCATTGAAAATCTGCAATATGGTCTTTAGTGGCTGTTCCTATTCTGAATCCATCTTGAACATCTTATACTTCTCATTTGCACGTTTGATAAGAGCCTTGTAAAATTTTGAATATAATTTTACTTGAGTGGAATACTATGGCAATGGTGCAATTGTTACTGCAATCTTTGATGTCTCCAGTTTTTGGAACTGGAATGTAGATTAAGCTTTTCCAGTCTGTGGACTATTGTTTTGTTTTCTGTATTTGTTGACATATTTTTGTTAAGATTTTGATGAACTCAGTTTCTGCATCTTAAAATACTTCTATTGATATTCATCTGCACATTGGGATTTGTTTCTCCCAATTGCTTTGAGTGCTGCATTCACTTCACTTTCTAGAACTGCAAGTTGTACATTGAAAGATTCTTCTTTGGAAGAATCTGTCATCTTTTACTCTTCTGTACTGGTCTTCATGGTTTTGGTTCCATCTTTTCTTTATTTCTGATCAGATATTGGCCTTTCAGTGTCAGATTTGTGTTGACCTTTCAGTATCACTAGCCATGGTTTGAATGTCCCTTTGATTTCCTGACTATAATAGCCAAATAAAGCCAACAGATATCAGCTTTACTGAAAATTTTCAGGTTAAAAAACCACGAACCCGATAATTTTTACTGGTCTTGCGCCTGTTTCCCACATGGCATTTGGTATGGTATTTGGCAGAATGTAATTTTCATATTCCCTTGGTGCTTGTTTTCTGTTTCCTCTTTAAATCACATATATTTCTATTTCATAACAATAGATGTTGAGAATCGGGGCCATAGGTAGATGCTGATTTTTACTGGAGCAATCAAATATACCATTTCTTAATTTTATTGTGGTAATTTTGTCGTTCTTTTCAAAATTCAATTCAAATGTGACTAAAAATTGGTTTAGGCATCAAATGAAATTTCAGTGGTTTGGTGGCTGGGATTTTAAAGCCTTGCTGGGTTATAAAGGCTCTTGGATCTGCACTCTCAGTATAAAATATTATTATTATTATTATTATTTATTTAATTTGTATACCGCCCGATCCCCGAAGGGCTTGTGGATTAGCTTGTGGATCAGCTTTGTGGATTAGCTTGTGGATCAGCTTTGTATACTCAAGGGAGGAAGGAGTGTGTGATTAACACTTGGTAATTTGCAAAGAAAAAATGCACTCATCTGTTTCTGAAAGGTACATAAATTCCACATACATTTGGTATTTGAACATGTGGAAGTCTAGACCAGGGGTAGGGAACCTGCGGCTCTCCAGATGTTCAGGAACTACAATTCCCATCAGCCTCTGTCAGCATGGCCAATTGGCCATGCTTGGTAGCTTTGATAGAGCCAAATGTAGTTCCTGGTATCTGGAGAGACCTCTAGACTGTTACACCCTTTTCATATATTCAAACTATATTGGTTACCAGAGACTTCCTATCTTGAATGGCAAGAGTCCACCCTAAAGTCCAATTTTTCTAATTTTCCTGTTAGAAAAGGCTTGCAAGAAGCCATTGCAGTATTTTGTCTAGGCACAGTAACTGTACTGAGGATGCAGTGTTCACTAAAGAGTGATTGTTCCTGCTTTTCTTGAAGAAACTGTTGTGAAAATAACAAAAACTCTTGTTAAATCATAAACTGAATAAAGGAATGCTTGGGAAGACAATGTGAACCAGACCTAAGTGTTTCCCCAGCTATGGAGCTATGGATTTCTCCATGTTCAAACTAATATGTAAAGGAAATGGCCAGGGTAATTTTTTTTTTAATTCAGAAAGGTGTTTCTTGTTTATTTGTTTGTAAATCAGTGTTCTTTGAGTTGACCCATTATTTACTGTGATCACGTGTATGTAATTTTAATACCTGGAATTTCAGAGTTGTTCAAGCCAGTAAATATGTTGGTGTTCCCACAAAAAAATGGGGGGGGGGGGAGAGGTGTGTATTTCCTTTCTCTACAGTAAATGTTTTGAATTATCTTGAAGCAATCTTTATGTATATAAGTTTCTGCACTTTCACTCTTGGTAGAGAAATTTAAAGAAACCTACTCTTGCAGATAATCTTGCTGTTGCAGACACATGCAAGTTGCCATCTTACATGATTCTGAAGAGATTGAAAAGTGGAAGCATGATTCACTAGTACATCCATGTTTTTGTCACATTCCTTACTGTGTGAAAGGGTTCTTAGATAAAGTGGAACACATTATTTGGGGTTTTTAATTCCCATAGCTTTTGGCGCAGAATAACATGACTATATCAGATTAGAATTGCAGCACAAGGTCATGGGTTGATAAATATGTGTAAGTCAATGCCTGATCATGGCCGGTTGCTAAGCTGTTAAAAGCACTGATTCCATAAGTCTAAGCATCCAGAGGATAAGAGGGGAGCATATAATGCTCTAAGTGCCGAAGTTTATTAATAAAATTACATTCCCTCCTCTGTATTGTATCATTCCAGTTTTCCAAAGTGGTTTAGTTATCTAAGGACAAGCACTTTTTCACTTCTAAAGCTTTCATTTAAATGTTTTTATGGTCTGTTCTTGACCTTTATAGCAATCTTAATTTTATTTTGGAAGGATGAAGTCAATCTTGAGTTTAATACTCTGGATGTTGTTGTACACCCTTGTACACCCTTGCAATCTTTTTTTAAAATGTAGCAATAATATAATTATAGTAGGAACATTGTTAAATGTGGAGAATGGGGTCATTGGACAAACAAAAGACAAGCAGGTCTACAACTAAAGAGAGCTATAGCAAGTATTTGGAAATACAATAATGCTAGGAAAAATTGAAGGGAATAGGAAAAGAAGAAGACCCATCACAAGATGGATTGATTCGATAAAGGAAGCCGTGGTTTTCACTTTGTAAGAGTTGAGCAAATGATAGGACATTTTAGAGGTCATTAATTCACTGGGTCACCATAAGTCAGAGGCAACTTGATGGCACATAACACACACATGCTTGGTAGAGCACTCCCAACAATCATCAACCCTTTGATACTGGAGATCATCCGCTAATTTTGTAATTAAAAAAAAGTTACTATGATTTATTTTTCAAAAGACAGGACAATTTACTGCTGTCAAACATACTAATGCCTGAATGTTTGTATAGTTTATTATTAAGTCATACAGAAGATCACAGTGGCATGTAATCTGTGAAGTCTGTAGAGAAAAGCTTACCTTCTTCTTTTTCCAGCTGTAGCTCACTAAGTACGCATACTCCAACCCATTTTTTCCCTGGGTATCAGTTGACCATGAGGGACAGTGTAAAAGGCAAACTGGGGAGATACAATAGAGAAAATAATCCACATTAATCTCTGTCCCACTCTTCTGCAAATAAAAATGCCATTTAGTCAAAGAAGCTGCATTTTTGGGTACATGCCAGTGTTTCTGTGAGACAGAAGCAATGGGTAGAGCCTTGATGTCACCAGCTAAAGTCGAAACAAGGGAATGTGTTGGTATTTGGCAAGTGCCAGTCACACAATCCAGTAATGAAGTTAATGTTGTGCATGCTAATTAGTTAGTGAGGTCAGAAGTCAGTGACCAGGTAATTGACCCCATTGGTCAAGCAGGTCTGCACGTAGACAATAGATGTATATATTCTTTGTTCTCTCTCTGCACATGCTCTCTTGTAGCTTATTAGCCATGTGATAGCCAAGCAGAGGCTGGCTAATGGAGCTAGCCAGTTAGAAAGATATTTTCTTGTTTTGTATCCAAGTTTACCCTTTCCTTCTTTTATACCAAGTAAGCTTTATTTTCAGTAAGCAGCTGCCTCTGCCTCTTTACTGTGCAAACACTGCATTTGTAAGAAGTGTGATATAATTATCACAACTAATCACAACAGACTGATACATAGCTGTGAAAGTTGGGATTTTAAATGTTGTTTAAATAGAGATAATGTTCTGTGCAATTTGACCAGAGTAGTCTCCATCCCATCATTCTCTTGAAAGATTTCATGAAAAATACCTTGTAAATGCAGTTATTTCATGAGGGAAACAAGTTTTTGAAAGTAACTTTTATTCCCTACTGAGGCTTTTCTGCAATGATTTTTATCCCTTTAGTTTTTATTTCAGGCCTTTTCCCTCCCTCTTTCCCCCAGTTCTTTTGAGACACTTTTACTCTGATCTTCTTCTGGAAACTGATTTTGAGTCAGCTTTTTCCTCACGTGTAATGTTTGCGTTGGTTTTCTTTGCCCTGCCCATTTCCACCCCCTGCCAGCCCACTTTTTGATGAGTGAACTGTTGTGGTCAAATCACTCTCCCTATGGATAGTTTCATTTTCTTTTTTTTTTGCAAACAGCACAAAGTGGTGTAGCTAGGGGGCCTGGAGGATTTCAAGCTCCAAGCACCACTTCCTAGGGGTGCACTTCAGGGCTGCACCCATCCTGAATTTCTTGTGGAGATTGGAGCATGGGCACAATTTGAATGCTGGTAAACAGCTCTCTGCCCCCATGTGAAGATCAGGGGCGGCCAATTGGACTCACTCATCCCCATCTCCATATTGAGGTCAGGGACCTGCTTAGACCTGGCTGATGCCAAGCTTGGGTCTGTCTTTAATCTGCAAGCTTCCAGCCTGCAGCTTACAGCTGAATCCAAGTCTGGTCTCAGCCAGGTTCAGTCTAAGCTCGGACAAGCTGTCGGCTCTAGATTTATACTGTTGGCTCTGCCCCCAAGATCCATCTGGTCAGGTGGAGCTTGGGGTCAGAGCCAACAATATCAATCTAGAGCCAACAGCCACCCTGTGGTCAGTCTGAGTGTCATGAGCCAGCTCCTGGGTACTTACCAGGACATGGAGGACTCAGAGGCAGAACCCGAGGACACAGTGACGCCAGAGGTGGCTGCTCCCAAAGAAGACCAGGCAGCAGAGCCAATGCCCAGTTCTTCCCTGCCTGATGACATACAGGTGAAGGAGCCTGCAGACCCTCCTAGGAAACCAAGTGATGAGCCAGCTGTACATAGAAGGTGCTACTACAGAGGTGCTACTGCAGAAGCACAGAAGGAGTGCTCGTTTGGCAGCAAGGTATGGGAGATTAGATGAGGATTAACTCCTTGCAGAATCCCAACCCCTTGAACAAGGGTCTCTATATAAGCCTTGCTTTGAGCTTGCTTCTGCCTGGGTGAAACAAGTGTATTTCCTGTTGCTTCTTTGTGTGCCTGGTCTATTGTTGATCTCCAGCCTATTTGCCTGATCTCCTGTGCCGTGACCTGTTTGACTGACCCGTGACTATGCCTTTGCCTGCCTTGACTCATTGGACTACCTCCTGACTACTCTTTTGTCTGCCACCTGTTCTGATCTGCAAGACTGGACCTGACCGTGCCCTGCCTGCCTGCAGCACACTGAGTCTGGCTGAGGCCAGGCTTAAATCAGGCTCTAAGCTGCCGATGGAAAACCTGCAACTTAAAGATCTAAACCTGGCCTTAGCCAGGCTCAGATGAACCCTAGAACTCCATGTGGACATTTGGGTGGGCAACTTCCTCTCCCAATTCCATGCGGAGATTGGGGGCAGGGCCAGCCCTTTTTGCTCAGCTACGCCCCTGCCAAGTTCAGGACTGGGCTGTGGGGGGGAGGGTGGTGTCATGGTGCCCAGGGTAAGCCATGGATGCTGTTGTATAAAACTATGCCCAGTGGTGGGATCCAAAAATTTTAATAACAGGTTCCGATGGTGGTGGGATTCAAACAGTGGCGCCACCACACACACGCACCTCCAGTCCCTGTTGGGCAGGGAGGTTGCTTTAGTAACCCCTTCTCGGCACTCAGAAAAAAATAGTAACTACTTCTAGAGAAGTGGTGAGAACTGGTTGGATCCCACCTCTGACTGTGCCCCTGAGCACAAAAATATTGATTTATCAGTAGAGGTTTGTAAAAATAGTCTTAGCAGTTTCTCTGAATTCTCAGCTTTCATTTCATTTCATTTTTAAAACAAATTTTATTTAATATAGGAATACACAGAGAAACAAACATTACAAAATAAACAACTGCAAAACAACAAACATTGAGTATATCACAATTACAGTTAACTCACTTAAGTTAAAAAACTTATAGAAAAATAACACGTTCATTAAAAAATCATATACTTCATTATTACTTCCTACTAACCATTAAATTACATCGTTTACTCTTTCTTTGCCTAGATCCAACTTATTTGTTAAGTTCTTTTAGTTTATACAACTTTAATAAGAAAAGAAAGACACAAATCTTTCATTTTAAAAAGTAAATCTCTAGCACTTTCTGTTGGAGACATATGCCTTTTCCCTTTTAATTCCACTCATTTCCCCAAAAGCATTCTAGGCTCTGCTTTTGTTAATTTGCTGGCAGAGTTGCCAACTGATGAAGAAAATAAAAACCTTTGACCTAGGGCCTTTCCCCACTTACCTTAAGCCCCGCGCTACTCTCCTCAAGTAGCGCGGGGTCCCCGGGCACTCCCCATTACAGGAGCGGCGACAGCGCAGCCGCCCCGACGCTGCTGCTGTTGCACCCCCTCAGTGTGCGGCATCCCTGGTGCACTTGTAAATGGCGCCTTTTGATGACCCCGCGCAGAGAGCGGGGTCATGGGGACGCCCGGGCGTGCGCCAGAAATGACGCGCGCTGAGAGCAGCGCACGGCATAGGGGGGATCGTGGTGAGTGGGGAAACGCCCCTAGTAAGAGGCTCACGTGCAGAAAGCAGGCACAAGTTTTTTACAATGCAGAAATCAGCATTTATGTCTGTAGAGCATCTGCTCTTAAAGATGCAGGAGCAGGTGCTGGGTTGCTAACCTGCTTTCCCACATAAGACAGACGGAATCTTATAAAATCTCCTGAGAATGGATTTTCAGACTACCCCTCTGTAAGCACAAACAAAATACATCCTCTGTTTTAGCATGCCTACATAGAAGATAGACTTTGAGTCGGGATCCCTCTAGTCTCATTCTCTGAAAGCTCAAACCCTGTCTGATTTGAGCTGACAGTGAGACAGATTTTTCTCTCACTCCCCACTCCTATCTGGCTTCCTCAGCCATCCATGGGCCCTGATCAGCTGTTATCTTATGTACATATGCCAACTAGGCATTCAGAGGATTGGTAACTGTGAAAGAGTTAGGGCCATTTCCCATCAATCACAGTAGCCCTCTCCTTCCTTAGCATCATATTGTGATGTGGTGTGTTTCCCTGCTCTAATCTCCTCTATCAGCTGCTGCTAACATGATTGTGGAATATGGAATGTTATGCTGTCAGTACATGTTTAAATGCTACAAAAGAAGGCAGGATTTGTTTTCATGGCAGTTCTACTGTTAGCATCATGTTTAGTTTGTGTCATGACCCCTGCCAAAGTTAGCTCAGGTCCTGCCATGCTATTTGTAAGAGTTCCTTCTCATTCTTTCAGCCTGAGAAAGAAAGTTATCATCAAGAATTTTCTCTCCTTTTGGAATGTGTGTGTCTGAGTGAAACTGCTCTGCTTCCCTCTCACTTTTCTCTGGCCCTTTTCTTTCCTGGGAATATCTCACTTGAGGGGCGCAGAGGGGAAACTGTTGGGAACATATAATCTGTGTCTTGTGAAGAGCTGGCCAGTTCAGACAATAAAGTTACTATCCTAAGCTTGGTATCAATTAAACAAGAATTCTATTGGTTGTGGTGGGTTTTCCGGGGTGTGTGGCCGTGGTCTGGTGGATTTTGTTCCTAACATTTCGTCTGCATCTGTGGCTGGCATCTTCAGAGTTGTATCACTGTGTAACATAACTGTTAGACAAGTGTGTAACAGACTTCCCTCTGTGATACACCTCTGAAGATGTATGTTTTGCCAGCCACAGATGCAGGCAAAACGTTAGGAACAAGATCCACCAGACCATAGCCACACAGTCCGGAAAACCCACCACAACCAGTTGAATCCAGCCGTGAAAGCCTTCGACAAGAATTCTGTTGCTAAAGTATTGGTTTCTGTTATTGAGCAAGACTGGGGTTTTGACAGTTTGCTTCTTGAGAATCATGGATGTCAGGGCTGGAAAAGACCTCAGTATAAGGCTTCTTCTTAGATAATTACAAAGCTGAGCCATAGAACTCTTAAATCCTCTAGGGCAGGCTGTTCTTTTTTTTAGCTTCTGGCACTTTCTTGTCTTTATAGTTAGTGCACCAAGGGACAAACTAGATGTTCCAGTGTCTGTGGGTCTGACCTTTGAACATTGATGCAATTTTGGAGAACAATTCAGCCATTTAAAAAGGCCAAGAAGGCTGGTTGCAGCAGGACCAAGAGATCTCTCCTCCCCCACCATGCCGTTTCACATGCTGAAACATCCATGGGAATTGGACCTGTGGCAAGATTGAGTCGTTGTGACATTTTTAAATGGTGATTCTTCTCTAACATGGTAATGGCATCCATGCATTGGATCTGTGGATGCCATAATGTCTATTGGCTGTAATGGTGCTTTGCTAAGCACAGTTATGCCTTTCTGAGTCAGTTGAAGTAAATGTGCTTAGTAGGGGCCTTTCCCCACTTACCTTAAGCCCCGCGCTACTCGAGGAGAGTAGTGCGGGGTCCCTTGGCACTCCCCACTGAGAGGGGCAGTGACAGTGCAGCCGCCCCGAAGCTGCTGCTGTCGCGTCCCTCAGCGCGCAGCATCCCAGGCGCTCTTCTTAACGGCGCCTTTTGATGCGGGGTTGCGGGGACGGCCGGGCGCGCGCCTGGGATGCTGCGTGCTGAGAGCAGTGCGCGGCATAGAGGGGAACGACGAGAGTGGGGAAAGGCCCTAGGATGAAACTTTCCTTCAGAATGGTATCATAACTGCCTCCTATAGAATTTTATGATGGGAACTGATGGAATAAAATTATCTGAATTTTTTCCCTATTAAACATTTTTTCCCTTACATTTGCAGGTGCTGTTTAAGATTCCTTAAAGTTTCTGGCCTTTTTATATTTGTAGTTGTATGCTCTGTAAGTATTGAATTTCTAATGTCTTACAGTGGTTTTTCAGTAGTAGTCCAAAATTAAATCTCTGGTAGTATTTAATTAGGCTCTGTTTTGCCAGATAAAAGTGATGTCAGTGCCGCCGTTTCCCTTATTTCTATTTTAGGAGAGCACAACTTGGGAGCAAGGAAGTGCTCTTTTAAAAATACCCTCTTGCTGCTGAGCTAGTTTTATTCTTATTCGCTGATGCTAACAAAGATCAGCTGTCTGAAGAATTAAATGTTTCATGTCACATTCTTCAGACATAAAGCTGCTCTCTAGTTCCTTGCCCCAAAGTAAGTAGCATTCATCCTGTTTCTAGGCTAGCATAATTTCTGAGATGGGCTGTCCTGCAGCTAATCACAATACTCTGGAATATTGGCTAGGAACATAGAACGGACACTACATAGAAGATCTATTTACATGCTGTTGAAGTAGTGTGGTTGCTGTTTTGGAAACATTATGGTAACAGCTCTTAGGAGAAAAACAATAGGTTAGGTGACGGATGTGGTTGCTTCCGATCATATCAGACTCAGAGGATAGTTCCATGTCAGTCACCTATCAGGGCTTGTTCCTTCTGTTACCGGATCAATCTGTGGCTTACATTTGTGGAATCTGCTTCCTTACTGCTCTGGTAAAATATAAAATAGCTCTGGCAACTCTGTGGATATCTAGCTATGTAAGCTGTACAACCTGAAGTGGTCCTGCTGTGATTTCCATTAGCCAGATAACCTGAAATATGGTAATGGACTCAAAACACCTTGAGGGAATATACTGTGGAAACAGCTTCTATATAGTCATGTTAGTCTACTGCAGCTCAAATGACAAAGAGCCCTTAAGGTGTCATAAGAGTCTTCAGAGATATGCAAGTGTACACTGAGATGAAATAAATCTGAGAGTTCAATTCCAAAAGCTATACTTTAAGATCTATTCCTGAGAAAAAGACAATTTATATGAGAAGTTAACTGTAAATCAACTGCTCTTTAAAACTATTAACAGAGACAATGTGCTCTGAAGCCTAAGAACAGGGCTACAGCTGCAATCCTAGAAGCACTTCCCTAGGAGTATGTAAAATGGGAACTGCTTCTGAGTAGAACAGCTTATGATTGCTCCCTATATTAATGTTCTTGCTTTAAACATATCTTTAGAAACGTGGATGAATGGGAGTACCAAAATTTCTCTCATAGTTGGAAGAAATGTTGGTGGAAAGGAGTCATAGGTTCCAATCCCTTGCTGATTTCATAGACTTTTAGCAATGGATGTTGAAAGAGGCAAGAAGCTGAAGTAGAAATGAGAAACATCTTTCCACAGTTTAGTGTTTACAGACACCAAACCACAGTTTGATTTCTTGATTCCTGTAATTCAAATGTAAATATCAAATTGGCTAGAATGTATATTTGGGATAAAAACAGCCATCTTGCTATTTAATACTGTATTAGCAACAGTCATATGTAGATACAAGTAAAATGTGAGAGACTTATGGCCAGAAATGAACCTACAAGGGGGCCAGGCGGTGTGCGTTGCATTGGGCATGTGCCTGGGGGCGCGCACAAATTCATGTTTGTGTTTTTTATATTTTAAAGTGTTTTTTCAGTTTTTGGCCTGCACAGGGTGCAATTTTTAGGTTAGCAGCACCAAAATTTCAGGGTATCTTTAGGAGACTCTCCTGATGATACCACACAAGTTTGGTGAGGTTTGGTTCAGGGACTCCAAAGTTATGGACTCCCAAAGGGGGTGCCCCATCCCTCATTGTTTCCAATGGGAGCTAATAGATGGGGCTACACCTTTGAGGGTCCATAACCTTGGGTCCCCTCAACCAAACTTTACCAAACCTGGGTGGTATCATCAGGAGAGTTTCCTAAAGATACCCTGAATTTTTGGTACTGCTAGCCTAAACACTGTGCTCCCTGCAGGCCAAAAACTGAAAAAACACTAAAAATACAAAAAACACAAGCGAACCGGGGGGGGGGGGGGGGGTGTAGGCGGGCGGACGCAAAACTCAGATTTTGCACCAGGCTCCATTTTCCCTAGCTACATCTCTGTTTATGGCATAGAGTATAACTGTGTTTTGGATTGTATTGTTAGAGAAGTTCTAAGTTTATGTACACAATTTAGTAGGTATGGGCTTGGGATGGAAAGATCTGCAACATGATTTTTGCTTTTTGAAATCACAATAAATAGGCATGTTTTCAAGGTTTTGCAAATCTGAATATTTTTCAGCTTGATTATTTAATAGTTTACTAATTCACCTTATAACCGTCTTATGTATCACTTCAGATTTTATTTAGCATTCATCCTGAAAATGGAATGCCTTGGCAGATGCTGGCAGTGTCACCTACAGATAGCTACAGTATCCTTTATCCATTAGTTGGTTAAAAAACTCACCAAGCAATGTAATACAGAGTCACTGATAATAGGCTGATTTGAAATGCCTGACTCATCGTTTGCTAAATGAAATACTTGACAATGATTTATTTCTTTTGAGCTCCAGATACTGTCTCGTGGGACTGCCTTAAACTAGTAAATGAATTAATTTGCAAATCTGCTTCCCAGCGTTGTGGTAATGAAGAATGCAAAGGGTCTGGTTTTTCTTTGATTTCTGTTTTAGATGTTCTCTGCCTATTTTTGAAAAAATTAATTGGGTGCAATCTGCAGTTGGGTTTACAGAACCATAAGTGGGTTTGTAAATAAATTTGGATGACAGAATCAAAAAGAACAAGAAAGACTTCCAGTTCAGATTCGAACATTGGCTATGTGTGTGCGCGTGTGCACACACACACAAATACACCATCTAGGGCCTTACCCTGAAGATATCATGTGAACAGAATGGTGGGGCTGGGTATCCTTGCATTTGAGAACATCAGACAAAAGGAATCCTGTTTCACTCCATAATTCCAAGACTATATGAAGTCCATTGAGTGGATGGGAAGCCATTGCATTGCAGCTGTCTTAATCCCTCCTAGATGAAGAGACAAGTTGAAGGGGTGGAAAAAGTAGGGTGCAAGCCACTTGCTTTATGCCTTTGTATCTGATCTGACTTGATCTGACAAATGCTGGAGGATAGTCTGTGGATCTGTAAAATCAGTTGCTGGTCTATTCTGGCTTTAATTTGTTTGTCCCATAGGAGGTATTTTGGAATAGTATCAAATGTCCCTTTAAGGTCTAGGAAGGCAGTGTATAATCTTTTCCTCTCTCTGTTCATATATTTCTCAGCAGAGAAGGCTAAAATCAGACAAAGGTCAAAAGCTGATTTTCCTGGACAATTTGTTCATGTCCTATAATGTGACTAGATGACAACCAGGAGGTTAGTATCTTTGCAAGGAGCTTCACACCTATGATGGATAATAAACTGATGGGTCAAAATTTTTCAGGAAGATTTGTAGCACCTTTTTTAATATATAGGAACAAGTGTAAAATTCAACCAAGAGTCAGGGAAAATGTCATAATGATTGAGCTGAGTAAAAAGGTTAGCAAATGGTGGAGTCCACCAATCCAGAAGGTTTTTTAAAAAGCTCACTTGGGATTCCATCAGGACCAGATCATCTATTAGTCTTCAGCAGCTTTATTGGGAATGTTGTCTGTGTTCCAATACTACATGGGGAACATAGTAAAAGAGAAAAATGTGTTAAAATAGAAAATTAGAGCATTTCTTTCAGCATTATTTTAATTACTGTTTTAAAAAAGCCTTCAACCAAAAGCCTTGGGGTGTAGTTTGAGTGTACCGTAGTTGGTGTAGCTTCGTATCTCCTTGATTCTCCTTTTCTCTTTTCCTCTTTGTTGAAAGTCCTCATCTTTCATCTTCTTCCTTCACAGTTGGTTTTCAGTATTGGGATGCCTGGGATGTGGCTATTGGCTGCAAAGCTAGCAGACCATGCCTCCCCCTGTACTGACCTTGAGTTGATGGGAATATTTCATGTCTGCTAAGGTTTGCTCTAAGGCTATTTTTGATCACACTATTGCTTTCCACACTGGCAACAATTCAAATTAAATAGCTTTAGTGTAATTTTCTGAAATGGCAAACTTGCAGTTCCTTTTTCAATCTGTGACTTATTGGCTTAAAAGCTCAAAGCATTTACTATAGAAGATGTTTTGTGCCAGTGCTCAATTGGAGTCTTTCTTTTATTGGAAGTGAAGTTCTATGTGTTTTCCTTGTTCTTTGAAAAGATTTTCAGACAGAGCCAACGAAATATATATGCCCAGAATTAGAGGTTGGCTTTCAGATAATTTGATGAGAACCCAACCCCTCCCCAAATACCTTCTTGGTATTTTCAATTTTTTTTCTCCTAAAGAAGGTGACAATAACAGGGAGCCAAAAAAAAAAGCAGATCTCCCCAAAATGCTGATTTTCCCCCAATATTTTTCAGGTTTTTTTGGCTTACTACCTTTTTTAAAAAAAACACTGCTTCAGGGCAGGGGTACAGTTCAGTGCTGGACTTGACCTGGCAATATGGAGTATTGATGGGATGATAGGCTTTTGGGGGGGTTTTCTTCAAAAATTTCCAGGTCTATTAAATTTAAACCCAAAAAATACTGATACTTTTTTTTGCCTGTCCCAACTAGGAATGAATATTGGTAACAAAGGAAACATCTCTGATATGTGGCCATAGGAACTACATCGGACCCTTGTCTATGCCTTAGTTAAGATATGATGTTTACTATATATTATCATCTGATTGTCCCCAACAGGTAGTTACATTTAGATTGGAAGATGCCTGGAGATCTGGGTGGAGCTAGGGGAGGGGAGAAACCCCAATATGGTATAATGCCATAAAGCATGACCTTCAAAGTTGCAATTTTCTCAAGGGAATTGATCCTTGTAATTTGGAGATCAACTGTAATTCTTGGAGAATTCCAGGCCCCACTTTGAGCACAGCAACCCTTATCCCCAATGTTCCCCCTGGTGCCTCAAGTACTTTGACTGAGAAAGATAGGAAAAGTAATATAATATGCCTGCTTTTTGTCATAATGAAAACAATATTTAGAGTTACAGACTTATTGTGAAATACCTGGGCAGTTTTCTCATTCATTACTACAGTTTCTTTCATGCTGTGTTCCTAATAACTTTGGCTATATCTGTGCAAAATCATAATTTTTATATAGGCAGGTGGGGGACAGGTGGCTGAAAGAAGCTAAATTACCATATTAGAAGCTGGTTCTCTGAAAAGAATAGATATAAGGTTACCTGTTTGGTAATAAAGTATCAGTCAATCAAACCAAATGCCAATTTCTTTTTTAGAAAGATCCTGTGTGTTTCTTGGAGAACAGTGCCTTTGTCTTTCCCACTTACATTAACACCAGTTATTATAATTTTAATAGTCACATTGGTGATTATACAGATTGATTTTAAAAATGTGCTTCTGAAAAGTTCTGTTTTAGGTATTTATAGAACAGTAGGAGCAAATGAGCATTCATGGTCTTATCAGGAACACTGTTCCATCAGGTTGAGTCACAGCAGAGGATTCCTAGATATGGGATCCTGTTGATCTTGCTGTTTGCAGGCCAAAGGCTTTGCTCAGGTAAGTGGAACTGCTACAGAGGGAGTGTATTTTGAGAGGCGTTCCTACAGATCAGGAAGTCCTGGACTGTGGAGGGCATTGTAGGTGATAGCCAGTACTTTGAATTAGCTGTAATATGCATACTTTGCCGGGTTCTCATTAGGCTGTTCTCTGCTAGTTGGAGTTTCAGAGTTGGCTTCAAGATAGTGTTGAGCCTGGCAGCCACTGGAAGCTAGGGGGTGGGTACATGGGGTAGTGGTGCTACATGCTCTATGTTATGATACTTCCTTGAAAAAATCTGAAGGGATGTCACATTGCTCTAGGACTTGCTAGAAACTCTATGATAAAACCATGGAATTTCTGGTGATTCCTAGAGCAATGTAACATCAATTCCAGGTTTTTCGCTGAAGTAATGTCACTTTACATATGATGTCAGCAATTTTTAAAAACTGCTAAGATCAGTGGTGGTTGTTAGATGGCAGTCTCCTGCTGCAGAAGATTGCTGGTAGGTGGTCTTCTGCTGGAAAAAAAGAGATTTTGCAACCCTACTTTAAGTGCAAGCCCATTTTGTACATATTACAATAGTTAGGTGTCATGTTAGTAGTCATTTCCGCATAGCAGAAATAGAACATCTTGAGAATGTTTTAAAAACCGTTTTGGGAAAGAGGTTTGCACAGCTCTCTCCCCCCAAATGTCTTCAGAATGTTTTATTTCTCTCAACCTGGTTTTTTAAAAAATAACTAAACTAGCAATCTTTTCCCCCCAACCCGGGTTGAAGACATTTTCTGCATGCTGACTGAACAAAAAGCATGTAGGAAACTCTTTATTTTTTCTGCTCATTTTCACCATTTGTGCTCACTATTTTGTTTGCTGAAGCATATTCTCCATGATGAAGGTTCCCCATAGAGGTTTCTTTTGCTTGCAGCATATCTGCACACGATTTCCATATAAAAATAGATGAATAAAGTTTATTTTGCCTAGCAATCCTGCGCACATGCCGTTTTTCCTTTTTTTTTTTAGATATCTGTGTCATGTGCGAAAAAGGATAAGCTTGGCCTAATGTCAAAACAGTGGTACTGTGGACATGAAGTCAGTCTGCCTCATAAGAAAGTTCCAAAATGGCGACAGCAACACAGTGATGGCTGTCATACCAATGGTTGCCTGATCTCAGAGGTGGGAGGCATCCCAAGAAAAGCTTCTGCAGATCTCAGTTTAATTTATATTGTAAATAGAACAAGAGTTTTGAAAGAGAATGAATGAAATAAAAGCATTAGGAGAGACTAAATAAAAAAAGGAAATTATTAAGCAAGTATAAATGCTTAAGGGAAAAGAGGGTCAAGAGGCAAGATGAAAATAAGGACCCATTGCTGCGGGAGATTTTCAACAGAAGAAGAGATCAAATAAAACTAAGTTACTTCTTGTTTACTTCATTTATACTCCATTTTTCTTTCCAGTGGGGATTCAAATTGACTTACATCTTCCTTCAATTTCTCCTTACAACAATCACATGATGTAGATTTGGCTAAGAGTGTGTGACTTGCCCAAGATCACTTAGCAAGGTTCCATGGAAGAATGGGGGCCTCGAAAATGGTTCTTACAGACCCTAGTCTAATATTCTAACCTGATATCATGTGAGGAGGGAGAGTGGGCATAAGCATACTGGCCCCACTCCTGGCTCTATGTGAGCCCCAGGTGGCCTACATGGGGGTGACTGCATGGAGACTGTATCTGCTCGTACATCCCCTCCTTGTTATCAGCAATTTTTAAAACCAGAGTTGCTGATCAAAGAAAGGGGGCTGGTATTTCCTCTCTTCACTTGCCACATACAGATCATTGGTGACTGTATGGAGGCAGAGTATGGGGGCAGCATGCTTGTGCCCACTCTCCCATCTAAGGTTTCCAGTTCTGGTTTGGGAAATTCTTGGAGATTTAGAAGTGCAGCTTGGGAAGGGCAGACCTTGGGGACACAATGTTGAGGGGTAAAGAGAACAGAAGCATGAAGAAAAGAGGAATCAATAACAGAAAGAATTGGGGGGGGGGGTGTCTCATGACGGTTGACCATGTTTGCTGTCTTATATGTTTGGCCTCACATTAAAGCAGGGGTGTCCAACTCTGTCCCTCCATTTTGTTCATTGACTATGATTCCTAATTGGCCATGGTAAAAGGGGCTGATGGGAACCATAATCCATGAACTTATGGAGGGCCAGAGTTGGACACCCCTGTATTAAAGCAACCAGGGAACTTAATTATAAGGTTATTCATTCCATTCAAGCCAATGGTAGCATGTTTGCTTTAGCATCCAAAAGGTTACAGTTGAAACTGTTTTGTAGATCATGGTGCAGTGGTCTAATTTAACACATATTCAAGCTGTCTTCTGTTTAAGAGTTTAAAATTAGTATTACAAAGGATGTCACATTTCACTGTTTTATATAAAGTAAGAGCTTCCAGTTAAAGTGGTACTGGTTAACTGAGTTCTATTTGGTCATGATATCTTGAAAGTGAAGTTAGATTTTCTTCTTATAATTTTAAGTTTCTTTTGTAATGGCTTCTGAATGGGCCATTTTGTGTAATTATAGGGTATATTTTAGTCATATTGTGATAAAAGAAGCTGCTGCAATTATGTGCACCTGAAGCTTTTTGCAGATACAAATTATTGGCTGAACTCATAAAATAGTCTACAGGCTGTCAAAGTGCTGCAGGCCATTAGGTTAATTAACACAGGTCAGCAGACCCTTTGAAATATAACCGTTCAAAATTGAAATAGAATAGAAAATAAAATGGTAACTGATTTGATAACACTGGAAAGTGTAGCAGCTATCCTACTCTGCATCCCAAATTGCCATATAAAACTTTTCTTACTGACATTTTTTTTCAAATGGATACAGCTATTGTCTGGCAGGGTTATTAAACTTTTTTTTGGCGTAGCAATTTAATTTGAAACAATTAAAATATAGGAGAATTTAGTACTCATGGAAAGGTCAGATAGGAAGTTGCAGGCATTGTGAAAACAATTGCTGAGAAAGGCGGTGTGCCAGTTCCTAAAATTCACATTTTGACATTTCCTGAAATTAAAGCAAAAAACTCCAAATGAAACTGAAGAACAGAATCCTGAGAGTTGACCTGTACATTAACTGCCATACGCTGCTACTGTTTGAAAAAAGCACCTATTTATTTTCTCTTGTTTGCCACCTTTATGACCCTCCATACTCCTCTCCATGCCATATATGATGCATTTCCATGCCAGCACTGCCTGTCACCAGAAACGTGAAGGAATCATGGTGCATGCCAGCATCCTGCATTTACCCCACTCAGTTGTGTTAAGTTTGTAGTTTTTCCACATAAGTTCAATAGCACTGTGGATATTATTTGTTGTGATTTATTGTGTTCTTACAGCAAATAGCATTTGTTTGTCTTGGGTGTTTATGTGTGTGTCTATGTGTATGAGGGGAGATTTTTGCTGCTTCTCAAGCAAGTGATGAAAACTTATTTGTAAATCCGATGTGATGTGGTGTAATGACTTAGAGCATGACCTGGAAAATCTCTCCTCAGCCATGAACTCCATATCATTTCAGCTCCCCACCGACATTGTGGTATAAAACTGCACTCTTCTACAAAGTTAAAGATTATGGGAAGCTTTTTGAACAAAAAAGTATAATTTAAAACTTAAAAGCATTGTATATTATCTCCTGCCTGCAGATATGGGGAGGGGTAAGGAACAATAGTAAATTGAGGGGGGGAGCAAAGGGAGCATATGACCCAGGTGCCTCTTTAACCTGTCACCTGGGGGTACACTGGGCCATCCCCTCAAGGAGCAAGCAGTAGCAGCTCACCTGCTCTCCGGCCACTTCTTGGGCCCCTCAGCTGCCCACCTAGTGGTGCTGCTGCTGCACATCTACCACCACATGCCACATGTTGCTCCTTAACGGTTGCAGAGGGGGAAGAGGAAAGTTGAGGGTTCCCTTTCAGAGAGGCTTTTTACATAGCTGCAAAAACATTATCCTTAACTGTCTTGCTTTTAGCTATAAACTTTACGAATGTTCTTGATTCAGCCCTTCTAAAGGTAGAACTAGGAGGGCCATTTGTAGCAGATGTGGTTGACCGGCGACCGGATGAATTTATTTTAGTTCAAATTGGACAGGTAGAAGACTCTGGGACTAAAAGGAGACGTCAGCAGCAAGTAAGGTTTTAAAAATGTGTTTTTCAATTTTGGTTCATGCAAGAACAATGATTATTCCCACCCCCTGTTAGCCCCTGTTTCTGGCCACCAATCAACTATCAGCAGTCTACGAGTAGAATAACCTGGAGGTCTCCTGCCATAAATGGACAAATGGTAAATCTAATCTAGGGTCAGAATAGGGTTCTTTTATGAACAGCATAAAGCAGCACCATGAATATTATTCTGCAGCATAACTATCATTTATTGGCAAGGTTATTAAAAATTATTTGCTGTGTGCGTTTTATCTTAATTTTATACACCCAGAGAGGCTATCAAAGAATTAGGTTCCTGAAGCTGCTGCCTCAGCTTCAAACTTTTGAATTGAAGTGCAGAGGGGGAGTGTCTGTTCTGTGAATGGTCAGCCAGAGAAGATTTCTGGTGGGCAACCAAGATCAAACCTGACTGGAGTGGACCCTAATTGAAAGAACTTGCTACAGGATCCTTTCTGCAGGGAGTTCTCAAGGACTGTTATGAACTAGGCTGTAGAGTTATTGAACCACTGAATGCTAGATCTCAGCTAAAGGCTTATACAGGGCACTGATAATCCTACCTCTATCTATAGTCAGTATTGGATCTAAGATCCTGCAAAAATCTAGAGAGTGGTGCTGTCCTGGATGATACAGTTTGCTTTGCAGTTTGCTTTGAGATGCCAGGTGTGTGCTCCTTCACCAGGTTCAGGTTCAGGTTCAGGCTCTGGCTCTACTCTCCACTTTCTGGGTCTGAAGGAAGCTTTGGGGGTGGTAAAGTTGAACAGATCCACTGAAGGAATTTCTGCTCTTGCCTATTCCACTGGCCTTGGGAGCCTGCTGTGGTCTTCCTGTGGAGGCTCCAGGGTGTAGGATGCCTGGGATATAATGGTGATCACAGGGGGCTCTTGAGCCTTTGAGGAGTCTTCTTCTGAGGACTTTCCCCATTGAGGATGAACCACGGTTGGTCCTGGGTAGATGAAGAGTTTTCTACTTCCTTCCCCTTTCCCACAGCTCTTTAATCAAGTGGTAGCTTGTAGGCATTTTTCTTGCTTTAAAAATTGCAGGGAGCTATCTAAGAAAGCATTGTTGCTCTTGCATCCTTTGCTTATATTAAATATCCCAGAGTTTGTATTCCAGGGTATGGACACACTGAACATTTAGCACAATCAAGAGATGAAAGTGTCACATCTCTTTTATGATTCCTGGCTGCCTTTGTCATAGTTTTAAGAAAACCTTGATTTATTGCTGTTTATAAGGATACTCTTCTATCAGATTAGTAACAGGTAAACAAGATAGGAGAGTAATAAAGCAAAAGAATATGCTTTTAAATAATTTTGATGTCTTATTTTTCTCCAGATCTTGTACAACTGGACCCTATCTTTAAATTCCAGAAAAAGTGAACAAATTATTATGAGTAGAACCTTTGAGATATTAAACAGGTTAGTCCACAGTTAAAAAAAAAAAACTAGCAGAAACATTAGTTTCTGTACATTTAGTAGATGCTGGAAGTGTTGAAAACGAAGTGGGGTGTGGGAGGAGGAGGAGGATTGACAGAGAAGACTGACAGAGAACAAATGAGGGAGAAAGAGATTGGAAAAAAGGGAAGGAAACAAAGGGAGGGGAAATAGGATGCCCCGCCCTACAAGTTCATTATAGGTCCCCACATGTTACTCTTAACATCTGGCAAACAATATTGCTTTCTAACATTAGAACAATCTACCTATTGCCATTTCAGTCTAATAAGCAGTGTTTTTCCAACTCTTTTTCAATAGTAAAGAAAACTCCATGAGTGTTCAGGCTTTTCTTCAGGAATCAGAAATTGTGCCCCTTTCCATGACATATCGATATCTTCGCGCAAATGTAGAGACACAAGTCACGATTGCTTCGGGCATTTTAGCAGGTGTTTATGTACTGATCATATTTGAGGTAAGCCTGATATTCATCATTTTTTATTTAATGGAAATGAGAAGAGAATTGTTTCTGACAGTTAATATATTTCAAAGATAATAAACAGAAAACTAAAATAAATGTCAGCTTCTTGCTTCTAAGTATGTGTACTGTGTTCCATCTCAGCACACAGTTGCTTTTCATTCTGTTTTTAAATCCAGAATTTTATGGAATTGGAAACTGATAAGATCTCATGGTACCAATGTATGAGTTCTGTAGGGTTAAAATAGGAACAAAACTTACAAAAGAGTGTAAGAACTGCTTTAAGTCAAAACCCTCCAACACAGAAAACAATACAAGATTTGTATAACTAAACGAAAGGTGTAACAGAACAGAACATTGCAGCATATTATGCTTTTGAATTTACTTAAGCCAGTGGTGATTACTTGATACAACTTTATGGTGAGTCCAACTTTTCTGGTCCATAAAGTGCCATCTTCCGATGCAATCCTTTTGCTTAAAGGAAAAAAAATGGAAATCACAAAAATCAGGCTCCAGTTTGAAAAATACAGCCCTAAAATAACAATGTGGTTCCACAAATAAAGCACTTGTGCTACAATCCCCATTTCTAATTAACATTTCACTTATTCAAATTTCAGTTACTTATAAAAGGACATAGGAACCCAGAACTGTATTTAGTTCCCTAGGAAACATAGGTCCATTATGCACAACACAAATTTAAAAAGCCTCCTCCTATTTTTTTGTTTGGATAGCCTGGACAAAAAAAAAGTGGCATAAAAGGACACCCCCCCCCCCCGCGCCATTTCCTCCCTCCCTAGTTTAAAGCTCTCATGCCCAGCATTTTGTGCTTCAGGGATTCTCTGTGCACACAGCTGTTTGGTGATGGTTCTCCCAGACATTTGCTCTGCAGGTGCTGATCCTGTGTACCTTTTTAGCCAGCAAAGTGCATAGTTTTACTCAGCTCATCTTGCCAATTCCAGTAATATATAGTTCCTCAACCTTTAAAATTTTTTCGATGAGCTATCTTCGAAGACATGAATACGCTATATGAAAATTGGCATAGATTCTGAAATCATGTATTCGTGCCTTCAAAGACAGCTCATCGAATTTTTTAAAAAGAGCGGAAACTATATATTACCAGAATCAGCAGGACGAGGTGAGTAGAATCATGTAATTTTTCAGGATTGAAGCTTGCAAAGCAAACGCCCGGGGTAACCTTCACCAAACAGTTGGATTCATGGAGAATCCCTGCAACACAAAATATTGGGTGCCAGTTTTGAGAAAACTGACAAGAGAGCTTTAGCGGTTGGGGCGGGGTAATAAGATGTCTCATCAGCTCCTGAGCTCTGCACAGCTAGCAGATGACTTGCACATGATGTCAGGAAAAAAGTCAACATTTTAGCAGCTTTTTTAAAAAGAAGATGGCTGGAACTGAAATAAAGCGTCCTGAGAATGTCTGAGGGAAAAAAGCTGTGTGGAGTTCCTCCCTGAAACACCTTTTTTCTGTCCCCAGAATATCTTATTTGTGCTATGCAGAATGGACCATACTTTTCCTAAGCTGCTAGCTTCCATTCACAGTCTCTACCTCCCTTCTGCGCTAAACCCATTAGTAGCTAGGGGTTACCCCACGTCTAACCTCTGTAATGCTGACGTAATGTATGCTTTATGACACAATTGATGTATCTGTTGGAACATTAGGGGAATTATTATAGCAAGGAGAATCCAGAGCCAGGGCATGTCTAAAGGAAGCAAAACAAATAAGGCCAAAACAGTGAGTGTGGAAACAAAGCATGAGGAACTCTGCCAAATTATACTTCAGTGCATTGGCTCAGCCAGATTTCACTTGATATCTGACCTGAATCTATAGCAGGCTAAAGTAATCAAAGTTTTGTGGACTCTTAGGCTGGAAAGAGAGTGCGTGCTATTTTGTAAGTCTAGAGCTGGAAATACTGGCTAGCCTAGGGGTCTGCAACCTGCAGCTCTCCAGATTTTCATGGACTACAATTCCCATCAGCCCCTGCCAGCATGGCCAATTGGCCATAGCTGGCAGGGGCTGATGGTATTTTTAGTCCATGAACATCTGAAGAGACACAGGTTGCAGACCCCTGGGCTAGACAATATTTGAGCATCTATATGATTTGTTGCACACAAGCTCCAGAAACTAAATGGGATACTGCAAGTAGCTTTGGCTGCTTATTAAAAAAAGCTGTTTTGGTCCTTATTTTTTGGAACTGGAAGGACCACACTAAAGATTTGTGATGAAGTCCCAGAATAGATTCAGTGCTTGGGATCCATTTATTCCTATTTTCTACTCATAGCACATTATAATCAACCGGATGTTCTGACTGACCTCTTGTCATTGCCCTTAGGAAGTCCACTTTTAGTCATTGAGGCAGATCAATAGAGGAAAGTCCAGTGAGAGAATGCACCAAGGCTTGGCTTGGCTTTTAAGAAGTGGTGGGGAAGTGAGGCACTCTGCCGGCAATTGTCTGTTCAGAGCTGGCTTACACATGCCTGTAAGGATGGGTCTACAGACTACACCCTCTGGTCCTAATGAGCCCCTGGGCAGACTTTGCCAAAGGGTATCACAGTAACAATAGCTGGAGCAGGATTTAAGGCTCCAAGGATGCGGCATTACTGTCACTTGGTCCTGTGATTACAAGTTTTTTTAGGAGACTGAAGAACACAAAAGCAGGTTGCAGTCTTAGTGGCTGAGAAGGGAGTGAAAATGAGGGAGACGAACATACCAACCATACAGCCCAACTAAAATAAGGGACAGGTGGAATAGAAGCCTTTGTGCTCCATATCTGCCTGGACCTCCAGCCCCTCCCCGGTCAGTCCTCAAAGGAGCTGACTGACCCCACCCCAGCCTGCAGCAGGAAGCTGCTCTGTGACTCATCATTGTTCACTTGTGACTAACTAGGAGCTTTCTCTTGGCCACACTTCCAGCCCTGTGGCCACAAATGTGGCCCTAGGTAAGTCTGAGGCTGTTGCTCTCCAAAGTTTTTGGGGGCACATTAATTCAGTCTCAGGAGCAGAAGAGAAAGAGACAGCTAAAATAGATAATTTTCTTTCAGCCATATAAATGAATGATGTTTTCCCACAAGGAAATAAGGAGTTTTTTCCCTCCATGATCTTTAATCTTTAGCACACAATCTAGTTAGTGTAGCTGTATTATTGCATCTCTCATTTCCCTTCTAGGTTTTAATTTTTTAAAAATAATTGCCTTAGGATATTTCACTAATTCTTTCATCCATCCCATCCTTTCCCCCATAATAATATTTACCTATCTATAATTTGATGGAAACTGGAGGCTAGAAAATTTAAGAACGTATTTGATATTTAGCCACTGGATGGTGCTGCTTGTTATTCTAAGATTTAGATACTCCTGCTCACTCTATTGCTTGGCTTTCTTCTACAGAGAGTGTTGTTTTCTAGCTACAGTCAGGGTGATGCCTCTTCTCCCTCCCGCCCCATGTGAATCAGAAAACCAACTTCCAAGGCTCCCCTGTGTTTATATTTTCACCTGCCTCATAAAATTAATTTTCAGCTGTGTCACATTTTGGTAGGAACTGTGCACGTGCCTCATCTTGCAAAGTATTTGTGTTTTCTTTCTTTGGATGGAGCTAGGCAGCAGAATATTAAGCTGGGTTAATTGAATGCTACTGGATGCTTCCAGTATGCCTAAGGCAACGAAGAGGAAGAAGAGCCATAAAGTCTTAAAAATTTAACAAGAAGCAAAACCCCTCCCTTATATTTGCTTGCATCCAAACATTCAGTACCTTTTTATTAGTCAACATAAGATTTCTCATATGAAGAAGAGTAAATGGTAGTAAAAGGAATTGCTACTAAGGAAATTAGGTGCTAAAGGAGGGAACAATAAAGTACATAAAATTGTGTGAGTGAATATGGTGACATAGTAAACTTTCTGTTTGTCATTTACCTGTTTTGTTGATTTGAGAAAAAAACAGAAATAGGAATGTCTTCAGAGGGAAAATTGGAACTGAAACACCTGAGGTCAGGGACAGGCAGTCTTTTTGGTTCAAGTGCCAAATGAAGTGCAGCTTCTACCTATGAAATGTTGGTGTGCTCAGAGAGATGGACATTGAGAGATGGTTGTTGTGGCGGGCAAAGAGAGGTGGTGGTGACAGCAATGGCTTTTTCTATTTAAAGTGGCAGCGTTATATAAACAGCTGAAAACATCTTGTGCCTCATGGGGTTGGTGGCACTTACTGAGCTTTGGGCCAGAAATTGCCACTGTGATAGCTGGAGGCCTGGGTGGCTGTGTGGACTTCTGTTCACTGGCTATATGTGGCTGTGGGGGTGTACTGGTCTCTGTTCTGAGCAGGACTGCTGTGGCCAGTGACCCAGGTAGCCATGGGAATTTTGGATGGCTGCCCACCTGAGATCTTTGAGTCAGCATGTGGGGAGCAGATTTGGTGCCAGGTAAGTCTGGGGGTGATGGCTCGTTCAGATGGGTTGAGTGGGCCAAACATGGACAATAAGCGCAAACTAGGAAATTACCAGTTCTGCTTTTGTCACCCCTAAATATTTCACTGTCTTCACTGAGCAATTGGTATGGTGAAGGCACTTTTTCAGTCTCAAAACATCTTAACATCTGTTTTCTCAAGTGGGTAACTTTGTAATATTTTGAAAGCCAAATCTGCGTTTATTACTTCCTCAAACAGGAAAATTGCAAAGTAACACCCAAATGGCCTCAGCGTTGTCCTAGCCACCAACCAGTCTTGCAATTAAAACTATATCTGTATATTATATGCCTCAAAGTGTAAAGTAGTTTCAGTGCCTTTTCTGTCATTAACTAATTTATTCCTTTCTAGTGATCCCTACATTTATTATAGTTTCTAAAAATAGGATAGACTCTAAGAAATGCAGATATAGAAAATCACCTTCTTGATAGTAATGTTCCTTTGAAATAAGAGTCTGAAAAGATATAATCAAAACCAAATTATGTTTTGTATATGTTTTTTTTAATTTTGATCTAATGTCTACCTGAGTTACTTTATCTCACCAAATCAAATTTTCAGATAATTTGAACAAAACTTGCAAGGTACCATAATAATTGTTTCAGGATAATGTTAAGCTTAACACTTTTGAACTGCCTGCCTGTTTATCTAAAAATATATATAATTGGCTCCTTAAAATATAACATATGTTAGTTTTTCATAGTTACTGTGGAAAATGAAGCCAGGCGTTCTCATGGGTAAATACCTAATACTGGAGTGTTGCAGTTCTTACCAATTAAAAATGAATTATTTGCTGAAAAAGTTGCAATGTGCTGAATACAAATTCTTGAGAGTCAACTGGTAAGATATGGCTTCAGGTGCATTTGAAACATTACACCAAAGTTACTGACACATTTTTGAGTGGCTGTTTATCATTATGAAAAAGAAAGATGGATGGTCAGAAGTTGTTCAATCCAATGCATCATTTATCAGAAGCAGTGGACTACACATGAAAGATAAAAAAGATGCTTTAATTTTTTTTGTAAGGCATTACCTTAAGTGTAGGGACCACTATCAATTTGGATTGTTGGACAATCGTTTACAACTCAGGTCTTACCTTTGACCTATGAATTTTACAAAGAAACATTTATGAAAACATATCAGGGACTAATAAAGTGCTGATGAAGCAACTTTTATATAAGTCCAATCCTACAGCAAAAAGCACAGATGTCAGTTGCATCTTCTTGTTGTCACTCAAAATATCTCAGGGAAATGAGTCTCTTTTTCACGTTGGGTTTTCATAGGGCTGAGGGCAGGAACAACTGGTTTCTTTCAACCTGATCAATGAAAAGAGAACTAGTGGTGACTGTTATTCCAGGCAGCAAAAAGCCAACTAAATTAGAAGAGAGTAAATAAAATAATGGGGCACCATGCAAGGGAGTTATGCTTTCCTCTGCCCCTTAGAAGGGTAAAGAAGACAGACACAGGGAATCTTAATTATCCAGTCCTGCTCAGTCAATTGGATCAGAGTGTGTAAAGGCTAGCCATTGAGCAAGCTGCACATTTGGAAACAAGCCCTGTGCATTGCTTGTTTTCAGTCACACATTTTTTGGGACGGGGAGGGAACTGATTTGGGAATTCTACTCTTCCAGGATCACAATTTTATAATCCTGGTTGTTATACTGCTGTGGTTGCAGCGGGGCACAGGACCCTAAGGAGAGATCTAATGTGGTGTAGTGGTTAAGAGCAGCAGACTCTAAACTGGAGAACTGAGTTTGATTTCCTGTTCCTCCACAAGAGTGGCAGATTCTAATCTGAGGAACCAGATTTGTTTCCCCACTTTTTCATATGAAACCTTCTGGGTAACTTGGGGCTAGATAAAGTTTTCTCAGAATTCTCCCAGACCCACCTACCTCATGAGGTGTCTGTTGTGGGAAGAGGAAAGGAAGGTGATTGTAAACCACTTTGAGACTCCTTAAAGGTAGAGAAAAGCAAGGCATAAAAACGAAGTTTTCTTCTAAAAGTATAGACAGAACAAGGCAGAAGTTAATAGAGACCCCCCAAAAACGATGTTGTTAACTGGGAAAGTTTTTATTCCCATGCAGCACCCCCTTGAGTGTCAGGGACTTTGTGCCTCACCTGTGTATCATGATAAATGGAACTATGTTCACAGGAACTGTGTTCCTAAAAGTAATTATACTTTTAGAAGAAAACGAAGATAGTGATAGACAAGGAAGAAGTTCTGGCAGCCATTGATAAACTAAATGTTACCAAATCCCCTGGCCGAGATTGCATTCACCCAAGAGTTCTTAAAGAGCTCAAGCATGAAATTGCTGATCTTCTCACTTTAATATGCAACTTATCCCTGAAATCAGGCTCCATCCCTGAAGACTGGAAGATGGCCAATGTCACACCAATCTTTAAGAAAGGGTCTAGGGGGGACCCGGGAAATTATAGGCCAGTCAGTTTGACATCTGTTCCTGGTAAATTAGTAGAATCTATCATTAAAGATAAAATTATAAAACATGTAGAAAAGCAAGACCTGCTGAGAAAGAGTCAGCATGGCTTTTGCAGAGGCAAATCCTGTCTTACAAACTTACTAGAGTTCTTTGAGGGTGTAAACAGGCATGTGGACAGGGGTGAACCGGTGGACATTGTCTACTTGGATTTCCAAAAGGCTTTTGACAAAGTTCCTCACCAGAGACTGTTGAGAAAACTCAGCAATGAAGGAATAAGAGGGGAAGTCCTCCTATGGATTAAAAACTGGTTGAGAAACAGGAAACAAAGAGTGGGTGTAAATGGGAAGTTCTCACAATGGAGAGATGTGGGGAGTGGTGTCCCCCAAGGATCCGTTTTGGGACCAGTGCTCTTTAACCTATTCATAAATGACCTGGAAGTAGGGGTGGGTAGCGTGGTGGCCAAGTTTGCAGATGATACCAAATTATGTAGGGTGGTGAGAACCACAAAGGATTGCGAAGAGCTCCAAGCGGACCTTGATAAATTAGGTGAGTGGGCTCAGAAATGGCAAATGCAGTTCAATGTAGCAAAATGTAAAGTGATGCACATAGGGGCAAAAAAATCCAAACTTCACATACACGCTACAGGGGTCAGTGCTAACAGTCACAGACCAGGAAAGGGATTTGGGCGTCTTAGTTGATAGTTCCATGGGAATGTCAACTCAATGCATGGCAGCTGTGAAAAAGGCAACCTCTCTGCTGGCGATCATTAGAAAAGGCATTCATAATAAAACTGCAAAGATTGTCATGCCCTTATATAAAGGAGGGGTGCGACCGCACTTGGAGTACTGTGTCCAGTTCTGGTCACGATCTCAAAAAGGATATTGAGGAGATAGAAAAAGTGCAGAGAAGGGCAACAAGGATGATTGAGGGACTGGAGCACCTTCCCTATGAGGAGAGGCTGCAGCGTTTGGGACTCTTTAGTTTGGAGAGGAGGCGGCTGAGGGGGGATATGATTGAAGTCTACAAAATTATGCATGGGGTAGAAAATGTTGACAGAGAGAAATTTTTCTCTCTTTCTCACAATACTAGAACCAGGGGGGCATTCATTGAAAATGCTGGGGGGAAGAATTAGGACTAATAAAAGGAAACACTTCTTCACGCAACGTGTGATTGGTGTTTGGAATATGCTGCCACAGGAGGTGGTGATGGCCACTCACCTGGATAGCTTTAAAAGGGGCTTGGACAGATTTATGGAGGAGAAGTCGATTTATGGCTACCAATCTTGATCCTCTTTGATCTGAGATTGCAAATGCCTTAACAGACCAGGTGATCGGGAGCAACAGCCGCAGAAGGCCATTGCGTTCACATCCTACATGTGAGCTCCCAAAGGCACCTGGTGGGCCACTGCGAGTAGCAGAGAGCTGGACTAGATGGACTTTGGTCTGATCCAGCTGGCTTGTTCTTATGTTCTTATGTTCTTATGAAGGGTTCTAAGGGAACAGAGCTCTGCCCCTGTGAAAAAGGCAAACTCTATGCTGGGGATAATTAGGAAAGGAATTGAGAATAAAACTGCAAAGATTGTCATGCCCTTATATAAAGCTGTGGTGCGACCGCACTTGGAGTACTGTGTTCAGTTCTGGTCGCCACATCTCAAAAAGGATATTGAAGAGATAGAAAAAGTGCAGAGAAGGGCGACGAGGATGATTGAGGGACTGCAGCACCTTCCTTATGAGGAAAGGCTGCAGCGTTTGGGACTCTTTAGTTTGGAGAGGAGACGTCTGAGGGGGGATATGATTGAAGTCTATCTCTTTGATCCTCTTTGATCCTCTTTGATCTGAGATTGCAAATGCCTTAACAGTCCAGGTGCTCGGGAGCAACAGCCACAGAAGGCCATTGCTTTCACATCCTACATGTGAACTCCCAAAGGCACCTGGTGGGCCACTGCGAGTAGCAGAGAGCTGGACTAGATGGACTCTGGTCTGATCCAGCTGGCTTGTTCTTATGTTCTTATGTTCTTATGACTACACTAGGCAGTCCAATGAAGCCTTTGTTACGGGCATAACTGTTGATGTTCTATCCATATGATAGCAATCTTTTTAGGAATGATGGAATTCATGTCTCCATAAACACATGAAGTTACCTTGTACTGTAATTCCATTAGTCTACAATAGTCACTACTCAGACTGAAGTCTCAAGCAGAGGTATTTCACATCACCTGTATCTAATCCTTTTAACTAGATATGCTGCAGATTGAACCTGGATTTTTCTGCATACAAAGCAGATATTCTACCCCTGAGCCATGGTCCCTCAACTAAGAGATATTACATAAGTGTATCAGAACTATGCAATTTTGCTTTTACTGAAAATTTCCAGGTTAAAGAAAAACAGGACCCAAAATTTCCCAATTAAAATTATCTGTTCTCATGCCTAATTGGGAACTACCTCTAGAGCGGTGAAAGTTTTGTTGTTACTCTGGATTAACACTGAAGTATATTGATTATGGTGACAGAGCTGTTTCCATTCAATGTAAGAGCTGAGAACAGTCTGAATTCTGAACTGAGGCTTGGAAACTACAGGAGCTGCTTGAGCAAAATGAACAGCTGGAGACCATTTCCAAACCCTTACCTTGTTAGAAAAGATACTTCCAGGTTCAGCTCTACATTTTTTTAAAGGGGGGCAAAAGTACAAAATGACACCCTCCATATATTATATACACATTTTTCTTCATATGTATATAATTATATATAATTAACAACTCCTTTAAGTGAAATAATAAATTGTGTTGACCGCTATGAATTGTTAATGAATAATTACACATGAACAATTACACTGTTGACATTTGTCAAAAGTATAAACTTATAGGGCTCATAAAGGAGAAGGTTCAGAGCCTGGAGGATTGGATGGCTACCCTTCATGAGATCAAGGATGGAGAAAAGTTCATTAACAGTGGACATGAGGCCCTGTATAGGGAAGAGAAGACCATTCAGAGTCGATGACTTCCCTAATGAGGATGGGAGACTTAACAGACTAGAGATGGTAGATGAAGTGAAGGTGATGGGGACTTCAGGGGGAAGTGACCATATCCTCCTGGAATATCTTTTGCTGTCAGGAGCCAAGCAAGTTCATAGTCAGACATGTATGTTAGATTTTAGGAAGTCATTCCATGGCAAGAATGCTGGAAGGGAGAGGAGCAAGTGAAGGGTTGGCTGAGGCAATCCTAAAACAAGAGCTCTTCCAAGTTCAAGCTGTCAGTATTCCAATAAGAAGGAAATGTGATAGAGAATTCACTATGATTGAATTCTTCTCACTTTCTCCCCCTGCAGACTTCTCACAGCACTATCACAATTAATGCTATTTGCTACATCACTTTCAACAGACAATACAGCCAGGCTTGATAAATGCTACCCAAGTGTGCAGCCCACAGAAGTTCCACTTCATTCAGTATTGCTTACTCCCAAATTACTGTGCAGTGAGATTAGCAGCTTGACATCCCAATCATGCATGCAATTGTCTGGATACAAAAAATTCTTGTCCCTTTAACCAAGACTTAATGGGCTGTTATTTACCTCCATGGCATGATAATCACCACCTGCCCATTTTCAAGTCTCTGTTCAAAGGACTGTATATACGTTTGCACATCTATTGGCAACCCTCCTCACAAATGATGTTATTTAAACTGTAATCTTAAGGATTCTTACTAGGGAGAAACTTCTGCTCAGCTTAATAGTAGTATTTACTTCTAAGTATGCATGCATGCTTTTATGCCACAGGCTCCAGTTTACAAGATCTGAGAAAGGCTGTTAATGACAACATAGGGTTATCATGAGTTGAAAGTGACTTGACAGCACAACACAGGGTCACCTTAAGCTGGAAGCAAATTGACTGCAGCAACACACACATGCATGCTTAGGATTGCACCGTTAGTAGTTTAAATGGTGAATGTCGGCCAGTATTTGGTTCCTGAGACTTACAATGAACCCCAAAACACAATGAAATTATTCATTGGCCTATTATGCATGGAACACTTCCTCAGGGCTCTTCACTATGCAGTGGGTTTGTAGTGGGATCTCCTCACATTTCTGTTTCCATGCCAGGAAGCACTCGCTCCTAGTCACACAGCTTTTCTGCAGGAAACTTACTGGGGCCTGGTTCCCCTAACTCCACCCATCAACTAATTCTTAAAGGCATAGATCTCATTACACCCAATATTCAAGATTTCTGGCTTAGCCCTTTAAATTACACTTACACTGATATTGCTATTATTGCAGTTGTATTGATATTCTAGCCCTTTCCAAAAATAATTCACTCTGCTCAGGCTGCAAGCAGAGGATGGCCTGGTTGCGTGGGTGGCTGGCATACCTTTCTCTGCTCCTGAGCATTCTCTGGGGAGTCAGGCTGCCACTACCTTGTACCCCCTGGAAAGGGGACTTTAACCTTTCACTTATACAAAATGCTTTGTAATCCTTTAGCCCCATAAATACCTAAAATCAGTCATTAACACTCCCTTTTTATTCCTGGGTGACCTTGGACTAGTCACAGCTTTCAGCCCAACCCACCTCACAGGGTGTTTGTTGTGAGGGGGGAAGGGCAAGGAGATTGTAAGCCCCCTTGAGTCTCCTGCAGGAGAGAAAGGGGGGATATAAATCCAAACTCTTCTTCTTCTTCTGTTTAAAGTAAAAAATAAATCAGAACATCATCCATTGTGAACTAGAATTCGCAATCCATACTGTATATTCTGCAAATATTTCACATTAATTAATCCAGGATTAGAGACACAGATTAGCATAACATTCTCACATGCAGGAATACAGAGCTTTTAAGTAGCCAAGCATCATCGTAAATCACAATCTACCATAAAATGAACAGAGTGCCAAAATAAATAGCCTACCAAGCAAGTAAAGAGTCCCCTGGACCCAACAGTAGTTAAAGGGTCTCTCCTCTTACTAGCCGGCAAGCTCTGGGCTATGAGAAAGAAGAAGAGCAGGGGAGGCGAGGGCGTGGAGAAGGAGAAGAGGACCCAATTAGTAACCCCCTCTCGGCACACACAAATAATTAGTAACCCACTCTCGGGAACTGGTGAGAACCTGCTGGATCCCACCTCTGCGTATAGGTGAAACCATGAGAGAATTTCATTTTAGATGTCCATGTCACCCTTCAGGGGTGTCCAGATTAGTTTTTCTTACTTCCTGAGACAGAGTGAATATGCATCATTCCAGTGGTCTAAGCGCTGCATTTTTCTTAGGGTGCCCCTTTGGAATCTGAGACTCCTTTTGGAAGCTGTTGCGATCTCAGATGCCTTCTCCCCTTTACTGTGGGATGTTGTTGTAGGCTGGTATCTCCCAGTGACTTGTGGTCTTCTGCAAATCAGTTTGTCATACTACTATGTGCCCCCTAGAGCCTTAGATCTATCTCACATTTCTCGACTAATTTAGTGCAAAAAAAACTCCACATGCTTGTGGCATATGGCATAGTTATATTTTCTTCATATATTTAATTTGTATTTTTCTGTCAAGTCACATTTGACTTGTGGCAAACCCTGGTCGAGTTTTCAAGGTAAGAGACATTCTGAGGGGGTTTGCCATCCCCACCTCTCTGGCACAACCCTGGTATTCCTTGAAGGCCTCCCATTGAAGTACTAGCCAGGACTGGCCATGCTAGGCTTCAGAGATCAGAGGAGATAAGGCTATCCTAGGCTATCCAAGTCTGGGCATTTCCATAGGGATGCCAGTAAACATTGTTGCATCATAAGTCTGGGTGTTTCCATAGTGATGGCAGTAAACAATCTTGCATCACAATACTTCTGTTGGATCATCCTAACTGGCCATTTGGTCTACTTAGGACTATCCTTACTGTTCATTTGAGCTTATCATGGCAGGTAGGAAAGTCCTCCAAGGAGAGGTTCAACATTCGTCCTCATTTGGGATTATGCCTTGGCTTTTTTACAGAACGCGATTAGGGAGGCCCATGTTAGCTTGCTCTGTTGTTTTCGTCTGCCTCCAGGCCAACCCTTTTTATACTCCAGATGGAGTTTTCCTTGTCCTTCTTGAGTGAGCCCTGATTTGGCAAAAGTGTTAGCTTTTTTGGCTTCCATGGTTGCAATTTTGTGGTATTTTTAAATGCGTGTAGGTGACACCATAAGAGAATTTCATTTTAGATGTCCATGTCACCCTTCAGGGGTGTCCAGATTAGTTTTTATTCCTTCCTGAGACAGAGTGAATATGCATCATTCCAGTGGTCTAAGCGCTGCATTTTTCTTAGGGTGCCCCTTTGGAATCTGAGCCTCCTTTTGGAAGCTGTTGCGATCTCAGATGCCTTCTCCCCTCTACTGTGGGATGTTGTTGTAGGCTGGTATCTCCCAGTGACTTGTGGTCTTCTCCAAATCAGTGTGTCATACTGCTATGTGCCCCCTAGAGCCTTAGATCTATCTCACTTTTCTAGACTAATTTAGTGCAAAAAAAAATCCACATGCTTGTGGCATATGGCATAGTTATATTTTCTTCATATTTTTAATCTGTATTTTTCTGTCAAGTCACATTTGACTTGTGGCAAACCCTGGTCGAGTTTTCAAGGTAAGAGACATTCTGAGGGGGTTTACCATCCCCACCTCTCTGGCACAACCCTGGTATTCCTTGAAGGCCTCCCATTGAAGTACTAGCCAGGACTGACCGTGCTAGGCTTCAGAGATCAGAGGAGATAAGGCTAGCCTAGGCTATCCAAGTCTGGGCATTTCCATGGCAATGCCAGTAAACATTGTTGCATCACAAGTCTGGGTGTTTCCATAGAGATGGCAGTAAACAATCTTGCATCACAATACTTCTGTTGGGTCATCCTAACTGGCCATTTGGTCTACTTAGGACTATCCTTACTGTTCATTTGAGCTTATCATGGTAGATAGGAAAGTCCTCCAAGGAGAGATTCATGGACTTCTCTGTCCTTCCTGCAAAGAGTCCCTCTGCCATTGGGGGTGGAAACAGCCAGAGACACAAATCCAGAGGTGGGATCCAGCAGGTTCTCACCAGTTACCAAGAGTGGGTTACTAATTATTTGTGTGTGCCAAGAGGGGGTTACTAATTGGGTCTGCTTTTCCATCTCCACGCCCTCACCTCCCCATGAGGCATACTGCCTTTGAACGTGAAGGTTCCATATAGCAATTGCTACTAATAATGTAACTCCCTGAACTGGGTTCATCCCTTTCAGGTACTGCAATTCATTGATTCTCAGCCTTTCGTACCTTTTATCTCACCAGTCTCTATCAAAGAACCTGTGTGTTTCACCATTGCTGTGTTCAGATTTGTGAGTTGGGGCATTTTCTATAATGTGATGATATAATGTGTTGAAAGCCTTCGACAATACAATGTGATGATAGTTTAGAAATGACCTGGTGCAAAAAAATTTTTTTGGGGGGTCGTGGTGGGGTGGCTGCCCATGGGGGGCATCCAACTCAGGTTTTGCCCAGGGCTCAGGTTTGCCTAGGTACGCCTCTGGGACTCAGCCTCTAGCTTGAAGCAGCTGCATATTCCTGGACTGCCTGTGGAGTTGCTTTACTTGCAGCATAACAGGTGAACAAGGAGAGTTTGCAGCTCCATCCCTTGCAAAGGAAAAGCTGCTTAGCTGGAAAGACCAGGGACCCAGGAGCAAATACTTCCTGTTTGAATGCTGCCTGGGATAGGCACCCTCCTTTGATTTAAAAAAAATATCAGAAATTTATTTCATGAACAAGATGATAATTTGTAATAAATTGTAATAAAAATGCTGCAAAGCAGCTCTGAAAAATGAACTTTGACTGCCTGTGAGGCCTTTCAAGACTGTGTTGTTGATGTGAAGGCTTGTACCAAATGTTCACTTTTAGAGGTTGTGAACTGTTCCTTTATAGGCCAAGTCACTGTCATCTTCTGTAAGTGTTGCCTTGAGCCCGACTTGTTGGGAAAGGGCAAGGCAAAAGTCAAACAAACAAATGAAAAAACAAACAAATAAATGTAAATGATAGTTGATATAAAAATGGCCCTATTTTAAAATGTCATCCCTGCATGGCTGATAAGGTTACTGATCAATAGGGTAACTTCGTGAAACAGTATATATATATTTTGACTTAATTTTTTAAAAATATACATTTTGATTTCTAGGTGACAAAATGTTTAACTGAACTTTTATGTCTGACTAATCACTGTTTAAGATTATCAGGTTTCTTTGCTTGCTGCCACTCAGCTGGATGGCAGGCAAAAATGCTGGGCAAAAAGAGAGGAGTACAATAATCATTGTGTTGACTCTGTGACTTCACTTTTGTCATGACTTCGAAGTGGTGTCATAACATCAGGTGACATTTCAGTATTCACTCAGGCTGTATCGTTATAGAATTTTAGACAAATGCTAGAGCATCTCCTGAAGCAGTACATCACTTCTGGTCCTGCTGTGATATTATGGCATTGGCGTGATTGCTATGTCCCTGGTAGTTACCAACCATAGGTTGGTAGTCCTATTCTGCTCAGACAGCAATAGCTCTATTCAGGTTACACTAGCATGGTATAGTTGTTAGAGCATTGAACCTGGAAGACACAGTTCTGAATCCCTGTGAGATGGACCCCCCACACCTTCCAACATTACCAAGGCAGGGTAACCACTCCCTGACCAGGCTTGCCAGATGTTCCCTGCCTATTTCCTGTCAGGTACTGAGGTGCTTCATGAATAGTATCATTTGGTGATAGGAAGCACTTTCCCTCAGCCCTGTTACACTCCCAGAAAGTAAAAGAAGCCTGTTATCTTTAAATCTTCCTTGACGAACACTTTCTCAAGACACACTAAATAATAATACTGAGACAGAAACAACTTAAATAGAATAAAAATTATTTAACAGGATTGGAGATGGGAAAGGGAGATGAGTAACATGGAGAAAGGAATGAATAAGGCAAATAAGCAATACATTTACAGAAGAGCTTGGCACAGAGATTTAGAGTTTTTGTTTTTCAGCACAGCACTTCAGTTTGCTTAGTTTCAATTAGTTTCAGTGAGAATAAAGCATAGGAGTGGAAAGTGATGTTGTAAGTTATTTTGAGTCCCCTTTGGGAAGAAAACCAAAGGATAAATTCTTAAATGAATAAGTAATATCCATAAGTAATGGATTGCAACTTGAGGCCTTATCCTTCCCCTGGATGCCCATCAGTTGGCCTAATAATCATATAATTCCCAACCATCTCACTACACAATGTCAGATGTTTGGTCCACCTAACCCAATATTGTCTACTCTGACAATAACATATTTCTAGGGCCTTAGGTCCAGAAAGCTCTTTCCCAGGTCTGGGATACTTTTAACTAGAGATGTGAGAGTAAAAAGAAGTTGTAAGACAGTGTGTGTGTGTGTGAGAGAGAGAGTCTGGAGATGGAGGGTAGGCAGTTGGAAGTATTCAGCCTTTTCAGTTTGAGACTGGATTCCTTCTTTCTCTTTCTTTTCATATGAAATTGTCTTTCTGTCTTTTATCCCTTTTTGGCAAAATCCATGTTCTAATATAATGCTGCTCAGACTTCTTAGGCTTCTTCCAGATGCGATAGCAGTAAACAGAGTGGAGCTCAGAGGTTATTTTTATTACTCTCTGTTCAGCCAATGCCTTCTAATGAAATTAGCAGTGAATGAGATTTTATGAAATGATGCTTTGATCAGAAATAAATCTGACTTTCCTCTGAGTAATATTTTAAACATTCTAACTCATTTGAAAGCAATTCACTGATAACAATAACTTCTTTCAATTATATTAAACCTTTCACAATTGCATTTTGTTTAATGAGATTACACATTTCATGGTCAAAAATGATTCAATTTGTAGAACCATCCTCCTGGACATAACAGAAGCAAATCAGTCTGGGTCTGTAAGCAATGCACCATTTATTGAGACATTTTATCTTGCTTCGTTCTTCTCAAATATTTGCAAAATGTGGCTAAGTAATGAAAATTCCAAGAAAGGTGTTTGTTTTATGACAGGAACAATCTGAAACTGAGGTTCTATTTTTAAATTCCTATTGTGAAAAATAAGAAAAGATCCTGTGTGTGTTGGTAACTATTTAATATACTCTCCAAGGATAACACATTTCTTTCACTTTTTAAATATACTTTGAGATGTTTGGAAGGAAAATGTTATTCTGATCATCAAGCAATTTCATACCACTTCAGAAGCAGTGAGGCAGAAAGGATGGTAGATGAAGGGAATGCTGAGGGCATAGCATACCTTGATTTTAGTCATACCTTTGACAAGGTGCCACATAATATTCTTGCATGTAAGCTAGTGAAATGTAAACTAGACAATGCTATTACTAGATCGATTTGTAATTGATTGACTGACTAAACGCAAAGGGTGCTCATTAATGGCTTATCTTCATCCTGGATAGAAGTGACTAGTGGGGTGCCACAGGGTTCTATCCTGGGCCGAGTGCTATTCAATGTTTTTACAAGTTTTGTAGATAAAGGGAATGCTGTGGATGCAGAATACCTTGACTTTAGCAAGGCCTTCGACAAGGTCCCCTATGTCATTCCTGCAAGCAAGCTAGTAAAATGTTACTGTTAGATGGATTGGTAATTGGTTGAGTGACTAAACTCAAAGATTTCTCACCAATGGCTAATTTTCATCCTGGAAAGAAGTGACTGGTGAGGTGCTGGAGGGTTCTGTTTTGGGCTCAGTGCTAGTCAATATTTTTGTCAGTGACTTGGATGATAGGAATGCTAATCAACTTTGCAGATTACACCAAATTAGGAGGGGTACCTTATGACAGGGTCGGAATTCAAAATGACCCGGACGGATTAGAGAACTGGGTCAAAACTAACAAAATGAATTTTAGCATAGACACTACACTTTGGCAGAAAAAATGAAATTCCCAGAAATAGAATGGGTGACAAATGCACAGATATAGGATGAGTGACAACAGTGCATGTGAAAGGGATCTCACTTTGAGAATGTACAGTTGGACCTCAAGCTTAACATGAATCAGCTGTGTAACTCAGCAGCCAAGAAAGCCAATGTAATTCTGGAGTACAGTACCACTCTATTCTGCATTGGTCAGATCTCACCTGGAATACTGTGTCCAGTTTTGGGCACCACAATTCAAGAAGGATATTGACAAGCTGGAATGGGTCCATGGAACGGAACCAAAATGGTCAAATGTCTGCATTCCATGCCTTGTGAGCAGTGGCTTAGCGAGCTGGGTATGTTTAGTCTGGAGAAGAGAAGGTTAAGGGTTGACATGATAGCCATGGTTAAATAGGCAAGTAGGCTGGAGGTGGGTGAGAGAGGGAGGGACAAAGAAAACCAAAATAAACTTTATACATGAAGGAAAAGACAGCTCAAATTAGTGTCCAGAAATACATCAAGGTAAAAGTTGCTTCAAGATACTAAACGTGTGTAAAAGTTGGGGAGTAAACAAAATATATATGGGTCAAGAACTGATGAAAAAACCTATACAGAACAGTCCATTGTTTCCTTATCTGAAGAAGCACATCCTTTACTTTTAAAACACTCAATTTTAGCTACCCATCACTTCCACAGTGTGCTATTTTTCTTCTTCTTTTGTTGCCTGCTTGGAACCCACCTTCAGAATGGTCTTTTATCTGAAACTACTTTTCTGCTAGAATCTAACAAAAAGACACATTGGCTATAAAATAACAGGCATCGAAGTGGGTATTTGTCAATATTTGCCTGGAAGGCCTCCATTCTTCTTTAGCAGCCTAGTCTGTTGCTTTGCTTATCTAACAAAAGGTTCAAGAATCAAAGAAAATATCTGAGCAGCATGTTTACATCACATCGGAAAAGAGTTGGAAGATGGAAAGGAAGAGCAGAAAGGTTGATTCTACAATTGAACTTTGGATAAAGGAGATTGGTAACCCCGTGCCTTTTATTGTAGATTGTTCACCGAACTTTAGCTGCAATGCTGGGTTCCCTGGCTGCCTTAGCTGCACTGGCTGTAATTGGAGATGTAAGTATAAAGTCATGATTCTTTTTGTTTTCATAACCCTTTTGCTGGTTTTCAGCATTGATAGTCAAGGCAATGATAGCCATGTAACAACTTCAGTCACAATGCGGAAACCCTTCAATGTCCCCACTTGCTCCTACTTTCTTAATAAGAAAAGGTTTTTTTTCTATTCTGTGCAAAATTTGTCATAATTTGTTTTATTTGCTTTAACTATGGTATAGTAGAATTTATTTGAACTAGAATTTATTTGAACTACAAGAAAAAACAATTTCACATCGAAAACTAGAATATTATGCAGTTGGGATGTAGGGTTTAATAAGGAGTTAGACTATTCCTTTATTTATGAGATACAGCCTAGCTCCTTATGAAACCCTACATGCCCTGTTGTACAGAAACTTAGTTTCCCCAACAAGAAGGGGAAGAAGGTAAATAGCAAAAGAAAATAAAAATGCATATTGTATTTCTTTGTCATTTTCTTTCCTTTTATCATTTCATTACTCTTAGTGTTCTCCATGATTTTTACTTCCTTTTTTGACATTTAAGAGTTTCCATGAACTACAACTGAGCCCACACTTGCCCATCCCAGACATACAGAGGTGATTCTTATTCAACACTGTGCTGTTTTCATCATTGACTTTTTAGTCCTTTGCTTCCTTGCTATTGATTGCATACTAGAACTTATATCAAATGTTTTATGTAGCAAAAAGACAGATCCCTGTTAAAACTATATACATTTTGAAACTTCTTAAATTTTTATCCATTGTCCCTTAACCTTTAAAAATGTTTCTTCTATGAACTCCTTCCAAGCAGTCCTCAGAGAAAATTTAATATTACTGTGGAATCAGCAGAAAGCATCTAAATCACTAATCCAATTCTCATTAATTTCTATAAAGGTAGAATAACAGCAACAGAACCAAAATAGCTTAGTGTATGGTGTGAATGAATTCTTCAAGTTGTCAGGATTTTATGATGTCAGTAGAAAAGTGCTTCCTTTAAGCTCCTTGCAAAAGTACTAATTAATTTAATACAAAGAAAATGTCCTTGGACCTTTCCGCACAGGCCATAAACCGTCCCCAGGCCGCCGTTCGCACAGGGGGTGCAGCTGCGTTGCAGCCGCACCGTCCTCGCGCCGCCCGCCCGTCCCGATGCTGGCGTTTTCCCAGTGCGCTTCGAAACGCACTTGTTGAGGAAACGTCAGCTGGAAGCCGCTGCCGTGCGAACGGCAGCGGCTTCCCGGTGCTTCCCCCCTCCCTCCCTGTACTCACCTAGTCCCCGGGCCTCCGGCACGTCGCCGAGGCCTGGGGACACGCCTCCCTGCCCTGCGCCGCTGGAGCAGGCGTGCAGGGCTAGGGGGCGGGTCCCCAGGCCTCGGCGACATGGCGGAGGCCCGGGGACACGCCAGGTCGGCCGGGCGCCGGCGCTCCATGGTGCCGGCTGCCCGGCTCTTTCTAGGACCATCCATACGGACGGTGCTAGCGTCGTTGGGTCGGCGTCGAGTACGCCGACCCGGCCGCTTCCGCATTTGTGCGGAAACGGCCTTAGTTCAAAAAATGGAGTTTGTATTTTCAGAGCTAAATAGGAGATCCAAGGGATCAAATGATGATTTCTGTCTTTAATTGCAGAAGCCAAGCCTCGTCAAAGTAGTGGAGTGGATTGATTTTGAAACTCTGGCGTTACTTTTTGGAATGGTAATTAAAACTCTTTATGTTTATCTTGTGCCTTCAGAGCTCTCAAATTATTTTATAAAAAATTGTTTGTAATTTGCTGTTTTTTGCTGTTTTTTAGAGCAGTTGCAACAATGTTAGTCCACTTTTAAAATATGGTGCATCACTGAGACATCAAAATGTTGTTTTTAGATGTTGTCGTTTATAATGGATAATGATGTCTTTTTTAATGGATAATACCTTTAGGTACTTTGGGTTACTGATTCCTTTGCTTTTCTAATAGACTTAAAATCCTTTTCTAATAGACTTAAAATCCATAAATGGTCTATACACGGAAAGGACATTGAACAGGTTAAATCATACAAATACCTAGGGATCCATCTTCAATTCAACACCAAATGGGTACATCATAGAAATGCAGCGGTGAAGGGATGTACTGCCACAATAAATGCAGTGAATAACTTTTTCTACTCCAAAGGCCAAAAGCATATTCCCTCTGCTTTAAAGGTCTTCCAGGCCAAAGTCTTGCAACAACTCCTTTACGGGGTTCCGATCTGGATTACCGTTTGGTCCAATGTGGTTGAAAAGGTACAATCAGCATTTCTCTATAAAATATTTGGAGTCCCACATTGCGTGCCTTATGGGGTGCTATGCTTAGAAGCGGGCATGCACCTGTTAACTACCAGGGCTTGGCTACTTACCTTTAAGTTTTGGATAAAGATATGCTTTCAGCTACAACACGGAAGCCTACTGCATAGGGCCTTAGTTGAGGTCCAAAGCTTAGAGTGGTGGAATATAATCAATGGTAAACTCAATTCATTGGGTTTCTCATTAGAGGAGTTGGTATTGAAGGACCCCCAACAAATATATAGCCTAATTAAACTTAGACTATATGATCAGGAGTATCAACATCTAATCAATCGTGCAACAATAACATGCTCCCCATTGTACTTTGGCATAAACCCTGAGCCTGGCACGATGGCCAAATACTTATTACAAATTCCAGATTCTAAACAGCGTTGGGTACTGACTCGAGCCAGATGCAATGTTTTTTCGCCTGCCCTTTTGCAAGGCCGGATTGAGAAGCGGCCTCTATCACATAGACTATGCCCTTTCTGTCCCACCATGGTGGAAACATTGGACCACATTTTATGTTATTGCCCAAAATATAATCCCCAGATGGAAGCTTTAGTACTACCGATAATGGAAAATGTGCCCCCCAAAATATCGATCCCAAAATTGTTAAACAGTAATAATCCTTCCATACTTGGGAGAATAGCCAATTATTTGCTGCAAGTCATGTCCTTAAGAGGTATGTAAAATAGGCAAGTACAAAACTATTTAAATGTGAAATACTCCATACCTCTGAAACTCCTGGGGTATTTTAGAAGGTGTTTATAAGGAGCTCACTGTTATTTATTGCATTTTATGGAAATTTAATTAATTTATAGTATTAGTAATTGATAGTATTAGTAATTTATAGTATTATAGTAATTTATAGTATTAATTAGTATATACAAATTATAGATCTTGGGGAAGGCTATACCTTTTTAGTAAATAGGCTATGAATAATGAATATCTTAATCCTGTCTTTTAAGTGTAGTTTTACTATACCTGTTCACAATCCCGTGTACAATGGAATGGACAAAATTTTTTAATCTATGTTATTTTTACAAATGAAGTGTGATTTTAGAATGTAAAACTACTCATAGACACCATGTACAACTCTTTTAAATTTAGTGATGGTCTATACTCACGCTTTTGTATCTTATGCCAATAAAGGTCTATTGTATTGTATTGATTCCTTTGATATATTGTAAGATTTGACAGTAACTATAGCAAGAGAAACATGATTTGGAATGCAGAGGTGAATGGATTGAGCAGGACAGAAGGAATAGGACAGACCTTTATTTACTTTTCTTTGGTTAAATGTTTTCACTGCAAAATAGTTTTTATTTTCTATAGATGCTTTTAGTTGCCATCTTTTCAGAAACTGGATTTTTTGATTACTGTGCAGTCAAGGTAAGCTTGGTCTTTTTTTTTAGCAAGCAATTATATCTAATTTTAGCACTCAAGTTTAAAAATACTCTATCTATATTGCATTGGAAAAAAATCAAAGCACACTTTAGTCTGCCTCTCAAGGTTAATTACTAGCTTCAATACCATTTGTACTTTGATCATTGCTGACTGTCCCTGCAAAAATGAGCATGTTCATCAAGAAATTCTAAGTGATTGATTAAGAAAGCTTTTAGAGGAATGAACTTAGAAGTGATAGCTAAAGAACCTGTGCAGATTTCTACAGGAAAGCTAACCTAAGAGACTGCTAAGTGGTGGTGAATGTATCACTACATATACACTGGCATTCAGTAAGTTCAAGGCTCTTTAAAAATACAGATAACACTTTGCTCATTCTGTTGCATTCTAAGCTCTCTCTTCATGGCACAATTATACTGGGTTACAATCAGTATCTTAGAATCTGGGTCTATTTTATCCCAGTTTCTTCCTTTGCATGGCTGCCCATTTCTGTGAAGGAATCACCTGAAGACTGGGAGGAAATATTCCAGTTTGTATCACACGAACCCAGGTCTTTTGTATTTACATCGCAAGCATATCCGTGCATGGGCAAACATCCCCAGTGTCCCACATTCTGATTGGCTGTTTTTTTGGGCAGCAGCAGGGGAAAACAAATCCCCCTCTTTTCCAGTTCTGTATAGGGCCCAGTGCAGGCCTCAAAACGGCAAGCGGCAGCAAAAAATGATGCACAGTGTCACATCACAGTTTCACTCACGTTCTCATATCTTTTGTGGAAAACAAGAGACTCCCTCCCCCCTGTGATATGCCCACTAACATTCGGCCCAAAGTGCATATCTCCCTAGCTATGCGCTCTGAGCAACCAGTACATGTACAGAAAAGAAAATGGGGACATTTTGGGACTCCACTCCTGATTAACCCAGGCAAAATGGCATCCAGTCTATATCATGAGCAGAAAACGTGCTTGGGGGAACATTTCGGGAAGGGCGGGCTGCAACAGTTGGCGGCTCAGCAGAGTTGAAAACTGACATGACATCAGGTAGGGAGATCAGGGAGGCAGGTGGCGGGGCAGGGAGATCAGGCAGCTGAGCTGGAAAAATAAACTGGTTCTGCTCCCATGGTGTTTGCACGGTAGCAGGTTCACTGTGGGATTTTTGAAAAGGATTGCCAAATTGGCGACTTTTGAAAATCCTGGGATGAGGGAAATATCATGGGACAAACCTGCTTTAGGACCGGGAACTGTGCGAACTTCTTGGCCAAACTGGAATATTTCCCTTGCTCAACCCAGGATATTTGGACCGTGCAGAAATGTCCCTAGTATTACCTGAGCCATTTTTCAATTCTGATTCTTAAAATTTAAAACACAACCACAGTACTAGCATTTGGATAGAACACGATTGAAGCTTCTGAGAACTATTATCCTTTTAATTTTCTTTCTCAAGCTAAATTAGTTCTTTTCCATTCTCTACTAGGTCGTTTTCTTATGAGTAAATGGTTCATTATAATGAAAGGAAAAAATCAGGGAGTACAGAGGTTTAGCTGAGGGAACCTTAATTCTAGGATCTTGCCCTTGGGAGCAGGCATTGCAAGATTTTGAACATAATGCTGGACTGTGCTATATGGAACCAATTTTAAATTCTGCTCATGCTATAATGTACCAAAGGGATCCCTGTGCAAAAAGGTTGTTATGTGGTCTCCACCACCCAAGTTGCCTGGCATATGAATCTATTTAGCATATATTTGCAACACTTTATATATAATTAAATATATGTAATGTTAGGAATGGCTTACTTTCTGTAGGTTGTACTTTATAAATATATCTCAGCATACATGTAATTAATGCATAGGCATATCTTTTGCATGTAGTCCTTTTGCAGAGAGCAGCTAATCTCATTAAAGGCTGATTCAATTAACAAGTCTTCCCAAGTTTGCAGTCACAAGGTCTCAGTAAAATAGGAAATATTAATGGGAATAGAGAACTGATAGCTATTTTCATGCTGCACCTACTTTTAATAGCTACTTATGTAATGGGACTCTCTCAATATTGCATGAGTCCCTTGTCAGGCCAGACCTACTGCAGGTTCCATGTTCAGAGCTCCCCATGATTTTTACCTTCATTTTCAGGCATGCAGCAGCCATCCATGCAGCATGGGAAGGGGGTTTAGTTTCTCTTGTTGTTTTTCCTTGTTGTTTTCTGAAGAGCCACTTGGGTTACACAAGAAATGTATTAAGAAAATTACTATTGGACAAATATGAATTCCCAGAAGTTGCTTCAGGTCAGGAAAATATCATGTAGGGGGAGAATTGAAATCCCCTCTCCCATAAACTGTGGCCCTGATCTCTGTTGGGCCCTTCTGTGCCCGAAAAATCACCAGAAAAGCTGTGCCTTTAAAAATCACCGGAAGCTTCAGACATGGAACTACCTATACATGTCTGGTCTGGCTGTGTCAGAAAGATAAAAATGGGAAGAGTTGCCAAAGTTTATTGTTATTCCAGAATTCCAACTTCTACTCAGCATGGAATACGTTGCTCTTGTAAGCACATCTATTGGTAAGATTAAAACACACTGAAGACAGATAGAGGGCTGGCTCTGGCTACCATTTTTTTGGTCTTCATCCTTTCTATATGTCGTTAGATGTTAAAGTATTTTCTCTATTCTTCAGAAATTGACTGGATTACTGTAAAACTGATGAATCTTACTATGTAGGCATTTTTTACTAAATATACAATACGGCTCTTGATTTGAAATGATGCCCAGGGATAGCTCCACATTTAAGTTGATGACCAACAACTTGTCATATTTTGTTAACTCTCTTCCCCAATTTCATTTCTTTGTGCCTATTTTCTTTAGGCTTACAGGCTGTCTCGAGGCAATGTATGGGCTATGATTATTATTCTTTGTCTGATTGCTGCAATTCTCTCAGCCTTTTTGGACAATGTTACCACCATGCTTCTCTTTACTCCAGTAACCATAAGGTACATTTTAATGTTATATATTGTTTTCCATTATGAGTAATCTGCCTTTATTCCCAGTAGGAAAGGAGAGTATAAATAATGTAAATAAATAAAAAAAATGATCTTATTTATTTTATGATTTTTATATTCTAGTTGCCTATCTGAATAGGAAGTTCTGAACTGAACACACATCAAAACTGTACAGCATAACACAATGTTAAAGTCTAGACACATTAGTGGCAATCTTAAATTCAGTTTATTCATTAGCACAGTAAAATGATTTATGTGTTTCTATTGTAATCAACCAGAATTTTCACTACCAAGCAATGATACCATGACCATAGAGCATGGAAATCTATGAATATTTGTGATACTTAATCTGCTTATAATGGCTTGGATGCAGCAGTAATTTCCACTAACAGAAGGGTTTTTCACTGGCAGTTTCTACCCTCATTTCCCTCTTCCCATTAAAATGCTTCCTGAAATTCTGCTTAGGGAGGGCTGGTGGAGATCCGCAGAAAGAACAAAGAGGAAGTAAGATGAAGGAATTAATTCTCTTCCATCCATAAAATCCTGCATTGGGTCTGAACCAATTGATGAAGTTTGAATAATGTGTCTCCTTTTGTGCTTTGGGGCTAAATGATGTTTATCAGAAGTAGATTCATACCTATCAGTGTTATTTAATTGAATTGTCATCCCGACAGTGTCATTGTTCTTTCAATAATATTTAGTTATGTTTTTTGCTCTTGTATTTTGCAAGGTTTTTTTTACTAAAAATGCAATGGAGATTTGGATAGCAATTATAGTAGGAGCTGATAAAAGTTCAACTAACAGTACTCTGACTGAATGGCAATCACTATATCCCATACCAATAATAGATGGAGCTTCTTGTGGCTGTAATAGGAATACTTATCTGCCAGTTTCTGATTTGATTTTGATTAAGTACTTGCTTGTGCAAGTGTTCAGATATGCTTCCTCACGGAATACAAACTACAGCAACCTTCCTTTAAAGTGTGAATACTAATACTTACAAAGAAGATTAATGTCCTTCAAATCAATTTATTAAGATTGTCATTGGCTTTTCCAGTCCTTAAAAAATACAGCTTTTTCTTCCTAAATAATTATGGTAAGTATTTACAATGCAGTGGTTCTAATAATGCCCCAATTATTCAACAAAATAGAGACTGTACAAGTAGGGGACCATCAAGGACTTGTGTGCGGGAGGGAAGCAGTCATGCCACTGGGGCATTTGTTTCTTAAAACTATAGGTCCTCCTATAGTTGGGGGGAGGGGCAAATACTCAAAAGTATTGTTTTCTAAATTTCAGATTTTTCTGCAAAGCTAGAGTTTTTCTCAGATTTGTAGAAAGCTCGGTCTTGTCTGTTCATGGCTCCAATTTGTAGTCTACTCTTCATAGCTATTTTCTCCTAGGGGAATTTATATCTATTGTCTGGAGATCAGTTGTAATTCTATGAGGACAGCAGGCCACACTTAAAGTTGCTAACCTGACAATCAACAAACACTGCATTAGCATTAGGATTATAGAATTACACAAAAATGCAAACAATAAAGGGCTATTCTTATTCATTCATTCATTTAGTTTAGAGTTTGCAGATTACTTTCTATTCACTCCCCTAATAATCCTATCTCTGCAGTTTCAGCCTGCATAGTCAACCACCCTCATCTCCTGGAAGACAGAACGTAATGCAAATTCAAGGGAATAACTAGATATTCTGTTCTTGTTGCTGGCCTGAAACTGGGAAGATTAGTCAGGGGCAGAGGAAGGAGGGAGAAAAAGGAAGGGCATGATAGGCAAGCCATGATCCAGATGAAACCAATCTAATTGGCTTTTATGTAGCATCTCTAAAACATGGTAGTCGTTGTGTACACCCATAGCATTTTGGATCTGTTTTCTTAGTTCTTAGTTCTTTCTTAGTTCTCAAGTGTTAAAAACTGTGTTTTTGAGCAAAAAGTTTTGCATCCTGTATGACGGAATTTGTGGCAGGGAGTAACACATATCAGCTTTTCTCCGTAATTCTTACTGATCCCTAACTTCCAGTTAAAATATAATTAATGGTGGGTTGTATTCAACCATACATGTTGGGGACAAAGATAACTTCCACTCACAGAAAAGTTCATTTGGGTTTCAAAATGACATTTTTGGTACAACCTAGTGATTTGGAATTTGTTAGCTGAAGTGCTGATTGGAAATTATTTATGTTTCATTTTAAAAATCCTCCAGCAATTTTTCCAGGCCGTTGTGGCACAAACAGGTTCTTAATGAAAATAATAGAAACAAGTATAAATAAATTACATCTTAAGTTATATTTTATGCAGCAACAAAGGGTGAACATCACAAGGAACACATGGGGCTGTGGAAGTCCCATTCCTTGTCCCCCTTTCTTTCTCTTCCTTTCCACTGCTGCTTGATTCTAACTACTGCTCCCCCTTACTGTTGTTTACTCATGTCCCACCACTGATGCTACCTCCTCTTTGACATGATGTTCTCCTTCCTTCCTTACCATCTCCCTTTCTCTTTCTCCCTACTGCTGCTCCACAGTTTTACCAATGTTTATGGACACTTTGCAAAATAATAGTTGAGATCTCATGATACAGCATTGTGAGGTCTCATTTTCTTCCTCAATTTTTTTTACACAATTCTGCCTTCCTGTATTAGCTATGTGAACTGTAGTCTTACACCAGCAGAGACAGAGTATCGTTTCAGCAAGTGAGAGAAGCGGAGGCAACTCTGCCGTCCTTTCCCCCCCAAGCCCTTTTATTGACAGTTTATAAGAGGAAAAACAAACAAGGCAGGCAGGGGTTTGCAGGCAGGATTGCAACATCGGAATACAAGACAATGAACAGGGCAAAGGGCGCAGGGGGGGTTGCGCCAGGGGATTTGGCAGGTGCACGTACACATTGGAGCCAGGAGGTCTCACAACCTCAGTGGTTTCTCTGAATCCACATTTTGGAAGGAGAGGTCAGTTGCATGAACAGCGCATAGTCCCAGTGTGTCGGGAAGTGTGGGAGACCCTTTTCTGGGGGTGTGCCTGCCGTACTCGGGTGTCTCCCGGGCACTCGTGCCCTCCAACAGTGTACAAGAGCATCCATTGCCACTAGTGGCCTTTACCTTACACTGGTCATCTCCTGCTGTTGCCAACACCTGCTATTATGAGGTTGTTTGTTGTATTTGCAATGTGAGGAGAAACATTTATGCATGGGAGCATTTCTCTCTTGGTGCTCACCATGGGTCCTTTGTGATGACAAGGTGACCTGAGAGAGAGCACTTTACATTGTGAACATTTGCTTTACAGAACAAACAAAAAACAGAGTTGGTGTCGTGTGTAGGGGTTCAAGGGTTCTCATGTTATTCAAGTGGGTCGAACAAAAAGATGTGCAGTAAATATTGAGCACTGAAAATGTAGGTGTGGCAGCTACTTGAACTGGCAGATTCTAGCCAAAGCTTTCTGCTGCAGAATGTTTAAATGAGGATTGAAAGCACCCCACCTCAAAAATAATCAGCATCTTTACAGTCTGAATTCTTCTGGTAAGATGCACTAGGTTGGGGTCTAGAGCAGACAAATGGTATGTAATGATATTGAGCAGCAGAATGCTCTGATTTTGCCTCCACACCCTTGCTTTGTTTTGGGAAAATTTAGGGTGGTGGAGAAGAGAGAAATGGAACATACCTAAGTCTCTGGAGGAATGAAGGATTTCTCTCTCAGCCTCTGACCCTGCACTTTCATGATGGAGGTTGAGGTGCTTGTGCTTGACCCAGTCCTCTTTGGCAAAGTCAGCTAACTATTATGGACTGCAAGGAGAACCTGGGTGCTGCTGCACCCTCAAAAAAGTCTTCTTCCAGTCCTTCCTACCTGATTCTAGGAAACAATTCATAACCTCAAACCTAGCAAGTTGGCATTTGATTAGTACAAGAATTGGGCGCAGAAATGAAAAAGGTTTCTATCTGTAATTAAGCAAAGAATATGTGGATTTGTTTGGTTTAAGGCATATATGGATCCAGCATCTTCTGGGTAGCCCCCAGTTTTGTCAACACCTACATTTCTTGCCGTGAGTTAGAACTGCCAGTCTTCAGTTGGCTGCTGGAGATCTCCAGGAATTATAGCTGGTCTCCAGGTTACTTCTCTGGAGAAAATGGCTGCTGTGAAAGGTTGACATTCCTTCCTAGGTTCCACCCCCAAAATCTCCACAAATTTTCCAACCCAGATCCTACTGCAACTTGGCAGCAATTTCCACCACCATTACCACCAGGATTTCTGACGTTTACGACAGATCCTCTTGGAATCTGTGCATAAAGCTGTGTGCGAAAATGTGAACACAATATTACTGTCCCACCAAATATCATAGAATACTCAATAGTGCAAAGCTGTGCCAAGTTACTGTAAGTCCACTGCTTTGCCAGGGCAGCCCTTTCCAAGTTGAGCAAAAGAGGTCTGAAGTTAAGAGGTCCTGAAAAAGTCAACCAGGCCCTTGTTTAATGCATGTGGATTAATGGATGTTTGAGACATGTGAAGAAAGAAACTGGAAGAATAGTCTGGAGAACCTGAATAAATAAGTGGTAGCACAATTATTTTAACTGTATTTTTCCTTCCTTCTTTTGATTACTAAGTTCTGCCCTCCATCTCATAATCACAGAGCTGTGTATATTTAAATTAAATATCAGTTTTTAAAGACATGCTACAAAATGTTTGAGTTTATTTACTTTGTAATGTTATAAATGCACAATACCTTTCTGTTACTTTACATATGCTCCTAGGATGTTACTTTTAAATAATTTCCTTATCTAATTCTTACTGGCTATATAGACATATTTTTATTCATTGGTTTTCAAACACACTGCATTTTTTCTTGGTCTCCCATACAATTGGGTAAAAGTCATTCAATTTATCTTGCTGCCGTCTTCCTCTAACCAATTTGAAATGCAGTTCTGAGCTGCTATTACCATGGTGATGAAGCTTAGTAAACAATTCTGCTGATTCTTGACAATAAGGCTTTAGCCTTTTACCAGCAATGCATGAAATATGATCTTATTTTCTTGTCACATTCTTGGATGAACTCTGTTTTTTTTTTTAAAAAAATAAACTAGTTTGTGACTTGTATTTTAAAATGCTATTGTTAAAAGAATTCTCTTCCACCTACCTTTATGAGATGGTGTTATCCAAAAATTGCTTCTCAAATGAGAAATAGTAAATCTTGTCTAAGTGTATCTATAACAGAGTCCTATAGCATCACTTAACAGGAACAGTGTTCTTCAGTGTTACTTTTGTTTAAACTCTGCTAGGGAGTACCTTTTTGCAAAATAAGTTTGTTTAAATGCCATCAGGAAAAGTCTAGGCATTTTAAAGAAAATGATAACGTAAGTTACACATATAACCACCTCTTTTGTAGAGATGTTCTATATTGCATTTTCAACTCTATCTCGAATTGTTTCTTAAATAATAAATGCTCACAGAATAACATTTGTGTATTTTCCCATCTGAATTGGGTCAGTGTTCATAATGCTGACATTCATTATCCCAATACTCCTTACAATAACCCTGCAAGATTAGTGGCTATGTTTCCATATTGCAGATGGGAATGGCTGATCTGAAGAGAGTAGCTTACTCAAGGCAATCTGGGGGATTCATTGCTCAAGTGACATTTGAACCAAGGACTTTATGGCTGGACTTACTCATTAAGGTAGTCTAGCTCTGAAGACCAGAACTGAAGAGCTGGAATGGATTGAACTGTCCTATTTCAAGATTCTCCATATAACTGATCATACAGATTATACTTTCCCACAAGTATTTTGTAGCATTGCTTTTTCAGGAGACTCTCCTGATGATATCACCCAGGTTTGGTGAGGTTTGGTTTAGGGAGTCCAAAGTTATGGACTCCCAAAGGGAGTGCCCCCATCCCCCATTGTTTCCAATGGGAGCAAATGAGAGATGGGGGCTACACCTTTGAGGGTCCATAACTTTGGACCCCCTGAACCAAACTTCACCAAACCTGGGTGGTATCATCAATAGGGGCTCACAAAGATACTCTGAAATTTTGGTGCTGCTATCTTAATAATTGCACCCCTGACAGCAGGCACCCCCTAAATTTCCCCAGATTCTCCTTTTAAATCCACCCCCTTCCTGCCAATGCTTGTTTTCTTTCATTTTCTTTCTCTCAATGCCTAATAAAGGTTATTATTATTATTATTATTATTATTATTATTATTATTATTATTATTATTATTATTATTATTATTATTATTATTATTATTATTATTATTATTAAATCCACCCCCTTCGGCATGGATTTAAAGGGAGAATCTGAGGTCCCCAGTTTAAACATTGAAAGTGATGCTGTTTCAGGGTGGGGGAGAATCCACCCCCAAAATAGCATCACTTTCAATGTTGTTTTAACTGGGGACCCCAGATTCTCCTTTTAAGGTGGATTTAAAAGGAGAATCTGGGCTCCCCAGTTTAAACCCCATTGAAAATGATGCTGTCTGGGGGGTGGATTCCAGCACCACTTGTTTAAACTAGGGAGCCCAGATTCTCCTTTTAAATCCACCTTAAAGGGAGAAACTGGGGTCCCCAGTTTAAATAACATTGAAAGTGATGCTGTTTCCCTCAATTGGGGGGGACTGGATACAGCACCATAAAATGTTTTCATAGCAGTGATAAAACATTTTGAAAGCATTTTGAAATTGATTTAAAAATTATTTCTGCTGTGTGGCATGGCCCATTGCTGTGTTCAGATTTGTGAGTTGGGGCACGTTCTATTATGTGATGGTGACTTTGAAACGACCTGGTGGAAAAAATCATTGTTTGGTCATGGTGGGGGAGGGTGGCTGCCCATGGGGGTGGGTATCAAACTCAGGTTTTGCCCAGGGCTCCAGTTTGCCTAGTTACACCACTGATCCCAATCTCTGCAAATCTCAGGAGTTAAGCAGGTTTGGCCTTGGTTAGTATTTGTATGGGAGACCCCAAGAAGTCCAGGATTGCTTTAGAGAAAGGCAATGGCAAACCATCTCTGAATTCCTCTTACCTTAAAAACCCTTCAGGATCACCATTAATGGCAAAAAAAGACTCAAGAAACAGCTAGTATAGATTAAGAAAGAGGAAATGGAAGAACAATAAGGCAAGTTTAAAGGCACAAGAGGTCAAACACAATTTCCACTTGAAATAACTTCTGGGCAGATCCTTACAACTGAATTGAGTGTACTGCTTGGAATATGAGGTCTTTCTATTAAGTCTGCAGTCTACTATTCAGCTAATTTAACTGCAACCCTCAGTAATTTATTCTGGAGTGGCCTGATAGCATGATGCAGTAATTAGAATGTTAGACTAGGAGCTGGGGACCTCAGTTCAAATGCCCGCTCTGCATGGAAAGCTTCCTGAATGCTCTTGGGCCAATTACTTTCTCCTAATGTAACTCCCACACAGGGTTGTTGTGAGAATAAAATGGAGGATGGGACAATGACGTTGTAAGCTGTTTAGGGTCCCTATTGGGGAGAAAAGTGGGATATAAACATCAAAGTAAGTAAAACACAAGTCAGTGGAACTATTCTGAGGATCTGCCCCTTACAATACAAGAGCTAAGGTAATATAAAACTGAAACAACAACAGTATCAATCTTAGATATTGCATATGTTGGCTTTTGATTTTATAACCTAATCTTTTTGAAAAATATCTAAACAAACCTGTTGATCGGGGAGAAAGAAATTAAGATGTGATTTGTGTCATCTTTAGGTTATGTGAGGTGCTTAATCTTGACCCCAGGCATGTCCTGATTGCAGAAGTAATCTTCACAAACATTGGAGGTGCTTCCACAGCTGTTGGAGATCCACCAAATGTGATTATTGTTTCTAAACAGGAGTTGAGGAAGGCGGTATGTATTGCTGTCTATTGTATTAATGATGTTGTGTCCTTTGGTCACACTGATTCGTTTTTCTTACTGCGCTGAAAATGGAAGGCAGTGTATGTGTTGGAATGGCACAGAACCATGTGTTATTTTTTTCAGACTCATTCTGTAAAGGGCAAAATCAGTAGGATGTCCCCCAAGTGTATAGCTTTAATCTTTTGTGCTTATTAATCCATGTTAAATTAAGTGATAGAAGTTGTTATAGGGTTTTGTTCCCCACAGATTATCTCTGTGTGCAAGTGCATGTGATTCTGGCTTTCAGTTAAGCAGAACTGATCATTTTATGGAAGATTTGGATGCCTTCTCACTTTTCCTCAATCTTTTGATGTACTATTGACCCAGGAAAAGAGTCAGAATATAATGTTTCATCAGACACTCTGTACTAGGTAAATAAACACAAACAGGTTCTTATAACTTTTAGGGTTTGTTGAATATATATGAGCATACACTTTCCTTACAATGAATACAAAACACGTATAAGAAGATAGTTTGCTAACCTGAGATTCTTCCCACCTCAACTGAAAATATGAATTTACCTTATAAAACATTTGGTCTGTCTGGCTCAATAATGTCATTGTTTTGTGGCTCTCCAGGGTCTGAAGCAGAAAAATATCTTTCTTGATAACTATTACTTGATAACTATTTTATACAAAATAGCTAGAGTTTAAAGCTGCATTCAAAGCAAGTACTCTGCTGAGACATTTTCATGGCTGAGTACACCACAAGTTTGTGTGGTGAAACTGTGGAAATATATCTGCTTTCTGTTTGTAAGATACAGGCTAAGCACATTTCTCCCTCCTGTTGCAGATACTTAAACCCCGAGCAAGGGTTGAGATGAGCTTAAGTGCTCAGGCTTTGTAGCTTGTAGCTTTGATGGACCAACCCAGTGGATATCTGCTTAGGCCAGGATGTTTTGTATATTTTTCTGATTTTTGATTCTTTATTTACCCTGTTTTTTTTTTTAATTGATATTGTTATTTTTGTGAGCTGGGTTCCCATTAGGGAGAATAGGATAAGAAATATGCAATAAGAAATATGCAAAACTAACCAACAAATTCTGTTTTAATTTGCTTGAGAACTGATGTTCCATAGCTCAGTGGCAGAGCATCTGAGTAGCATGCCGAAGGTCTCAGGCTCAATTCTTGGCATCTCCTGTTAAAAAGATTGAGTAGCAGGTGATGTAATCAAAACCCTGGAATGCTACAGCTAGTCAGAGTAGACAAACCTTGCCTTGACAGACCAATGGCCTACTCAGTATAAGGCCATTTCATTTTTTTTGTATGTATTCTCCTCTGTTAACATTTAAACTTGATTGCCAAGGACCTGCTACACCCATATTGAATGATAGATCATTGCCAATCACTCATGTGTGAAATCTGCACGTACATTGTAACAGTCCTCATATGAGGTGAATATACACGGGGAAGGGTGCTCAGTCACAAGCAGGGATGAGGTCAGTACACTTGCTCACATTCCCCTTCTATGTACACTGTCCTTGTAAACAGATACGTTACTTATATATTTTAACAAAAAATGTTCCATGAGGGACCAGGAAATGATTGTCGGCTGCAATCAATCTTCATCTCAACTCCTACTGAGATTTTTGTATGTGATTTCTTGGAGAAAAGTAAGATGTTACTTCTCATCTGTGAATGGACCCTTTAACCAATGTGATTTTATAAACAGTGGGTCAGATATATAGTACTAAATATACATAAGCCACATTGAATGGTTCTTAAACTGTGGAATTATAGTATATTAGACCACCTCTTTGTGAATACACATATAATTCTCATAAAACACCTTGATAGTTTCCAAAGTAGTATCTCTTAAAACAATGTCTGATTGCTTGTTTTTTAGAGTTCTTGTCAGAAAAATTAATATGATGTCAAAAGCTCTGTTCACAGAGAACCAACATGGCATAGTGGTTAAGAGTGATGTACTCTAATCTGGTGAACTGAGTTTGTTTCTCCACTCCTCCATATGAAGCTTGCTGGGTGAGCTTGGGCCCATCACAGTGCTCTCAGAATTCTCTCAGCCCTACCTACCTCAAAATGTGCCTGTTGTTGGGTGGAGGGAAGAGAAGGTGATTGGGACCTTGGGACTCCTTATGGAAGAGAAGAAGTCTTCTTCTACTACTTCTGTTTGAAATCTGGAAGCAGTGCTGCTTAAAATTATATTCAAACAAAATAATAAAAATGTACTTTTTTCTGTACTTGGAAGAACTCTTTCTGGTTTTACGGGCTCCACTTCATGCTAGGTTGAAAAGTGTATTGTTCAAAGTCTATTGGAATAAATTTGGATATTCCATGATTTATTCATTACATTACAGTGATAAGAATGTACTTTGCAGAAATATACAGATGAATTAAAATGGAAAATATTTTCAATGGTGATTAATTTATAATAGCCCCTCTATCCTAGTCTACAAAGAAATTAAATTGCAGGCATCCATTTATATAACAGAAGAAATCTCTTTCTTGTGCCCTTTTATTGGTTTATAGCTCAGACTGAATATGCATTAAAAAGGAAAGACTCTGAGACAGATCTTCTATTGTACAACACTAGCAGAAAATGTGGGTCCTCAGGCTTCTATGCTATAGCTGTACTAATCCAGAATGCCAAGATAAGGTGGTATTACTGTCTGGCCAACAGCTACTCTCATTCAATGTGCACAATATCTTTGTGAAATCTTGTTGCAAAACATAGGATTGGGCAGAAGTCAGAGCCTGAGCTCAGAGTGGGTTCTAAGCCTGAGGTATGGGAGATAGTAATTGATGATATGGCTTGTCTGCTACCACTAGGGGCATGTATCCAGCAATGCATTAGTTCAAAGGGGGAAAAGTGCACAAGCAATAACACAAGGTTTTCAGAAAGGCATAGTATTTCAATATAACTTTTAGTGAAATAGCAGTGCCCTTGCAGAGCTATAAAATGTACACTAGCTACGTTATTTTATTTGTTTTATGAAATTGTATCTGGAAAAAAATCTCATGGTATCTTTTATGCATGCAGAACTCTTTGGTGGAATACAATGGAAATTTTAAAAGTTATCTTCACTAACTTGCTTCACAAAAAAATGTAGCACAAGGTTCTGTTTGCACAAGGACTGTTTATGTAGAAATCTTCCATGGGATCCAACTCAATTTTTGCCAAAGGCAGTAGCAACATCGAAGCCAGTTACAAAGCTTATCATTAGCAATAGGCTAGAGCAGGTTACATGACACTTCTTAACTAGGAATATTCAAATAGCCACAGGCTTGGATTCCTCAGTACCCACCAGTTGTGAACAATCCCTCAACAGGTTCTTTGGTGCCTTTGCCAGGCTGCTCCTCACATGTAGCATCTTCCATCTCACACCACACTGCACCATGCTACATGTGATGTGTTGCCTAGACTTGTGAACAGCTTTGGTTTCCTTTGAAGAGAGCCTGTGTCTACCTCTGCTGCTGCCTATCATGCTCCCTGCATCCTCTGCTGTGGGCACTCAACTGGAGCCTGTTCATTGCTGAGCAGGTGATATGGGGACTGGCAGATGTGATCCTACAATTGGTTGTAGCAGTCAAACATGGAGTTGGCAGCCAAAGGCTTACTGCATGGGAGGCTCATCAGTGAGGTTGTGTAATTACTGGCGATGTTGTAACATCACTTCTGGCATGAACTGGAAGTGATGTCATCCTGTAGAAAGCAAAGCTATAGCATTTTCCCCAAGTTCTGTGATATAACAATAGAGTTTTGGATGAATGCTGCAGCATCTAATGATGTGATGATATCAATTCTGGGTTGTCAGAAGTGACATCATGGCATTGCCAGTGACACTGACTGTGCCTGCCCTCTGTTTCCTTGGGATTTTTCTCCCATTTCCCAGCAGAATGGCCACAGAGAGGGTGCCAGGAAGCAAGAGACCCAGTTTCTCTGAGTTCTTGCCTGTTAAACTTGTCAGTGATATAGTTTATGGCATTTCTATGCCTAATGTCTATGAAAGCTTTTAGATTACATGGGCCCACAGGTTGTCATATACTGTGGATTATTACTAGTATGGAGTACCTAGATACAATTTTAGCAGGATTGTTTCAATTAGTCAAGTCCAAGGTGCACATTGGGATAGCGTTATCTAGAAGTAAACGTTTGAGTCACATATAATTTGTGTGGCCAACAACAGGACTCCCAGTGTGAAACTGCAAATTTAGATGTTGTCTTTGGTGTCCAAGGACATTTGTGAAACTTTTCTTATTGTTTTCCTGGCATATATAAGCAAGTTAAAGGAGAAAAATGTTGAGGTAATAAAATAACACCTATTCTCAGAAAAGAGACTAGCTAAACATAAGCAAAGTCACTGGTTCAAATTAAAAGGCAAAGTTCCAAGGTTTCAGGCCAGGCCAGGCTTACAGCGTGTGCTTGTCCAAAATGGTAAACCTGGGAATCTGTTGTGGGACTCCTCAGAGAGTACATCTGACTTAAGCTAGAAAGCCATTTTATCCTAAAGACCCAATGTAGTCCAGGATCCAAAGGACAATTGAATCAAGGCTAGATGATCTAAGACAATTGGGTATCTAATTAATGACCAAGTAATCTCTTAGGGCAAATCACGATAAAGGGCAGAATTTACACTGCAGTCATAAACTCTGCCCTCCTGACAAGGTAACAGTGCAGTGATTTCTAATTAGCTTAACAACCTGGAACTTAAATCAAATGCTTGACCCTTAGGGTCATAAAGGACTAAAACACACCACCAAATGTTTAATTGGTTGTGGTGGGTTTTCTGGGCTGTGTGGGCGTGGCCTGGTAGATTTTGTTCCTAATGTTTCGCTGCATCTGTGGCTGGCTTCTTCAGAGGTGTATCACAGAGAAAAGTCTGTTTCACTTCTCTCTGTGATACACCTCTGAAGATGCCAGCCACAGATGCAGGTGAAACGTTAGCAACAAGATCTACCAGACCACGGCCACACAGCCTGGAAAACTCACCACAACCAGTTGAATCCGGCTGAGAAAGCCTTCGACAAATGTTTAATTGTTTCTACTTGGGTTTTTGACAGTCATAGCTCTGGTATGTAGATAGCAAAACAGCACAGTTAGGTCACAGCCTGAACCAGCTTTTGGGAAAGGAAGAAGAAAAGATTTGATTTGAAGAAGAAAAGAATAGAACTGATTTTCTTCACAGGTGTATGTGATTCCAAAGACTGTAAACATACTTGCTGCAATTTTTTAAGGTTGATAAATATATCAGGTAGAGCAGAATAGAAATCTAACATACTGTTTTCTTTGTAAATGTCTTGCAAATCAATCAGTTCCATCTGAAAAAAAGTTCCTTGCATCTTCTGATGCTACTTCAATTGGATTCCAAAACATTCTCATTCCTTTTCCATGCTTTTGGCAATCAGTGAATCTATTCTGGAATTCCACCTACAACATGTTCAGTGTGTTGATTTGTCTTTCAGTATTGCATTGTGAATTCCTGTCCTTCTCAACATTAGTCCTCTGCAGCATAAGAAATTTAAAAAGTTACCTTCACTAACTTGCTTCACAAACATGTTTAGTTTTGCTTCAAAAACTTTCAATTCAGAATACATGCCACACACAAAGCTTTCTTTTCCCCTGTAACCTTAGATTCAATGAGTTCAAATGCTCTGTGATACCAGTTACGAAAGCCAAATCAAAAATCTATTCAGGGTCAGAAAGTACTTTTTGACCTTTTCTTTTCTCCTTGAGAAAGACATCAGCTTCATGATGAAGACTGAAAAAAATGTTTGATGACATTGCTTCTGCTAAGCCATCTGAGTTCTGCATCTGTCTTTGAGAATATCTCCATGTTCTGCATCTATCTCTGAGAGAAAATTTTGAAACTGACAATGAGTAAGGCCATGATAACTAATGCTGAATACAACACACTTCACACTTTCCTTGTGGAATCTTAACTGCATAAGAAATCTTAACTACATAAGACTTGCTGATGAATGATACAGTGAAATCGCATGGGGAGTGTACCATTTAATGCAGTATATCTTCATTAATTCTTGTTAGCTGCAGCAGTTTTACTTCCCACCATATTTCTTGCACCATGAGTTGTGATGCTTTTCAATTTTTCCTATCTCAAGTCAAGATTTTCTACTGATTTACAAACCGCCAAGAATATGTTTTCTGAAGTTGTGGTGTTTTTCAAACTCTGCAGCGCACACAACCCTCCTGTAATGCTGAAATTGGAATCTATCCCACTGATAAATATATAAGTTGTTGAGCAGTGTCTATAATGACATTGGGCCCCTTTATTAGCAAAACTCCCCCCCCCCAATTAATGATACTGGCAAATTACCCAAAGAATGGTCAACTAGCTTAATTGTTCCAATATATAAGAAAGGAGATGAGAATGATCTGTATAACTATAGACCAGTATTTCCCAACCTTTTCAACATCACGGTACCCTTGACCTCACTCTTCATATCTCATGGTACCCCTGCCATCCCCCACCTTCCCTTCCCAGTGCCCCTGCTTGCCACCCCCCACCTTCCCCTCCCAGGTGAAGGGAAGCACGGGGGTGGGTGGGAATTGGCTGCTGACCTTGTGGCAGGCCCTGCCTCCTGGGCCAGCTCTATGTCCTTGCTGGCGCCAGCGGGAGACACCACAAAAGTGAGGGGGGCTGGTAGCATTGCCGTGGTACCCCTGGGACATGCTCACGGCACCCCAGGGTACCACAGAACCCTGGTTGGGAATTGCTGCTATAGACTGATCAGTTTTTCATCTATTGCTTTGAAACTATGTAGTAAATATCTAAAACTTAGAGGATTGTGTTGTAGATAACAATTTGATTCTCTCCAAATTGGATTAAAAAAGGGGCACACCACCAATGAGGATTGCCTGACCTTGCTCTATTTGGCCCCACCAGCTATGAAAGATCCTACAAAGGCACTGTATGTAGCCTTTGTGGAAAGCCTTTGTGGATTCGGCCTCAGTTTAACAATGTCATCTAGGAATAATAGGGATATACAAGCACTCAATAATCAAAGCAGCAGAACACACACATAGTCCTAGGATAAAAGCAATAGATAGGTGTGGAATAGATGAAAGGAATTGGGAGAATATGAGTTATAGTCATCTAAGTGGAATGGTCTGATGAACAGAGTTGATCAAGCCACACCTAGCTGTAGTAGAAGAAATAACAACGCGTTATGGGTCAATATCAACAGAGAGATTTCCAGAGATATTGGACACTGGCTACTGGGAGAAGGAACTTCTTATAGGGAAAAAGGGACCCTCAGGGTTATGCAGAGTGATTTAATATCCTAGGAAAAAGAAGAGTCCTGCCTTTCTGGGGAAAGACAAGAGACAGACATCAGCCTTAATGGTTTGAGTAATTCATCAAATGGTTGAGGCATCAGCTTGATGAACCAAGCTTGGGGATGCCTAAAGGTGGAAGGAAACTGATGAAATTAAATTCTATAGCAATGACAATACAAATGAAGTGGTCTTCAGAAATAGATTAGTCAAAGGAAGAAGTATTGGGTTCATACAATGCTGGCAGGAACACTTGGAGCAAATACATTAACAAGTCCTTTGTCTTCGTTGGGTGGATTGTCCAGGGCTGGAGATGGGAAGCAACGTTGTGTTTTCTTACTTCTTTTAGGAAGAATAAGGCAGCTATTTGCAAAACAGATATGGGTGAGGGCAAGTCCAGACAGGATTTTACTGTGTTCTTGTGGGAACACTAGCCAATGCAGGAATAAATAAATAAACTTTTGGCACTGCACTGCTAGACATCCCAAGGATTGGCAGGAAGGGTAGAAACACTGATGTTAAAAACATTGATAATTTTAACTGAGCTGTGACCTGGATACAAAATGGAAAATGACCTGTTGTGCTATTGTGTGTAAGAAGTGCTGCTTGACACTGATTCTGTTCTCCTGTGCTTCCTCTTTCTTCACAGGGACTGGACTTTGCAGCATTTACAGGACACATGTTTGTTGGAATATGTCTTGTGCTTCTGGTCTCCTTTCCTTTCCTGCGGCTTCTCTACTGGAACAAAAAACTTTACAACAAAGAGCCAAGTGAAATTGTTGGTAAGTTTATGTATGAAATATTCTGATTTAGTGTTCATTAAAAATGAATACTGAAGAAGTTGTGTTATGATATGGACTGGAATAATTGCTAACCCCCTTAAGTTTCTGAGTGATCATATTTTATTGTGTTTCTTCTTTTCTTTAGTTCTAAACATTTCATTTTACTTATTGAACTGTTCAGTTTTGATATTTGTTGTTGGCAGAATGTGGTATACTGGGTGCAGTACTTTCAGTAATGTGACTGTCCTAAACCTGTGCTTTTGTTCTAGGGTATACTTCAGATCAGATGAATGACAGTCCTGTGAGATTTGACTTTTCCAGGACTGAATTCTTCTCTGCTAGCTGCTATATAGCATGTTAAGCTAAAATTAGGTAGCAGCTATGGAAGTGAGTCCTGTATGCCAATTGTTGTGCAGGGCATCCCTCATAACCTGACCTGTCCCCTGGCCTTGTCCCTCACTGACACAGGAGCAAGCCTGACCTGGCAGGACCCTTTCCACCAGCCCTAGCCCCAGTCTCCCTATTCCCAGTGGCGTTCCTGCCTAGGGACAGGGGGTACCCTTTGTCCCCGGGCGCCCCCCATTTGGTCACGTGGGGGGCGCCAACATTTCAGGGTCGTTTGTGTGTTTTTAAACTTTTAAAGTGTTTTTTCACGTTCTGGCCTGCAGGGGGCGCATTTTTAAGGCTATTGGCACCAAAATTTCAGGGTACCATCCAGAGACTGTCCTGATGTTACCACCCAAATTTGGTGATGTTTGGTTCAGGGGAAGCAAAGTTATGGACCCCCAAATGGGGTGCCCCCACCCCATTGTTTTCAATGGAAGCTAACAGGAGATGGGGGCTACCCATTTGAGGGACCATAACTTTGGTTCCCCTGAACATAACTTCACCAAAATTGGGTGGCATCATAAGAATAGTTAACAGATGATACTCTTGAAAATTTGGTGTCACTAGCTTTTAAAAAAATACATCCCTTCCAGGCACCCCAAGGAATTCTCGGCTCCAAGATTCTTTGTTTTGCAGTGACTTTGCTCCATTGTAGCCAATGGGGAATTTCTGGAGTGTGTAGGCAGGCTGCACATTTTTGAAGATAGAGGCACCAGACTTTCAGGGGTGGCTCTAGGAGGGCCTCCTGGTAAAAGCATCCAGGTTTGGAGACCTTGCTTCTGGGGGTTCACTTTTATGGGCCCCTCAAAAGGTTTATTATTTTGTTTCCACGCTCCTGCACATGAAAGCCTGTGGGCTGAAAGTTCTCTCTCAGAACTCTCTAACTCCCTCCACTCCAGAAGCAAAGCTCACCAAGCTTGGATGCTATTGCCACTCAAGGCCTCTTGGAGCCACCTTGAAAGTCTGGCACCTCTATCTTCAAAAAAATGTGCAGCCTGCCCTCAGAAATTCCACAATGGGAGCAAAAGTCACTGCAAAACAAAAGAATCTTGGGCAATTTCTTGGGGTGCCTGAAGGGATGTATTTTAAAGCTAGTGACACCCAAAAAAATTTCAGAGTATCATGTGTTAACTATTCTTATGATGCCACCCAAGTTTGGTGAAGTTATGTTCAAAGGAACCAAAGTTATGGTCCCCTCAAATGGGTAGCCCCCCATCTCAGTAGTTAGCTCCCACTTGAAAAACAGTGGGGATGTGGGGCATTCCATTTGGGTGTCCATAACTTTGTTGCCCCTGAACCAAACATCGCCAAACTCCAGGTATCACTCAGGGCAGTCTCTTGGATGATGCCCTGGAAATCATGGTGCCGATAGCTTTTAAAAATGCACTCCCTGCAGGCTGAAAAAAAAACACCAAAAAATACCCCCCCAAACCCCTAAATACTTTGCATTCGGGTGATTTGTTAATTTTGGGCAGGACATAATCGGCCAATTTTTGTCTGAATGTGCCTAAATTTGCCCAGATTCCAGTCACGAATCTGCTATTTGTTTCATCTTGAATCTCCAACCTCCCCAAAAAAGTGATGCTGTTTCAGGGTGGGAGAGAATCCACCCCTGAAACAGCATCACTTTCAATTTAGTTTTAACTAGGGACCTAGTGATTCTCCCTTTAAGGTAGATTTAAAAGAAGAATCTGGAGCTCCTCTAGTTTAAAATCAATTCAATGAAAGTGGATTCCACTTGAGGTGTTTCTTTGTGAGAGATGATGCTGACATTTGTTTGGTAAATGTTTTGCTGGGGGTGATTTGTGAGAGGTTTACATGCTTAATACCCACTTGCACTGGCTTGGAGGTGTTTCTCAGGCTAACAACCTACCTCATAGGGTTGTTGTGATTAGGAAATTAGGAAAAGAGTTGGTGGGTAGAGAGCCATGTATGTTCTGATGGGAGTGGGAGGTGATTTGTGAGCTGGTACAAAAAATCATTGTTTGGTCATGGTGGGGGCGGGTGGCCGCCCATACACCGGGCCGGGGGGGGGCGCTAAACTCAGGTTTTGTCCCCGGGCGCTCGTTTGCCTAGGTACGCCCCTGCCTATTCCCTCACCCTCCCTTGCCTCAAATACCAAGCCGGGTCTGCGGGCAGTGGTGGCTTGCCTTCCACTATCCTGCTGGCCCCAGCACTACCCTTCCCATTCCCTTACTCGTCCTCCCCTCATCCCCAATAACAAGCTGAGCCGGGCAGGGCATGAGCAACCAGCTACCCTCCTTGCTGGACCCAGCACAAGCCTCCCCACTCCTCTGCCCACCCTGCTCCAATCTCCAAAGACCAAATATCTGGTGGGAGAGAGCTAGAGCTGCAGCCACCAAGATCCAGCCACTGAGATCCAGTCACTGGACCCTGTGAAAAATGGTGAAGGGGAAAGGTGAAATGGTGGAGGAAAATGTTTGCTCACCCCTCCTTTTCTATAGTCCATTGAATTTTCCTCACAATGGGCTTTACTGCTAGTACAACATAATATAGTTATAAATATTTACATATTATAGGTTAGACATTTACATAATTAAAAGAAGCTAGAGATAATTGAGTGGCCTGTTCATTCTCATGTGACATAGTATGGGCTGTCCAGAATACTGCAGTGCTGTTAATTTCTCAAATGTTATAAAATCCCACATGGCTGAACCAATCACCATTAACCAGAATGTACCAGGGAATCCAAAATTGTGCATTTGTCATTCTAGCGACTGCCAATAACTTTACTACTATTTCCTGTTACAAGTTCCCAGTGAATTTCTTGCATGTGATCTCTTTTGTTTCTTTTTTATTAATTAAAAGAAAAAGATACGCAAAATTAAATAAAGGCATAAGTCATTTTAATTAAAAATAGAAAAAGAAGTTTATACATAAAATACACTATACAGTACTTGACAACTACAAAAATAATGTTAAACAATATCATAGAATAAATGGCAATAAAAATAAAATAACTTGAAGTAGTGACTGTTATTTTAAATCTAAACACAATTCTAAGACAATTACCTAAAAATTGAAAATCAAATTTAGATATTATCATCTATCCGTTATATAATTTAAATGTTCTCCCCTTAAACCTTTTTTTAAACAGAAGTACAAGAGAGTTTTTAGTAATTCATATAACAACTACATTTTCCTTAACTCATCTTTTTTTAAAGAATAATATGTCCATATTATTTTCATTTGTCTTAAAACTCTTTGGTTGGTCTATTATTCATATAGTTCATTAGTTTTGCCATTTCTGCGCGTTCAGTGAATTTACTTTCCCAATACTCCTGTTGTGGACATTCTGCTGCTTTCCATTTTGTTTCAGATATAACTCTGGCTGCCATTATCATGTATCTGAACAATTCTTCCAGAGTTATTAGAATTGGGCAAAATATCTAGTAGCATACCTTAGCTTCCATAGCAAATTTTATTTTTAAGATTTTCTGTATTTCAATGTGTATTTCTTATAAAATATATTCATGTTCTTTTATGGGTTTCTTAAATGCATAGTATGTCTGAATTTAATTTTTTTAGTTGATTGATTTTTTTTGTTCACTTGGAAAGAGAGTTTAAACCATTAATATTTATAATTTTCAGTTTTCATTTTGTCCATTTTGTTTTAATTCTGTGGCCTAACCCATCTTTTCTTCTTCCTTATCCAATGCTCCTTTCACCCCCTTATTGTTTTTGGTGAATTTTCTTTCCAACTTGTGGCAGATTTTCTCTCAGATTCTCAGTTGACAGTTCTTCTGCCTGTTGCTTGGGTTGTTGTACTGTTGTGAATATTTTTTTGTCCTTGGGTACTACAGTTTCTAAAGTTAATGGTACCTACCAACGCTAGTTTCTTTCTTTGTAGAACTTGTCTTAGCAAATTGAAATCTCTCTTGCTCCAGAACAAACTTGTGGGTAAATGTTGAAAAATATGCACATCTTTTCCTGCCACTTTTAGTGAAGATTCTCTTTGTTTCTTCAATATGGCATCTCATTTTTTAATGTGTAACCTGCCCAGTATATCTTGTGATATTTTATTCCTGAATGCAAAATTTGAATTTATTCTGAATATTTGGTCAATATCAGGAAAGTCTCTTTGGATCTTCCAGTAGTCTTGTAATAGTTTGCAAAAACTGTCTTCTAAATTCATCCTACTGAGATCTTCTGGAATTCTTCTGAATCATAGATTGTTGCTTCTGCACTGCACCTCCAAAATTTCATTGTTCAGCCTTATCCATCCAAAAGCTTTACCCTTCTAATATTCAATTTCATTTTATCTTTATTTTTTTTCAGTTTCATTAATTTTCTTGTATCCTTTTTGATTTCCAGTTGTCTTGTTGAAATCTCCTGTGTTATACTTTGCACTTCTTTTAACATTCTTTCTTCCATTCATTCTTGTCTATCTTTTCTTGAGTCCTCTCTTCTGATTGTTTTATTTAATTTACAACTATTTGAATTTGTTTTATCAATATTTCTGTTAGTTTGTCCATTTTCTCTAGGACATCTTGTTTGTCATCTTCTTTCTTGGCATTCCCTAATACCATTATTGTTCTTCTCTTCTTTCTTCTTTGTTTAAATATTTTATACAATCTTTCCATGTACTATTCCATAGGCTAAATTTTCAAGAATAAAGAAACAAATAATTTTAGCACTTATTCCATACACAGCAATTCAACTAGAATTTATAATTTAAAATATTTTTCATAGGTCAAGAAAGTTAAGCTATTCAACCAATTAACTTCCAATTTAATTTCTTTATCATTCAATTAATAAAATTTTAAAATACAAATTCTAAAAAAGGAAAAAGAAAATGAATAAAAGAAAAATGTGTAAAAGAAAAGAAAAAATATATTAGGATAAAATGCATTAAATAAAAGAAAAAAGAAAATAAATTGTTAGTGTTTTAGTATATTATTATATTAGTTTTAATTGGCATTAATATTACCTGTAAATAGGTAGTCCTCTTTTTTTAGAAGAAGAGTGGGTTTTTATACCCTACTTTTCTCTGCCAAGAGGAGTCTCAAAATGGGTTACCTTCCATGCCACCCACAACAGGCTCCCTGTGAGGCAGGTGAGGATTTTGAGGGAATTCTAACTAGCCCAAGGCCACCCAGCAGACTGTATGTGGAGGAGTGGGAAACAAATCTCATTCTTTTTTTGTAGTTTTTTCTCAGACCACCAGATGCCTCCCAAGTCCTTTGTGGTCTGTCTCCAACTTGCAACAATTTTCAACAGTCCATTCAAGAGGGGAACGGGAGATCTTCAAACAATCTAGATGCATTGTAAATCTAGTGATCTATTCTTTTGCTAGCTCAGAAATAACTGAAGATTTCACCTGAACATTCTCAATTATTCAATATATATGCTACATTTAATTATTTACATTTCATAGAATCTCTGAAGAACAAATATGGTGGAAGATGTAAAAGCAACACCTTTGTTCTTTTCTTCCATTGTTAAAACACCATTTCATAAGCTCCAACAAAACAGAATGGAAGATTTACATTCTTGCCTCCCCAGTTAATTATGATGGCATTAATGGAGCACAGTTATGAATCACATAGCATTTTCTAGCAGACTCTAGCAGACTCTAGCAGTTCACTAAGCAGATTATGTTTACATAGTGGCTTGCCATTGCCTTCCCCAGTCCTCTACAGTCCTCTTATTATCTTCCCTTAAAAAATCCAGTTGAGGTGGTTTTCTCTTCTAGCAACTGCTTTCCAGTCCCTTCTACTAGTAGCAAAAAAAATCATCTGTTGTTGTTGGTGAATACTTTTATATCAACCTTTCACAGCATACTCTCCCCTTTTTAAGGAGCCAGTTCACAGCTTCCCACTCCACTAAAGTTGAATCATGGGTTAAATAGCCCTTGCACTCCTATAAAGGTGGTACAAAGTGTGGAAGGTATGCATAGATTTATCTGATAAGAGTTCCATGGTCCTTCTCATCTTTTATAAAAGGTCTGTGGAAATTGGATATACATACACACTGTATATTATGTGGTATGGATAGGTGCTACTGGATCAACTTAGTTGGTGTTCACTTCGTGTATATTTTCATGTAAAGGGCTGTGATTGCTACAAGTACAGCATTAATGTCTGTCATGCCCAGTATACATTTTGTGCTCAATAGTTGTATCTGGAAACAAACGTATTGTCAGAAGCAGCTCTCAGACATTTGAGACTGAGACCTTAGTCCAACAATCCTGTGTGTGCTTACAAGTAAGCATATTTCTCCCTCCCCCGCAGCTTGAATTGTTTGATTGAAATAAGCAGTGGTACGATGCACTGTTCTTTAAAATGGCACAATTGCCCATTCATAGATGTTATATTTAACTAGCCAAATTTTTGCAGCCCTTCAAAAAATCAAGTATATTTGGCCTCAAATTAGTCCTGTCATTTGTGGTATTCTTTCCTCCACAATTGTCAGATTCAGCAGTTCTCAAAATTAGTAAATGGTGTTCTTTTTCTACAATCAGCAGCAGCTATATCATGAGGAACCTAATCAGTACCTGTTCAATAAAAGCAAATGCAAAAGTACTACTTCCATTAGCATTTTCCATGAAATGGGATGAGAAGAGGTGATCAAAGAACATCTCATCAGAGGAAGTTGGAGTAATTTGGCTTTGGAGAAGTAACCAGAATGTGTGCAAGATGTCTTAATGAGTCTTTTTGATCTTTAATTGCCATGGTTTTGTGATAACTTCCAGTGGATTGTTAGAAGCAGCTGTTTTAATCAACTCAGTGGCTGTCATGTTGCCCTCTGATTACCAATCAAACAAGCACTGAGTGTACATTAAAAAGCACCACTTTACTGTTTTTCATTGCTAGGATTTTTTTTGCTTGTTACATGTTTTTGAGTGTGTAGCTGTTCAGCCGCTTAAATTAGAGTTGGCTTACAAGAGCAGTTGATACATGCACCGTGAGAGACGTTCCTATGTACCCTGTGCCTTTTCTTAAATTAATAATTTATTGTAAGTTTTTTGAACTATTACAGAGTACTCTGTTGTCACCATCCCATCTGCAATTGCGGAGGTTGCACTCCCACATATCTTCATTTATCTTGTCCCAGTTTTAATTATTGTAATGATCTATAAAGCTGTGCAAAGAGGATGAAGGGGAGAAAAGGAGGAGTGGGTGGAATGATGTGATATTCTAGATGAACATTTTACTCAACTGGAACCAGGATTTTATGCATCTCAGTAGTCCTCTCAATTTTTTTTTAAAAAAATGGTGCTGGTCACACATTCCAGGTTTGTGTATGCATTTTGATTCAAGTCTGCAGTTCAGCAATCTTCAGGTATTCCCATTCATGTTAAATTATTCTATTGCATTTTCTGCATGTGTGACTTGTTGCTGCTTTTCTGAGCAGTTGATCTTCTAAGCAGTGGAATCTTGTTGAGCATGGGAGTTTGGTATATCTTCCCTTCCACTACATTTTTCTAGTTGCTGCACTAGTTTATTTTCTTACAGACATGCATTCAAAAATCAGGATTTTCAAGTGATGGTACCATTGCCGTTGGTAACATCACAGTGCCAACTCCTTTTTTTTTTTTTTGCTGTGCATGTGTTAGAAGATTTCACACCCAGATTTGGATGTTTGGAGCTGAAAACTGATTTCCCGTCAACAAACAGCAGACAAATGGAAAGGAGTCAGTTGATCCCCCATCTAGTCAATTGCTTTCAAGTGACCAGTACTTAATAATTGGTCATGGAAATGTCTGTAGCAAGCCAAGAACAATGAAGCAGGCTGATGGGGCTACTCTACAACAGTCCCCATCAGAATCAAATGTGCTAACAAATGCTCACCCAAACCCAGGAAAAATAAATGTGGTAAAGGAGTGTGTGTGCTGGATAGCAGTGCAGAGGCACACATTATAGCAATATATCTCTGTCAAGAAGCATTTTAAAATAAAATAAAATTCAGAGACTTGCCTATGTAAGGAAGAATATTCTTCTTTCCATGGGTAAGAAGGGAGGGCTCAGGTCATAGCAAGAGAACTAAGTACAAAGGCAAATAGTGAAGGCCAAGCTGTAGAAGGGGAGCAGAGGGTGGGAATGTTTTATTGTGATTGGTTTTAACATAATTCTAGGGAACATATAAGCTGCTAGAGAGCATAAGGGTATGTATGTGTATTCTGGGGAGGCCAACATTGGGTCAGGGATTTCAGTTACTGAGGGATATGGGAGCTATGATAGTGAGAGAAGGAGTGTTAAGCAAAAAGGTTGGAGATATGTCCAAGCTCGATTCTCTTCCAATCTTTGGGCCATCTTGTGACACGACAATGGTGAGGCTAGAAAAACTAAATCTTCACTGACAGTGATAGCGATAGGGCTTCTTATAACAGGGTAGAACTCAAGGGCTTTCCAGATAAGTTCAGGAATATTCTATCAAGTTGTCTTACCAGCATGGCCAATTGGCCATGCTGACAGAGGCTGATGGAATTGTAGTTCCCTGAACATCTGAGAGCCGCAGGTTCCCTACCCCGTTCCTATCAGCCCCTACCAGCATGGCCAATTGGCCATGCTGACAGAGGCTGATGGGAATTGTAGTTCCTGAACATCTGGAGAGCCGCAGGTTCCCTACCCCTGTTCTATAATGTCTGGATCATCAATAATAAAAGCATGGCCGTGCAAGATTATTTTGCAGGGCTTTGAGTAGACCTGGCATGTGTGACTGTGACTTGGGTGAGGGAGGGTGGAAATAGTAGCTCTGAAAGAACTTCCTTCCCCTGAGGTTTCTTTGTCCTCCATCAGTCCCAGACAAGAGGGGTTGTTGATATCCGTGTCTTTTTCTTTTTGGGCTCTCCCCACTCCAGGTATTCCTGACATTCATTTTGTAGATCTGGTGTGGAGTAGTGTGGAGAGTCTGGCCATCTGGCTGGTGTACCGACCACTTAACACAGCAGTCTGTTCCCTGCCAGGGCTGCTGGAGATGGTCTCATGCTGGGTCTTTCCAGGACAAATTGTTCAGGGGGACCTCAACAACCATGCAGTTGATGCTGCCTCCAGAGAAGCCATGGACCTCATGTCCTTTAAGATTCTCAAAATGTGTGTTAGGACCAATACATCAAACAGATCATGCCTTAGATTTAATGTTTGGTGTAGGCAGATATGGAACCAGTCTCCATTAACAGAGTTCCATGGTTGGACCATTATGTCCTGAAGGCCTATTTAGACATACCATCCCCTTCTTGTAAAGGTGGAGAATTGATGCACAATTGCCCATGGATACTTATGTATCTGATTGGTTTCCAGAATGCTCTGTGGAATCCAATACCTCCCAGCAAATTGTTAGATAAGCTGATAGAAGTTTGACAGTTAGGTCTTGGACCAACGATCAATAAACAGTCTCTAGATGTAGAATCTGAAGCCCTTATTGGGTTGGCAACAAGTATTCAGCTTCAAAAAGCCAGTTCTGACAATTTTGGCTTTTTCAGTAATGTTGATTCCCCTTTGATTCCCTGGATTCCCTCCTCCCAACTTCCCATAGAATGTGAGAACAATGAGGTGTGAAAGACTTTGTTTTCGAAGATAAGTATCCCAAGGCCCGTGACCTCTATTCCTCCCTCCTCCCTTCCGGAATCTCAAGCAGGGTCAGCCTAGTTATCTACATTGCTAAGCGTATAGAAATAGAACAAAGGCCTATTAACATATGACAGGTGTGGATGTGTAGAAGGTCAATATTCACACCTTTGCCCCAGCGTAACTGATTCCCTTTAGCCCAGATGTTCCTCTTGGTGTCTCCTTGTCTGTGGTCACAAGGAGGCAGGTGCCATTCCTGACATTGGAAGCCATTAATGAGACTGCTTCCCAAAGGTTTTCTCTACTTCTGCTTTAAGTTAGCTCCTTGGTATACTTTGGAACTGAGAAGGAAAAAGCTTTGGAAACTCCAGTTGGTGCAAAATCTAGTGGTGTGGGTCTTTACTGGGATCCCAGGGCAGGTGCATATTTAGCTGGTACTCTATCATCCACATTGGTTCTGAGTACTGAATCAGGTTAGTTGGCACGGGGTAAGAGTAAGCTAATAAGCTTGAGCTGACAAGGAATAATTAAATAAATAATTTTTATTCCAAACCCTCAGCGGGTCTGTTTTAGAATTAGAGGAGTCACCCTGAGTATACAAAAGTCACAGTTCTTATAGGATAAAGACAGCTGATGCATCATACATGTTGCAAAACCAAACCCTGTCAATTCATGACGTTTCAGTATTCCCATCATTGTTTATCATGGCGATACATTGTTAAATAGCATTCTTAAGAATATAGTTTCTCACATGGCTTGACTCTTTTTCTTTGCTTTAATTCTGCTTGGTCAGTTATTTTCCTCTACACACACACTTTCTCAGCTCGTTGCTAAGGGAAAGTATCTTTTCTTTGGAATGTGGGAAGAGACAATGGGGCTGTTTTGGAAAGCAAAGTGTCTTTTGCTATTTCTGAGCAATAATTCAGTTGAAATAATCATTTAAATGCTTTATTTCTATTTTCTATTTTCTATTTTCTGGGTCTGTGCTTTTAGATATGCTTTAGTTGAAGATATTATTTTCATGAGCCTTTAACTTGCACACAAGCATTAAAAAGTATCTTTTTCTGGAATGCAGGAACATTGAACGCTTTTCTTTTAACAAAGACACTTTTTCATGATTCTGGGCAATGACTTTAAGCTGTATTCTTGCCTGAACCTTTTTCTCTCCATTATTTTCCTAAATAATGGGGAGAAGGAAGAAATAACCTTTCGGTAAATCTAAAATCTTTTTCTTTTTCTCTTTCTATTTCTCTCTCTCTCTTACTTTCTATCACTTGCTATTTCCTTCTTACTTTCACTCCTTTCCTTCTGCGCTAACAGGTTCAAGGTTCTAGTACTCACTTTCAAAGCCCTAAGTGACCTGATGCTGTAATGCTTGTGTGGCTGCCTCTCCCAATACATAATCCAAAGAGGCTTACTTACTGGTGATCCCTGGCCCCAAAGCAGCTGTTTTCAACCAGGACCAGGGCCTTTTTGGCTCTGGCTCCAACCTGGTGGAACACTTTGGCAAATGGGAACCCTGTCCTCACCCATCTTTGCCCCTTTCTTTGTGGGGCTAATGATATGATGGTATGGTTGGTCCTTTTCTTCTTTTTTCTTTACCTCTTTCTGCTGTTGCCCTTCAGCCTTATGAGATTCAGGTTGGGAAATACCTGGAGATTTTGGGGATGGAGCCAAATGAGGGTGGGGGTTGAGGGACTAAGGGGGGTATAATGCCATACAGTCCACCTTCCAAAGTGATCATTTTTTCCATGTAAACTGATCCCTTTTGTTTTGAGATGAGTTGTAATCCCAGGAAATTTCCAGCCGCTACCTGGAGGTTTAACAAAAAAAAAAAAACAGAGGAGCACAACCCAAAACATACTTGCTATATTAGTAGGGTTGTGCTAGATTGGCAGATGTTTCTATAATCAATTATTATTCCTCAAAGTAATTTGTATTCATATAATAAAGTTTGCCGCAGTAAGTCACACACTTTTACACTTCTGTCAGAATAATAAATCTAAACATGAATCTAAATATGCTATGTGTTGTCTCTTTAATTTCTATCTCTTTCTGTTTATTTTCTATCCCTACAGGAGCCAGTTGCTCCTTGTTTCACTCAATGGCTTATGCAAGGAACTTGTAATATCTGCTTATTTTCCTCTAACTTGTATTTCAATGTGAGGATCACAGCTGGTTGGCAATTTATGTTTATAATGCTCTATTTGATATTTAATTTGGAATTTCCATACATTGATAACAGAAAATCTTATCTGCGAACAGTCTAGAGACACAGTAATCTTCTTAATGCTATTGTTCCTCCAAGTACTAGATGTTCTCTGTTGATGATTTCATCAGTTTATGGCAGGCTCACAGGGCTCCAACAGTTTCAGGTGTCTTTCTCCTCTTATTTTATAGTGCTGTCTAAGGGGGAGCAAGAGGCTTGGCTCCCCAGTGAGTTTTTATGATAAGGCAAAAGGTAAAGGTGCAAGCAGTAGGTCATTACTGACCCATGGGGTGATGTTACACCACAATGTCTAGTAAAGAATATTTACTGGACAGACTTTATTTACTAGGCAGACTTTGTTTGCCATTTCCTTCCACTATCATATTCACATTACCCCCAGCAATCTGGGTACACAATTTACAACCTTGAAAGGATGGAAGGTTAAGTCAACCTTGAACTGGCTACCTGAAACCGACTTCTATCAGGATCGAGCTCAGGTCATGAGCAGAGCTTTGACTCCGGTACTGCAGCTTACCACTCTCTGCCACAGGGCTCATGATAAAGTGGGCATTTAAACCTGGGTTTCCTGGATCCTACATGATTCTCTAAGGCATGGTCCAAATATCCCGGGATAGGCAAGTGAAATATCCAGGTTCATGCAAATTTTCCACACAGTTCCCAGTGCTAAAGCAGGCCTGCCCCAGTGTTGCCCCACGATATTTCTCTGATCCTGGAATTTTCAAAAATCACCAAATTGGCAATTCTTTTCAAATATCCCCGGGTGACCCCGCTGCCATGCAAACGCCATGGAAGCAGAACTGGTTAATTTTTCCCACCTCACTGCTCTGGGTCGACCAATCAAGAGTCGCTGCATTTTTGTGGGGGTGTAAATAAAAACAACCAAGGATCATGTGTAACAAACTGGAGTATTACCTCTCAGTCCTAACACGTCTCCTGGAAAGAAATGGGCAGCCATGTGGAGAGAGAAACCAGGATAAAATAGAGCAGGTTTGTATGATACTGGTTGTAGCCCAGTATAATTGTGCCATGCGGAAATGGCCTAACTGTTAAATCACGGTGCTGGTTCCCTTATACACGCATAGAGGGATGTGACAACCTGATGAAAATTAATGAGCTTCAAATAAAGGTTCTGATTCCCTAACTTGAATATTTGTCTTTGCTGAACTGAAAGTGATTGCCTGGCAATTGTCATGAAATCTAGGAAGCTTTTTTCACAAATCAGTGCCTTTTAACTTCCTATGTACTTTAGCTGCCTTAGTGAATGCACAATGTTTAGGTCTCTTTTGTACATCTTTTCCTGTGGTGTTTTCAGATTCCACCTGAGAATACAAAGTAATCTTTTGAAAAATAACTACATGCCTTTTGGAGAAGGACAACAAAAAAGGAAAACAAAAAAGCTTTTAGAACCTTTTAAATGTAATCCTAATTTTGTCATGTATAAAAATGTCAGAAGTGGGTTTCAGGTTTCCAGCTCAAGTCTTCCATTCTTCTAAGGCAGTAGTGGCGAACATTTGGCACTCCAGATGTTATGGACTACAATTCCCATCAGCCCCTGCCAGCATGGCCAATTGGTGGCAGGGGCTGATGGGAATTGTAGTCCATAACATCTGGAGTGCCAAAGGTTCACCACCACAGTTCTAAGGTCAGTTAAATGAGGACCTAACTTACTGCTGGTGGAGCGTAGATGACTGGGGAAGGCAATGGCAAACCACCCCATAAACAAAAGGTGCTTCTTCTTTTTTTAATAATAAACTATCGTTTTTGACAGAAGACTGTGAATCTGGGTACTTGTAAAATAATCCAACAATGTATTGTCGAAGGCTTTCTCGGCCAGAATCAGTTGAATGTTGTGGGTTTTTCGGGTGGTACGGCTGTGTTCCAGTAGCATTTTCTCCTGATGGTTGCCTGCATCTGTGGCTGGCATCTTTAGAGGAACCTCTGAAGATGCCAGCCACAGATGCAGGCAAAACGTCAGGAGAAAATACTGCTGGAACACGGCCATGTAACCCGGAAAACCAGTACATCCTAATCCAACAATGATTTGGATCTAAGGATTTCACTTCCACTAGTTTGAATCATATGAAAAGGGCCATAATTGCAACATAGCATTTGGGACTTTCCTGTCAAAGGATTTCAGCAACCAGAGTTGAAAAAGACTTTTGCTTTTGTAGGTATTATGTCTCTTAGGAGTGGATTTTGTAATTTCACACAGTAAAATCTAGTGGCAAAGTGGATTGAAAGTGCATTATTCTGCATGTGTGGAAAAGACCAAAGAGTAGGACAATACTGGGTTTCATTGGCTATTAAAGTATAGCTACACAAATAAATACAAATGTTGATAAAGTTGATGCCTCTTTGGCTCCAGGCATGAGCTCAGCAGTTTGGAAATTCTTCCTTCATACTGAGCTGCAGAACTACTCCCTGAAATTTTGCCGCCTCAGATCCCTCACCTTGCCAATCTATTCCTTCCCATTAATTAGGAAGGTACCGGTAAGTTAGATGGAATGCAACTTCATGGTATTTCTGATCGATTCATTAGTCTTTCCAAGGTGTTCCGAGTGCTTGGATTTCAGCTCTACAAGCTTTTGAAAATAACATATTCTCAGAAAACTAAATTTGTTCAGGCTGGAATCCAAGGTGAGCTGGGTGAGTGTGTGTGTTTCTACAAGTAACTGTTTGTATAAGAAGCATATATACAGTGTAATGTCTAGGGAAAAAAACACATGGAATATTATGCAATAATTAGAAAAAAACCCTCGTCTTATCATGGAGTAAGAAAGACTCCATGATCAATATGTTTTTTAACCTCATTTGCATGAGCAGCAATTTTCACAGTTCAGTGGACAGCCCGTTGTGGTAATATCCACATTAGTTTTCTGTACCACATAGCTGTTTATATCTTGTATCTAGAGATATATCGCAGTAATACATTGAACTTTTAATATATGTTTTTCTCTAGAATGACAAATCTAATGTAAAATCCAAGTTGATAAACTGCTAGAGGTGCTTTTAAATTGCACTCATTCTGTTTTGTCAAAACAATTTTGATGTTGGATACACATGAAAGCTCATTATGTGGCAGTTTATTCTCCTGATAGAGAATGTGTGTGATTAGTGTCTGTAGGGTATTTTTTCATAGATAGTGGAGTTCTAAAGTCATTTCCAGATTCCAGTCCTATGAACAGAAAATAAAACCTGAACAGGAAGTGCTTCATTTAAAGAGGTAATTCTGATAGTAGAGAATTTTGGCTGTTGTAGCTATCCTGGTAGAGACACTGCTGAATGTATATGAAGTGAACTAGCAGCTGTCAAACAGGGGATTTCCTCTCTTAATTTCTGTAATTTATGGGCTATCAGAATATGGCTTTACAGTGTTTATCATTCACAAATTGTGAGATGCAAAAGGGCCTTAAATATTTTGAAAAGGTGCTTTTCTACTGGCAAATATTTGGAAAAAGTGTGATTCCTCTGCTATATTGATTGACTTCTGCTAAAAAGATTGAAAAAGTTTTTCATTTCTGGTGTAACTTCTGAAGAAGATGCTTGCAGATCTCAGCTTTTTCGCTCTCAGTGTGGCAATAGGTCACATACCTTGTGAAATTATGATGGCTAATATTTCCTATAAGACCAAACTAGACAGAATGTTGTCAGTTCCATGTATGGATCTCCCACTTTTTCTCTCTCTTTTAAATAGCCAACGCTGGACCCTCAGTTTATATTAGAAATGTAGCACAGAGGGAAGTCCTGTACTGTTTTCCTGATTAAAATTACCCGATTGGGCTGAAATTTTCCTCACTGGAAAAACATGCAAGTCAGTGAGGCAAATTACAGCCCTGCAGGATTGTTTCAAGTCAGGAATATAGTGCATGGAAAGGTTTAACACCTGCCCCCTACACAATGGTACCATTTTGAACCAGGAATCAAACCACTGATTTTTTAAAAGAAAAAACAAATCAGGAGCTCTATATACAGAACTTCTAGTTCTTGTCTAGTCTCAGACAATATAGTGAAAGTGTGAAAAATAGGTCTACAAATAACTAATATATCCACTTTCTATGCTTTCAAAACCTTATGTAGATGAAAAGTCATGCTCATGAACATAAGGAAAAGGGAATTGGATTACTTCTCCTGGTACAACCTTGAAAAGTCCATGCTGAGTTGAACCTATGCATGTAGACTCCAAACTCCAGATTGTAAAATTTCTGTAGATGTGTGGGGTATAAATTGCCTAGAACCACGAGGAAAGATGAGGTATAAAAGTTTTAATAAAATAAACAAACATAATGCCTTAGACTCTACACTTAAAAGCTGCCATTTTCCCCCAGGAGAACTAATATATATTGTGCAGAGATGAATTGTAGTTACTGGAGATATCCATGCCCCACCTGGAGTTTGGCAGTCCTATACTGTGCACAGAAGCTATGCAGTACAAGCTGTATGCATATATACTGTATTTGCATGATCTAGTATTCTGAAAAAATCCAATAGAAGACAATAGAAATATTACCTCAACATAAATTACATGGACACCAAATGACAAGACTACAAGATTTATACATCCATAGGGATAGCATTAGGCAAATAGGTGGTACTAATGTAGCTATGACCATGAAGTGATTTTAAGTTACTTTAAATATATCTCCATTTCAGAATAGAATAATAAGCTGGAAAACATGCACAGTAATTAAAGTACCTCTCAATTGGCTATTGTCTGTGCCCTACAGAAGCACAAAATATAGAATATAGCAAAATATAGAATACAAAGAATCCTGTATCATTTAAGTCAGCAGAAATTTCTTTTCACATATTAAAAGCTAAATGTGTGTATGTTGTGCTGCCAAGTCACATCTGACTCACGGCAACCCTATGAATCAATGCAGTGGCGTATTTGCCCAGGGATAAGGGGTATCCTCTGTCCCTGGGTGCCATTAATCTGGTCTCGTGGGGGTGCAAAATCAGCCCTCCACGTGACCAGGAAGATGGCAAAGCAGCAGGAAGTCCTGCTGCCTCATCGTCTTCAGGCACCCTTGGCCCCACCCATGTCATCATTGACATGGGTGGGACCAAGGAAGCCTGACTGCCGCCCCCTGGTTCCACTCCCCCATCTCCTGGCTCCCAGCCGGCAGCCGGCAGTCCCTTCTGCCCTCCCCTCTGGGGAGACCAAAAGCGACTGCCATCCCCCGTCCTCCAAGAGCTGCTTTTATAAGCACTGAGGCTGGGGGTGGGGCTTGGGGAGGCAGGGTAATGCCCCAGTGATCAGGATGGGGGCATGACCTTGAGCCCTGCCCCTGGCCTCAGTGCTTATAAAAGCAGCTTCCAGAGGACAGGGGATGGCAGTTGCATCTGCTGTTCCCAGAGGGAAGGGGATAGATTATTTGTGCAGTCTGTATCATGTGTACATATATTTTGTATGATCTTAAATTGTGAGTGTAGGTTTATCTGGATGTAATGTTGCGAGATAGGAGTTTCACAGCTCCACACATTCAACGAATGATCCTAATTTGTCTGAATAGGGCTAGGTTTGCAAGAAATTTACTTTAATTGTATCAAATACACATAAGAGAGCATTGATGATAATAGCATGTGCATACCGGGGTTTCAGATATTTCGTTCAGACAGGATTGCAGAATTATCAGGGAAGAAAAAAGGAGGAGGATTATGTATATACATCAACAAAAGCTGGTGTCAGGACATAACAATAATTCAAAAATTCTGTGATGAAAACTTGGAGTCCTTACTTATTAATTGCAAACCTTTTTATTCCCCTCGAGAGATAAATTCAGTTCTGTTCTTTTTGGTTTACGTTCATCCACAAGCGTCTGTAAAAAAGGCATTAAGAACTCTAGCCGATCAGATTATGGAGGCTGAAGCCAAATACCCTGATTCACTGGTTATTATTTTGGGAGATTTAAACAAAGCAAACTTAAGGGAAGACCTACCAAAATACTTTCAGCATGTCAACTGTCCCACCAGAGGCAAGAATATCTTAGACCACTGCTATACAACACTGAAAGATGCTTATCGGTCTTTACCACGAGCAGCTGTAGGCCATTCTGATCATTGCATGATTCACCTTGTACCTGCTTACAAACAAAGATTTAAAGCCACAAAACCAATAACTAAATCAGTGAGAACTTGGACTGAAGAGGCAAAGTTAAAGCTGCAGGCTTGCCTTGACTGTACAGACTGGAATATTTTTAAAGACACCTCTGCAGATTTGGATGAACTCACAGATACTGTAACATCATATGTCAGCTTCTGTGAAGATCTTTGGTATACCAACCAGGAACTGCGTATATATAGTAACAACAAACCTTGGTTCACAGCTAAACTTAAGCAGTTAAGTCGTTCCAAAGAAGAGGCCTACAGAAAGGGTGATAGAATGCTGTATAATCAGGCCAGAAATGTATTAACAAAGGAGATCAGAGCAGCAAAAAGAAACTACTCTGAAAAGCTAAAAAATCAGTTTTCACCAAACGAAACAGCAAACATGTGGAAAACTCTTAAAAAATATCACCGGTTACAGCAAACCACCTTCCCAAGCTGAAGGAAATCAGCAATTGGCAGACGACCTGAATGTGTTCTACTGTAGGTTTGAAAACAATCTACAGTCACCTTTCTCCACAACCTCTATCTCAGACGCACCAACAATAGCCAAACTTCCTACAACTGAACCCATTTCATTGGGTTTACAACCCCTGGTGATCTCAGAAAAGGAAGTGCAAGATCTATTTCACAGACAGAAGCCTGGAAAAGCACCAGGCCCAGACAAGATAACACCTTCTTGCTTAAAAGTCTGTGCTGTCCAATTGGCCCCCATTTTCACCCAAATCTTCAACAAATCACTAGAGATGTGCTATGTTCCTTCCTGCTTCAAACACTCCACTATCGTCCCAGTGCCGAAGAAGCCTTCCATCAAGGAACTGAACGACTACAGACCCGTTGCTCTAACATCTGTAGTTATGAAAACTTTTGAAAGGCTAGTGATGTACCATTTGAAAACCATCACGGATCCCCTGTTGGACCCCTTGCAATTTGCATACCAAGCAAACAGATCGACAGACGATGCTGTTAATATGGCTTTGCACTATATCCTACAGCATCTTGAATCGCCAAAGACCTATGCAAGGGTCCTCTTTGTTGACTTTAGTTCAGCATTCAATACTATCAGACCGGACATTCTTCTAACCAAACTAAATCAGCTAGCAGTACCTGAGCATATTTGTAAGTGGATCACAAGCTTCCTAACAGATAGGAAACAGCAGGTGAAGCTAGGAAAAATTACATCAGACACCTGTAAAATGAGCACAGGCTGTGTACTTTCACCACTTCTCTTCTCTCTGTATACCAATGACTGCATCTCAAACGATCCATCTGTTAAAATACTGAAATTTGCAGATGATACAACAGTGATTGGTCTCATTCGAGACAACGATGAAACCGCATACAGACGGGAGGTTGAACAACTAGCCTCGTGGTGCCACTGGAACAATCTAGAACTGAACACACTTAAAACCGTAGAAATGGTGGTAGATTTCAGGAGAAACCCTCCCATCCTACCTCCTCTCACAATACTAGACAACACAGTATCAATAGTAGAGACCTTTAAATTTCTAGGCTCCATCATATCTCAGGACCTAAAATGGTCACCTAATATCAAAAATGTCATCAAAAAAGCACAACAAAGAATGTTCTTTCTGCGCCAACTCAGGAAGCTCAAACTGCCCAAGGAGCTGCTAATACAGTTCTACAGAGGAATCATTGAGTCTGTCATCTGCACCTCTATAACTGTGTGGTTTGGTTCTGCAACCCAACAAGATCGACACAGACTTCAGAGAATAATCAGAACTGCAGAAAAAAACAATTGCTGCTAACCTGCCTTCCATTGAGGACCTGTATACTGCACGGGTCAAAAAAAGGGCTGTGAAAATATTTACTGACCCCTCGCATCCTGGACATAAACTGTTTCAACTCTTACCCTCTAAACGTCGCTACAGAGCACTGCACACCAAGACAACTAGACATAAGAACAGTTTTTTCCCGAATGCCATCACTCTGTTAAACAAATAATTCCCTCGATAATGTTAAACTATTTATTATATACTTATTATATAATTACTGCACTACTTTTTTCATCATTCCTATTACCCATCTCCTCCCACTTATGACTGTATGACTATAGCCTGTGCTGACATTTTATTTTATTTTATTTTATTTTATGATTTTATTTTATGATTTTACATTTTATGTTTTCATTACTACTGATTGTTTCCTGATTGCTTACTAGACCTATATGACAATCATTAAGTGCTGTACCTTATGATTCTTGACAAATGTATTTTTCTTTTATGTACACTGAGAGCATATGCACCGGAGACAAATTCCTTGTGTGTCCAATCACACTTGGCCAATAAAGATTCTATTCTATTCTATTCTATTCTATAAGCGCTTCTGAGTATATTAAAAAAGTGCCTCCTCATTTAATAAGTATATTTCACAACAGTTCATGTGCCAGTATTAATTATTGAAATACATTTTATCCTTAAGGAATTTTATTTTTAGCCATCTCAGATTACTGGCATTAGGTAAAATTTCTCATTTCATGACTTATTACTGAAATAATTTTTGCCTCTTCCTTTTCTCCACAACTGTTTACCTGTTAATAGGAAGCATATTTAGTTCAGGTAGCTGATTGGTTCAATTATTATTTTCTGTATCTCAGCAGTTATTTAAGTAGGTGCATTTTTTTGGGTACAATGAAAAATATATAACCATTTTTGAAAGGGCCATAATGAATTGCAGAGGTTTGCCTTTGTTCTTTAGCTAGTTGTCGAAGTATAAGCTTATAGTTTAATGAAAAATGCTAGCTAACTTGATTTCAAAATGCTGTGACCTAGAAGCCTGACACTCTGAGTTACAATTTCTTGGCAGGAAGTAAATGGGAATTGTTTTGATAGATTTTGAAGCTGATGCAATTTTCTGAGCAACAAATTACATTGTGAGGAATTTAGTTGAGTAAAGAGTACAGTAATTTATGAGTTTGAACTTAAAGGACACAAAATATATACTACACAAATAAGTTATAGGTAGGCAAAGTGATGTGATGAAATTCTATATATTATGACATTTTTCTGGATGAAATTCAAGCACCATGGAAGATAGGATCAGATGTATGATAAAAAAGCCTTCATTAAAGGGACACGTATTTATAGTAGTTCTCATTTAAAGTCAATCTGTATAAAATATAATTGTTTATCTACAACTAAGTGAAAGAATCTATGGAAAGGCTGGCAGTTCAACTTATATAATCACAATTCTCTGTCAAGTTCTTTGTTTTCATTCTCTGAATGTTGATTAACCAGAAATCTGCATAAGGTCTCCAATGAGAAACTCTCGGCTCATCTGGGAAGCTCACTTCAGAGAGCCATAATCAGGTCAAGACTAACCAGCAGAGTTAAATGAGGGGGAGGAAGGTGTAGATTACATAGTGAAAAATACTACATAAATGTTAATGGGTTAGGTCCAGACTACTGGGACTGCAACAAAGCTTTTGAAAGAGATATTTGTCACTTTCTTCTATCTACAGCCCCCTGTGCTGGCTGTGGTGGGTTTTCCAGGCTGTGGGACTGTGATCTGGTCTGCCTCAACAGCTGGCATTTTCATTGGCATGTCATGGTGAGATTTGCTTCTCTGTGTGGCACACTGTAAGTGACAGTGTGGTGGGGTAGATGTTTTGTCCACCTCAGCAGTGGCGTAGGAGGTTAAGAGCTCGTGTATCTAATCTGGAGCAGCAGTGGCATAGGAGGTTAAGAGCTCGCATATCTAATCTGGAGGAACTGGGTTTGATTCTCCGCTCTGCCGCCTGAGCTGTGGAGGCTTATCTGGGGAATTCAGATTAGCCTGTACACTCCCACACACGTCAGCTGGGTGACCTTGGGCTAGTCACGGCTTCTTGGAGCTCTCTCAGCCCCACCTACCTCACAGGGTGTTTGATGTGAGCGGGGAAGGGCAAGGAGATTGTAAGCCCCTTTGAGTCTCCTGCAGGAAAGAAAGGGGGGATATAAATCCAAACTCTTCTTCTTCTCATGGTGGGGTGTGTGTATGTGTGCACAGTTGCATGTGTCTGGGTGTAGCCCCTGAGAGATGGGGGAAATAGGTGTAAATCACCTCTATAAACAACACACTCTTGCACAAGTCCCCCCCCCTTTGTTTCTATAAGTGAAAAGATATTCTTGCTTCTTCATCAGCTCTCTGCACCCCATCCTGTGCTTTGCTCCCCAGACACTCAGAAGCAGTTCTTTAGGGGTGGGGTACAAATGAAGAGCAAGGCAGCAAATATCTCTTTCATGATCTCTAGTCCACTCATGTTAGTTTGGATTCAAGCCAATAAAAAGTATCAAAAATAATGTGTACTGAATTATTTTGGACTAACATTACGTAGATCTGGGATATGACATTTCAAAAATGGCTTATACATTTACATTTTGAAATATCATAACAAATTTGTTTACATAGTACCAATATACATAGATAATATATAATAATAATAAGAGTCCATAAAGTAAAATGAACTATCACTCTGAATCTGGGTATTGTTAACACAATGTAGATCAGTATTTAATCAAGGTTTTTACACACCCAAAGATTTAATTCATAAACTCTGGTTTTATATTTTCATACATTTCATCCACCTGGACCACTTTGCATATGAGTTCCATCTATATTCACCTGCACTTGAATTCCTTATAAAAGAAGTGCCTTTACTTCAATGAACAAGGGGGACACAAGCTACTTTTCTGGGTGGTCATTCATGTCCTTGCTTTCCTCTGGTGTCACCTGTGCAAAGCAGAGAAACTCTGGAAGCTTTATAAGTGTGTCTATTGCAGCTGCGGGAACCCCAGTTTGGACCGAGATGATGGTATGAGGTTCATTTTCTTCCAATCCATTTTCCAACCCCATCTGGGTACTTCAGAACTGCTATTTTCCTTATAAGCAAAAACAGAGGCCAAGGATTTAATTGATGTTGCCTCCTAGCACTGGGTTTCAGAAGCTTCAGAAGTTTATTGCCTTTGAATATGGAAGTTCCCTTCACTAACCTTGGTTAGTAGCCATTGGTCAGTAACCATGAATTTGTCTAACCTCCTTTTAAAGTCATCAGCACTCTTGGTCATCGCTATGTCCTTTATTTGTTCTTCTTTCTTTTTTATTTCTTCTCTTATTTTTTATTTTCTTCTCTTTCTTCTACCTACTCCCTTCCTTTACGGATGGTGTATGACTGCAATAAATAAACTTATTCTGCGTATTGTCAAAGGCTTTCACGACCGGAATCACTTGGGTGCTGTCCGGAAACCACACAGCACCCAAACTTATTCTGCTTTGCATGTAACCCATACCACATTTATATTCATATCTAGGGTCCAATTTTTCTTCAAAAAGTCATCTGCTTTTTGTGTTTTCTTGGTTGCAAGCAAGGAAACCCCAAAAGCAGGCAAATGATCTGTCTGGCATTTCCTTGCTTGCAAGGAAGGAAATGCCAGAGCAGCCAAGAGCTGGGGCTGCTGTGGGGATCCAGGAGACGGGGGGAGCAATCTGGTGGGGAGCGGGCGCCCCGGCTCTTCCCTGCCCCCACCTGCTTTGGAGTTACCACCCTAGACTTAAACACGAGTCAATAAGTTTTCTCAGTTTTTGGTGGCCCTAACTTATACACGGGTCGACTTATACTTGGGTATATACAGTACTCCTAAAACTCGCTGAAGAAATAGGGCCTGGATTGGATCTACACTATGATTAACACATATAAGAATGCCATACAGTAGTTGAGAAACCACTTTTGCATTAAAGACTGAATCACATATTGATTACCCTTGGTGTAAAAGAACTCTGAGATTACCAGCATATCACAGTTAGCTGATTGAATGGTATTTTTCTGCTGTGCCACTTGACCTGTATTATATTCGAAAATATTCCCAAATATTTAAACTGTCTAACTTGATTGATATTATTTTTATGCACCATTTAAGACTTTTCCATGTTTTCGGAAAAAAAAATTCTCAGAGTTCTCTGTTAGCTGATTACATTAACAAAAGAGTTAAATGGCAATAGAGGCATTTAAGACCTTTTGGTGTACAAGAAAGGAGAACAGTATATAATATAATAGTACAGGAACGTATAATAGTAAAGGAACATAACGTAAACCAAGTTTTGGAGAATGACCATCTACCAAATGCAGAATCCTAGCCTAGTCATGCAAAAATAGGTTAAATAAGAAAAGTGGCAGAATGCCATGTTGCTTAACTCCTGCTCAGCTTTGCAGAGCCGAGCTAGCTTCCCCTTCATTGTTTCCCAACTCATTACCCTGCTGGGGCTGGGAAGCAAGGGTGGGGGGGGAAGGGAGAGAATCCACTAGTAGTAATGCCCCTTGTGGTAAACAATAAAATGGAGTCTAGACAGCTGTTGATGGTGAACACAGCAGGATTTGGCTCTCCTCCCCCCACCTCCCTCCTCAAGGCCCACAGGTCTTGGGAAGTGAAGTGAGGAGAACGATCCTGCATGCTGGACTGAGGATTGCATTCTCTTTTTCTCCTCCATGTTTCCCAACCCTGGAAGGAGAAGTGATCCTGCATGCAGAACTGAGCAGGATCACTTCCTTTTTTCTTTTTTCTTTGCTTCCCAACTCCTGATTCAATCCTGCATGGGTTTCTGGGCTGAAATTTCAAGCATCACCTAGAATGCAGGAGAGTGTTGCTTGCTTAATTCAAGTTTCTTATTATTTTCAGGTAATTCTAATAGATGTTTTGCTTTCTTAATAATTTAAAATATCAATCAGGTTTCACAGAACACTTTTCTCCTATGTTAGCAGATTTTACTCACACAGACTTAGGGCAATCTGTCCTCAGATACGTCTTTTCACACACTTAGTTTTGAGCAGGATCTCTCTCTTTTTTATCCCCTTCAGAATAAATCCACTCTTCTCTCTGTGTATGCCACTGACCAATAAGCCTCCATGTTTATTTTCCTTCAGTGTATTCCCCAGAGATAAAACAGTAACCAATGTATTTTTCAGTGTTGTACTGCTATATTGGGAACTTAGAACAGACCACTCTGTTGTCCCCTCACAGAGAGAAAGCTTTTTCACTCAAAGAACAGAGCTTTTCAGTCAGCTTTTCAGCTGCCTCTCAGCTTTTACTGACTGTCCGCACAGCTCTAACTGAAATCTGACTCTCTAGCTGCTAGCCAATCAGAAGCTGCTGAGGTTAACTCTTTGTTTGCTGGAACCTTTCCTCTGGCTGCACTCAGCAAAGTCCTGGGATCCATCACAATTAGTAATTATCAATGCCTCTGAAATAGGGACCTTCTTCTGGAGACAATTAAATGATGAAATTGACTTGTCAGCTGAAAATGTTTGGCTGGAAGAATCTGTGCATTGCTGACTCAATATTGTTGATAGATGATCTGTAAATGAATTTTTCTTGGTGTAACATTCAGAATCATACCAAGAGTTTACATTATACCTAAGGGACCTACTGTGATCTGCAGGTTGCATTTGGAGAAAGTTATTAAGAGAATTGATCAAATTATCATAAATCTTTAGGACCTCACAAAACTTCTCAGTTTTGCTCAGCTTAAACCCAAAAAGTTGATCAAAGTTGAGTATCTGGTTAGCTCTCTCAGCAGTTCCTTTTGACTAAATTTTTTTAGGGAGTGATGAAGTGTTTTCATTTGAATTGGGTGCCAGGGGAATTGAGTGAGAAAAATACGCATCTTCCAAGATCATTATTAAGGGGAAACGATTGCTCTGCATGCACTGCCCAACAAAAAAGGCCGGAATGGATTTCCTTATACCTGGAGATATTATAACATAATCATTGACACTACTGCCTCTTGGGGAACTAAATGTAAATTCACTGAGATGATCATGATGGACAACACTATTTAAAATATGTCTGTTAGTATAGCTATAAAATTTAACTAGGAGGATCTCTGCCTCATCAACTTGGGGATCTTTGGAAACCCTGGTAAAGAAAAAAAGTTTGGAAGGGAATCATTAGGGTCAAGACCCAGTTAATATAGTTAACTTGTACCTATATTAGAGTTTGGCAGAAAATTGTAAGGAATTCCATAGAGCAGAAATAAAAGGCTTTTTGGTGAAAGACCGTTTATTCAGACATCTTAGAAAGCTCACGTACACGACGTGGCAGGAATGAAGTCTCCCGCCAGAACCACAGGTTATAACCTTCTCCGTCCCATCCCCCTCCCGGTTTCCCCAGTCCCATTCTCATGGGAACAGCATTCTCATCTCTCTCTGTGAGATAAGGCCTCTACCAGAGTAATTGCTGCCGATTCTGGCCCATCGCCCGAGCCCTGGAATCCAGTCAAGGCCAAGCGGCTGTGCTGAGAATCAACACCATTGAAACCTTTACACTCTGCCTCCCCTAAGAAAAACTTCTCCCCCCCCTGGTTTGTGCGGGAAGGTACGATGGAAAGCAGGAAATAAGGAGAGCGTCAATATTTTCTGAATACACCCATTGATTATAAATCCAGAGGAATACCCCACCCAGGAAACCAAGTGCATTGCATAGCGATTGCGATTAAAACGTAGAGTCCAGGATGGTGTCAATTTCATTAATGCTTGTGGCCATCGAGGTATTATGAGTGGGGCGGGGAGGGGTATCTCCAGGAGGAGGTCGTGCATTCAGGCATCGAGAAGCGGGAGCCTCCTTGGAGCAAAATCCGTGGAATGAAAGACAGGATGGATATTACTTACGAAAGTGGAATTAGGCAGATCTAACCCGGGCAGTAACATCATTAATCACTTTCGTGAATTCTAAAAGGTCCCCACGAACTTTTTGCCCAGTTTTGAGAATTTATGTACGTCTCTGAGATTTTTAGTAGACAAGTAGACCCATGCCCCAACATAAAGGAAAGTCAGACCGATGTTTATCCGCCTGGAACTTTTGGGAATCTTTAGCTTGTTGCAAGGCAGTCTGAACCGTTTTCCACCCCTCAGCCAGAGATGAAATCCACTGCTGGAATTCTGGAGGATGCAGCGCCTCCGGTAGTTGGGGCAATGGCGGGAAGGAGCGGCCAGACACAATTCGAAGGGGTCTTTGGCGTACTGCTATGAGCGGCATTGTTATAGGCATATTCCTTAAGCGGGTCAAATCGCACCAGTTGTCTTGGTGATAGTTGGTGTAACAACGTAAATACTGTTCAAGAGTTCTGTTAGTTCTCTCCGACTCACCGTCACTTTGAACGTGGTAGCAACTGCCGGGGTAGCCCCCAACAAGCCCAGGAAAGCTTTCCAAAATTTTGAAATGAATTGGGGCCCGTGGTCGGACACCACCTTGAGGGAGGAGTGTAGACGATATATATGTTGAATGAACAGTCGTGCCAATTTAGGAGCGGAAGGAATGGAGGTGCAGGGGATGAAATGGGCTTGTTTGGAGAATAGGTCCACCACCACCCACAAGACTGTGTTTCCCTGGCTCTCTGGTAAATCCATAATAAAATCCATTGAGATAACTTCCCAGGGACGGGAGGCAACCGGGAGAGGTTTTAACAGTCCATGGGGCTTTCCCGGAATGGATTTGGCCTCCGCACAAACAGAGCACCCCTTGATATAAGCCTCAATGTCTTTGCGCATGGCGCGCCACCAGAATTGACGGCGGGCTAAGTGCAGTGTCTTGAGAATGCCAAAATGGCCAGCCGAAGCGGGCATCATGACAGGCTTCGAGAACCTGCTACGAAGGGGGGGAGGCGCGTACCAACAATCCCCGGCTTCCAAACACCATTCACTAAGCGTAGCTGGGGTCGCCTTCCTCCGCCCGGCAGCTCGCGAAGACCCGCCTCCTCGAGTTCCCGCAGGAAGGGGGAGACAAGGCTGGGAACGGGCGATGGAGGAGGAGCGGATGTCTGGGATCGGTGACCCGGCCAGCCCCAGTTGGGAGGGGGAGAGGACAGTCGCGGCGGGATGTCTCGTAAAGCAGCTCCACCCCTCCCGGGAAGGCCGACAGCGCATCAGCCAGTTTGTTGGTTTTTCTCGGGGAAAAAAATGGACAGTGAAAGAAAAGCGGGAAAAGAAATGCGGCCCAACGTAGTTGTTTTGCAGACATTCTGAGGGGGGTGGAGAGGCGGCCAAGTTCTTGTGATCGACCAAACCTGGAAGGGTGTTTAGCCCCTCAAGCCGAGTGGTGCCAAGTGGAAAGCGCTACCTTGATGGCAGCAGTCTCGTTGTCCCCTACGGTCCAGTTGAGTTCTGCGCCCGGAGAATTTTTTGGATAAATAAGCACACGGAACAAGCCTACCATATTTATTTCTCTGCAATAGGGCTGCGCCAAGCGCCTTGTCCGAAGCATCCACGTGAACCACGAAAGGAAGGTCTGGGTCGGGGTGTTTTAAGACAGGCTACGGTAGTGAAAGCCGATTTCAAAAGCTGGAAGGCTGTTTGACATTCCTGAGACCAAGGGAGGGGAGCCCCGGGCTTGGCAGCTTGTGAGTCTTTACCCTTAGTGCGTAATAGGTCTGTGAGTGGAAGGGTCAATTCAGCAAAATGGGGTATAAAATCACGATAAAAATTAGCAAACCCTAGGAAAGATTGTAGCTCTTCCGGTTGGTGGGGAGCGACCATTGGAGGAGACTGCTTCAATCTTTGCAGGATCCATTTTTTAAACCCTCGGATGAGATCCTGTAGCCCAAATAGTCTATGGAGGATTGATGAAAGCAGCACTTAGACAGTTTTCTTGAAGAGGGAGTTGTCGAGCAAAGCGTTGTAATACTTCGAACCAAAGCCTCATGCTCCTCCATGGTTTGTGAATAAATTAAAACATCATCTAAGTACACAACTACTCCTTTATATAATAAGTCATGCAAAACTTCATTGATGAGGGCCATGAATGCGCCGGGTGCCCCAGCTAACCCGAATGGCATAATTAAGTATTCATACTATCGAATTTAGTATTAAATGCTGTCAAATGTTAAGTAGCCTTCTGCAATCCTGACTCTGTAGTATGCTTCTCTCAAATCCAACTTAGTAAAAATCCGTCCCTTGCCCAATGCATCTAAAAGGTCCTTGATTAAGGCAAGGGGTATTTATTGGACATGGAAACAGCATTTAATCCTGCATTAATCAGTACAAAGTCTTAAAGACCGTCCTTTTTCTTTACAAATAGGACAGGAGCGGCGTGCGTATGTTTAGTAGCCCGTCATTATGAATCCTTGAGCAAGGTTTTTTTATCTAAGAAGGCACGGAGTTCTTTCTCCTCGTTGGGGCTCATCACGATAAATTCTACCCTTGGGCAGTTGAGTCCCGGGCTGTAATATGATTTTGCAGTCAGTGTCTCTATGGGGGGGCAATTGATCACATTCCTGTTCTTGAAACACTCTGGCTAAGTCCTGGTAAGCTGGTGGGATGCCTGTGGAATTGAAAGCCATTGGGATGTGTACCGCTGAAGAAACCAAGGGATTTATATCATTGGATGGTGGGTTCTCCCTCCAATTCATATGCTCTCCACAGGGGGGATCAGTGAATTCTAGAATCCGTTCCTTCCAAATAATATTTGGTTCATGTAGCAATAACCATGGCATGCCCAGGACAATAGAATGTTTGGCCACTGGAGCAAGTATGAAACTAATCTTCTCCCAATGGTCAGCGCAACGAAGGAGAACAGGTTGCGTTTTGAATCGAGCCGGGCACGCGGCTACGAGTGGGGTGCCATCCATTGGTGGGAACGGTAGGGGTCTTGCTAGAGGAGCTCGGTCTAGACCGAGCTCTGCAGCCACTTGGGGCCGCAGTAAGCAATGGGAGCAGCCAGAATCTACGAGGGCTGAGGCTAGAATACGTGTATGCTTAGCAGGGTTGGCCAGAATGCGGCTTGAACAGTAATGGGGGCGCTGCCTTCACTCCCCGCATCTGGAGTAGGACCCACATCCATGGGTGCCGATGAGAGGCAAACCGCCACTTCCCCCTCCTCGGGGTCACCCTCGGTAACAGCTTTAGACGAGCCCGTTGGAGGAGGACCGGATCTCTGTGGTGGCTTGGCAGAGGGGGTGCGTGGGGTCGGTGCGGTGGACTTCTGTTTTTTCGGGCAGTTGGCAGCCAGATGGCCTGGTCCCCCGCAATAAAGGCACAATCCTAAACGTCGACGGCGTTCGGAGGTGGTTTCGGTAGAGACGGCTGGGCTTGGCTTGCGAGTCGCAGAGGTGGGCATAGTTGCGGGTTTCGGGCGTGGGCGCGGAATGGCGTAGTCCAAACGAGCAGCTACTTGCGATCCTAATTCGATCCATTCAGCGATAGTGCATGGGATACGGATGAGAAACACCATTTCTCGAAGTTTTACGTCGATGGCATCAGAGAAGTATTCACATTTCATCGCGTTCAGGCCACTCAGGAGGAAGTCGAGCAGCCGCATCGCAGACTCCACGAGCAAATTGGCAAAGAACGGTCGCCCTGCTGAATAGATTTTATGAATGCGGATGGCTTCATTTTCAGCGTCGGATCTTGGAAGCGGGCTCGTAGGGCTTGAAGAAATGCAGCCACAATGCGGTATCATCCGCCTGCAGCTCAAAAGGGTCACAAACCAGTCAGCCGCCACCCCATCCAGGACAGACCCGATGTCCCGTATTTTTTCCGTTCAGATCGATATAAGTCATCATACTCCTCCATATGTGCATCGAGTTGCAAGATGAAGTAGGGGAGTTTAGAAGCGGTCCCATCGAAAGCGGGCAGGGATCGGGGGCCTGTAGTATCCTCTCTCCACGGCCCTTGGAGCCGCTGGGGCTGCTTGGTTACTGGAGTTGAGGTGGTGGGGCAGGAGGAGCAGGAATCAGTGGAGGCACGGGGCCTGGCGCCGCTGGTCCCCGTTGAATAGTAGGACCTTGGGAGGTGGCAGGAGCGCGAGTAGCAGGACCCAGAAGCGTCGTGATAGGGCGGGCAGTGGTGTCGGTATTTCGAGGTAATGGTGTAGGCGCCAACTTTCGAGGTCATCCTGTCCGCTGCTTCTTCAGCTCCTGTTCCAAGGCAGCTAACTCCCTCTCTTTGCTGAAGTCAAAGGCATCTTGATGCGCATGCAAAGCTACCTTCTCCGGCTCCAGTTTGTCAAGTTAGATCTCGTTGAATAGCTGCAGTCAATTCACTTTCGCGTCCGGATGGCCTTAATGCCTTGGCGTTGGCGTTCTAGAGTCCATTTTAGAGTGTTCTAGGACCTTATCATGGACGATAAATTCTGCATATATTGCCGTTGCAGCGTCTTTGGCTCGGTCCAGTTCAAGTTGGGCGTCCTTGGCTGTTGTTCACGGTCTCTTTGCAGGTTTTCAGCTCCTTTTGCAGCTGTTCTCGTTCCTCCTCCCATAGCTGGCGTTCACGGGCCCATGCCTCTTGGGCATCCGCGGTCGAGGCCACTTCCTCATCCCAGCTTTCTTTGGGCGGGAGGGAATAAATCGGATGGGGGTTTAGAGCTCTCCTCGGATTCCCCTTCATCGGAGGGCAACTCCTGCAGTCCACCGACGGCTCCACGGACGCCTCTTGTGCATCAGTTACCCTTAGTCCGGGATCTGGAGGGCCCGATTGGGTGTCGGCACGGAACCCCTCCCAATCATCGATCCCGATCTCGACAAAGTCCCGGTGTTAACTGCAGTTTTGGGACGGGCCCCGGTGCTATGCCACTGTGGATTCTTGGGAGCATCATCGAAATACGAGTCCAGGAATCGTTCTATTGATTCCTGGGTTGCCGCATGAAAAGTGGTCAGACCCATCTCCTCCGTGACAGGCTGCATCTGAGGTTTGTAATCCACACGAAAACGAGTAGAGATCCGATCCACAGGCGCACGATCCATAGACAGCGCCCCAAACGACTCATGCAAATCCACATGATCGTTTCCACGTCCCTCATCCCAACGAAGTAAGGGAAGACCCGTGTTGAGACGAGGACGGGAGAGAGTCACCAGCGAGACCCGTTCCCCCGCTGGTTCCTCCAAATCCAGAAGGGAAAGCTCGGAACCCTCTATGGGGGCTACCGTGCCTTCCACAGTTTCGGGAATATTCAACCTCTGCATGCCGGAACACCAGAGATCCACTGTTATTTAAAAAGAAGATGAAGTGGATTCCTGCCACAATGTAAGGAATTCCATAGAGCAGAAATAAAAGGCTTTTTGGTGAAAGACCGTTTATTCAGACATCTTAGAAAGCTCACGTACACGACGTGGCAGGAATGAAGTCTCCCGCCAGAACCACAGGTTATAACCTTCTCCGTCCCATCCCCCTCCCGGTTTCCCCAGTCCCATTCTCATGGGAACGGCATTCTCATCTCTCTCTGTGAGATAAGGCCTCTACCAGAGTAATTGCTGCCGATTCTGGCCCATCGCCCGAGCCCTGGAATCCAGTCAAGGCCAAGCGGCTGTGCTGAGAATCAACACCATTGAAACCTTTACAAAATTCCTAAGGAAGGAAGATTTCAGTTCCTCTTTGACTGACATAAATCATACAGAATCATGTGGGCCAGCAAAATGTGAAACCATTTCAAAAGTTCAACATAATGAAACTCAACTATACAATCTGAAAAATTGGAAACAGAAAGAGTCACAGTGTGGATATAGTTCAAAGCATTTTTATCAGGAACAAACTGTGCCATGTATCTACAAACACATACCAATTCTTGATGTCTTTTAGGGTTGCCAGCTCCAGGTTGGGAAATTCTTGGAGATTTTGGGGTTGGAGCAGAGGCAAAGCTACTAGAGGGCCGGGGGGGAGGGTGCATGTTGCACCGGGTGCCCCCTTGTGGGAGGTGCAAAAATTGCAGGTTTGTTTGTGTTTTTTGGTATTTTTAATCCCCCCCCCAGTTTTTGGCCTTCACAAGGCACAGTTTTTAGGCTAGCAGCACCAAAATTTCAGAGATTTTTTGGGGAGACTCTTCTGATGATACCACCCAGGTTAGGTGAGGTTTGGTTCAGGGAGTCCAAAGTTATGGACTCCAAAAGGGGGTGCCCCATCCCCCATTGTTTCCAAAGGGAGCTAATAGGAAATGGGGGCTACACCTTTGGGGGTCCATAACTTTGGACCCGCTGAACCAAACTTCACCAAACCTGGGTGGTATCAACAGGAGAGTCTCCTAACGATACCCTGAAATTTTGGTGCTGCTAGCTGAACAATTGCACCCTGACAGCAGGCACCTTCCCAAATTTCCCCAGATTCTCCTTTTATATCCACTCCCTTCGGAATGGATTTAAAGGGAGAATCTGAAGTCCACAGTTTAAACATTGAAAGAGATGCTGTTTCAGGGTGGGGGAAAATCCACCCCCAAACAGCATCACTTTCAATGTTGTTTTAACTGGGAACACCAGATTCTCCCTTTAAGGTGGATTTAAAAGGAGAATCTGGGCTCCCTAAACACCATTGAAAGTGATGTTGTTTGGGGGTGGATTCCAGCATCACAGTGGCTGCCCATGGGGGGGGGCACAAAACTCAGATTTTGCACCAGACTCCATTTTCCCTATCTGGGTTGGAGGCTGGGAATTGAGGTAGGGTTCAGTGCCATAGAGTCCACTCTCAGAATGAACCATTTTGTCCAGTGGAACTGATCTGTTATCTGGAGATCAAGTGTGATTCCAGGAGACTTGCAACCCTACTTCTGATAGATCAAATACTCATGGAACCTTCATCCTTGGCTGTGCCAAATGTTGTAGTTATGTTGTCTAGAGATATGAACCTTTATTTAACATTTAAATCCCCTCTTGGCACCTGATCATTTCTGATGTGTAAAAGTATAATATACATTTTCTCCTAAAAGTAATCTGTTCTTAAACTTCAAATGTCATATGCGGCATTTAAGTATTAAATTTTTGTACATGATTTTAAAAGTACTTCAACTTGTACCATTTAGAATCTAAAACCTACACAACGCTTAAGTAAAATCCCTATGATGGTTTCACAACTAGATATTTTAATGTATATATGATATTTTATGTGTATATGCGATCCAGTTAGCCTGTTATGAATTATCCTGTTATACCACGTGAGAGCCAAGAACTTAAGCTGTAGGCTAGAAGGCCCTACAAATCTCATGTGGTATGGTTCAAGCTTGCTTGATTGTTAATTCTTTGACTGTTACATTGAAAAATTGGAAGTATCCGAAGGAGTTTTTCAGCAAAAGTATGGCTGCTATGAAAAGAAAAATTCATCAACATGTCAATAAGAAAAAAGTGTTAGTTGTATACTAAAATGATTTACTATTCTTATTAAAATAAAAAGCAAATAAAATAAAAAATAGATAAATATGTCAAAAACTGTTGATTTATTGATTACACCATTAGTGAGTTTGAAAAGGTTTATAGACAGTTGCAGTGTTTTGAAAGGGGTTAGCACAATTACTTTCTTGAACCAGAAAAAAATCAGAAAAGTTTGCAAGTGTGATATAGGTGTGATATAGATAGATTTGAAGTAGGACCTTGACTGTTTCTTTAAGCTCTAGAGAGGCATGGACAAACAAAACAAGCAATAATTGTCACAGTGCACTTAGTGTGTAATCTTCTGCTGGCTTTATTTCCATATCTGCAGCAAATTAAGACCTATTTGGAGAGCAGCATGGGTGATGAATGCCTCAGTAACACTGTCACAGTGACAATAGAAAGACTCTCGGAAGACTAGACTTTGTTATTGCTCTGCAAAATTGTATAAGAATCAGCTCATTATGTTTCTATAATTTATCTTTCTAAAGATCATCTTCCCATGTGAAATGTTCCTATTCATTCTCCTTCAGAGAATTTCTTTAATAAGGTACTTCATTTTTACCTCACCTTTCTCCTCCATGGGACCCAAAGGAGCTTACATTGTTCTCCTCCATTTTACCTCACAACAACTGTGTGAGGTAGCTTAGGTTGAGTGTGTGTGATTGGCCAAAGGTCACCTAGCAAGCTTTGATGGCAGAATGGGGATCCTAATTTAACCCTCTAACCATTATCACTGTACCACAATGATTCTACTATTTATTGGCCTTTAGCTTTAACCTCCATAAATTGGAATGTGGAAAAACTTGTGGATGTTATAAAAATCTGGGAATTTTTTTTTTAAAACAGAGGTTATTCAAAAATTGTCAGGTGGAATTTGTCTGTCAGCATTACTATGTTGAAAGACTGGTGCAGAGCCAAACCAAAATGTAGCAAAAAATGCCTTACTAATCTTTTGGCTATTTTTTCAGCTGAAAAAATGGCAGTTTAAGCAGTAGTTGGCAAACCAAATCCTGAAAAATCCACCCTCCAAAATCAGCTTTTTTGGAGATGATTTTTGGAATCCTTAGCTACAGCAGTAGAAAGGGAAGAGATTGCTTTAAAAAGGTGTGGGGAATGCTTTGGCACAATTGCACCAGGTTGAAGAGCTTTAAAGTTTAACTTCTCTGCTTTGGCCGCAGTATAACTTCAGGAATATCTTTCCAGGACTCTCTGTAGAAGAACCCTCAACTGTTTCCAATGAAGGATGAAGGGGGCATTCTTTCTGGGAACCCATGAAACTGGACCCCTGACCCAATCTTTATCATTCTTGGGGGTTCTTCTGAGGAGTTATCAGAAGTTATGCTGAAAAATTGGTGCCTGTACCTTAAAAAACAGTCCCTCTGAGCATTGGAAAAGTTCCATAGGCTAAAATGGAGCTTTTTTTCAGATTTCCCCCCCAAACCACCATACCTGAATTCAAGAATCCCCCCAAAATTTGAATGCTATATCCAAATTCAAAAATTACTTTTTTTTGCATATCCCTATAAGGCATTAGGTATGCAGGATCAGTTAGATAAAGTCAAAGAGGTTTATATAATTATGAAGGTTACTATATTACAGAAAGATAAGGGTCCCATGTCATTCGATCACTTATGGACCTCTGTTATTAATCAAATTGAAGCAATCATAATTTTGTTTTGTAAGAATTTTGAGTATGTAACTTTTTCAGAATGAATATTAATAAAATTAAAGTTATCCTGGAAAAATAAAACGAGGAAAAACCAATCTGCTTACAAACTTTATATTTTTCAAAGATCTAGAAGCAGACCAGAAGCATTGCTAATACATACAAAATATTTCATATAAGATCATATCTACTATATATTTATTTATATACATTATTTATAGTCTGCCTTTCTCTCTGAGACTCAAGGTGGACTACATAATGTACATAAATAAGCAATGTAATGGGAATAGGATTACAGAAATCCGAAATCAAGCAGGAATCTGAGACAAAGGTAAAACAAAACAGAATTGTTAACATATGTTAAACAAGTTAGCAGCTATTTCTGATTTAGTGATATTTCTGTATTATTTCTACTTTAATGGAAACATCATATATGTGCTAACATTTATTTTTGTTGTGGCTAGAAAAACTTATTTAATGTGCAATATCTTCACTTTTAGCCTAAATCATTATATTTCATTTTAGAACTGAAACATGAAATCCATGTATGGAGACTAACAGCACAGCGAATTAACCCTGCCAGCAGAGAAGAAACTGCTGTTAAGTGCCTTTTAATGCAAAAAGTTCTCGCTCTAGATATCTTGCTGAGGAAAAAACTGACAACATTTCATAGGTAGGACTTATCTCACTTTTACTTAAACTATCTTTTACATAAAGCCAGGATCTCTAGTAAGATCATGGGTTATGCTTATCATGTACATTGTTTATATACTAAATGTGAGAGATCTCTGAAAGGCTAGTTCACTTATGTTTTATTTGTATCAGCCTAAGATTTAAGCTTGACCCTTAAACTTAACATGTAAAATACAATTGGAAATGTGTGTTGTAAAGTTATAAGCATGGAACTGATGATGACATCTGTGTGGTAGAAATATTCTACCATTGCCTCCCATTTTATCTATACATTCCTTCCATTTCTCTTCCTCACTCCCCCTTCTATTCTTTCCCTCCTTTCCTTTTGTACCCACCTTTCTCAGTCTGCTATCATCTGCCACTTTTCTTCCAGAACTTCTTCCTTTCCCCCTAATTCTTTTATCCCCCCCCAACTCCCTCATATATTCCTTTTCCCCCCTTTCCTGCCTGCTCATTCATCCCTTGCCTCATCTCAGGTTTTAGGATGAAACAGCAGCAGTCATTTTGAATTACATGGGCCCATTCTGCACAGGCCAGTGAAGTGGCTGCACACCGGCATACATGATGCTGGTGGAGCCCTGGGACCATGCTTTTGAGTGGGCAGCCCCGAAGCCACTGTGGTCTGTGGAGGTAACGCCACATGGAGGCATGCCCTGTTTTTTAAACTTACCTTCTCTCCCTGTGCAGCTCCGCAGGAATGAGGGGACATGCCCCTGTGACCACGGTGACACCCCGGGTGTCGGAGGGCAATGCGGGCATGCCTCCTCATCTCTGTGGAACTGTGCAGGGAGAGAAGGTAAGTTTAAAAAAAATAGAACACACCTAAAAGCAGTGCCTCCAACTCTGTGCTGTTCGCACGGCACTGAGTGCAAAATACTTTTTTTTTTAAAAAAACCCTCATTCATTGAGCAACTTTAGAAAACAGCATTTCCCTGCTGTTCGGGGGTGGGTGGGGGGGGTGGGGGAGGAAGCAAGGTGCTGCCTTGTTTTGGAGGTGGCAGCCTTGCAAACTGTGCCCCAGGAAAGGTGTTTTTACTGAACTGGGGCACTGTTTTTGGCCCGTGTGGAGTGGCCTAAACAACTTCAGACTTAATGTGAATTTGATACCCTCCAACAATATATTTTCCCACTGTTCCATTTGTATATTGTACCCAAAATGCTTACCCTATCTTATCATAGGTTCTTTCACTTGTTCTTCCTGTCTCAAATTTCAACAATTTATACATTTTTGCAATAGCGTGCCCATCATTTGTACACAATTCTGAATTCTCTCAAAGCACTTAAAACTTTTTTCCATGTTAAACCTTTTTGATAATTATATATATTTTTTAAAAATTGGCAAGTACATTTTGTTATAAAACTTTCTCTTAATTTCATTTTACATTGCTCTTTTGTTGAAAATCATAAAGATGTTTTCAGGCACAACTAAAGTTTATATTTACTCCATGTTCTCCAAATGGCATGTCTAACAAAGTGATTTTTAAAGTCCGAAATAAGCTTAACTTTGTCATACCACCAATAGTCATGCCATCCAAATCTCAAATCATGTCCTTCCAACTCCAATAGCCTATTTCTCAACAGCACCCATTCTTTCATCCAAAGCGGCAAAATATAATTCCAAGCAGGAAACATAATTTTGAATCAGGTAAACCCTATTTAACTCTTTTTAAAAATCTTGTCATACAAATTTAGAAATATCCTTCTGCCATTGATGCATTGTCAAAACAGATATTGTCTGAAATAAACATAACAGTGCGGGTAAAATGTTCATCTTAATCACAGATATTTTCCCCAACACAGACAACTACAGTTTATCCCATCTTGAAATGTCTTTTTAAAACTTTATTCCAGGTCTTAACATAATTATTTTGAAATAACACACAATTCATATTTGTCAAGGTAATACCCAGATACTTTACTTTCGTATCAACCTTAAACCTGTTTAATTGGTCAAATCTGTTTGATCCTGTATTTTCATATTTTTCTTAACATCCTTGCTTTCTGTATATTAATCTTAAAACCTGTTACTGCACAAAAGTCTTCCAATTTTGCCATTGATAATTCCATTCCCTTTAAGGGATCTTCTAAAAAATACCAGACCATCTGCAAATACTTTTAATTTATAAGTCTTATTTCTGATCTTTACACTCATAATCCTTTTATCTTGTCTTATATCTCTATTCACTATTTCAAGAACTAAGATAAACATGAGAGGGAACAGAGGGCAATCTTGTTCCTTTTTGAATCTCACATGAAGTTAAATCTGCATTAACAACTAACTGTGCTGCCTGTGAAGTATAGATTTATTTCATCTAGTTACCTTCACCTTCTACAGCTTTTTCAGAGCTGTTTCCTTGTCATCTGTGGCTGTGTAGACAATGATTCCTGCATTTATTTGTTCATTTTCCATGTTTTATTATTGTTCTGCAAGCGTAGGATGTCTCCCGAGTTTGCTGAAAAATATCACTTCTGCATAAATCTGTGGATTTAGGGGCCATTTAGTTGGCTATTAGATATATAGATCATTAAAAGAAGATGAAAGTATTAAGCAGAGGCCATTACATATGCTGTTAAAGTTGCTGGAGCCTGTCCTGCTGATAACTTCATGTGAGAGTGACTCCATGGCTCATTCTGCACATGCAGAATAATGCACTTTCAAACTGCTTTCAGTGCTTTTTGAAGCTGTGCGGAATAGCAAAATCCACTTGCAAACAGTTGTGAAAGTAGAAGGGGCCCATGTAGCTGCCCAGGAAAAGAACTGTCATATTCCAAAGGGAGCATCTTCCTCATTTCTGTTCGAAGCTTGTAGGGATAGTTTAAAAAAGTGATGTGCCCAAAAGCCTGGTGTTAAAATATGTATTATTTTTCAGTGGCTATGCTGCCACTCTGCCTTTGTCCATAGCTTCTGCTGCTTCCTTATCACTTTTATTACAGCGATGAATGATGTAATGATATTACTATACCAATGTTTCCCATTGATGGTTTAGTAAAGGGCTTCCCTTCATTTGGGGACTCCTTTCAACCTCTCTTCTCATTGGATCCCAGGGGGAAGCCTGCTGGAATCCTTATCCCACCCAGCAGACAATCTTCTGTCTGCACGTTATAACTCACATTATTCTTAGCCTAGAATTTCCAAGTATTTCTTCAAGGGAGCAAAAACAACTTGCAAATGAGCATTTCAATTAACAAATAATCAACAAAAATCATGGAGTAAGCAATGGCCACTGCTTTTTTGATTACAACTACTGGAACTTTGGCAAGGCATAGTGAACAGATCCATTCATCGGGTGACCAGCCTGTTGTCCAGTGGCAATGCTTCCAGTCTGCCTGCTGGGCGATACCACACAGAATGGTTGATCTTGGGATCCCACTTGGGCACAACCATTGTGTGGTTTCCCTTCTATATGTGAGTGAAGCTGGACAACAGGCTCCGTACTGGGCATGCTGCCAATGGTGCTATCCCCAAAAGTGGGGGGAGATAGGCATGCAGGCAGTGACTTCCCCCAGTGGATTTGCCCCCATGGCCAAATTGTCAACCATAAAGTAGTGATGAGAGTGTACAAACTGCACAACAGGCAAAAAACATCCCACAGCACCCATGAATTAAGGGAGAGTGGGAAAGCTGAAATGGCTGACTGTGGGCTCCATGAAGGGACCTGGCTAAAAGGGAGCCAGGTGGACCAGATCGTAATCTTCATCTTTCTGGTCCACCTAAGCAGCCTGGCCTTGTGCCACATGTGATGAGGTATCTCCAGCTCCCTATGTCTTCTCCCCACCCCATGCTGCAAAATGCTGTCAGGTAAATCTGGGGGCCTTACTTAAGGTTTTTTAACAGCTTCAATAGGAATTAAGTATTAAGAGATGGTTTTCTTGAGTGAAATATTCATCAGAACAGAAAGCATTTGTCATTCTTCAGCTAAGACATGTTTTATGTCTATGTGTGTTTGAATGACATTAGCTTTTTCTGCACAAAGCAAACATTTGCAAACATTTTGGAAACATTTTGAAAAGAATAATTTTCATGAGTTTTGTCTACATAGCCCAGAAAAAATAAAGTGCTTCAGTTAAAAATGGTCTTTTTAAAAAACACACACAGATGTATTTTTGAAGCTACAGAGCATTGAATCTACCTCACACAAAAGTTTTAAATAGGAAAAATGGCACGTTTGTGTAATTGGCAGGCAAAAATGAATTTATTAGTGCACAGCAATGATTGAGACTTCAGCAAATGGTGGACAGCACCGGGAATCACTGAAGTGACAGAAAATGGTAGGTGATAGAGAAACGAAAGTGAGAGCTTCAAAATCATACGGGAGAAATAAAACATTTCCTGATTTCTGTACAAGCAGGAAACATTTTGAAATGTTTTAAGTAGGAAAAAATATTGTGAGTTTTCATTTCCAAAACATTTTGGGCTAAAAGCTATGCAGAACTGTTGGGGGAAATGTTTTATTTTCCTGCCTTAAAATGTTTTATTTATGCTGCGTGGAATGGGCCAGAGAAAGAAAGAAGGAAGTTTGGAACAGATATTGAGAGAAACAGACAGAAAAAATTATGTTGGCTGAATGCAAGATATTGTAGGGAGTTGGTTTATCTCTGTTGAGAGGCAACAGCAAAAATACATAATATTTCTTTCAGGGAAACCAGTTACTTACTTCGTTAAGCTCATATAAATATGTTAAGCTCAAATAAATATCCTTTTTCCTTGTGGGAAATCTGTTATCATCCTCAATGTTTTCTTTCTTGCTGGTAGATAACTGGAGAGGAACCCGAGTTTTAACTGAGCTGAACAAAGGGGTTTTTACTGAGCTGAACACATCCTTAGTATTATTTGTCAAAGACAACTCTAACAGAGCTGTCTTTTTATCAGTGCAAGTCTCTATATGTGGACTTTTCTTTCAGACAAATATCACAAGAAGATAAAAACTGGGAAACAAACATCCAGGAGTTGCAAAAGAAGGTAAATAAATTACTTCAACATTTCTGAGATTATTATTCACAGTACATTTCAGGCACAAAATGCTGTATGGTTCTTATAATCAGGACAATTGTTTGAGTTAATTTAGGTTGAATGCTACTCAATTGTACCCTAGCAGCAGTATTCATGATTTAAATACAAATCTTCCATTTCCAAAAGTGGGGGAGGTGGCTGGTCATTTCTAGGACTGCTTTGGTTTTTGAGGATGAATGCTGGGGTGCTATGCCCATCAGCAACCTATAGGTGAATTGGGTAACTAATTTATATCCTTTTCAGGATAAAGATGAGAGTGTGGTAATGATGATGCAACATGAAATAGCATGCTTCTGCCTTGTAAAAAGTAGTTCCCTTTCCACACTTCCCCCTCCCTGAACACAAAGTCACTGTTTTTGCACCCCTGCTGCCATCACTTTTGCTACCCTGGCCGGCCCAGGGCACCCAATTTGGGGGTCCATAACGTTGTACCCCCGAAATCAGACTTCACCAAACATGGATGACATTATCAGGAGAGTCTTCGGATAATAATCCCCTGAAATTGTGGTGCTGCTATCTTTAAAAATGCACCCCCTTGCAGGCCAAAACACAAAAAACACCAAACATGCCAAAAAACCCCGAATGCCTTGCATACGGATTTGTTCATATTTGGGCTGAACATATTTGGTCTATTTTGGCCCGAATATGCCTGAATGCACTCATATTCAGGCCAAATCGGGGATTCGGTGCACCCACTATACAACTGGTCTGGGTCTGACAGCTGGTACGGCACAACTGGACCATTGTTTTCCCAGGGAAAGACTGCCAGGGTAGAGAGGAGAGAAAACTGAAGATAAATGTAGGTAAGAGATAGATGAGTAGGTTGGTTGATAGAAGAGAATGAAACAGGAAAGATGGACAGGCTATTTGGATTTACAGGGAAAAGAAATAAAAATAGTGATTGAGGGGAAAATAAGACCTTGTGGGTCCCCCATTTGTTGTGTTCTGTTTGATATTCAATAAATGAAGAGGCAACTGGGAATTTACACATGCCCATCATGAGGTGATAAAAATGTCTATCCAATTTTTCTTCAAGGAACTCAAGGTATTGTAAAACCCTTCCCCCCTTATTGGTTTAAGATTAGTCAGCCAGCTTCATGGCAGGGTAGGAATTTAAACTTGGTTTTTCCTAGTCCCATACAGCATCCTGGACTCCATGAAAAAGCCAAGATTAAAAATATAGTTGACATGCAATATGTTTTCTTCTGTTATCATGGACCAAATATTTCTTCCTCTCAACAGCACAGAATAACTGACAAGATGCTTCTCATCAAATGCCTGACTGTTTTGGGATTTGTTATTCTCATGTTCTTTCTCAATTCATTTGTTCCAGGAATTCACTTGGATCTTGGTAAGCTCAGTTTGCCTCAGTTGTGACTTTAGACTAAAAGTTCTGTATTTAATATGGAATGCTTCACACATTTTTTGAATAAGTATTTGGATACTGGTACTGTACACTGGATTGGATTGTAAAGTGTTCCTGGTTTTCCCCTCCTCAGAAGCCATTTTCAACATTGTGAAAATGTATTCTTGGGATTGTGAGACCCACATCGAGGGCATGTGTGTTGAAAGGCTACAGTACAGAGGGAGAAGGGGATCCTGATTAAAGGCAGGACAGAGCAATTTTGCCTCCTTGCCTCTAGAATCATAGATTCATAGAGTTTGAAGAGACCCAAAGTCCAACCCCCTGTGATGCAGGAACACACAATCAACCCCTCTTCACTGCAGTCTCCTGACCTACATGGCGATGTCTCCATGAGGATCACAAACCCCTAGGAATGAACTTTATTGGGGTCAGAAGTGGCTGATGCTGGAAGGGGAGAGACAGGAAGATCAGTGAGTTGATTCACATTGCTGCATTATCAGTGCAAGATTGAAATCAGAAACTATCTGTGTCTCTGATCAAGAAAGAAACTTGAATAGTTTTGCCTGTACTACCCTAACAATGTCCCTCCAATTTTTTTTGCGGGGGGGGCTTTTCTGTACTTTGAGTGATCAGATGCTTCAGTCACTGCAAAGAATCATTGTAGGTAGGAACTAGAATAAAAAAGGAAAAGGGCTTTAAAAAGTCAGAAGCAATTTTTTCATTCTCTACCCATGAGAGGGAGAAAATACGTGTGAATGAATGATCATATGCAATTGAAAGTATCTTCCTTTCATACAGAGAGAGCCATCTCACAGGTATTTATTGGGAATAGAGCCCAGAATCTAACATGACCAATCAAAAACTTAACCAATTAGTCACACTCTGATTTGAGAGCTATACTTCCACAGTCTGCAGTATTAGACAATTCAAATACATGCCATCCGCTGTTTCACTGTTTAATGCACACTATCAAACAGATTCACAGATGTCAGAGTGCTGTTCTTATAGTCAGCAGCTTAATGCAAAAACAACTTCAATTACATACAAAAGGGAGGCCTTGTATTATTCATTATTATGTGTGGAGCCTTACACTCTGAGCCCTATTCTCATAATTCTAGTCTAGTTCATACATGCACATTCATCATTTGTTGACCATGGCATAATGTGATGTCTTATATAAAGGAATCACTCAGCATAAATGCATCACAATACTTTTCTACAACTCATTCCATGACCAGCAGTGCTCCATTTCCATTTGTCTACCCATGTATCACATTTTATTCCTTCATTTCTGCAGTGAGCTCAGGGTGATTCTCTCCTCAGTCTATTCTCACAACAGTGTGAAATAATGTAGGCTGAGAGTAAGAGAGTATGTATTAATGTGGGTGTCCCAAAGCTACTAATAATACCATCCTAACCAATGTTGTAGCTTTCTAAGGTCACTGATTTCTATGGATTTAGAAGGGTTAACTTAGGTTGATTCCCCACTGTAGAGTCGACTAGATTCGACCCAGTTCCCTGAAAAGGATGTCAGAAATCTAGATGACAGGTGGACCCTCCTTCCAGCAGGTGCCGTGTGCATAATTAGGGCTGTGTGCACAACTGTGTACCGTGTGCAAAGACAGATAAGACATGGGCACCTGATTGGCACCTCAATTGTATATAGTAAGCACAGACAACAGGATGATGTGTGCCTGGAAACACCTGTGGTCTGGCGGAGCACTTTGACAGTAGTTAGCAATAAACAGAACTGCACTGGTGACTGTGTGTCTTTCAGTTCTTGTTTGCATTGCATCCTGCAAGGTGGTCTACTCACGAGTAAGCCGCTGCTTCAACAAAGGAACCGACCTAGATCGACTCCATTGTTACTCCCCACAGCAGCTGAGTTTGTCCCACCAGAGCTGAGCTCAGAGGGCGGGTTCACCTTAGCGCCTCTTCTGCTCTTTGTTTCTGATTGGCTGTCGTGTTACCATGGGAACGTGAATGTGCATCCGTTTTTTTTTACATAACGGCAACAAAGCCACAAATCAGTGCTCTATGTAGCTAAAAGCAGCATGTAAACATGTGCTGTTTATATGTATGGCCATCGCTTCATACAAGAAGGATTCATCGCTACAAGAAGGATTTTTTTTAAAAGGGTGCGCTTTCCCCTGCCACGAGTCTTTTGTTCTGAGCATGCCCAAAACACTGAACTGTGATTGGCTGACCGGAGGGAACAGTTCCTCGATGATTCCCCACTTTACCGGCTTCGACCTGAGTTTGACCTAGGTTCGCTGAAAAAGTTGTACCTCCCTAATGGAGTCGGAATTTGACAGTTTGAGGGGGTGAAGCTGGGACAGAACCGTGTCGAACTCAGCGGCTGTGGGGAATACCTAAGTCAAACCTAGGTTGAACCTAGGTCAAACCTGCCAGTGGGGAATCGACCTTAGCTTAGAATGGCACTCTCAGGGGCTTTTCCCAGTTCAGAAGGGAGCTAAGGTCGACTCGGTTCCCTTCAGTGGAGGGCGATTCCACGCTGTCCCCACAGCAACTGAGTTGGCCCCCTGGAACCGAGCTAAGTGGGCGGGATCATCTTGGTGTCTGTATTGTCGAAGGCTTTCATGGCCGGAATCACTTGGGTGCTGTGTGGTTTCCGGGCTGTATGGCCGTGTTCTAGCAGCATTCTCTCCTGACGTTTCGCCTGCATCTGTGAAGATGCCAGCCACAGATGCAGAAGCGGGCGTCAGGGTAGAATGCTACCGTAACACCGCCATACTTCGAAACCTCTATCACCTATCTTAATCTGTTTAAGCTTCTCAGGCATCGTGATTGGCGCTTGTGTTATGGTGGGAAACGGGAGCGTTCTTTTTGTTACAGTTTTTACAGTTTACAGTTACATGCGCTTTCTGCCCGCCACGACTCTCCCGTTCTGTGCATGCCACAAAAGCGGCTCGTGATTGGTTGAATGGATGAGGTGTCGTTTCGATGCTTCCCCACTTTGAAGCTTCGAAGCGGTATCGACCTTGTTCCGGCAGAAAAGTGCAGTTCATAACTGCAACAAGGATGTCACAATTCTGAGGGGGGGGGGGTGGAACTGAGCCAAAACAATGTTGAGCTTGGTGGCAGTGGAGATTCACTGAGGTGAACCTAGGTAGAAACCAGTTCAACTCTGTTAGTGGGGAAAGCCACTCAGTGAGAGTGATGGATGGTAGGGATTTGCACCTGGTTTCACAAATCCTAGTTTACTAAAATTGATTAATGTAACAAAATTGATTAATGTAACATTTATTAAAATTGATTAATGTAAACTGTCTTTCTCAAAAAAACACAGTAAAGGTGATGGTAGTGGAGAATGCAGTCAAGTCATAGCTGATTTATAGTGACCCTATGGGGTTTTCAAAGCAACAGACATTTAGAGGTCCCTTCTGCACATGCAGAATAATGCACTTTCAATCCACTTTCAATACACTTAGCAACTGGATTTTACTGTATGGAATAGCGAAATCCACTGGCGAGCAATTGTGAAAGTGGATTGAAAGTGCATTATTCTGCATTTGCAGAAGGGGCCAGAGGTGATTTGCCATTGCCTGTGTTCATTGGCCTTTTATGCGTAGTAGAAATAAAACATCCTGCAGATGCTTTAAATTTTGGATTTTTCAATTTGTACATACAGCCAAAAACAGCCAGCCAAAAGTGTTGTCAGCCAAAATAATTATTTTTTCCTGCCTGCTGCCCAATAAGGCTCTTGTCAGTTTCATAGTTGCTGCAGTTTTGTGTGCAAAACTGCAATTTTGTGTGTTGCTGCAGAGGTTCTCCATTCCCATGGTTTCCTTTGCTTGCAGTACATCCAATGGCCATTGCACTGTAAAAAGTATATGAATAAAGTTTGTTTTGCTTGGCAATCCTGCACATGTGTTGTTTTCCTTTTTTTGTTTTGAAGGAGCTATCTGTAAAGTTACAACAACATAAATATTTGCTTCTCGTGTTGTGTTGTCATAGCTTCACAGACAGCTCCATCAAAACAAGCAAAAAAGAAGGAAAAGGGACATGTGCATGGGATTGCCAGGCAAAACAAACTTTATTCATATACTTTTTACAGTGGAATGGTCATCGGATGAGCTTCAAGCAGAGGAAACATCCGTGAGGAACCTTCATGGAGAATCTATGCTGCAGCACACAAAATGGCAGGCGATCCTGCAGTGCAAATAAAAGTAAGAGCTGGGGAGAGGAGGCAGGAAAAATAAAGTGTCTCCTGCCTGCTTATGTTCACACAAGTAATCAGGAGACATCTTCAACCTGTCTTCAGGAAAAAAAGACCACTAGTTTAGCAATTTCTGAAACCCCTGGGTTGGGAGAAATAAAATGACCTGAAAATGTTTTGGGGAAGAGAGCTGTGTGAACCTCTTCCCCAAAATATTGTTTATAATTCTGCTGTGCAGAAAAGGCCAGTGTGACCTTGGTCTTTTTTGGTGGTCTCCCCTCCAAGTACTAGTCAGCACTGACTCTGCTTAGCTTCTAAGATCTGATGAGACCGGGCTAGCCTAAAGGTTTTACATACAAATACTAAAGGTTCTACATCAGGGATGGCCAACCTATGGCACTCCAGTTGTTCATGGACTACAATTCCCATCAGCCCCTGCCAGCATTGTAGTCAATGAACATCTGGAGTGCCACAGGTTGGCCTCCCATATTCTACAGCATACAAATCAGTAAAATACTTGAGAAGCATATGAAACTGTTTAAACACCACACCACACTAGACCAACCAAACCCCATCAAAAGCTCATTGAACTTTTAAGTATTACACTGAACTGACTTTCCAAGGAATGGAAAAGGCTTAAAAGGGTCATGCTCTGTCCTGGAACCTGTACTCCTGCTGTGATTTGTGTCTTCTATGTGTGTTTATTTACTCTTCAGACCTCAATCCAAATTTTCCATAAGATAACTGAACTCCCAAATTGCATGCCTTTTGCAACCCTTTGCCTAGAGCTAGGTCAAAGCTCTCTGGAATCAGTCACTTGGCTGAGGGCTTTTAGATTCTGGCTGTGGATTCACTTTCTCTTGGATTGCAATTCCCTGGTCCATCACTTGCTCTCTGATACTCATGTCAACTTCTGGGTTTCCAAAATTGAAAAGAAAATGGCTTCTATAGGACTGCTAGTGGATTCACTCTGCTCCTTGTCCTACTTAGATGCTTATAAAAATAAAAAGGCTGATTATTGGATATAGAGTTGTCCACTTTAGTCACTGCACCCAAGAAAACTTGCTTCCCCCTGTGTTTTTCAATTCCATTTGAATAGGGCCACTTGGCTCACTACCTGCATTGTTTAATAAGCCCTACCTGCATTGTTTAATAAGTTTAATAGGGAGAGCTTTAATGCTCTCCAGGTTTAAGAAGAAGAAGAGTTTGTATTTATATCTCACCTTTCTCTCCTGTAAGGGAGACTCAAGGTGGCTTACAAATTCCTTTCCCTTCCTCTCCCCACAACACATACCCTGTGAGGTAGGTGGGGCTGAGAGTGTTCTGAAGAACCATGACTAGCCCAAGATCATCCAGAAGGAATGTAGGAGTGCGGAAACACATCTGGTTCACCAGATAAGCCTCTGCCACTCAGTGGGAGGAGTGGGGAATCAAACCCAGTTCTCCAGACTAGAATCCACCTGCTCATAGTCACTACACCACCAAGAAAACACCACACTGGCCCTCCACCTTGTTACATGGTAAATTTAACAATTAAAAAAAATCTAATATATTGTGCCAGTGTAATGCTGGCTTAGTCGAATCTTTGGCCCACCAATTATTATACTGCTCCAGATTCAAGGAAATAAGATCCAAGTATGTGAATCTTATTCCCTTATTCTCAACTGATGTTCCTGATTTATTTAAATTATACTACTTGCTAAATAATCCAGATCCTTCCTTCTGTGTGATAGAGTCAGACTTCCTCTTGGAAATTATCAAAAGCCAGCAGCAATTTTTTACAACATTTTATTCTTTGCTCTGCGTATCCATGGCCCTTTCCACACGGGCCAAAAACAGCACCCTAGGGATGGCAAAAACAGTGTCCCTACGGAGCTGTTCACATGGGGGGTGCTGCTGCATTGCAGCAGCGCTGCCCTCGCTCCCCCCCAGAGGTGCGAAGCCGCTGTTTCCGCTGTTTTGGGGAGCGAGGTTTTCCAGAAACACGGATTCAAAACGCTGCTGTGCGAATGGCAGCAGCTGGAAGGCGCCATGTCCCCCGCACCATCCCTGCAAGCTTACCTCATCTCCTGGCTTCCGGCTCATTGCAGAGGCCAGGGGACACGCCCCCCCGGTCTGCGACTCCAGAGCTGTCGCTTCAGCCTGTGGGGGTCTGCGACGAGCTGGAGGCCAGGGGACGAGGTAAGCTTGCAGGGACAGCGCAGCCTGTGTGAAGGCTGTGCCACTGCCTGCTGCCCTCCCGGGACCGTCCATGCGAACAGTCCTGGGGGGGGGGGGTGCGTCGGCGTCGTTTACACCAACCCACTCCCGCACCGTTGCGGTGTGGAAAGGGCCTCTGTTTTTACCAGTTTTATCTTGCTGTATTTGTTTTATTGTTTGCTATACATATAAGGATTTGATTGATTGATTGATTGATTGATTGATTGATTGATTGATTGATACTCTTCAGACAAATCTTTTTAGGGGCAGTTCATAAGCAGATTTTTTGGAGGAGCTGAATTGCACACTCTGGTATTCTGCTTAACTGAGTGCTCAGTGTCCAATAGCAGTTCTTTTCTAAATGGGAGTCTTTGACCCTTTCCTATTCAGATGAAACTACTGCTGTCCTGGGTTTGTGTGTGTGTGTGTTTAGAAACTTGCAGGATTGTGCTTCCTTAGGGTCATTGTCCAAGATGTGGTTCAGGGGTCAGGAAAAAAGTACCTTTTTCAATAGGAATGGGAAATAATTTCTTCACCTTGTCCCAGATGCATACTGACTTGGACCTGGAAAGGCTGCACAGTACACTTGGGGGAATTGCCAGGAATGGCAGCCTCTACCTCACATATAACAGATTCTGCTATGAAGGTTTCTCACCTCTAAGGCATCTTTTTGGACAGACTAAAGGTCAGTAATAGGAAAGATTTTGTGCATGTTGCAAATATTGGATGTGGCATGGTATAGTACAACCTGATCTCAATATATCTTGGAAGCTAAGCAGGGTCAGTACCACCAAGGAACCACCAAGGAAGACTTTACAGAGGAAAGCAAGCATCTCTACTAAAGGCAGGTACTGAAATTCTCCTGGAAAATTTCTCCAACCCAATGTGGTCTTTCTCCCACATGTAGTCTGTATGTGAAATGATTGTTATTAAATAGCTACCATCTTGGTCATTACAGTGGATAAAACTAAAGGATAACCACAAATATATGGATTTGCTTGCTTAGTAAACATCCACACCCCCACCCATGGCAACCCTAATGCCTGCCTCTAATGTGCCAGCTAGTGGGGGGGGGGGATGAAGAAGAAGAAAAAACCCTATAAGTGATGTCAAGCCTCTCTGGGAATCATCAGAAACTCTGTGGTAAAACCTCTCTAGGTTAAAGAAAATGACATTTCCAGTGATTTCTAGACTGGCATGATGTCATTTCTGTGTTTTCCCCAGAAGCAATGTAAAATTATTATGCTGATGGTATCCTTCCATCTCCCCCCCTCCCGCACAGGTCCCTTTGGTTGCCAGCTTTTGACTGGCAACAACCCTGAGTGCAACTGATGAAAAAATATTGCTGTGAAGGACTGGGATATCCCTGTTAAACTCAGACAGTTTTGATTTCCCCTGCCAATCTGATCAAACTTCCAAGAAATGTATGCAGTAGGTAAAATATGAGCGGAAGCAGGATATCCTTTAGACAAGCCTATTATAAAATACATGTTATAGAGAAAAGCCTGAGAAAACAGCAAAAGAGAAGACTTCTGTAAGTTGATATATTTCTTTTGTGCTTAGCAATATAATTGCTAAGAAAGGCTCAAAATGTACTGTGCCAGAGTTGATTGCTTAGGGCATATCAAGGAGACCAAACTGGAAATGACTGCTTGGTTTCACTACTCCAGACATTGAGCAGTTCCAGCTGAGCCATATATCTTGTGGGCATCAGGTAGACTTCTTGGAAAAGACAGATTTCACATATCTGTTCTTTTAAACTATAACATCCCCTCTTGGTAACCAGAGCAAACCTTCGTGTTGCCTGTGCCTTGGAGGCACTGAGCAAATCATAATCACTGACACATCTGGGCTGGAAAATGGCAAGTGCTCTGAGATGCCTAGGAGAGATTTAGACAGAATTCACAAACATTTTCTGTCTTGTAGACCATTGACTATGATGGGATGCATCAGATTAGAAACAGGAAATTATATGGTGGTGTGGTTTAATGACTCAGAATTGTTAGATTTAGCATAAGAGCCTAAGCATTCCATCTTTGCCCTCTCACAGCCTTTCTAATAGCTGATCAGTACTGGGAGATTTTCTCAGGTTCATAATGAGACATTGAATGGGACTGGGGAAGGGTGCCTGGATATTTCATTACATGAGGCCACAGCACTAAGTTTGCTTCTGGCTGCTCCTGTTCAGACCTGCACACTGGAGTGGTTCATTGCCCAGGGGACTCAAATGACTACTTAGGGTACTTAGGATACTGTACTAATAATGGAGGCATGACTTGTGTCTACCACTGCCTCATCCACTGGTTGCACTGTTTTCTAGACTCACAGGGGCTTCCTCTGCAAGCCTGCCTTAGATTTTGCTATACTCTGTTCCACAGAAAGATGATAGTTTGATCAGTTGAAGTGCGAAGGTTGCGGAAGTTGTATGGTCCCAAATGATGTTTTGATGTTTTATTGATTATATTGTTAGCTATCCTGAAGGCTGATTTTGTTAATCAGAAAGGTAGAATGAACATGAGAGTTATTCATTTGTATGCACTGCCCTTGTCAAAACCATTGTTTTGTGCATTATTGAACATGGTACTTTGATACATGAACATTTGTGCCAAAATGTATTTTTTACTTTCAGATGGATGGGGGAGGGGCTGGGCTAGGTAGTCACTAGGACCCAGGCAATGCATTCTACAACAAAGAAGGTCCAGCATGCTTTATCTTTGGTGGAGGTATATACAATCTGCTATCTTCTTTAGGTAGAACAGGGTAAGGTTGTGACTACAGCAAGAGAAAAGGGGTACAGTGTTACGGCCTTAACAGGGGAAGGGGATTTGGGATAAGGATTCTCCACCAGCTGCTAAGAGTGTAACAGCACACATTTTGAATTTTAAGTAGCACAGGGGAATAAAAATAACTCACTTTTGGCTGTGAGAGGTTGGCCGAGGAGATCTTTGGGACTATGTCTACGGGGAAGGGATTCTGGCAAAGAATATTCCACAGAGGAGCACAAGAGTCCAAATTGAGTTTAAACGTTTTATATGAATTTGGTTCAAAAATACATACACACAGTAAGGCACAAGAGCGCATACATTCAAGTTCCTAGTATATAAGCAGGTTTGAAAGATAGATTTGGAAGATAGAGGAGGAATGGGGTTTTTTGCAGGGTAATACGTTACCTAACGATTCTTAGAAGTAGACAAAGTAAAAGGCAGGGATTCCACGCCAGCACAGAAACCCAGTGAAGGCGATAAGGAGTGTCATCAACACCAACAAGACCAAAGGGAGGAACACGTGGCAATGAGCAATGTGCTCCAGGTGAACTAAAGCTTTTATAGAGTAGATGTCGATTTCCTTGGCAGGAAAAGGAACAACCAATCAGAGCAAATTAAGTTTTACTTCTGCAAGCATCTGTGCTGGATCTGGGGGGTGCTGACTGGATGGAGTCAAGCTCACCTATGCTTAACTTTCCGTGACAATAGGACCAAATTACATTATCAAGCTGAATGAGGGAGGGCTGCAATGCTCCCATGCAGATTAACCCTGTAGGGTCACTGCCCAAGATATTCAGATTTTGGCTGAGACATTTTAGACTTGGGAGAGGTACAGGCTTTTAGGAGAACCATTACAAAAGGAGGGGAAATGCAGAGCAGTAAGTATTTGCTGCTGACCTGTGTTTCCAATGCAAACTAAAGAATACAGTATCTGCTGGCAGGGTGACTTTCCATATCCTTTATCTTTAACAGTTTCTATAGCAAGGTGTGGTAATCAAGCATGCTAGTGACTCAAATGAGACCTCCAGGTTACCAAGAGTAACTCATTATCTTAATTTAGCTTTTGTTAAAGTAGTTTTGACCTTTAGCTTGTGGCCAAGTGATCATGCGGCTACCTACACCCAGAGGAGTGCTTTTTGGCAACTGGCTTTTGCCAGTAATATTATTTTAAAGCAGAAATATATATAAATAATATTCTGGGGGTGTCATGGGCCATAACAACAGCTTGCATATATCCAGAGCAAGCTGCTTCCTTTGCAGATTTTCTTGGATCTTGTAGGAGGAGGGCACTGGAGGGGCTCACTAGCTTGAGCCAGTATTGCCTGTACAATTCTTCACTCACCATTATGCATGTAAAGTATGCATCACTTATGACAGTCGATTTGGGCTCAACAAATCTTTCAGCTTCGTCGCCTGACTGGTCCTGAAATAACTGGAAGGCAGTTCAGCACTTGGGCAGGCCATGATACATGTCTGGCAGGCTGCTTTTGGTTTTGTGAGTCATAAGTAGACCTGATCTCTACGTATGTATGTGCCCTTAAGTCACAGCTGACTTATGTGGACCCTAGCAAGAGGCTTCAAAGGCAAGTGAGAAGCAGAGGTGGTTTACCATTTTTTCAGAGCCTTCCCTAGTGGTCTCCCTTCCAAATGCTGATCCTGCTTAGCACCTGAGAAGATCAGGCTATACCATGCTGCCATCCCCCCAGACTGTTTTCTGGATCTCATAAATGTATTAGTTCTCCTGCTCAAAAGAGACAACTTATATTCCAACTTATTTGCAAACCCATAATATAATTTCATGGTTGATATATTCCTTGTGTAAAAATAGAATATATCACCAACTGAAGCATAGCTTTAGATGTCCTTCACAATGTATGCATATCATTAGATGCATCAGATAACTTGTAGCTGATTACTTTGTGTTTGTCCTTTATTATCTCATTGTGCTGTTTCTGCTGTCTTTTTGTAGTTGCTTCAGTTTCTGGTTTAGATGCTTCTTATTGGTGGTTATTTTATGCATGAAAGTTTTTTGAGGAGGGGCTTGCTTAGATTCATTTCAGTGCATGATCAGTAGTTGCTAATGCTACGTTTTGTGCTGCAGTGTTTTTTTAATTTGATGGTTTTGATATTTTATTGATTATATTGTTAGCTATCCTGAAGGCTGATTTTGTTAATCAGAAAGGTAGAATGGATACTTATGAAACAGGGGTGAACATTTCTTACCAGCACTATGTTTCTCAAGGAGCTAAACACAGAAGATAGGAACAGACCAATCTGGCGGGCCAACCCCCCCTCTGGAGCTGGCACCCCCAGCACTGGAATGAGTGCCCACCCCACTGACGCAAGGGACAAATTTGGTGGTGGTGGGTCACTAACCAGGGCAGCCATGCCATTCTGTAGCGCCCATTCGAGAAACCACAACTTATCCCCAGGCCCACCAGTGAAAAATACTGCACCGGCATGGCTGAGGGCATTCTGAAGGTGGGCCAGGGGGTAGAGCCAACCTTAGTCAGCTTTCACTGCCCACCCAGCCCTCCATTATCCCCTGTGGGGGATTCTGAACATTTAAAAACCTCTTTTGGGCTTCCTGTACCATGGGAAAGCCCTTTGGAGAGGACAGAGTGATGCCGTAGTGGCACTGTCCCTGCCCACCAGGCCTCTGTGGATTGCAGGGGTGTATCTGCCAGAGGGACATGTGGGGAATTCCCACATATTTCCCTGGAGTGATTGCCAGCAGGTGTAGAGTATAACAGAGTGGGCAGAATGTGTGCCTCAGGCGCCATTTTCCCCTGGTACACCTCTAGTTGATTGGGCTGTAAAGTTGTTTTCTGTGAAACTCCAAATTGGCCACACCAACTTATTCCCCCACCCCCTAGATCTTAAATAAGTGTAATAAAAATAGCTGCACATATTATCACTGTTGATTGAAAAACATTTTAGAGATGATGTTAGGAGATATGAAAGCTGTTTCTGGAGTATTTGATCTGTGTTCTAGAAGTATTTCACTCTGGTTTGTTTGATTTATAAAAACTGAGAAACAAACCTGCATGAACATGTGAACTTATCCAAAATAGAAACTGTACGGCATTTTTAAAATGTTATCTGATCATGCTATGGACATTTTTCAAGACCGGTAGGAGAAAAATTATGAACTATCAAATTGACATCCAAAAGATGGAATTAAAGGTAAAGATAGCAAAAGTGTGGACCTCAAGGAAGAGTATTAATTTGTAAATAATGCAGGTTTATTCCAAGAATAAACATAATAATTGACATATAAAATCTTATTGTAACATTATATTTGGTGACATCTTACATTTTGCACTCGTAAACTGCATTATAAAGTAAGCACTGTAAAATGTCTTTATTTAATCCGACATCCAGTTTCATTGGAAAATATATTATGCAGGTCTCTGGGTTCCTCTTATTGCCAAAGCATTCAATTTTGAATTGGCTGAAGTGCTATGATTAGGATGTCCCCTGGTTATATTCTTACTGATTTGGAAACCAGTTGGTATGTTTATTGACTCATTTGCATAATTTGCAAAATTTTTGAGGAAATTCGCCTGGGGAATTAAATGCTCTAATTGCAAAGAACACCAACAGACCCATTGGAGAGGAATTCTCTCTCCTTAAACAAATGACATTGAGTGCATTATGTTAATTGGAGGAGGGGTATTTTGTCAGAATGAATGTTGCCTAGGAAGAAGGCAGGATTTAGCCATGTAGTGCTTCTTACTGTTTCTGGTTAGCAATTTCTAAGTAGCCAGACAAGATTGTTTGCTTTGGTTGAAGTTTCTAGGCTTCCCTAAATGAATATAACAGGTTGGTAGCTGAGTAGCCATGTATGACTCTTGGCAGTAGGAACAATTCTGAGTGATGATAAATTGTTTACATTACTCTGGGGTGAATCATACTCCTGACTAGAAATTACTTCTGAAGTTTTAAAATGGGATTTAGTTTTGGTCTGTGGCAGAACTTTTCCAACTTAAAATTAGTTTGCTGCCACAATCTATATTGCAATGTGTTTGTGGCTGTGAAGCCTTCCTATAAATTGTGTGTACGTGACCAAGATCAGGTGTTTCCAGCTGGGGACAGGGGAAAGAAAGTGCAGCAGAAATGTGATCCTTTCACTTCATCTGTGGTGCCTAACAAAGAAGGAGATTGTGCTCTGCACACAGTAAAAAGACTTAAACTACTCTCGTCTCAGATGAGGGAATGATGGTGAGAGTCTTGTGCTTTAAAGCAAGAGCTGCTTTGCACCCATGCAAAGCATGGGTGCAAAGCTTGAGGCAGATGGGAGAGGCAGATGGGAGAAAGATAGCAATATCAGAGTTTCTTTTGTTCCATTTCCAGATGGAGGAGGATGAGAGGCATTGGAAGTGTCGAGCAGGTGAGCAACTGAATCTGCCCAGGTGACATGGTGCTGATAAAGCTTGTTCAGTGGCAGGGATGCTTCCCAAATCAGGGCTTAGCTACCAACAACTGTAGACATGGAAAGATGATGAGACAATGTGTCAGAAGCATCACCTATTTTTCTGGGCAAATAACCAAGTGTTCTCAACATACAAATACTTGTACCATATCCCATGCAATACTATGAAGAGAAAAGGCCACTGAGATTAGCAAAACTTCATGGAGCTTAGTGGGCCACTGAGATCTGTAGAGCTTCATTGAACTTCATTCTAAATACATTTTTAGAATTCAGTCAGGCTGCTATACTCTTTTCCGCAAAAAGATGACAGTAAATTAATCTGCCATTTCCTGGACCCTCTTTATTGTATAATGCAGGGGTCCTAGTGCCTACCTAGGACTAGTGATAATGACAGGGATAAGAGATGAGTGGGATGGGGAAAAATTGGCATGGACTGTCATTTTCAATGGCAATTCTGTTGTTTTTGTAGTGTGTGGCTCTATCCAAGTTTTTGTTCTTTCTGTGATTCCTATGGGTTGGCTCATATTGTGCATAAATTGTGCATAAATGTGATCAACATCAAACCACCTTAAATAAAATCCATACTCTGGATACATAACGTCTCTTTTACCTGGTCTTCATGCTTATAAGCATGTAAGCAGAAGCAATTACAGTTTACAATGAGGTTTTCATTTAATGTTTAATGTTAAAGGTACATATTGTAAGCATGAGAAGGAAAAAATGATAGTCACAATACAGCAAATTTAAATAGTGTTATGCTATGTTCTACAACTCTCTAGGATTTGTGAAAAGCAGTCTGTATATATTTACTAAATAATCTTCTGTCCAGTCCCCTAATTTACCTAGTTCCGTGGGAACATATTAGCAAGAAAGATGGTACCAAATGGAATATCAGTGCTTAATAATTCACATCCCATTGAGGATTCACTGCTTTTTGAAAAGTTACTTTACAGTGAAACTCTATGAATTTACTTCTGTTGGATCTGATACCTATTACATCCTTGGATACCACAAAAGAAAGCCTTATATTCTGTAAAATATTAAAGAGAGTATATCACTTTTTACATAACCTGTATATGGAAATAGGATATGAATACTGAATGAATCTGGAGAATTTTTCACTTTGGCAAAAAGCTCTAACCTTCTTTAATCCATGTCAAACAGTAAGAATCACTACATGCTTTTACAGAATATTTGATGAAAACCTGTCTTATCCTACCTTCTATGAGCTTAAATAATTTATATCACACATCTTACCAAACATTTTGGAGAGGGAAATACAGTCTGGCACAATCCTTGTTTTTATTATTTTCTATAACCCTAAGAATCTTCTAAGCTTGGAAATAACATTTATGCTTAAAATTACGAAGCCACTGAAATTCCACACAAAATCAGCTCAAACAAAAAGTTTCATACATCATTAAAAAGGAAAGAAATGTATTATATTTCAGAATATTTTACAACTAATTCAGCTGCATTTGTTTTGGGAAATATTGGCCAAGTTATATGTAATGGTTGACTAGCTTTTTCACATCCCTTAGACAGGTACATACAGTTTATATATCACAAATCAGCTAACATTTTCAGATTTATTTATTTAGGATATTTTTATGCTGCCTCTTCAAAGTCATGTTCAAGGCAGCTTACAATTAAAAACCACATATGAAATCCAAGCTGTAAGAAATAAGAAGCATAAAAACTGTCAATAAAACTGATAGGAATCATTATCTAGTCAGGGGTCTGCAACCTGCAGCTCTCCAGATGTTCATGGACTACAATTCCAATTGGTCGTGGTGGCAGGGGCTGATGGGAATTGTAGTCCACGAACATCTGGAGAGCTGCAGGTTGCAGACCCCTGATTCTAGCTAAAGACCAGCCTTTTTATCTCAGAAATCATTAAACATAAGAGAGATTTACTTAAACGGAGTGAGAAATAGACTATATACACAAACAAAGTATCAGTTATATATAGATACATTCACAGTTCATCGCTTGGTTACAATTTCAAGCATAGTCTACAATATTAAACATTTCAGCCAAAGCTTTTTTGGTTAAACAGAACATACAACATATTTTCCCAACAAAGTCAGAGAGCAACTGTTTCCAACTGTCATTTTTAGAATGTTCATAGAGATCTCCCAGAATTCCACGCTGCATGCATGCAAGGCTGTAAAATCCAACATGGCTACCAAGAGAATGTGATCTCTACAGCCAGGGGTAAGGTAGATAATGTCCCTAGACAAGAACCATTTAAACCAAAAGAGTTTAGTTGAGGAGTCCATGTTTTTTGTGCTTTGGCTTATAATCAACCATCCCAGAACATCAAGAAAGTAATATATAAGTACTGCCATACAGTCTCTCCCCGGCTGCTCTTTACCCCTGCTATTAAGACTTAAGTGCACTTTTTAGGACATACTGGTACATAAACACATTTCTTGTACAAGTACTAGTCAATCTGCTTTAAGGGGGCATCACAAATGTGGCAGATGTTCTGTATGTAATTTCTGCATGACTACAAAGACATTTGTACATCCATCCACAGGACATCTCTATGAGCTCAGGCATTTCAGCAACTGTAATTAAGATGTATTATTCATTTTATACGGTGTGCGTGCAACAAGCTGCATATTTGGTCCATTCTGAGAACAGTAAAGCAAAATTTTTGTGAATCCGGGGGAGGGCGGTATAAAAGTGGAACCAATAAATAAATAATAAATAAATAAATAAATACAAATCCAGAGTGAAACATTGCACCACGGATGCCCCTCTTATTTTACACTAGCGAGCCCGGCCACGCATTGCTGTGGCAATTGTCCTCATCACAGTCCGCAACCTGCACAGATGTCCATGCAGGTCCAATTATCCCCAGCATAGCCTTTTGGGGTGGTCAAATGGAATCCCTCTTTCCCTTTTCAATTCACATTGTTATATGGTGGTGTCTTGTTTTTTTAGTATAAGGTAACCCTTTCCATTCCACAACGGAACTGTCCAGAGTGTGAATCCCGCTGTCCATGAGGCTGGTTGACACGCACAGTCCTGGCTTGGGTAAGGCAGAACTGGGGCAAGCAGGCTATCCCAGTCAGGCAGCAGAGGCAGGGTGGTGAGGCGCTCAGATCGAGGCCAGCTCCCTGGGTTCTTAAAGGGCCACGTGCAAAAGAAGCAGAGGCAGTAGTGTTGATTCACCCCCACCCTGCGGATTTTCTTAGAAGAAAAAGGCAAACTCCAGCTCGCTTTTAGTAAAAGAGAGCTGTGGTGAATATGCGTGAGGAAGTAGGTAAGAGGTGGTTGGATGTGAGGGAGGGCAGAGTGAGGTGTGTGAGGATGAGCTGGATGTGGATGAGAGTATGTGTAAATCAACACAGAAATATTTATAACAGTGGTTTTGAATGGCTGTAACTTAACAGTTTATCACTATGTTTTTTGATTTCTGCAAAACAAGCTGGGCTACCAGGAGGATTTTTCCAGGGAAGTAAGCCAGGCCTTCATTTATTTCTTTTCCTTGATGAAACTATGGTTGCAAAACTGTGTACACATTTGAAGTGATTTGTTTGTATAACATGTTACTTGGCAGTGTTTAAGTCTGTAAAGAATTGCACTGGAGTTTGTACTTTTACACTGCAAGAGAGGTATTATCCCATTTGTAAATTCACTGGAATGTATACATTAAATTTGCAAGAGGTTTCATCTCTAATTATAACAAGTACATTGCAGGGAACTTGTTTCCCAATTAAGTTTTGTGTACACTTATACTAAAAATATTGTTTTCCTCCTAACCCTGAGCAAGATCCTCATTAGTTGCAATTCATCTTCAGTAGAATGTATTACATCTTCACTACAGTATATTACATGGAATAGGAACAACTTGTTCATATGCTGTGGAGTACTTCTGTTGGTTTTCATTGAGGTTGGTTTTCATTGGCATTTATATAACTGATGCCCTCAAGTGACCACTTCACTCTAAGGCTCTAATAACTTCCTATTTTCCATGAATATCTTAGTGGCATGTGAAATACATTTTGAAAATGTGACTTTGTTGTTAGGGTCATCAAGGATGGTAACAAGCAGTGGAGATGGCTTGCCTTTTGAATATTTACTTCAAAATAATTTCAAGTTGTAATGCTTTCTAAGGGTTTGAGATTTAGACTGATTTCTTTTTTAGCTTTTCAATTTTAATGTAAATCAAGAGTTGATATATTAAAGGCAGCCTTTTCTTAATTAGTCATTTTGAAAGTTTCCAGCTGTTAGTATAATCTCTTGTTCCATTTTCTTCTGTATTTTTTCATTCCCTACTTTCATAGACCATGTTTGACTATTCCCCTTAGAAATTCAATGTTGGCTACAATAATTTCAAATCTTATCTTGAGAAATGTGTCCTTAATTTCTTTTTTTTCTGGGTAACAAAATGCCAGCTTTCCCCATCCTTCAAACAGAATCATAGGAGCACAGGTGCTATTTCTGTTACATATATATTTCCTTTGAGACTGTGCAATAAAATCTACAAACTATCTGCATTGGAAGCATTTTAAAATTCACAGGAAGACATAACATAATAAATTTTCATGGAATCCCTCTGCCTCTAGTGCTCATTATGAACTGTCACTGAACAAAAGAGACATTTCCTTTCCAGTCTCATGGAAAAACACAGCAGCAACAACATATAAAGAAGTAATGCAACAACATATTCTTTGGGTCAGTGTGTGGGTTGGTCTGAAGGGTATAAATATATTGTCATCAGTCTGCCACCATTGTTGTGAATGGATCTATCACTGAAGTTTAGCCTAGAGTGGCTTTAGATGACAAATGGGTTCTTTAATGTTCTTCTGTCAGTGTTCTTTATGGGTATGAATGTTTTTTGAAAGGGGTTTATACTGTCAAGACTGAGTCCAAGATAAGCACTGCTTGAAAAAAAATAGTTTGTAATGGATCAAAGATACTGGTAATAGAACCGGCCTGGTCTAGTTTATTTAGCTTGGGTCTAAACATAGCTTTGTGATAGGGGTTGATTCCAATTAGAGTTATGGCACAAGTTCAAACAACCTTTAAAACTTCCATCTGCTGTTTTTCTAACAATCCCGAGAACTAATTCTTACAGTATCAGTGGTGGCCTCCACATCTTGCTCAAAGGAACAAATACCAGATGGGAGGTGAGAAAGCTCATGGAGAAATATGCCCTTCTTCCCACACTGTGGTCCTGATCTAAGGATCCTTCTGTGGCTGCCCTACTATACTCTTTCTCCTAAAAGATGGCAGGAGATTTGTGAATTTATCCACTACTAGCGGGGCCTGGCCACACATTGCTGTGGCAATTGTCCTTCTCATCACAGTCCGCAACCCACACAGATGTCCATGCAGGTCCAGTGATCCCCAGCATAGCCTTTTGGGAGCAGCTGTGGCATAGTGGCTAAGAGCAGGTGCACTCTGATCTGGAGGAACTGGGTTTGATTTCCAGCTCTGCAGCTTGAGTTGTGGAGGCTTATCTGGGAAATTCAGATTAGCCTGTGCACTTCCACACACACCAAATGTGTGACCTTGGGATAGTCACAGATTTTTGGAGCTCTCTCAGCCCCACCCACCTCACAGGGTGTTTGTTGTGAGGGGTGAAGGGCAGGGAGGTTGTAAGCCCCTTTGAGTCTCCACAGGAGAGAAAGGGGGGATATAAATCCAAACTACTCCTCCTCCTTTTCCTCCTCCTCCTCCTTCTCTTCCTTTTCCTCTTCCTCTTCTTCTTCTTTTGGGGTGGTCAAATGGAATCCCTCTTTTTCTTTTCAATTCACATTATTATATGGTGCTGTCTTGGTTTTTAGTATAAGGTAACCCTTTCCATTTCACAATGGAACTGTCCAGAGTGCGAATCCCGCTGTCCATGAGGCTGGTTGACATCCACAGTCCCGGCTTGGGTAAGACAGAACTGGGGCAAGGAGGCTATTCCAGTCAGGCAGCAGAGGCAGGGTGGTGAGGCGCTCAGATCGAGGCCAGCTCCCTGGGTTCATAAAGGGCCATGTGCAAAAGAAGCAGAGGCAGTAGTGTTGGTTCGCCCCCACCCTGCGGATTTTCTTAGAAGAAAAAGGCAAACTCCAGCTTGCTTTTAGTAAAAGAGAGCTGTGGTGAATATGGGTGAGGAAGTGGGTAATTAGTGGTTGGATGTGAGGGAGGGCAGAGTGAGGTGTGTGAGGATGAGCTGGATGTGGATGAGAGTATGTGTGTTGTGTGGTAGTAGTGGGTGAGGCACAGAGAGAGAAAGTTATCTGCATGTGTGTGTGGGGGGGAACCCCACCTGACGTCTCACATGGCAAAGTGTGTATGTGTTTCACTTCCACTTGTATTACCTACCAGTATTACCTATTTACTGTTTTAACTGCTCATCTCTGGCCATCTGCATGAACATTCTAAGCTCTCATACCAAGCCCTCAGGCCACAGACAGACAGGCTGCACGAACATTCTAAGGGTGACAGTTAAACACAGCCAGCTTCATGGCCTGGTTCGCCAGGAAAAAGACGTTTTACCTGGCTCAGGTATGGACTTTTGGCGATCTGAAGGTCCGATTACCTGCCCGCAACAGGGAGGGACGTCATGTGAAAATTTGGGGGCGATCCGTCCTGCTGTTTCGGCGTTAGGGAGTCACCAACAAACGGATGGTTAGCTTTTTGTATATATAGATTTCCTGGACCTTCTTTGTTCTAGAATGCTCCGCTTTGGTCCTAGTATCTGGGGAAAAAATTAGGTAAGTAGTAGGACTCAACCTGAGCATTCTAGAACAAAAAAGGTCCAGAAATTAATTCACAAATCTCCTATCATCTTTCAGTGAGAAAGATTATAGTAAAAATCATATTAGAGAGACCCATTTACAGATCTTCTATCATCTCAACTGGTTTGATCCAGAGAAAGACAGAAATTGTGGATTTGCTGAAGGTAAAACACCCAGATGCTGAGTGTCTTTCTGGGAAATGTTTGTCCTACCGGAAACTGTCTTTGGTTCCCCTTAAACACGAATTACATCTTTGTAAATAAAGAACATATTACAATAAACACCATAGTTTCAGGAGGGTAGCCATGTGGTATTCAATAGAAGAGCAAGGTTCGAGTCCATTAACAACTTAAAGATCAAGAAGATTTCCAGGGTGTATGTTTTTGAAAGTTGATGCAAGAAATGTTGGCTCTCAGAAGCTTAATACTCTGGAAATCTTCTTGGTCTTGTACAGTGCCACGAGATTCTAATCTTGTTTTTAAAAACAAAACAAAAATGCAGTTTTCTGTTAGTACAATGGAATTAAACCAAATTGGACTACACTGGGGACTCATGTAACATTTGGAATTGATTCTAAAACTAGACTCTTTTCAGCAAGTCTGAGGACAATTTTTGGGGAATACAAGATCTTTGAAGACAAGAAATATGTTATATACTACCTAACATGTGCAAGATAGCCATGCTATCTTTTTATCCAGCTGGATGCAGACTTGGAATTATTATGTGGACTTAACACTGTTTATTAAAGGCAGCTGTTTCACCACAAAGTTTTCTGTTCCATATATATTCTGCACAGTTGGAGTTTTTATTTGTGAACCAAACTTTTCAGGATAAAGATGCTTCCCTCGAGATGTTCAATTTATCCCAAGCTGCTCGGTTTGCCTTCTCTTGCTTCACTTGCTCCAGTGCAGACACTGACAGTGATTTCATGCTGGGTGAAATACAGAATTAAAACAAATGTAGGGCTGCTGCTTTTTTCATGTTCCGATAGCCCGTGGTAGGCAGACATTCAGCAGGTGCACTTTTCCCCTCAAGGATGGGTGAACTTCCACCTATTGCATGTTTAGCTATTAAAGCCACCAAAACCTTGTCGGAAAATATTGTATCTAGCCTAGATTGATATTGTTTCTAAGCATTTATAATGTAGGTAATGAGCAAGTGTCAAAATGCAAATGTGTGTTTAAAGTATACAAGGCTATGCTGATGCTGCTTTTTCCTCCTTTTATGCAGGGTGGATTGCTATGTTGGGAGCTGTATGGCTTCTCGTATTAGCCAACATCCATGATTTTGAGATGATTCTGAACAGAGTGGAATGGGCAACACTCCTTTTTTTTGCTGCATTGTTTGTTTTAATGGAGGTAAGGAGAATGAGGGGAAAATATTAAAGTGTTACATTCTTGATTTTGGTAATTTTAACCAAGACTCAAGATTAGTTGTATGGATGAGTTCGGAAGCCTTTGCACACACTCAGTTGTAGACTCAAAGAGATATTTTGTTGGCATGCACTAACTAGGTTTCCAACCTTGGGGGGGTGGGGTAGGGGAGTCTGGAGATCTCCCAGACTGATGTCCAGAATAGTTCAGTTGATCAAAAAAAGAGATCAGTTTTGCTGGAGAACATGGGTGCTTTGGAGGGTGAACCCACTGAGGTGCCTCCCAAAACCCAACCAGCCATTGTTGGCAACCCTATTTGAATCTACCCAGTACTTAGGGTGGCTGTTTTATCTGGAATCTGCCTGTTATCTGGCCCAGATGTCTCATTTTCCCCCCTAGATCCAGAAACAGAAGCCTAACTTCTGGTACAGATAGTTTTCTACCTGATTTATACACTGGAAACAGACCTGTTTTGCCTCTGTTTTGTTGTAGCCAATGAGGGAAGTCACAGCTGTGATTTACAGATATGGAAAGCCCAAAGGAATGCTTTGCTTCCCTATTGCCAGGAGCTACTACTTCTGAATTGGTAGAAAGCCTGCAGCTCAGTCAATTTTTTCTGCTTCTCTAGCTTTTACTGACTTCTTAAAAGAAAGAAAGTCTAAGAAAAAAACAGCCTCTTTTTCTGAATTATTGTGCAAAAAGAAGAAAACAACCAAAACAAGCCAGCACAAAATAGAAATGTAATAAAAATCAGATCTCTTTTTAAAAATGTGGAGGCCATGTATCAGTCCTGTCTGAAGTTCTGTCTGTAAGTCTTAAAGTGGGAGATCCTTAAATTTTTAAAACTGGAAAATAATTTTACTCAAAAGGAGTAAAACTGGATGGCATGGATTTGATTAGTCCAGGCCAGTGGTGGCGAACCTTTGGGACTCCAGATGTTATGGACTACAATTCCCAATTGGCCAGGCTGGCAGGGGATGATGGGAATTGTAGTCCATAACATCTGGAGTGCCAACGGTTTGCCACCACGGGTCCAGGCATTCAACTGCCTTTGTCTTCATATGCTGTTTGAGAGAATTTGGCTCACCTAAATAAAAATGGATCTGACCTGGATGAACCAGGCCAGCCTGATCTTTCAGATCTTGGAAACTAAGCAGAATAATCCCTGTTTGATGTTTGAATGGGAGAAACCCCCCCCCCCAATTCTAGGTTACTATACAGAGAAAGGCAATGGAAAACCACCTCTTTTGCTTTCAAAACCCTACAGAGTTGCCATAAGTCAGTTGCAACTTGACTCATGTAAAAGTAAGTTTGTTGCTGGCTGGCCCAAGCACATGACCAGCACAAAGGCTGGCCAGGACCTTTATGAGTTCAGATCAGCCTCCTTTCCTGATGACATTGTGGAGTAAGCACCACGACACCTGTTTGCCCTGCCATGGCATGGATAACAGCCCACTTTTGCCCCTACCAGGGCTGAACCTGGGTACTCCTTCCCGCCCATCCTGAGCAGCAACTGCGGCCACACTGATTCACAGCCACTCTTTGCCATAAGTCAGTTGCAACTTGACTCACGTAAAAGTAAGTTTGTGGCTGTCACCACAAGTTGCACAAAATTTTTGCCCAGTAAGGTATGCAAGAAGCCCTCGCATTAAAGGAAGTCCCCATAGGACATGTTCATTAACTGCATGATTCATGATATTCCCAGAGTTTTCTCCTTTAATTACACAGGGGTACTTGTGTTAGTCTGTTATAGCATAATAAAACACCTTTTAAGCTGGAATAAAAGAAAATCAGTTGTTCTCCAGCTCAATGGGGAATCTGCAGAATGACTGCAGGGGAAGTGGACGTTGTGGAGACGGGATACAGCTAAAGTCTGTTTTGCAAAATGGCACCCCCTTCCCCCAGGAAATGCCCAGATGGGATGTCAGTCTTCTTTAGGATTCACTAAAAATTCTATGATAAAACCACAGAGTTTCAGCAATTTGTGGAAACAACTAATGTTTCCCCTGGAAGTGACATCAAATTATTGTTCAGAGGTGGCAGGAAAGGAGAGTTGGGGGCTGAAGTTGCCCTCTTCTGAAAGCAACCCTGCTGCTGCAGTGTGACATAGTTAAAAAAAGAAGGAAAGGGAAGGGGTCCATGCTGTGGGAGTCCAAGAGAAAGGGAAGTTGTGGCAGAGGAGAAATAACAGTGAGCAACATGGGAATTCCCACCCTTTCCTGAACTATACTCTTTTCTGTGAAAATATGACAGTATATTTGTATATTAATCTGCCATTTCCTGGATCTCCTTGCTGCAGCTATGGGACAGGCACATTTTTCATCCCTGTCTGGGAGCAACCTGTAAATATTTTCTTTCTTTTTTTTTTACACAATCCAGATTCTTGCTGGGAGGGAAGGATGACGGGAGAAGGATTCAGTAGCCTGGAATGCTCTTTTTAAAAAACTGGCATTTTTTAAATTTGTACTTTAAAATCAAAATCCAAAATATTTACAAAGACAACAATTTACCAACTCATAAAGTAATTTCATAGAGACTTCCAGTTTCTTCTGTACTGAATATTAATTCTCAACCCATTAGATTGACAACCCAACCATTATGATTGATATCTGTCTCTTCTGTTTTCCCGGAAAGGCAGGACTTCTCTTTGTCTTGGGAAATTAAGGGCCACTGTATAATCCTGAAGGTCCCTTTTTCCTGTAAGAAGCCCCCTCTCCCAGTAGTCATTGTTCAATATCTCTGGATACTCTCTGTCTGTGATACTATTCCACAACACATTGATCTTCTACAAGACCTAAGCACAGGTCATTCAGTTCTGTTCATTAGACCATTCCATTTCAAGGTCAGGCGACTATAATCCGTATTCCCCAGTTCCCTCATCTGTTCCAGACCTATCCACTCACAACTGCTTTATATCCTAGGACTGTGTGTTCTTCTGTTTTATTATGTGTTTGTATACACATATTATCCCATTAAAAATTGTTCAAATGTAGTCGCTCTCCTGTGGAATTTCTTGCAAAGGCTGACTTCTGTAAAACATAGCCAACCAAGATCTTAAGCTTGCCTGGCCTTTTGCTGATCTCACTAATTCCCAATCTAAAACGGAGAGCCTCCCACTATTTTGGGTAATGGAAATGTTTTAAAAAGACATTACTTCTTCTTTTTTCTCTGGACAGTACAGGCATCAGAGGAGAAAAGAGCCTTTCCCCCACCCTACCGTTAAGCTCTCAGGTCAGTTTCCTCCTCAGCTTGTGCCTGACATTTTGTGTGCTGCTGAAGGTTGCCCCAGGATGTTTACTCTGCAGGCTCTGATCCTGGCCTTTTCAGCCCAAAAAGTACATAGTTGTACTCACCTCATCCTGCCAATTCCAGCAATATATCATTTTCCTATTTTTATGAAGTGTCTGCGAGGAAACACAGACATGCTCTGGCCCTTTCTGCATGGGCCAATACATACAGGTTAAGGGCAGGATAAAACTCAGGTGGGGGGGGGACTTTGCACAGATCCCGCTTCTAAATGAGTCCACTCTGTGTTCCCCCCCAATCCGGGGTTTTCAAGAATCGTGTCATGTAAGATTCCTTTGTTTTAATGCGCCTCACAGCCGAGCGAATGGTCGGGACTGTGAGGCATGTTAGGAGGCTGTGATCCAACCAGAGAATCATAGTCCCCGGCTCCCATCTGCTGAGCCACGCAGGGACAAAGGGCAGTTTCATGGCTCTGGGAGGGAGGCAGGGATTCCTCAGAAACCAACACCTCCATGCGAGGATGTGTGCCCCATTTACATGGCTGGCTGTCCATGGGAAAACCAGCCATGTTGACAGGCTGGGGCGAGGAGGGGTTTGTGTAACCTGCCTTTCACCCATGTTTATTGGCCCATGTGTAAAGGGCCTATGAGAATCTTGGCAGCTTAGAGGACTGGTCTACCGCCCATTGAAAAGCATTGAGACTGCAATGGACAGGTCTACTTAATGCTTTTGAGCACATGGTAGAGCAGTATTCTGAGTGGCTAAGGTTCTCATAACATGTCTGATTTTTTTGCAGACACCTAATCAAAAGCAAACATCCTGGGGCAACCTTCAGCTAATGGAGGCAGGCAGAGTCACCTCATCGCACACAAAATGTCAAGCGCAAACTGAGGAGCAAACTGATCAGTGAGCTTAATGATTGGGCAAGAAACATAAAATGTCTCCTGAGCTTTGCACAGCCAGGCAGGGGATGTCTTGCAGGTGACTTGAGGGGGGAAAAGTGCACCTTATAGTATCTTCAAAATAAGATGGCTTGGTCTGATATAAGATGTCCTGACAATGCCTTGGGGAAAAGCTGTCCAGTGTTCCTTCCCAAGACACCCTTTTATTGCCTCCTCAGGATGTCTTATTTGTGCTGTGCAGAATGGACCATTAATGATCCTTAGAAATTTTGCTCTGTTATCACTTTACTTCGGGAATACTGGAGCCACAGAGCTGCTTCTGATGGTGATCTTCAGTTTTTAGCCCAGACATCCTGACATTTATTAACGATGGCTTAAAGACAGTTTCTAAGTATGGAATGTAATGAGCTGGTATTTTCATATACTGCTTTAAGTTCAGCTGAGCAGTTTTTAGTATGTTGTGATGTCACTGTCAAAAAATAAGCTGAAAGGTATTTTGTCATTTAATGCCCCTTTAGTCTGTTGCTACTGCTGCTTAAAATGATTAGCTTCTTGCAGTGTTCTCTGTTTCTAGGGGGAAATGTTTAATGTGGGGGAGATCTTCGGTGGGGGGGCTCTGAGTTTTGGACATGACTTTTCTTTTATCAAATGGAATTGAACATAGTCAGACATACAAATGCAAACTGATGATTATATGTATGCTTAATCTCTAAAACTGAACTTAGAATAACTACCAATAACTACCCTTTTCCTCTGGATGATATAACTTTTTCTGCTGGTTGACATAACTATAAAGAAAAACTCTTTGGGCATTTTTATAGTAGATAAATTACAATCTTGTAACTTATTGACTCCCAGACATGATTTAACATGCAGTGAATAAAAAACAAAGATTCATTCCCTGACTGCACAAATAGACTTCTACTGAAAATAAGAATAAATATACAAGGATGAAATGCAAAGCTATATTTGTAATGGATGTGTAGATGTTTTAGTCTTATTAGACAAAACCTAATAGCTCTTGATCATCTAAGGTTCCTTGCAAATTTCAATGGATGAGTTAGCCTTTCATGCTCAAAGGATTGCAAAACTGGCCCCTCTGTCCTGCCAAGGGATTTGCCCCAGAGACAACCTGCCTTGGCTGAGAAGACCATACACAACTGGCAGCTGCAGCAAACAGGCCAGAATGCACCCAGAATAGTCAGGGCAGGAAAGGACCAACCAAGGAGACAATTGCAGCTGAGATACAGGTGAACAGGTAGAAGAAAGGTATGTGAGCAGGTAGAAGAAAGGAGCAAGCAAGGTGGATCTGCAGCAGCCAGGGAGAATGGATTATACCTGCTCAATGTGTAAGAGTGGAGAGTATGAAAAATAATGAGGTGATGAAGATAGTGGGGCTACTATTAATGCTACCAACCTCTTTTTTCTCCAGTTGGAGGCCTTGTGGGAAAATCATGGCAGAGAAAGGCAATGCAGCCTTGATCAGTGGAAGTGTTGCATCCTCCAACATAGTGATTAAGCTGGAGTATGCATTAGCTTTACCCTTCTGAGCATCTCGACTGGAGGATTTTTGCATAATGAAAACACATTAGCCAGCCTTATCCTAGACAAGCATACATATTTTTAAACAGCATTTTAAAATCTCGTATATAACTAGCGGGCCTTGCCACACATTGCTGTGGCTCAGCCTGGTAAAGTGGAAAAGAAAGAAAAGGGGAAGCAAATGGTTCAAACATGTGTCATTGCACAGTGCTTGCAAGGGAGGGGAGGGGCAAGGGGCCCCTCACTCCCCTCCCTCTCTCTCGTTCCCTTGCATGGCACCCCACTCCGTCCCTCCCTAACATTCCCCTTTCTCTGCTAGGGTGGGTGGGCCAAGTCCAGGTGGCGGACCCTGTCTCTTTCACTCCCTTCCCTTGCAGGCGAATTACCTAGCTTAAAACACGCTGGGAGGCATGAGTTACATTGTGTTCAAATTTCAGAGCGTTTGGTCAGCAAACCCCCAGACCCTCCCTCACCTTCCCCTTCCTCCGCTAGGGTGGGTGGGCCATGTCCAGATGGCGGACCTCATCTTTTTCACTCCAGATGGCAGCGGTTTTCAAGGAAGGCATGGTTGTTTCCCTTGTATCAGAGGGTGTTGCTTTGACAGCCAGCAGATGGCGCTGTTGCGGAACAGAACTGTGGTTCTAACTGTCACAGGTGTGGCATGTGCACAATAACTGGCACAGTTGTGACATGTACACAACAGGAGGTGTGGAAACAGTATGGAAACCTGGCCACATGCGAATGCGACGTTGTGTGAAAATTTCAAAGCAATCGGTCCAGTAGTTTGGGTGATTACCTGTCAGCAGAAAAACGCACTGATAGATTTTTATATATATAGATGGATGTAGGACCTTGACTAAGTGGTAGGCATGAAGACTGTTTGTTTTAAGAGATGGTTTTTAATGCTTGTTTAACTTTTGCTTTTAGCTGTCTTACAGTGTAATCCTAAACAGAATTAGTTCATCTAATCCCACTGATTGTGTAGGATGGCACAGTTAGAAGCTTATGCTAGAACGTGGGATAAGAAACTTAAATAAGGTCGATTCCCCATGGTCAATTAATTGCGTGATGCTCACGCGAAAAGGCACGGTTTCAGCAAGAACTCCCCACTGCTTAAGTGCCGAACATGGATTCATCCCGGTTCTGGCATGCACTCCCCCCTTATCCCTTGTTTTTTTAGAACCTGTGTTGAAGTGCACCTTTTTTCCTAATCATGCTCCAAAGCTGGATTGGTGGGGAGAAATGGGACAGACACAACTTATTCTTCTTGCCCTTCAAACCTTCCAGCCAATCAGAGTGCAGTGGGCTGTGCACAGAGTGTGCATAGCCTTTTTTGTGCCATGCCGGGCGTGGCTACAAAGGAACATAAATAGGAAGCTACGGTATAATGATTTTGATAAATTGTTTATGTGTGGCTACGTTCGAGCATAAAAACGAGAAGAATAACATGAATTTTCAATTGGGGTAGAGTAGTGTTCGCACTCCAGCACAATAGCTAATCAGAAGGTGGGGAAATTCTGTCTACGCATCTACCTAGTAATGTAGCTGCGTGAAAAAAAAGTTTTTAAAAAGTTCCCACCCCAACACAACACAATAGCCAATCAGGATGAGGAAGAACAGACCCGCCTAGCATATTCCGTGTTTGTGGGGATTGTTACATTTCTTGAATCCGTGATAGACATCGAGGTCTTTCACTAGACACATGCTGCAGTGGGGAGGGAGAAACCGCGATGAAAAGGTGCTGTTTCTTTTGAAACCTGGTTGTATCTGGCTTAAATTTCTCAGTGGGGAAATGGCCTAACTTGCATAACCATTTTCTACCTGGGGCATTAGGACATTGATGCTTGGGATAAATATAATACTGTTCCCAGTGATAGTAGCTCAACTAAACTGGAGTCAGTGCAGCATGACTACAGATTCTGTTTGAACTTCAAAGAATGGCTTGCTCAGATTCACCTGTCTTAGTGAATGTTATTTACTTGATTTTATGTCTGGCTTGCAAAATAGATTTTAGGGATAAGAAACACTGGCTATAGATTAATCTCATAAATAAAAGAAAACAGAATTGCGAGTGGGTAATAGTACTACTGGAATGCACTTTTCAATGAGCTCCACTGGTTGCTTCTGCTCCTCATAACGAGAACCTGAGAGGCAAGTCATAGAAAGGAGGACAGACCATCAAGAGAGGAGAGGCTCTGCATCGAGTAACCGGATGTTGCTTTGCAGTAGCTTTATGCAATAGGAATCTTTGAAACAACAAGGAGTTCAGAACACTTCTTCTTTTAATCTTTGCCAAACTGAAAATTTTATATTTTTAATTACCAGAATACTGTTTCTTTTTGTATATCTTGTTATATTGCTCTTTTATTTATCAAACACAGTTATGTAGGAACTTTGTAGTAGTGCTCTGCAGTCTCTATGAAGAACATCCTGTAGAATCCTTCCTCATTAGTACTCCCTTTCAGTGACTTACTCCACTTTATCTTCTTTTACTCTTGTGTGGTATTAAGAAAACCCCACTTGCTGAATTGATGTAAGGAGAGAGACATTGGAACTTACAGAGGAAGATTTCATAGATTGGTAGGAGAGGTGCTTAACCCTTCCAGTACTTGTTTGGCAATTCTTCATTGTAGTTCATCCTCCCCTCTTCTCCATCTCTTTCTGCCTTTGCTTCCTTCCTGTTGTGAAGCCTAGTTAAGGGGAAAGATTAATTTAAAATGCTTGTTGAGCTTAACTCTCCCACCCACATTTCATCCATGAGAGAACTGATAGTAGAGAAAGGTTAACTTTGCCTTCTTTCAGTCCTTGCATTGGCAATAGAAGATGAACACTCTACAGGAATCCATACTCCTCTCCTAACAAGAGATATGTAAAAAATAAAATAAAAATGAGTTTGAGATCAGGTCGTATTTTAAAAAGCTGAACTCAATTCTTTATTAAAGGACTTAGAGGTCATTATAGTAGTGGTAAACACATTTATACTTACACCATTTACCCAGTGGCAATAAAATATTCAAGGATTGTAGCTCCCTAGCCAAGCTATCCTTCCACACAAATTTCAAACATGTAGGAAGTGTCTATTGTGCAGTGGGTACAAACAGTCAGGAATTGGTAGGATATTGAGTTTTTTCCTTTCTTTGCTGGGATCCTCAAGCAGGGAGGAGTTTTTAAAGGGTTTTTTTTTTTTGCTTTTTTAAAAAGTCAAGCATTTGGGTGGGGGAAACTGAATCCAGCCCTCATCATCTGTCTTTCAGCATTTTTCCCAGGCCCAGCTGTTTTCCTATATCAAAACTTGGCCAGGAGAAAAATGTTTCCGGTTCCAAAGTGAACCCTATGGCAAACTTTAGCTCCCCTGGCTTAGGCAGATATATTGGAGAAAAGCCAAAAAGGACATGGTAGGTTTACTGAAGCTCATATGTAACTAGAATAAGCTGTAAATATAGTTACTCCCCATAGTTTTCTCTGACTCAAGCCATGATTTGGAACAATATATTTTTTCCTACAAAATAATTGGTTTTTAGACTTTAGAGTGCTGCTATGAAAGAGCATAATATACTGGCATTAATACATTTTTGATAAAATGTGGTTTCCAGTGCAGCAATGCCCAATAAATGTATTTCCTACAGTGACTACTGGTCTCAGGAACTTTCCCAGTGATTTGACATTTTTTGGTGACATTGTTCTGGGTGAGATGGGTAATGCCTTGGCAGGAGTTCTCCCTTCTGTGAACTGTGATAGCTAAGATTATTCCAGAAGTGTTTTTAAATTTCCTCCTACTTTATCATCAACCTGATCTTATAATTTATTATTTATGCTCAAAACCAGAATTTTAGTTGACTGCTTTGCTCTCTATCACCTGTGAACTATTTTTAGACTCCTACCATTCTGAAATGCAGCTTGTTATGAGATGAAACTCAAGCAAAAATAGACTTATCCTTTGTTTATTGTTAAGTTATATTTACGTTTTCCCAACATGTGATTCATACTGTGTCCCTGTCCAACAGACTTCTTGCTTTAGCCGATTCTTGTGTTCTGGCTGTAAGCCAGATCTTGCAACCCTTCAGCCTACTGGACATGTATTTTATTTATTTATTTTGAGGCAACATCCCCCCCCCCCCCCGCCTTTAATCAAGGTTCTGAAGAAGCTGTTAGTAAAAGTTGAGCATGGCATGGATGGGGTTATGTCAAATCACAGAGACATACATTGGACCTTCTTCACTCAAGTTGTTTTCTCTTAGAGATTCCAAGGCAAAGTATGCAATTTGAGTCCATTCACTTTAAGTTCTCTGCAGTTCTTCTTGACATGGGGGGCTCTGGCAATCATCAGTCCTTATGCAGCTCAGCAACTTTGTCAGATAAACATCTTTCTTTCCTGCAGGCTCCCACTGGGAAATTTGCCAATCTATCAGAGTCTGATTCAGATATGTGACCTTGTATTGTCAATGGCTACTACTGTGGGAGCAGAAAAAGACTTGAAGAGAACATCCTTCTTTGTGACCCCAGCTGAGAATCTGGTTTAGTACTCTGTGTCCTCTTAGTTGTTTTTTTTAAACCCAGCAGTTTGATAAAATATGGATCCAGGATAATGGAAACAGGCCCCTTGTAAGGAGATACAGATTTGTAAGGTTTATTTTCACATATGAAATATGAAAATTTATCCCTTTCAGTGAACCAATTTATCTCTAAAAGAATAAGCTGGAAAATAAAATGGTGTCCGTAGGGGATATTTTTTGTTTGAACATTTTAACTGTGTATATATATTTGATATATTTGACTTATTGTAACTAAACTTTTTTTAGGCTTTGGCACACCTTCACCTAATAGAATATATAGGAGAACAGACTGCTTTGTTAATCAAGGTATGTTTTTAAACAATCAAAGTTCCTCACTCAGGAATTTCTACATTGCCTACTTATATGTGGTATTTAAAATGGGTTCATACTATAAAAAAGTTTAGTCTTTTTTTTTTAGATTAAGCAATAAATATGTACTCCCAGGAACGAAAACTATATAACTGTCCATTTACCATGGTAAAACAGTAAGGGCCCGAGGATATTACATCCTCAACATAGTCAAATAAATTAGGTCTTTAACTAAATTTAATTAGATTATTTTCTTTCTCTCCAGAGATCTGATCTGGAGTGACTTGCTTAAGATCATTCAATGAACTTCAGGTTCAGCTAAGATTTGAATCAACAGCATCCAGTTCAAAACTGGATTCAGTGCTACAGTTTTCTCAGTGCTCACACTAACAGTTAATGCATTTAGAGTCTAACAAAATATACAATACAATCCTATGCATACATACTGCTTGTCAGGGCTTTTGAAGGAGTCTGAATTGGCAAGTGTCATTTTAAGGTGGCTAAGGAGGAGAGATTTGGGATTCGTATTTTATTTTTGCTGTTAAACTGAAAATGTGTTTAGCAGTTATTATAAACTGCCCATGCTACATACAATTATTTCTGTGTACTGAAATATAATCACGACAATTGAATCTCATAATTTCTGCAAGATGATCTCAAGATTACAACCAAATAACTTGTTTTTTTTACTACCTGACAAGAACCCAGAAATAACAGTCACCAGGGCTACTTTCTCAGCCCTGAGCCTTATATTGTGAAGGGCCACTGATTCAGTTCACAACATTAATTAATAATCAGGCGACAATAGTTTTGTTTTGATTCAATTTTACTAAGTACTTGCACAGTTGGTGTTGTGATTTTTAAATATTTTGTTTTTTATTATTTTTGCAAATAAAAAGGATTAATTGTGTGTAAATATGGAGAATCCATACAGTTTTCACTCAATCGTCACAGTAATTTTATTTGCAAAAAGAATAGCTTCCAGGACAGAGTACTTTTATTTATTTATTTTTAATTTTAGGTGGTGCCTGAGGACCAACGCTTGACAGTTGCTATCATTTTAGTACTCTGGGTCTCTGCTCTAGCATCATCTCTAATTGACAATATTCCATTCACTGCTACAATGGTAAGTTGCTGTGCTGTTGTTTTCTTTAGTTATGAATAAAAAAAGGGTAACTCCACTGTACTGGAATAATCCTGGCCACCGAAAGGCTTACTTGTTCCAACAACATAGGTGTATCTTTTGACCAACTCCTACTGATGGACGAAAGACAGGCTTTCGGAGTTTTGAAACAATGTACTCTTGACATTGAAGGGCAGCTTCTCACAGCTGGAGCCTGCAGAACTTGTTCTCCCACATTTTATGGCATTTCACCACCATTGCCGGGTTTTATGGCTAAATATATGAGTAATTTAATCAATCCACATCTCCGTAGATATTTTATGCTTGCTCGGCTTAATGTGCTACCGACTGCCCAAACAAGAGGCAGATATCATGGCATCCCACAGGAGAACAGGACTTGTTCCTGTGCAGCTGGCCTACCCGAAACAACTGAACACGTGCTCCTTCATTGTAAAGATTTGGCAGTCTATCGGTTGCTTTTTCTCGAGGCCATCTTGAAGAAATTTTCAGTGAGATCAGACAAGGAAATAGTTTCATACTTGCTTAGTGACCATCATCCCCACACTACTGAATCAGTTGCCAGGTTTTTAACAAAGGCACTTGGATCAAGAGTGAAACCTTTGTGTAAATTTTAGTCAATAGGTTTTAACATAATTTGTATTTTACCACTCTTTATATGCCATTAAAGGTTTTGTATTTGTATTTGTATTTGTTTGTATACTTGTTCTTTCAGACCTCCTACAGTTGCTTTGTTATTGAGAAATCCCTATCCTCTGCTTGGAAGAAACAGAAGGGTAACCATGTTTGGTTTACAGTAGGAGAGTTAGATTTGAGTCCAGAGTACCTTAGAGACCAGTAGGATTTTTGGGGTATAAGCTATGAGGAGTCTGATGAAGGGAACTTTGAGTCTCAAAAGCCTGTACTCCAAAATTCTTGTTGATCTCTAAAGTGCTACTGGGCTCAAATCTAGCTCTTCAAAAGGCACAGTTACCATCATTGATTTAGGTATAACCTTCATGCTTTTTGTGGTTTAGTGGTTAGGAGCAGGTGGATTCTAATCTGGAGAACCGGGTTTGATTCCCTACTCCTCCACCTGAGTGGCGGAGGCTTATCTAGTGAACCAGATGTGTTTCCACACTCCTACATTCCTGCTGGGTGACCTTGGGCTAGTCACAGTTCTTCAGAACTCTCTCGGCCCCACCTACCTCTCAAGGTATCTGTTGGCGGGGGGGGGGGGTGAGAGGAAGACAAAGGAGCTTATAAGCCACTTTAGTCTCCTTACAGGAGGGAAAGGTGGAATATAAATCCAAAATTGTCTTCTTCTCTTCTAGGGTACCTCAAAATATTTTGTTACCATATGTGCTCCCTTCAAGTGTATCCTTAGGCATGTGTAGACTCCTGACTTGGGTTTGGGATATCCACCCAGAATTGGATCAATTTGAAAATTTTTTAAAGAACAGGTCTAGAAAAGTGGTGCTTGTTATCAATTTTCTATACAATGTCCTATAGTACTACTGTGTTTTTTACGGACTTTAATACTTTTAATCATGGACTTTGGACAATGTCTGTCTAAAGCCCATTCAAAAAGCCACAAAATTCCCACTTTTATTATTTACACTATAATTGTTTTAGGGTTTCTTTTTAAAAATAGGAATTAGTGTTAGAATCCCTCTGGCCAATGTCAATAATGTTTGAGCTGCCAATAGTTACTCATGCAGAAATGGGCAGAAAGCCACTCAGGAGTGATGAGTCACTCTCCAAGCAATTAAAAGTAGCTCTCTGTCTTTCCTCCAGTGCTGCTGTAATTCCTTTCTTATCCTGTCCTTTGAAGATATCATGGGAGTGTCTCTCCTCATACAGGGGAGGCGACACATGCATCTTTGTTTTGGACAAGAAAATGACAGCACTCTTTAATAGAATTGTAGAGTTGGAAGGGGCCATGCAGGCAATCTAGTTTAACCCCGTGCTCAAAAAAAGGAAATGCCAAGTTTCTAGCTAAGCAAGATGTCTGCACTGAGAAATGGCAAGGAGGAAGAGGAAGAGTATGGGGAAATTTTTAAAAGGGTTCTGACGAAAAAGAATTGAAAAGTCCAAGTCCAATAAAAGAGGAGAAATTTACTTACTCTCAATCTGGTGAGCTGGGTCTGTTTAACTCAAGACTGATGATCCAGAAATTGAGCCTTAGCAAGCTCTAACTGCACCCGAGTCTGTAACAGGGTAAGCTACGGGAATGATCCAGAGGGCAGTGCTTATGCCTGAGGATAAAATGGTAGAGAAATAGGGTCTTGAGCAGAACTTCCATAGAATATAATGAAAGGTAAGGCAGTAAAAGGGTTGCTCCTTTGATTTACCAATGTTCTAAAATAAAAAATGAAGTTTCTAGCCTCAGTAAAGGAGCAAGACTACCAATCATTTGGCTGACAGAGTTCTCCATTTAAATTAAGTACATGTATTGACATTTCCTCCATTGCATAGAAGTTATTATTTGCCTCTTTCAGGGAAAATATAGAAATACCAGTATATTTATTCCCATTCAGGTCAAATTACAGTTTGGGGAAATAGTGGTAGATTGCTTGGGAAAACAGCAGCAGAGGAATGATTTCCCCACCCAAACACTGCAGCTCAGTTCTGAAACACTGCATTTTTTGTACAAGCTGCCATCTTGTGATTGGCTCTACCCATGGAGCTGCCATTTTGTAACTGGTAAACATTGGCCCTTTCCTCACAGCCAAAACAAAGCGGGGTGCAGGCAGGGTACATTAGCCCGATTCACATGCCTCCACTCCATATGGGTGGCCCCGGAACTAACGTGGGTCACTGATGTGTCTTTGCATGGAGGTGCAGCTTTTAAAAAGATTTTCACATCCCATGCTGCATAACCACGGGGGGGGGGGCAGGCATGCCCCTCACAGCCATGCTGACGTCTGATGCTGGCGCAAGACGTCCCTGCAATCCTATGTGGCTTCACAGCCACTAGGCAGGGACTTTAAAAACCGGGAAGCATGGCTTAGAAAAGCTTCCTGGGGCAACTGCTCGCTCACACACAACTATCAAACGCATTAAAATAAAAGAATCATGAATAGCAAGATTCTTAAATAACCTGTTTTGGGAGGGAACGCAGGGCAACCTTGTTTTAGGGGAGGGAGCCATGCAAATCCCCCCCCCCCCCGAAATGGTTTTTTTACTGGTATTATCCTGGGTTAATTCGCCCATGTGTAAAGGGCCATTGTGATATTTCATCGGATGGGTCTGTAATGACCCAGGGCTTGCACAGGGACCACCTTTACCTTTTAACTCCCAAGACTCTTTAAGAAAGCAGCTCCCAGAATTATAAAGTCTGCCTTGCTCTGTACTATAGGTTAGAATAAGGGATTGGTTCAAATAGAATTCAAATTGAAATAGAAAGCATTGTAGATCAGAACAAGGTTAACAGAGGTTACACCTATTCAAATGGTAATTGGAGTCTTTAATCAAGCAAGCCTTTATTGGCATAGACAACAGTACAACAATAGTAAAAAAAACTGCCTCCCTCTGCTGCACTGGGCTGCATTTCATGCCACCATGACCTCACAAGCCTCCCCCCAGTTACTAAGCTGCCTCTTGTGCTTCTATATTTACAACTTCTACTTTTACAACTGGCATTTTAAGTTATGAAATGTTATCATATGTATTTAAACAATTTCTTGAATGTTTTCTGAGATTTCTACTTGAATATTTTTTAATTCTGGAGGGGCCCTGAACTTAGCTTAAATATCTTATTAATTCATTTAAAATTATGGACTCTTAACAGTAAAAGCTTAATAGTGTTGCCCTAAAAATGTTAGGTGACAAAATTTTATTTTCAACACATTCTTCATTGTAATGGAACACTGTTGTAAGAACAACACATGCTGAGCCATCTGTTTCCCTTCCCTTTCATTATTAAGGTCTCGCAATTGAGTAATAATAAATTAACGTTCCATGCTTTCTTTTTAATTCTGTGTAAGAAAGCATTGCGCCAGCAGTACACAGTATGCATTCTTTCGATAAGTGGTATGAGGGTATGTGTGTGCTTCCCTCCTTTTCTGTTTTTCTACATTTCCACTTCAGTTCTGAATAATGATTACATACTAGCAAAGGAGGAACCTGCAGTTTCAGATTGTGGCTGTATTTCACCTGAATGGTTGCAAGGTAGAAACGGCTATACTAAGATAGTGTAACTATATGATTTTTGCATTGTTTTTAAATGGAGAAAATGAGATAGAAGACAAATATAAACTCATAATGCCGAATCTACAGTGTTGTTACTGCAGAAGGGAGAGGCATTAAAGACTAGTGCCAGACAAAACTAACAGTCTACTGATAAAGTTCCCATATAATTACAGTGTGACCTTATGGAGCAGAGAACACAGAGCTTTGTGACTCAAAGGAAAGTCAGTTTGTCAGATGAACAGAAGTTGATAAATTCATATAAAAGTAAATTTTCTAACAAGAACAAATCATAACAGCAGGGCATTCAAGCTCATTTTAAAATGGAGTTCTCCCTTTAAATTAAGTATATTTATTGCTTCCATTCAATGATTATGTTATAGCTTTGTTAGGCTTACCATATTGTTTAGTAAAATCGTATTTAATGAAATCAACCAGAAGACATATGATACTCTTAGGCTCTTCCTTGCAATTTCCTTTACCTGTTTCCTTTTATATAATAGGAATCAATCAAGACAAGTCTCTTATCTGTGTTGAACCTGTCCCACCTTTTGATCTTATAAAGACAGATAAAAGAAAAATGTAGGTTAAGTGGTGTTGGGGACGAAGAATCTACAAACTGGAATTTATACAGAGTTCTTTGCCAGGATTCATTGTTATTTCCTGTCCTTTTTAACATTTATGGGAGACCCCTGGATGCTTTGAGACCTTCATTCAATATGCTGATGGCACCAACTACATATCTATCAATATGCCTTTGGAGGTGCTGGCCTTGATACTGAACTGGTACATGGCAGCTGTGGTCCAGTGGTTGAGAAAGAACGAACTGACCCTAGATCCTAATAATACAAAAATAATGCTGCTCAGTAGAAATGAGGTTTTGGATTGGGTGGGGGGAGGTTACAGAACCAGCTGTATATGTAGTGAATCCTCTTGTTGGTAGACTCAGTTCAGAACTTCGGAGGTCATTTGGTTTGTGAATGTGCTTGTGCTTGGCATGGAAAATGTCTTGATGCACTTGATCTGGCTACTATCATCCACGTTTCAGTAACTTTGAGACTTGACTACTTTGATGTGCTGTTTGTAAGGCTGTTTTTTTAATGACTTGGAAATTACTGTTAGTATAGAATACAGCAGCCAGATTGTGGGTGGTGGTTAGGCATACAACCCTTAGGATGACAATATAAACATTGCTGCGCTGATTGCCCATTTGTTTCTGGGTGCCTTCACCCTGGGACCCTGATCATCTCTCTTTGTTCAAACCTTTCTGACCAACAACATTCAGTCTCTGGTCCAGTGACATAGGTATAGCTTTTTTATGGGGTGGGTTCAGGGGGCGGGGCTTGGAGGGCGGGGCTACACCCCACCCACCCCTGTGGGTGGCGCGTGGGCAGGTGCACACACATGCAGCAGAACTAAGGAAAGCCACCCACACAGGCAGCCAGCATCACACGCTTGCAAGCTGCAAGCCAGCCAGCCAGGGAAAGAAAGTCTTGCCTCTCGGGAAGCAGGTTTTGAACCTGGGAACTCTCGCAAGATGTGAGACTTTCTTTCCCCAGCCAGCTGGCTTGCATGTGTGTGATGCTGACTGCCTGTGCAGGTGGCTTCCCTTAGTTCTGCTGTGCGCCCACCCACCCATGTATGCGTGCCCACCCCCCCATGCACTGGCCTCTCATTGGGAGTAGGACGGACGCCTTTGCAGTGCTGCCGCTGCTGCTCGGTTGCCTGGGCCCAGTGGGAGGCACAGCTGGGGCGGGAAGGCCCCCCAGACATGTAATTGGGGGTTTAAACCCATGAACCCCCCCCTTACCTATGTTCCTGCTCTGGTCTCTTTACTTTTTTGCAACATGGATAGTGATGGGCTGTGTGCATACATTCTCTGTGGTAGCCCCAATCTATAGAATAGCCTTCCTGAGACTGATGAAAGTCTCTTTGTTCCTTTGCTTTAGACAGCTTTATGAGACTCAGCTCTTTTTAAGGATTTTTTTAGATAGTTTTGTTTAGTATAATATATGTCTATATCACTTTCCTTCAAATTCAAAGTCATTTCCAACAATTAAAATTACATACTCTATAAATAATGAAAGCATTGCCTTACACTAAAATAACCAGTATAAACCCACCGTTCAGTCAGAGGCTCTTCTGAAAATTTCCACCTTGAACTTTAGGAAAAACTGTAGAAGGAAGAGAAGAGCCCTTAGATCATTTGGCATCCCATTCCAAAAGGGTCGAAATGCTTCAGAAAACATTATTGCACATGCAGAATAATGCACATTCAATCCACTTTCACAATTGTTTGAAAGTGGATCTTGCTATTCTGCACAGTAAAAATCCAGCTTCAAAGTGGATTGAAAGTGGATTGAAAGTGCATTATTCTGCATGTGCGGAAGGGACCTTAGAGATGGAACCAAATGCTGTTCTTGTTGGTAAAACAGTAGGATTTGATTGAGCTCAAGTGAGGAGAGATGGTCCATCAAGTAAATGAGTCCCAGGCTTTATATGTACAGAGGAGTGCATTTTTGCTCAACACAATGGGATTCCAAATATTGAAAATTATGGCATTTGTTTTTGGAAATATTTGAAGGCTCCAAATATGGCATTGCATTTGGTGAGTTCTGAATATTTCTGAATTGCATATTCCTAAAGTTAGGTGCAACCAGTCATCATGCAAGTTTGAATTTTGAGATCCCAGAAAATAGAAATAAAGGACCCTGACTTTTTCCACAAATAGAAGGGTTTGGGTGTTAGAGAATGTTCAAACTTCAATCCTCACAGAGACTCTGTAAAAAGAAAAAGAAAGAAAATCTGCACTTCATGCCATTATGAATATTTGAATCAGCTTCAAAAGGATCCATTGGACCTTTAAAATACATCAAAGTGAGACATTAGATTAATTTTGATGCATCCATTGTTTTTATTATACCTGGTTATAATGCTTAAACAATGATCAATAGTATGATTCTATTCTATTCCCATTAATTTGCTTTTACAGATTCCTGTACTTCTCAACCTGAGTCAAGACCCTGATGTTAACTTACCTGTGAAGCCCCTGGTCTTTTCATTGGCCATGGGTGCTTGTCTTGGAGGTAAGGGATAATAATTTATATATTTCAGTGGCTCCTTTAAAAGTCTACATCAATAATTATACTGGAAAGTGCTATACTAAAACATGTGGATTTCATTTGTAACAGACTTCCTAAACTGTATCTATTAGAACAGTCTAAAAATTTTTTTTGGTAGTCTCTTAAAGAACAATTTTCTGGGCGTAAGCTCTGCTTCGAGCAGGATTCTGAGTAGACCTGCTTAGAAGCATACTGTTGGATTAATAAACAGCTAGAGTTAAATTATTAACAAATGATACAACTAAGCCACAAACAGATATATTTAGGCTTATTCTTTGGTTTGGGGAACCACTGATATAAAACAAAAGCTTAAAATCTTCTTGAAGAAAAAATGTTACTAATATTTTAGTCTTACATTTTTTAAATTGTTGTTTCATTTACATTGTAAGATTTCTTGAATTGTGTAAGATAGAAAGTTGGCTAATAAATGTTTTAAATTAAATGATACAATAGTGAGACTGAAGATAATATCCAAGACTATTTTGCAAGTATATCAACAAACCTATTCGATGTAAGCTATTGTGGTTAGGTTCTCTTGCAATAGCTGTCCTATAAGCAAAGACTTAAGTTGTCATGCAGTTGTTAAAGGCATAATCATGCCTAGGAGCATAGATGGTACCTTAAGAATATTTACATAGAGCCAGCTGAATGAATAACCTCAGCTTGAAGAGTGCAAATTTTAAAATTAAATTTATTCCTGGAAAATCTTGTTGTGTCTCGCTTTTAGTGTTTTTGATAAGAGTATTTACACCTTGCAAAATTGTATTATTCAAGAAGTTCTACAAAGTGTTGTGGTTTTATTTGCCATTTATAAAACAATGTAGAACAGCCATCTGGTCTCTCCTCAAATTCATCTTTATGCTGATTATTCTGTTTTGTATTCAGCAAATATTCAAGTGACCTGTGTTGCTTAAAAATTAGGTAAAGATGTTGCAAGTGCAATTGCTGGGAGATGCATAAGCTCTTTGTTGGTCCAGTATGATTGCCAAATGACCAGAATTCTGGAAGTGGAGTAGGTGAATGTTGCATCCCTTTTCATTCCTGCAAGTGGTTTCTTCTCCTGTTCTAGAATCCAGATACACAAATGTACGTTGGTGAAAAGCTGCACAAGAAACATGTTTGTGCATATATTATTACATCAAGATACTTTTTTAAAAAATGAAGACCTCCTGTACACTGGCAAATCACAAATCCACACACACTTTAACACATTGACCCATTATGCACAAGGTGTCTGCTGAGTGGCAGGGATGAATGTCCTTTGCAGTCCTTTGTACAGATGTATTTCCCCAAGCCCTGCTTTCAATTTCCATTCCCCCTGTGCCAAACGACACCTCTTCAAGCATAACTTTGATTTTCTTCACCACCAGAGGAGGAAAGATCTGCCAATGAGCACAGCTTTGCCCTAGACATCTTCCTTCCCTCCCCTTCCCACTCCTGTGCCCATTTCTTCCCTTCCCCCTTTTCAGATTTGTTATTACTTCAATTTTTGTTATTTATTATATTGATATATTGATATATTGATATATTGATATATTGATATATTGATATTATTATTATTATTATTATTATACACATTACAGCACAGCACAAGTGTCTGGAATTCATCTCTGAATATCGAGTCCTTCCCAAGGACCTAGGATATTAGAGGTATTTGCGTAGAATATGTGCAGTTCCTAGAAGTGCTGCTTTCTGCAGCATGTGGACTGATGTTCTGTCTAAGTTTAGGCTTTCCAGATGTTTTTCAAGATTTCTTGGGATTCCTCCTAGAGCACCAACTACTAGTGGGATTACTGTTGTTCTTTTTTGCCACAGTCGTTCGACTTCAATTTGTAGGTCCTTGTATTTTGTGATCTTTTCCAGCTCTTTGTCCTCTACCCTGCTGTCAACTGGCACAGCAACATCTATGGTCCAAACAATGTTTTTTCTCTACCACTGTTATGTCTGGGGTGTTGTGTGCCAGGTGTCTGTCTGTCTGTATTCTAAAGTCCCAGAGTATTTTTGCTTCTTCATTTTCTGTGATCTTCTCTGGCTTGTGCTCCATTACCAGGTCTTGCTACAGGGCAGGCTGCATTTTTTTGCAAAGGTTCCAGTGCACCATTGCTGCTAGCCTATTGTGACGTTCGAGATAGTCAGTTTGGGCTATTTTCTTACAACAGCAGATGATGTGCTCCACGGTTTCATCACCCTCTTTGCAGAGACGGCACTTTGGGTCATTGTAGGACTTTTCAATTCGTGTCTTTATTGCATTTGTCCTTAATGCTTGCTCCTGGGCAGCAAAAATCAGGCCTTCAGTTTCCTTCTTTAGAGTTCCCCTTCTGAGCCACTCCCATGTTTTCTTGCTGTCAACCTTCCCTTCAATGTTCTTAAAGTACTGCCCATGGAGGGGCTTGTTTAGCCACTGCTCCTTTCGTGTTTTAAACTGTTGGACTCTATACTCTTTTGATTCTTTGGCTTTCAGCATCTCAGCCTTGTGGACTTCTTTCATTGCTGGCTCTTGACTTTCTTGGATGTATTCTGTCAGGCCTCTTTTCTCTTCCTCTACTGGTTGCTTGATGTGGAGCAGCCCTCTTCCTCCTTCTGACCTTGCTAGGTAGAGTCTGTCTACATCACTTCTTGGATGCAGTGCTCAATTGATGGTCATAATTTTCCTTGTTTTTCTGTCCAGGATGTCCAATTCGGCTTGTGTCCAGTTAATTATGCCAGCAGTGTAGCGTACTACAGGCACCGGCCAAGTATTAATTGCCTTTATTGTATTTCCTCCATTTAACTTTGATTTCAAAATTTTTCTTACCCTTCTAAGATATTCCTTCCTAATTGCGCCTTTGACTTCTGCATGCTTGATGATGTTCTCTGCTTCTGCAGTACCCCAAGCATTTGTAGCTTTCATTCACTGGTAGGCTCTTTATTTCTATGGCATTTGGCATATTCACACCCTCGCATGTTGCAAGTTTACCTTTACTGAGTTCCAAAGTTGCACACTTGTCAAGTCCAAAATCCATTGCAATGTCAGTGCTAAAGACTCTCACTGTGTTCAGTAGTGACTCAATCTCTGCTTTTGATTTTCCATAGAGCTTTAGGTCATCCATGTATAGAAGGTGTTAAATTTTTGGTGAGTTTCTTGCTGTCTGATATCCTTGACCTGTTTTCTTCAGAATTATAGAAAGCGGAATCATAGCAATAATGAAGAGTAGTGGGGACAGAGAGTCTCCTTGGAATATTCCCCTTCGGATGTTGACTTCCCTATTCCTGCTCCATTGATTATTAATTCTGTTTTCCAAGTGTGCATTGCATTCTTGACCAATTTCTTGATGTTTTCACTGACTCCAATTATCTCCAGGCAATGAAGTATCCAACTGTGTGGCAGTGAGTCGAATGCTTTCCTGTAATCAATCCAAGCTACATGCAAGTTGGTTTTCCTTCTTTTGCAATTCTCAAGGATCATTTTATCTATGAGCAGTTGATCTTGTGTTCCGCTGCTGTTTCCTTCTGGCTTTGTTTCCTTTTTTGTTCTGGGGGCAGCAAGTTCTTTCCTTCCAGGTGGTCTTGTATTGCATCAGCTAATATGCCAGTAAGCAGCTTAAAGGTTGTTGGTAGGCAAGTGATTGGTCTGTAATTGCTAGGGATTGCTCCCTTTTCTTGGTCTTTCATTATCAGAAACGTTTTCCCTGTTGTCATCCATTCTTCAATTTGGCCTGTTTGCAGCACTTGATTCAACTGTTGGGCAATTCTTTCATGCAAGTTGGTCAGTTTCTTCAGCCAGAATCCATGTAGTTCATCATTGCCTGGGGCAGTCCAGTTCTTCACCTTTTTTGCTCGTTTTCCAACCATTTTAGTTGTTATTACAAGGTTGTCCATGTTGTTGCTGCTAAGTTCAGCCTCCACATCTTTGGCCCAATTTGCATTTTGGTTGTAGTTCTTTGGGCTGTCCCAAATGTTTCTCCAGAATTATTATTATTATTATTATTATTATTATTATTATTATTATTATTATTATTATTATTATTATTATTATTATTATTATTATTATTATTATTATTATTATTATTATTATTATTAATTCAATTTCTATACCGCCCGATCCCCAAAGGGCTCCGGGCGGTGAACAACATAATATAAACAATAAGCAGGAGCAAATCCGGTACAATACAAACATAGGCTCCGTCAATAAAACATCTTAAAATACATAAAAACAGCGGCTAACAATTAGCAAATTAAACAAGAGGCGTCCAGGCTCAATTTAAAAACCCACCCCAAGAAGGGGGGGACAGCAGGCCCCTCAATATGAGAAGCTCTGTTGTACCAGTGCCAAAGCAGGAGCAGTGGGGGGCACCATATCAGCGGCTGGACACTCCAAAGGCCCGGTGGAACAACACAGTCTTACAGGCCCTGTGGAACTCACCAAGGTCCCACAGGGCCCGGACAGTTGGTGGGAGGGTGTTCCACCAGGCTGGGGCCAGCGCTGTGAAAGTCCTGGCCCGTGTGGAGGCCAGCCGCATCATTGAGGGGCCGGGGACCACCAGCTAATTGGCCTCTGCTGAACGCAGAGGCCAAGTAGGGACATATGGGGTGATGCGGTCCCGAAGGTACGATATCAATTTAAATAGAGAATCACTGCAAAATCACAATCTTTTATTGCATTTGAAAGCCTCCAAATGATGGATCAGCCATTTCCCTTGCACTCTCACATCAAAAGCTGTTGCAGTTAACAGTGGGGTGGGAGGATGTCTGTAGAATGAATTATGAATGGTGGGCTAACCATTTAATAACAAGCCTCCCTCCTCCTCCCACAGCAGCAGCAGCAAGCAGTGTGTGTGAGTGTGTGGAGTACTGGGATATGATGTGATGAGCACTGTGCCCTTAAGAGGGAGTTGATGAGCAGTGTTAAGAGAACCATGAAAAGCAGAGGGCCTTGAGACTTCAGTAAAGAAGCTGTGGAGCAGGCAGTGAATGCCTTCTTGAGTGTAAACAGAAAAACATGAGGGCATCACACTACAGCCCCACTGTGCAGCTAAGAGTCCTGGGGTAAGCGTTCCTTGCATAATGGGTCATTGGCATATACAAACTACCATTTATTAGTGTGTATGTAATTAGAACATTAGTAGTATGAATGGGTAATCTTTTTGGAAGTCTGGAGAGCAGTGATACTTTTCACAAAAACTCAGTTCTGTACCTTAAGGAAAAAGTACATTTTTGCTTATCCTCCATCCTTTCAAAGTCTCCTCTGCAGTCTCCTGTCCAGAAATCTGTTAGTTTTAGCTACAGACAAAGAAGGCTTTAGCTGAAAGAACCAATTCCTTGGGCTAGATGTAGTTATCTCAGATAGATCATGCATTTTGAATAGGTCAAGCTTCACTTCTTTCAAACAAGCTACTGTTGCTTTAATTGATTTCTCAACTTTCTAGGAGAACAATGGGCAGGATGTTTTAACTTGAGACACCTTTCTTCAGTTTACAAGGAATGTTCACATTATTGACGGTGGTTACAGAGGATGGAGGAAAAACTCAAATTGGATGTAATCACTTTTCAGTTACTACTAGGATTAGTGCCATTCAAAAACTGTCACCGACTTTTCACATGTACAGCCTACTGTGGCTAAAGTTTTGTTGGCCAGAATGTCCCAATCATGATCTTTTGCAAAGTAAAATGCTGTTGCTGCTTGTATTTCCAGGTTTCTATGTTATAAACTGCAGGTTTCTGGTCCAGGTTTTCTTTGTTTGTGTCAGGTGTGCCTTTTAATGCAGGGTTCATTTTGATTCTCTGTGGAGTTGTTTTCAGCCAGATCAAAAGCAATTTTAAAAAATCAAAGGAGTGAACAAATGACAACCAATTTCACTGATGGGAACAATAAGGAGAGGATGCTATTTGTGGCTACTGTAACATGGCATTAGGACAGTCTACATTTTTATTAGGTGATTTGTTTCTCCAAAATCTCCTATGGGAACTCTAGAACTGGAGTGCTGAAGTCCCTCTTCCCAACAGCAAAGCTTGAAAATGGGCATTTGGAACCTCACAGGTTGAAAAATAGTGAAGTGTGCGTATGAAGTTGTGAACATGGAAAAGGTTTAGTATTCTTCCCACCGCTGTGCCTCTATTCAAAGTCATAGTCTGCAGAGGCTACTTTTCATTGATAAAGTTGAGATTTTGTTATGCTAATTTGAATGAAATGCATACTTTGCCCTTAAAATAGTCATAGCTTAAAACTAATAATAGTTGTCATGAGTTGTACCCTGTGATCTTTTCCCAATAATATGTATGTATATGCAGCCCCATGTAGAGAACCTAGTTCATACAAAGAGTATAACATGTAATCACAGTTCAGAGTCAAAGGGGACCAATGTGTGTACTCTACTGAGATGCAAACTTGATCAAATTTTTACTATTCAGATTGGAGTGCAGCTAGCTGGGATATTGCATTGTGTGGTGAGCAGAGGCGGAGCTATCAGGGGATGGGGGTGCTCATCTCATCGGGTGCTCGCCTGGGGGAAAATCACCCCGACCCCCCGCTGTGTCTCCCCCATCCCCTTGCCCTCCCACACTTACCTTAGTTCAGCCTGAAAGTGGAGGCTGGAAAAGCGACCTGTTCTGTTGAGGCTGAAAACGGGCTTATGGGAACTGCACTTCCCAGGAGACCTTGCAAGACCCAAGGTCTCCTGGGAAGTGTAGTTCCCACCAGGCTGTTTTTAGCCACAACTGAACAGGCTGCTTTTTCCAGCCTCCACTTTCAGGCTGAACTAAGGTAAGTGTGTGTGTTGGGGGCGGGGTGCTGGGGTGGGGGGTGGAAAACACGAAGTGCACACTGGGCACAGTATGGCCCAGCTACGCCTCTGGTGGTGAGCTGACCCAGTGGTTTCTAGCAAACTTAGGTGTCACAATAGAATTAAGAATTAAATAAAGCAATAGAATTGAATATTGAAGGGGTTCATTTGGGGTGGGGACTCTCACAAAAAACAAACACAAATATGAATACCACATTCAAAAAATCTGATGAAGGATCCACACAGGTTTTTTATGGACTGGCTTTTGTCTGTTTCAGTTCTATGAAGCAGTCCTTCTGTAGCTTTTATGAATTATTCCTGACTAACAATGAACTGGATAGATCAGTCACATTATTCATTCAGATATTTGTATTTTATGGTCCACATGTGTATAGGATTGTAAATATGCATACATATACAAGAATGTACTCTTTTTAAAAATTACCAAATATAGAAAGTTTTGTTCTGTACAATATATGCTATACTCTGTCTCGCCAAAAGAAAAAAAACACACAAAATTGTAACTTCATTCACCACATGCTGGACTGTCTTTGTTTTAAAATGTTCTGGTTGGGTCCCAAATGGAACATTCTAAAACAAAGATGGTCCAGCATGTCGCGAATGAAGTTACAGTTTTGTTTTTTTCTTTTGGTGAGACAGAGTATAAACTTTTATGTTTTGTCGTGGTGGTGATGGAGGGGAGGATACTAATTGTACATATATGTCAAGGATGCATTCAAAATGTAAGCAACTTGAATTGGCCTTGCATTCATTTCAGTAAATAAAAACCCATCCATTGTCATTGTTCACTCAATCATAATCTCAACACGTTATACACTTACTCATGTTGATTTCATTTTGGCTTTCTGGCACCTTTTTGTATATGAAACAAATAATCAGTGAATTTCTCCGAGTACAGGTGAAAAGTGTCATTTTAACAACATGGTGTTATATTTCTTCGCACAGAGAATAAGAGGGCAGAGATTGGTTTACCTATGAAAATGTTCAACTATTTATAAGCAGAGAGGTCATTGTGTGCAGGCTAGTTCTTTTAGGTGTATGTAAAATTATTGATTTTTTCTGTATGTCATTTCCGCAAGCTGATCTAATAGAATGACAAATAGCAAAAGCACAAATGTCAGTTACAATTTTTTAAAAATTGTAGGTAATGGAACATTGATAGGAGCATCTGCAAATGTTGTCTGTGCGGGCATTGCTGAGCAACACGGTTATGGCTTCTCTTTCATGGAATTTTTCAGGTACGTTTTACAGTTATTTTAATTTGCCTTTGTGGACTGAAAGCTCATTTGTGATATTAACCAAAATAAATAAAGCGGCTGATCTATTTGGTATTTCAAATTGAAAGAATTCCAGTGAGACATGATTTATCTTCAGTGGCACAAATAATAGCTTTATTTCTTGGGTTCTGCTCAACAAAAAAGAATGTTCAAAACTGTACTGTTCAGATTAATTGGAGTTGTTTCCTTTCCTCTAAGAAAGTCTTAATCCCTGACAAGATGTATCTCTATTGCAGATCTGAAATAGATTCAGGCATACTTCACTGTCATGTTTGACATTCAGTGATTTGATTGTAAGCATTACAATTCTGAGAAAAAGCTGGAAATGCTGATTCAAATAATGCTCAGCTCTTTCACTAAAAAGTGACCTAGAGTTCTTTAGAGGAAAACCATAATAGTTAGACAACTTTGATCCAGTTTGTTCATTGAATTTTTATTTAGAAAACGTCCAGGCTGCTTGCACACTCAAGATCTGTCAAGTGCTGTTTCTAGGCTCTCATTTTTTGGGGCTAACAATACAGCTATCTTTCCTTTGTTCTGTTTTTACTATAATATTGGTTGTTTTTGTTTGTAATATTGCAGTCTTCTAAAGAAAGAATGAAATGCACTATTGCATTTTCCCCACCACTGGCATAAAGGGCATCCTGGTGGTGCAGGGAGCAAATGCGCTGGTGTCCAGCTGCCCCTCAGCTCCATGGTGGGGAAACCCAAAAGTTGGGGCCACTGCGGGGCAACACCAATGTCTGGTTGGACACCAACACCAACATGGGGGCATTCCTGGGGGTTGAGCCAACCATAGTCAGCTTTCACCTGGGCTTTTGGCATCCCAGCTGTATAGTGAAGGTACTTTATGACCAGCCTGTCTCTTTTTATCCTTGTAATCTTGAAAATCTAATGTAACTGACAATTCTGTTCTTTTATTAGCTAAATGATATGTGTCAGTCAGTTTTTCTCACCTCTATGAAAAAAATATCAAACACACTCCTTTGGAAGCATGCCAGCAGCCAGTAAGACTCTTAAAAAACTTGCAGGATATGATCCACATAACCAATACCTGCAAATAGCTAAGCTACTACAACTTATTCCTGTTAAACATTTGGGAAAGGGGTGCTGTGTGGTTTCTGGGCTGTATGGCCGTGTTCTAGCAGCATTCTCTCCTCACGTTTCGCCTGCATTTGTGGCTGGCATCTTCAGATCCTCAGGAGAGAATGCTGCTAGAACACGCCCGGAACACACCCATACAGCCCGGAAACCACACAGCACCCCAGTGATTCCGGCCGTGAAAGCCTTCGACAATACATTTGGGACAGGCTTTGAAAATGGTCCCATGAATACACTACAGTGGTCCATACTAGTGGTGCATAAAAACTGTGGCTCGATCAAAATATGGAAAAATTTGGAACTGCTGGATCTTTAGGTTTGTCTCAAGGTCAGCTTATATTTGTGGTGGATGATATTTTTCTCCCTCTAATGAGGGATGCTGTACCATGGTGGAAGATTTTGACCAGCAAATTCGATTGACAAAAAACAGGTTGGGTTCAGGTCCCTGCTGGGTCTCCCCATGCTATATGTGGTGCCTAATTTTAATCATAACTGTGGCGAAGAAGCCCCTAATGTGTGAAGAAGGGACTTCAGTCTATTTTCCTGACCTGCAGTGGGTATGCTATTTGAATCAGTGAGGAAACCTATCAATACACTTTTGGGTACACTAGAAGTTGATTCAGTATCCATCAATTTCCAGTATTCTTTTGCCCTTTCTACCTCTATCACCATTCCTTCCTCAAAACTGCTTCACGTTCTCTCCCTCTTTGTCCTACCCCCCCTCCTCCCCTCAGTTAGGAAAATGTGTGTGCCCTTTCCTCAAAACTCTTAAGAGTTCTTGCAAACATTTGCATGCAGAAAGTCCCAGGTAGGAATGTTTCAGGATGGGGCAATTCCAAGTTGATCAACTTAGGTCTACACTCTTAATCCCCAAGAACTGGAATGAGTCCTCAAAGTAGAATGATGGTCCCTGGGACTGGAATTAGTGTTTTTACAGGGCTGCTTTGACTCCCTGTTTGCTATAAGCAGCTCCATTCACAAATGTTCCTTTGTATCCAGTGAGCTCCTCATTCTACTTACAGACCCCATTCTCATATTTTTCTTGTCCAGTTCTTTGTTATATAGGAAAATTGGAGCCCCTACCCTATATTACTTTTGCAGCACCAGCTGAAGACTGACTTTGTTGAATAATGTAAAAGGATTAAATAAAATAAGGAATGGGTCAAAAGCAGTCCCTGAAACTAGAATAAGCTGCAATCCTCTTTCCTGGAAATAAGCCTCATTGAATAAAATGAGCCCCAAAGTAAACTAAGCTGAATGAGTTTTGTTTTCAAATAAGCATGCGTAGAATTGCAGCTGGCAGCTTTGACAAAGTGTATTAGTATTATATGTAGAGGAGAAATTTACAAAATTGAGAGGGAACATTAACTGAGTGGCATTGTCTAGTGGTTGGAGAATGATGTCATGTCCCTTTCCTAGTGTTTTAAAATAAGGGTTTTGTCAAGTGGCTTTTTCAATGGAATCTGTTAGTTTTGCAGTGTTTTTCAAAAAAGAGTACAAGATCTGTAGCAACCCTTTTGTTTCTCCTTTCCTAGGGTTATCAGACAACCTCTTCACTCTAGTAGGAACAAAAATGGGGTTGCAATGATGTCATGATGTCATTTCCATTTGAACCCAGAAGTGATGCCACCATGCTTTAGGAATTCCCTGATCTCTATGGTAAAAAACATAGGCCGTTTCCGCACGGGCGGAATATGGCGGCCTGGGGATGGCAAAAACGCCGCCCCCAGGCCGCCATTCTCACAGGGGGCGCAGCTGCATCGCAGCTGCGCCGCCCTCGTGCCACCCGACCGGCGCGAAGCCGGCGTTTCTGGAGTGCGCTGGGAAGCGCACTTTCCTGGGAATGCTGGCTTGAAGCATTGCAGCGGCTTCAAGGCGCCTCCCCCCACTCCCTCCCTGCACTTACCTTGTCCCCGGGCCTCCGGTGCGTCGCCGAGGCCTGGGGACACGCCCCCCTGCCCTGCGATGCTGGAGCAGGCGCGCAGGGCCGGGGGGCGTGTCCTCAGGCCTCGGTGACGTGCCGGAGGCCCGGGGACATGCCAGGTCAACCGGGCGATGGCGCTCTGCGGACGGTCCCAGCGTCGTCGGGTCGGTGTGAAATGCGCCAACCCAGCCGCTTCCACCTCTGTGCGGAAACGGCCATAGATATTTTGGGAAATGTATTGGGCATTGTGACTTTCAGGTGGACCTGAAAGTGAAGTAGGGATGTCACCCCCCCTCTGCATTTTTGTTCCTGCTGAAGCGATGAGAGAGGACAAGTGCCAAAAGATTGCCATAGTGTGCAATTTGGTAAAGCTACCCCTTCCTGTTACTGAGGAAGATGGGATTGTGGCTCTGGGAGGAATCTTTTCCAGGTGTACCAGTTACCTTTAAGCAGATGTATTCAAATTCAAGTTCCCAGTCTCATTCCACTTGGAGAAGCCATATTTAACCTATTCTCTTGTTCTCCCAGATCTGTTCCTGGTTTTATGGGAAATGGCAAGACCTATACTAAGTTCTGTCCAAAACTGCAAGCACATCTTAAAATTAGGATCTATTTTAAAAGTAATTCATTGTGGAAGATGTTGAGATAGATTTAAATATGGTAATAGAGAAAAGAATTATGCCTGTGTGGCAACACTGTGAAACAATGAAAAACTGTATAAAAATGCTTCCAGTGTGACTCCAATGAATGATGCATTGATTAGTCATTCCAATCATCAACAAATCAGTGGAATATTTGCACCTGGTAATTACAAGATGATCCTAATCCACACAAGTACAAGCATTCCTAGTCCTTGGTATTTCCAGTTAAGGTTCTCATGTAACAAGAGCTAGCAAAATCTTCTTTGCTGCCAAATAGATTATTGGGCTAGAAGATGGACCAGTGATTTGGTTGAACAAATGCACCTTTGTATGTTCATAAGAGATCATCTTCTACCTTTAAGAGTTAGCTCCTATGAAATAAACATACATAGCTTTACCAAACTTTTGTCATAGACCATGACCTTAGTCATTTCAGGTCAGTAACTCACATTAATCAGACTAAACATGAGCTGCAACTGTACATTGGTGTATATTTTACTGTCATTGCATCAACAATTATTTGCAACTGAATCAGTTTGCCCATACAGGAAAATCCAATTACCAATTACAGCTATAGCAAAGACACTTTCGCTGTGGCTCCATTGACTCTCTTAGCCATGTCCTCCTAGAGTGCCAAATAAATGCAGATGCACGTCTCAGATTAATTCACCCTTTATTAGTGGCGAGGAAAATTTCTAACCCTACTGTTGCCATACGTTTTCTTCTTGGAGATTACAATGCTCATACAACACGTATGGTAGCTCTATACTTGACAACCACTTTAAAGTGCTAATTTATTCCCATTTTATTACTTTTAACTGTATTTATATATATATATATATATATACATATATTTTTTTAAAAAATCTGAAGTGATTTGAACCCCTCGAAGTCAACCGTCAAGTTATGTGGACTATTTCCTTGCTATTGAACTATACTTGAGACTGCAGAATGTGTCTGTGTAAATCTTGATCTATCTATGCCTATTAAAGGTTAATAAAGATAAAGATACAACTATAGCATGATATCCAATGATGAAGTTGCAGCTTTACAACACCATTTTGGTTTGAGGAAACAGCAGGAGCAACTATGCCTCCTGGGACTTTTGATGATTGATTGAGCTGTAGCTGTAGATATTTAATTACTTTAAAAGAATGTTAATCCGACCCAAATCTGGCTTAAAGTAACTTCAGAGATGAAGTTCATTTCATAAAATTTTCAAAATAATGAAAAACTGCTTCTGTTCTCCTTTAATAGTTTTCTGAATAATATTATTCATCAATATCTCAATTAGTATGAGAGACATTTAATAACTTGCGGTACTGTTTAGATCTTTGAGGAACTGGGCGGATAAATAGTTTTCCCCCTAAACTTCAAAAACATAGCTGGATGCTTCTTAATTGTGGAAAAAATTTCTGGAAGATGGCTAAATTCCTGGAAACTTATTTTGAATATTCAAAACACTAAGGTTCTACTATATAACTGTATCAGCTTACGAATAGTTGGCAGCTGCTTCTTCTTTTGGCAAGAGAAATCAATTGTTTTAAGTACAAATAAAAGCTTTTTTATAGAAAGAGATTTTCTACAGTAAATATGCCAATACTTGTCTGAAGAATGTGGCACACAGAAGTCTGCACAATGGAGAATAACTGTCTTTATACACATCCAGCTGTGTACATGTATTGCAAATCTGTCACAAGTATGATTAATTGCATGACCATATAATATTATAGATGGCAGAAACTCTCTTGGTGCTAAGGAATAATACTTCAGACATCGTTCTTATTCAAACACTCTTCCTGCTGTGAATGCTAAGCTTTTTAGTCCCTATATTCGGTACAGATGTTTCAAGAGAGAAAGCTAGGAACTTAAATTGAGATCAAAGGGGAAAGTAGCTTTTATCAAACAGAAGACCACAAGAATGAAAGACCCATTTCTGAAGCTAGCCAGCTTCCTCCTTTTGTACTCAGGGATGAATTTACCTGAAATTGGTTTATAGGGTCATGACAAAAATGAGTTTCTAAAGTACATTTAAACACAATTGCATACAAAGGGAAAATCAGAAGTAGCCTGTTTTGCAATGAAGATTAAAAACAAAGAAAACATTTTCCATAATAAACTTTTCACAGACCAGAAATGTCTCCTAAAATGAAATCAGTTCTTCACCAGTTAGCAATATGTGGCTAAAAAGATTCTGCTTTTACAGGTCTTTTCATTAGGTTATTCGTTACTGTCAATGCTCCACTTAGATTATCGAAATTTGTAGGCAGTAGGGTTCACAAATATTCACCAAGAAATGTATTATTTAAGATCTAACCAGAACAATATTCATAAGTATAGCAAGTACTTAAAATATAATTATTTATTACACTCAAGAGCTGTTGGAAATCTTCTGAATTGGCATTTAACATGGTGTCTCACTGGTTTTTTTCCCCCCAGGCACAGAGAGGGTCAGCAAAGGGAAAAAATGACTCAGAAAGCAAGTGCCTAACGAGAACATTGCCCAACCAGAATTCCCATCTTTCTGATAGGCATTTCTGTTCACTGTGTTTCCAGTTTCAGCAGTTATTGCACTGTCTCTTTGTGGTTTTAGCAAGGCTTTCTAATGCTGCCTAAATAGAAGTCTCTTGATTCATTTAATTATCTAGAGCTGTATCTGCTACAGGGAGGGTGGAAGAGACTAGATCAGGGGTAGGGAACCTTTAACACTCAAAGAGCCATTTGGACCCGTTTTCCACGGGAAAAGAAAACACTTGGAGCCGCAAATAATTTTTGACATTTAAAATAAAGATAACACTATATATATAGGGTTTTTTTTAACCTTTTACTCCCCTCATTCTGAGAAGCGCATGGATGCGCCCACCCTGCTGCCTGCAGGGCGGGCAAGGATGAAGCCAGCGGCTCGGCCTTGCCAGCCGCTGGGAAAGCGCCCTCCCCGCTCCAATGGGGCGGGCGAGAGGGGAAGCCCGCAGCGTGGCCCAGCCGACCGTGGGCAGTTGGTGTGCTCGTCCTGCTGCCTGCAGGGTGGGCAAGGATGGGGCCGGCGGCTCGGCTCGTGGAGCCACAGTGCAAGGGCAGAAGAGCCGCATGCGGCTCTCGAGCCGCAGGTTCCCTACCCCTGGACTAGATAGAGGGAGAGACTTGTGTTCAGCCTACAGTTACCCCATGCCCTGTCATAAGAAGCCCATCATTTCCACAGTCTTTTTAAAATTCTGATATGCTGTAATTCTCTCCATCTGTGTTGCAAACAGCATGTATGGTCATAAGACAGTGGGAAAGGAACCTAAGAATTATTTCTGTAGTACAGATAGTGCAATGCATACAGTAAACAGTGTGGTAAGAACTGATTTACAAAATTAGAATACAGTGTCATAAAATAGTACAGTACATAGAACAAACAGAGCAACAAACTGGATTACACAAATTAGAAAAAATAAATTTGTATAGCTGCAGTCTTGTGTGCCATTTCTGCTGTTCCTCTTCAAAGTATCTGCACACTCTAGAGGTTTATATTTGTGGAAACCCTTAAATATTTATTCAAAATATTTATATCTTGCCTTTCCCCAGTGGTGGAATTAAAAATTTTTAGTAACAGGTTCCGATGGTGGTGGCATTCAAACAGTGGTGTAGCGCCAATGGGGCTGGGCGGGGCATGGTGGGGGCATGGCCAGGCATTCCAGGGGTGGGGCATTCCTGGGCAGGGCTGTGGCAAGGACTAGGGGCACGCACGCCCCAGGTGCAGTTCCCCATCACCCTGCCTCTAGATTCAAATAATGACTGTTTAAAGTATTAAAAAAGCAATATACTGTATGGTAGTGTATTATTTCTTTTTATATAATTATATTGATTGATTTTAAATAATAACATAAGTAAGAAGAGAAACCAAAAACTGTTTACAATTGTTAACATATTACAAACATATCTAATTGTCTATCTCTCTCAACCCCCCCAACTAAAACATCCTATATTGCCTCCCTCCTTCCCATATTTCCCTCCCTCCCTACTTTCTACTTCCCCTTCAGATTCCTATAACTACTTTATATATTCTACTTGAAAGAAAACTAACAGAGGGAGAGATCCAAAATCCAAAATCCTTAATCTAAAAGAGTAGTTTAAACTCCTCTCTTTCCAATATAAATTTCAAAAGGAAAAAAGAAAATGAAAAATCTTTACCTATAATACTTTCCCAACCTTTATTCCAATGAACCAAAAAAAATAGAATTACTATATATTGAATTATTTCATACAATTCATACACACATGGGGGATGCCATGGGGGGCAGAGGGGCTGCAGGGGGCCCTGGGGGGCGATTTTGCTTACCCCACTTAACGAGATTTGTTGTACCCAGGGACAGAGATTAATAACCAATTCTCTGAACCGAGAAAATTTTAGTAACCGGTTCTACCGAATAGGTGCAAATAGGCTGCATCCCACCTCTGCCTTTCCCTATGAATATTGGTTCCCCTTTTTTATTTCCTTAAAAAAACTAAAAAAGAAAAAAATTAAGAATAATATACACAAAGTCAAAAATATCAAAATTGTGCTGGTAGACCTATACATAAGTTTCTATAAATAGTTTCCAAATATCTAAAAATAAGTTTATGTGCACTCGCCATCTACATGTCATGTATTCAAATATATAGAGAGCTCTAATAGCCTCAATGTATCAATATACCAGAAATGAGCTTTTGTCTTTCCAATATTGTAATATGAATCTTTTAGCTGTAGTAAAGGCATGGAAGGTCCACTTTCGTTGGTGATCAGTCAGCCTTTGAAGGACAAGCAAATAATTTAAAACTACATAAACATCATCAAAAATCAATGAATATTCTAATATAATAAGATTTTTAAGGATACATAGGGTGAGTTACAACACCGTCAATTAGACACTTTACTCAATCCTTTGTTAAAAAGTCTCTGTGGTGTTCAGTATACCTTCAACAGACCTTTTTGCTGAATAAGTCTCAACTTAAGTTCCATGGACAAAACAGATGTGGACTTTAAGACCACATCCCATTGTTTTGGCAAAATAGGGTGATATAGCTCCTTATTCTATTCATTCCTAAGATTTTGTTTGGTATATTTATTAATCAACATCAAATATTTATAAACAAATATCAAAGCAATAAATTAACAAAACATTAATATCAACAAAATATAATCAGAAGAAAAAACCTGAATAAAAATATTTCAATCTTAACTAAACTCAACAGGATGCAAGATCTGTGCATATGTAGTGGGCAAAATAAAATGTAACCTATCATTTGAAGCCATCCTTAATTCGCCAAAATAGGACATATGTGAAATACTTCAAGGCTTGTTGATTTTTCCGTCTCAACTTTTTGCTAACCCCAATCTTTTCTAGATATCAGTGAACAGCATGTGACAAAATATGCACCTGAAAATGGAAAAAAATGTCAGTCTTGATAGCATGGCTTTCTTCAATCCATTTCTTTAAAGTCTGCTCTGCCTAGAAGTACTTAATATCAGTGTGTAGGAAGTGCAAATTTTGAAATGGCTTTTTGCTTAGTTGGTATCAAGATGTCAAATTATCCAATATATCTTAACAATAGCAGGTAAGAAGGGAAAAAATAGTCTTATTTCCGAATTGGTTTGACAGTGATAATTTATCTTCTTTATGAGACCGGCTTTGAGAAAGGGAGAACACTGGAGCACTAATGGAGTGATTAATGCTTTTGCAAATCAGATGTGCTTTGCTTACTTTAACTTGTTACTGTGTATGTTAGCTGTATATTTCTATCTGGCATAACTGGACATCCAGGCAACTCAAGGGAAATTGTGAGTCACAGGGAAACCAAGGCTGACTGGAGCTTACCTATTTCTGTCCAGCCTTAGTTAGTTTTTTCTCCTTTTCCAGTTACAGTTGTAGATGCAGGACACAAAGATCTAAATATCTACAGGTAGACAATAATACAGTAGCTGCCTCAGACTACGGTTTTCAGAGGGACCAAAAACGTTATTAGAAAGAGAGATATTTTGAGCATGAGTGGAGTAATTGTGAAGAAAACAATTGTCATCCTCCCCCCGTTCTTGAAAGGAGCATTGGGAGAAATGAGTAATAGCAGACTTGGTAGCAAACAAGAAACCCTTTGCCCCCACAGCCATCATTACCTAAAAGAACATGCCAGAAGTTCTCTTAGTCCATGATATAAGATGGGTTATAGTACTAATTTAATAATGGGAAGCTAGTTACTATAATATTTACTTCAGTTGATCTTTACCAGCTTAGCTGTAATTTGACTGAGCTGCAGTGGCATAGCGCCAATGGGGCCCTGTGGGACGTGACACCCTGAGCGGAGCAGTAAAGGGGACATGGTGGGGGCATGGCAGGGTGTTCTGGGATGTTCCAAGGTAGGGCGGGAGTGGATGGTGCTGTGGCAGGTGTGCAGGTAGTGCGTATGCCCCAATCGCAGTTCCCCCTCGCTCCTCTGTTGAGCTGACAGGCTATTCCACTGTTTGAAACATTTGTATGCTTTTAACCATTTATATTTTCAAAAAGATGTAGGTTAGTAACTAAAACTGTAATAGAAACGGCAAATAATGGTTGGAGTCCAGTGGTAATTTCTGCTGAATGGAAGAAATTTCCATTAACAATGTTGTACTTCCCACCTTCCCTTTACTACTGCAGCCCAAAATATCTCCCTTAAAATGCTACTCCTGGAGGAGAGGGGATGTTCATAAACAGCATGAGGGGACAACTGGTAAAAATTGTCTCCCTGTCCATTCACAGAAATCCTCTGCTGGGTCTTTTTTTTTTAACTAAATATATCTCCTGTGTTTATATCTTAAAATCAAAGCTTTGAAGTTGGTTTGCAGTGCTATAGTGCTTTTCATTAATTTCATGTGCAAAAGAGCATCATCCCTTTAATTGCTACCCTTGTGGTTGGATTTCTTCATCTATTGGAGGTCTGCATTCTGTCACTCTGTCTTGGTTTAGTAGAATTAGTAGATAAAATTAGTAGATAAAATTATTAAACATGTAGAAAAGCAAGACCTGCTGAGGAAGAGTCAGCATGGCTTTTGTAGAGGCAAGTCCTGTCTTACAAACTTACTAGAGTTCTTTGAGGGTGTAAACAGACATGTGGATAAGGGGGAACCAGTGTACATTGTCTACTTGGATTTCCAAAAGGCTTTTGACAGAGTTCCTCACCAGAGACTGTTGAGAAAACTCAGCAATGAAGGAATAAGAGGGGAAGTCCTCCTATGGATTAAAAACTGGTTGAGAAACAGGAAACAAAGGGTGGGTATAAATGGGAAGTTCTCACAATGGAGAGATGTAGGGAGTGGTGTCCCCCAAGAATCCGTATTGAGACCAGTGCTCTTTAACTTATTCATAAATGACCTGGAAGTAGGGGTGGGTAGCGTGGTGGCCAAGTTTGCAGATGATACCAAATTATGTAGGGTGGTGAGAACCACAAAGGATTGCGAAGAGCTCCAAGCGGACCTTGATAAATTAGGTGAGTGGGCTCAGAAATGGCAAATGCAGTTCAATGTAGCAAAATGTAAAGTGATGCACACAGGGGCAAAAAATCCAAACTTTTCATACACGCTACAGGGGTCAGTGCTATCAGTCACAGACCAGGAAAGGGATTTGGGCGTCTTACACCGCCCAGAGCCCCCCGGGGATGGGGCGGTATAAAAATCGAATAAAATAAATAAATAAAATAAATTAGTTGATAGTTCCATGGGAATGTCAACTCAATGCATGGCAGCTGTGAAAAAGGCAAACTCTATGCTGGGGATAATTAGGAAAGGAGTTGATAATAAAACTGCAAGGATTGTCATGCCCTTATATAAAGCCATGGTAGAATAGAATAGAATAGAATAGAATAGAATAGAATAGAATAGAATAGAATAGAATAGAATCTTTATTGGCCAAGTGTGATTGGACACACAAGGAATTTGTCTCCGGTGCATATGCTCTCAGTGTACATAAAAGAAAAATACATTTGTCAAGAATCATAAGGTACAGCACTTAATGATTGTCATAAGGTACAGCACTTAATATCTGCATGGTGCGACCGCACTTGGAGTACTGTGTTCAGTTCTGGTCGCTACATTTCAAAAAGGATATCGAAGAGATAGAAAAAGTGCAGAGAAGGGCAATGAGGATGATTGAAGGATTGGACCACCTTCCTTATGAGGAGAGGCTGCAGGGTTTGGGACTCTTTAGTTTGGAGAGGAGACATCTGAGGGGGGATATGATTGAAGTCTATAAAATTATGCATGGGATAGAAAATGTTGACAGAGAGAAATTTTTCTCTCTTTCTCACAATACTAGAACCAGGGGGCATTCATTGAAAATGCTGGGGGGAAGAATTAGGACTAATAAAAGGAAACACTTCTTCACGCAACGTGTGATTGGTGTTTGGAATATGCTGCCACAGGAGGTGGTGATGGCCACTAACCTGGATAGCTTTAAAAAGGGCTTGGACAGATTTATGGAGAAGTTGATCTATGACTACCAATCTTGATCCTCCTTGATCTCAGATTGCAAATGCCTTAGCAGACCAGGTGCTCAGGAGCAGCAGCAGCAGCAGAAGGCCATTGTTTTCACATCCTGCATGTGAGCTCCCAAAGGCACCTGGTGGGCCACTGCGAGTAGCAGAATGCTGGACTAGATGGACTCTGGTCTCATCCAACAGGCTAGTTCTTATGTTCTTAATTATATAACTTGAGATCGAATGCCACCACTTTGCTGCCAGAGGAAGCAGAACTTCATTAGTAGCAAATTGCCTGAGCTGCTTATAATTCAGCAGGCAGGTCTCCTGGGCAGCTGTCCAAAAGCTGTTGTCCAGCTCAGCAGTATTGTAGTGTCAGTATTAACATTGCTTTGTTTGCAACTGGCACTTGACAAATCTTTTGTTTAGAAAGATATTAGAACATAGCATGTGCAAGGATGGTATGCACCATAGCATACCACAGTTCATATTTATAGTGCATTCGTTCGTAGGCCTTAGCATCTGCTCTAATTATACCTGACCTTCTGTTTTCCCAGCAGTGGGCTATCTCCTGCCAGAAAGGCTGTCCTAGACATTGTGTTTCTTTCCTGATTGACTAGTGCAGGCTCTTCTTCATCTGTCATTTTCCTAAGTAGTTCTTTAAATTAATTTTTAAATTGTGGATTAATCAGGGAGGATTGAGAGAATAGAGGGAGATAGAATAATTATTTATTTGGGTTCATTCCATTTTTCTCCCTGATAGGCCTGCTGAGAAAGGGTGGGGTATAAATAAAATTGAAAAATGGGAATCCAAAGCAGTTTATGTAGCATTTCCCTCTCCTTTGTTAGATCTCCACAACAATAACCCAGTACGGTAGGTTAAGGTGAGAGAGCGAGTGAGTCAGTCACCCCCTGAGCTTCAAAAGTGGAGTGGGGAATTGAACATAGGCCGTTTTTGCATGGCACAATTATACTGGGGTTGAGCTGGGAGTGAGTCTGTGCCAGCAGGACTTTGAGGGAGCATGAAGAGAACTTGCAGGAGCCAATAGTCCTACACCTTGGCCAAATTGGGACAGTCAGTCAGAGTTCAGGGTGGCAGGGCTCCAGCACTTGCAGCGGTCATCAGGCCCAGGTGGCTGCACAGAGCCCAGGTGGGCTGGAGTGATGGAGATGCAGTTTGCTGCTGGGCCTGGCTTGGTATTTGGGACAGGGGAATGGTGAGGTTAATGCTGGACCTACCAGGGCAGCAGGTGGCAAGTTGCTGTTATCCCATTGGGCCCAGCTTGGTGTTTGGGGTAGGGGTAGGGCAGACAGGGAAATGGGGAGGCTGGTGCCAGGTCCAAGCATGGCTTGGCTCTAACTGAGTCTGCAGCGATTAGCTAGGAGTGTGTTGTCATGATCTTCCAAGCCTTAGGCAATTATATCATATGATGGTTTATTAAAAAATAACATTTAATTTGTATTGTACCATGGAAGGGCAAGCGGGGACCACATCCATGGTTCTGAAACTTCTACAATTTGCCATTATATCTGAAATAATCCTGCTTTGCTGATACTGAACACTGGACTATATTATGAATCATCATATATTGTGATGTAGTAAGCCTATACCATGTAATAACTGTCTCCCATGATTGGACTTCTGCTTCTAGTTTTCTAGTCCTTGGGGATATAATTTGCATATCTCTGATAACATGACTAAAAGAGATTGAATTAGTCAAAAATACATAAAATATAATGGATATGCTATCAAATTCCTGTTGGGCTTCATATATCTTGGTTTGTAGATTTCTGCAACATAGTTTTTAAGCTCATAGATGTCAGTGGAAATTATTTTGCATAGGACTGTGGATTTTAATTTTGACAGCAAAGTCACTGGAGTCACCAGCTGTGATGCTATTTCATCACCAGTTTTTGCTTGCTTTGCACAACTTGCGTATTCTTCAGATGGGCTTTCTTGTATGTCATAGAAATAGAACAAGACCATATGACCTTCCTTTCCCCAACTCTAGGAATAGCTTTAAAAGTAATTATTCTGAAGATGTCTGACATCTAACAGGCATATTTAGTTTGAAATTTTCAACAGGGCTAATATTTGCTCATGTGTGAATGAATATTATAAATTCAGTAATATGGCTAGTTTGCTGTATGCCTCCCTTGTCGATCCTTGGCTATTATTCTTGATAAAGGAACTTCATTCAGCCAATTCATGTCAAGTGAAATGTATTAACAGTGGCCACAATCACAAAAATTCAAATCACCAAGGGGGTGAGGCAAGGGTTTATCCTGGCCCCTCATCTCTTCAATATATCATTAAATGATTTAGCTCAGTTTCTTAAGCCATCCCTCTAAACTAGGCTCCTATGATACTCCTATATTGCTTTACCCCAACAATACTACCATCCTGTTGTACACAAGAATAGGTTTATTAAGATATCTGCATGCTTTTCATAACTACTACCTGGGAAATTCACTTTCATTAACTATTCAAAATAAAAAATACTACTGTTTGCTAAAAGTTTGAAGCCTCAGAAATGGACTGTGGGCAATAAGGAATTTGTTCAAGTTAAAAGTTTCAATCAGCTGGGTATTACCTACCAGTATAATCTCAATTCGTTCACACACAAAACTGGAATTGTAAATTTGGCCAAATGCTCTTCTACATCAATTAAACAATTCTTGTTTCTTAAAAAAAATATTAGTTTGTTCCAGCTGCTATTAAAATCTTCAAGGCCAGAATTTTATCTCAATTGCTAATGGTGTTTCCATTTGGATAATAGCATTTAACTACAACATTGAGGGTATTCAGGCAAACTATTGCCAACTCCTAGGAGTCCCTAAATGTAAGCCCTACTTTGTAATTTTTGCAGATTTGGGCCAGTATCTCCTAGAAACTAGGGCTTAACTAATTTCCATTAAAAACTGGCTTAAAATCCACTTTAGAGTGAATTCGAACTCCCTAATGTTTTATCTTAAAAATGATTCCCACAGCATCCTATGGGTTTCCAATATTGAAACCAAAATCTGACACATTGGATTTTTGATTGACTCCTTTGCACTTTCAAATGAGTCTTGCATATTTAGAGCTTGAAAACAAAGTTTATTGGACCTGAAATATCAAAGATTGTTCCCTGCTCAACCACCTGCTTGCTCTCCTACTACATTAAAACCATCAGCTTCTTATGGGAAAAATAGGACATTACTTCCATAACTTAGACCTCACATTGTAAAGCTTTTATGTTGGCTCAATTTAATGTTCTGCCCTCAAAGGTAGTGACAGGAAGATACCAGAGGATTCCACTGCAGGAGAGAACATGTATATTTTCCCCAAGCTCTCTGGACACAATCCATTATATCATTATTGATTGGCAGTTTCAAGCAATACCGTGAAAAAACTTTCTCCTCCCCTTACTTTGTTCTAAAAATCTCAGAAGCAAGGATAATATTATCCAGTTTTTGTTAAATGAACATACTCCAGAGTTTACTGTTATAGTTGCTAAGTCCTTTGCAAAAGTTGTTAATGTTAGAAAGTAGACTTCTGTGAGTTTTTATTTTGATCTTGTTTATTGTGTAATATTTAAATGCCAATAAAGGATGATGATAATGATGGTATGTATTTTCCATAAATGAGAAAACTTTACTGAAACAGGATAATAATATTGTGCATCCCATTGAACAGCTCCCTTTCCCCCAAACTGGATATATTCAAATCCAGAAAAATTAATGAAACCCAATATAAAACAGTACTAAATGATATATTACAAACTGGATATGTTACAACCCCCCCCCCCATGATGAAACCTAGTATAAAACAGTGCTAAAAGATATGCTGTAACATTTTCATATGGTTTGAAATAATTGCTCAATTCACTTGGAAAGCATCACATTCATCAGAAGCATCACAAAACAATTGCTTTATACTATTGCTGCCTGAGGGAAGCAGCTAATACTCTCCTGCTATTAAAAGAACTTTTACTACACCATTTCTGTGTGGTAATAAAACATTTATTAACAACGTTGGTTCAAGGTAAACAGAAGCATAAGGCGCGGCATGGGGGTCTGATCTTGTGGTATGTGTACTGGGCAGCCAACAGTGCTGTCCCCCAGACACCTAAATTTTTCTCAGCACGCCTGCCGATGAAAAATTATAACGCACACTGGAGCAGCTGTGAGATTCCAGACGGGCGGTCGCCACTTCCTGAAGACTCTTTGCTGCCAGGGGCGCAAGCCATCTAAGTCCACATCTGGGCAGGTGACCCCTTGGCTTGCTCCACCCCAAACCTCGTGAGGAGGTTCCACCACAGCGGGTCTTTTGCCCGCTGCTCCCCCAGCTAAAGATCAGTCCCCCATGCGCAAACCGCCGGAAACAACAATAAAGCGCATGCATTAACACAGAACAAAACAGGGAGAGGTGGGTGGGAAATGCGCCCGCTCCAACAAATGAGGAGGTGGGGAGGCCAAGCTCAGGCCTAAATAGGTCGCCTGGCCCCACCTCCCAAGCTAAAGCCTCGTGAGCCCAGAAGAGCTCGCAAGGCAGGGGGAGGGGAGAAGGAAGCCATGGAGGCTGTCCCTTCCCCATCAGCAATGGCAGCCGCGGTAAGTCACGGCTGTTCCTTGCTGCCTGAGGGAAGCAGCTAATACTCTCCTGCTATTAAAAGAACTTTTACTACACCATTTCTGTGTGGTAATAAAACATTTATTAACAACATTGGTTCAAGGTAAACCGAAGCGTAAGGCGCAGCATGGGGGTCTGATCTTGTGGTATGTGTACTGGGCAGCCAACAGTGCTGTCCCCCAGACACCTAAATTTTTCTCAGCACACCTGCCGATGAAAAATTATAATGCACACTGGAGCAGCTGTGAGATTCCAGACGGGCGGTCGCCACTTCCTGAAGACTCTTTGCTGCCAAGGGCGCAAGCCATCTAAGCCCACATCTGGGCAGGTGACCCCTTGGCTTGCTCCACCCCAAACCTCGTGAGGAGGTTCCACCACAGCGGGTCTTTTGCCCGCTGCCCCCCCCAGCTAAAGATCAGTCCCCCTTATCTTCCTTAATTAGTTCCTTAGTTAAAGAAATCCAAGGCAAGATCTTTGCTGAAAGTTTTAAAGAATTGTGAGATTATGGAAAAGGCAAATCATGGCTAAACTTACCAAGTGAATTGAGCAATGATTTCAAACCTTTCCATACCTGAGATCCACCTTTAACATCCACCTGATGTTGGGCTTTATGTTTTAAACAAACAATGTAAAGAGGGTAGAGATAAGTTTGACAGCAGAATTTGGGCAGGAAGTCATGTAATTGAATGTTTCATGTATATCCTCTGTTTTTTTCCCTTTTGTAAGTAGATTAGAGTGGCTGAATCACTGTTATCCTTTCCTGTTTTAGCTGTTGTAGTTCTTGTTGTAAACCCCCCCCCCCAGTAAAATTCTATTTTTAAAAGGACATCTTGTGAAATAGGTGGGGCTGAGAGAGTTTTGAGAGAACTAGCAAGCTTCACATGTAGGAGCGGGGAAACAAATCCAGTTCACCAGTTAAGAATCCACTGCTCTTGTGGAGGAGTGGAGAATCAAACCTGGTTCTCCAGATTAGAGTCCACCACTCTTAACTACTACACAAAGTTGTGGACATATAACTCTATTTAGCAAGGGAGACCGATTAATATTAAAACATCGGCTATCAGCCAAACCTGAGGTTGGATGGGAGGTATAGGTGTTTTTTTTTTTTTAGGAAAGTAGTGACTCTACCTGCTACATCTCCCTTTGGGGTGTCCTAGAAGTACAGACCATAGATGGAGGTCAGCCCCTTGTGCTGATTCAGTAGTATCAATAAAGTAAAACCTGACAGGGCATGTCTCCTGTTAGTAATTCAAATGCACAATAGCCAGTCTCACATTCCCTAAAGCAATCAGGAAAGAACATAAGAACAGAAGAACAGACGAACAGAAGAACAAGCTGGCTGGATCGGACCAGAGTCCATCTAGTCCAGCTCTCTGCTACTCGCAGTGACCCACCAGGTGCCTTTGGGAGCTCACATGCAGGATGTGAAAGCAATGGCCTTCTGCGGCTGTTGCTCCCGAGCACCTGGACTGTTAAGGCATTTGCATTCTCAGATCAAAGAGGATCAACATTGGTAGCCATAAATTGACTTCTCCTCCATAAATCTGTGCTATCCAGGTTAGTGGCCATCACCACCTCCTGTGGCAGCATATTCCAAACATCAATCACACGTTGCGTGAAGAAGTGTTTCCTTTTATTAGTCCTAATTCTTCCCCCCAGCATTTTCAATGTATGCCCCCTGGTTCTAGTATTGTGAGAAAGAGAGAAAAATTTCTCTCTGTCAACATTTTCTATCCCATGCATAATTTTATAGACTTCAATCATATCCCCCCTCAGACGTCTCCTCTCCAAACTAAAGAGTCCCAAACCCTGCAGCCTCTCCTCATAAGGAAGGTGCCCCAGTCCCTCAATCATCCTTGTTGCCCTTCTCTGCACTTTTTCTATCTCTTCAATATCCATTTTGAGATGTGGCGACCAGAACTGAACACAGTATTCCAAGTGCGGTCGCACCACTGCTTTATATAAAGACATTACCTATGCCTGAAAAATCAGTCTTTGCCCAGGACTTCAACGCAGCTGCCTCCAGTTCAACAAAGAATATGCTAACTGATATCATCAAGACTTCCTTTCAGTTATTCTTCAACACACTAATCCTATCTTCCTTTTCCTGACTAACCTCCAGGAAAAGACTTCTTCCATTTGAATTGGAAAAGGCCCAGAGCTTTGATTCAATCTGCTTGCCCAAAAATCAATCTAATCATGATTCTCCTTCAGAAAACAAGATATACTTTTGTCCTGGGAAGATTAGCTTTCTTAGCATAGCTAGAGGACCCAATTTTCCCTTTAAATTAGCTGGCCACCTTGCAGCTCAGTGGCCAATGTGTCTATTGACTGTGTGCCAGTTGTTTTCACCCAGTCTCTTTGGAGCTCAATGTGAGCCCTTAACTCTGCTTTCCAGGACACTTCTTTTTCTGGATAAGGTAGTTATAGGTTTCTCCTACAAAACCCCAATCTATCCCAGACCTATTGCCTCAAATCTTTATCCTAGGACTGTGAGAATTCTCTGTGAGCTTATGTTGCCATTTGCATGTTTAAGTTTGCACCCAACTCCTTCTGGTTTCTAAGAAGAAGAACTTTCCATAAACTCTGGTGCAAAGATCTCATGGTTGCCCTCTCTCACATAGCGAGGTCTGACCCTGCAAATTCCTCAGTCTAAAAGAGGCAGACTCCAGCATTTTGGGTAACACATCCCTGCCTTCAACTATAGACCTAGCGTAGAATAAACTTCGTTATCTGTATAAAATGGAAGTGGGTGGTTATTTCTCTGCTGAAAATGGCCTTGTGAAATTTGAGCCCAAAAAAGTAATTTTCAGTGGTAAACAGAATATTTTTGGAGACCCTACTATAGCTTTCTCTAGAAGATCAGTACAATATTTAGTACACATTTTGTCTACAAAAGAATACACATTTTAACAAAATAAATCCCAAAGGATTTCTCAAATGCCAAGAGTAAAAATTAGCTTTTAATTTGTGTTTCTTGAGATATGTCCCCTCCCCGCCCCCACAAGCCCTCAAGATGTGAAGGTTATTGCTGACAGCAGCTGCATGGAAAAACCTGTGCACAGTCTCAAGAGACAGAAAACCAGAAGTAATTCTTGTAATTTTTGCTATCATAAAGGAATACTATTATAGGTTTTATTCCGTTATTGCAGTTCCTTGGTAACAGCTATGTATGGTAACTAGTAGGTGAATACACAGTAATTCTAATGCAGATCTCTGTTATCTGGAATCTGTAGCAATTTTGCTATTACATTAATGATTATATATTGCTTCAGGCACCTGCAATACCTGGCAAAAGAGATATTCAAAGTTTGGTGATGGTATGGTTTGACTGAAAATTTCGGAACCAATTGAACTGAAAAGGAAGGAGGGGGTGGCAGAAAATGGGATATTTTGAATGAGCACATGGAGATTTTGTGTGTGTGTGTGTGCACGCGCGCGCCTGTAAATGACTTTTCCAAAGATGACCTGAAAATGTAAATTTGCTCTTCTCAAATTGTACATGTCCCACAGTAGTCCCTCTAAGCGTTCTCAGTTGCTGCACGGAACATCCAAAGCGCTGTGTGAAACTGAGCCTCTGAGGAGAGCTCCCCTTGTCAAACAGCCCCTTATTTGTGCAGCACCAATATGGTGGCCGTGCAGCCATGCACAATTTACAGGGAATATTGGTCCCACATAAAAATGGAAGGCATAAAACAGAAATCTAATTTATGGAACAGGCAGTGATATTTGTATAAAATTTTGACTTATACCTGTTGGTTCAGTTATAGTGCACATCAGGGTATACTACTATTTTGGGGGAGGAATAAAGACAAATGTATCAAACTTGTTTAGGAAAGACAAATGTATCAAATTTGTTTAGGAAAGCAAGAATAGACCTAACTTTAATAGTCAGGAGAACAGAGAGGCAAAGCAGAAAATTCCATGGAACTAAAGGAACAGGTATATGCCACTAGCTTTGATACTTGTGACCATTTCAGCAAATTGGATAAACCATTTTCATGAATTTCCCCTCTTTCTTTCCCTGGGGGTTCCCCTGTCTCTTGGAGCAGCAGTATGGGAGATATTAGGGATTACAGCAAAGGTGGTAAGGAGAAAAAACTGCAATCCACAAATGAACATTCCTTCCATCTTCAAAAATTACAGGTTGCTCCAAGCTATTACCTTCTCCACGTGAAAAATGGAAATGTTTTCACTTGCCTGTGATGCATAATCTCTGGCTCATGCTTAAGCTATTTTGTAATAAATTAGGGATATGAAATGATTTTGAACTTTTGCTGACTTGAACTTTAGTTTGAATGGCTGTTTTAGGCTGAGGGATGAAACTGCAGCTGCCAAACATGTTTGATTCAGGGCCAAATGAGAGGTGATGCTGCAAGTTCTGTAACTGGAGCTTTCTGAGTATTTTCTTTAAAAGGCAAACTTTAAAGCACTGGTTCATACTAAGGCTGCAACGTCTGTGTGTGTGTGCACGCTGTGGTAGGTAGGTCTCACCACTGTGCTGTTTTTCTGACTTTGCCCCAGTGAGGTGAACATACAAGTATTCATATCATTATTTGTATTTTCATCAATTGAGCATTTTAGGGTTGTGAAAATGGTACTAGGATAAGGCTTACTCTCCTCTTTTGCATTATGGTCCCAAACAAAATCAGACCCCTGTGCATACAATTCATTCATTTAAAAGATTTATACCTGCTTTCATTAAATGTGGCTGGCAGAACAGAATTTTAAAAGATAAAAAATGCTAGGCTCTCTTGGTCCTTACAGATAAATTAATGAGAAAAAAGAAGGAATAAAAAGAAGAAAAGAAAAAACCAGATTCCAATATTGATGCACATTGTTCAGGGTTTGGGAATTAATAATTAACATTTTGAATCTTAAATGGGGATGTAATTACAGAGAGCTAAAATGTGTGGGAACAGTTTACATTCTGTGCAATTCTATGCAAAAGAGAATTGAAATAATTTTAACTGAATTTTCAGAAATGCAAATGGAATATATGTATTTTTTAGCATAGGCTATGCAACTGAAGCATGTTACAGAAAATGAAATCCCTGGCCATTTCTGCACGGCCAGAGGCAGTGGCTTCCCACCAACTTAAATGAAGCCGGTGGAGCATTGGGACCATTCGCATGGTCCATGCAAGCAGTCCCGATGCTGCTGCTGCCCGCAGGGGCGGCTCCACACAGAGCCGCCCAGGGTGTGAGCAAGGGACTTACCTTGCCTTCCTGTGCAGCTCCGGGTGGCAGGAAAGACACACCCATGCTACCCTCCGACCCCTGGGGGTCAGAGGGCAGCATGGGCATGTCTTTCCAGCTGCCTGGAGCTGTACAGGCAGGCAAGGTAAGTCCCTCACACACACCAGAGGGGACAACAGTGGCACCTGCAAGCCGGTGTGGTTCACAACACGCCAGCGCAAAGATGCCTCTTTCAAAAAACCTCGCTCGGGGAGTGTGGTTTGGAAGCGGCATCTTTGCGCCACTTGGGCAGGTCCAGCACGGTGCAGCTGTGTTGCAGCAGCACCTGCTGTGCAAACAGCTTCCCAGGAATGTTTTTTACCGTCCCTAGGCGCTGTTTTCTGCCCATGTGGAAACAGCCCTTTTTGGTATATAATGCAACCTTTTTCTGTGAGCACTTTTGTTATTGATTGTTCAAAGTGACATTACTTTGAAGATTTCTTTTCTTACTGGGATAGAGTGTAGAATGTAGATGCAGCTGCTTCCCCTGAATAAGTCAATTTCAACAATTTAGAATTATGTGTTCCAGTAATGGAAGGGTTTGCTTCTTTTGTTAAGTTTCCTCTTCCATCCCATTTGTTTCAAAGTGAGATAGCAGACTAGAGGAAGATTGTGTGCAATGAAATGTGAGAAAAAGGTTTTCATTATGTGAATTGCAGCAAGCACTAAATTAATAATTTATTTCATAAAATACCAATGCTAAAATACAAAACGCTGTTTTGTAAGTTCATGACTTTAGTTATAATTCTGAGCAAAATTAGAGTAATGTATTGTCGAAGGCTTTCATGGTCGGATTCAACTGGTTGTGGTGGGTTTTCCAGGCTGTGTGGCCGTGGACTGATGGATCTTGTTCCTAACATTTTGCCTGCATCTGTGGCTGGCATCTTCAGAGGTGTATCACAGAGGGAAGTCTGTTACATACTGTGTCCAGTGAGAAGGGAATGTTTTAGTGGGGTATAAATTGTCCATGTCCCAGGGTGGGGAACCAATCAGTAAGTGTTTGCGTGGAATTTGCTATGCAAAGGTGTGGTTGATAGTATAGTATTGCAGGTGGGTTTTTTTAATGCAAATGTGAATCACTCCCTGCAGGGAATGCAAATGTGAATCACTCCCTGGACCAATAAACCCCACCTCTGTGATACACCTCTGAAGATGCCAGCCACAGATGCAGGCAAAACATTAGGAACAAGATCCACCAGACCACAGCCACACAGCCCGGAAAACCCACCACAACCAAAATTAGAATAGGCTACTACTGAGAAACTAGGGAGTGACCTGTAAGAGAAAGAAATGCAATAGCATTACACTTAAAAACAATACAGGTTAGCAATAAAAGCAAATAAAAGATAGGGCTACTAAATGATCAAGTAACAAGGAATTGCTCAGTCATGGAGCTGTGGGCCACTCAGATGCCAGCATCTTTGCCCTCTCTGCCACTATGGTGCCCCTTATGTTGGCAGAGGGGGCAAGCACATTGGCTCAAGTTCATGCCACACCCGAAGCTCGTTCCCCCTTTCCCTAATTGAGCTGTTAGTCTTAACTAAATCCCATTCCATTGCTCTCAGTGGGAGTGAATCATGGATAGTTTTGTGGCAGATTTGTTTCCACTGTGTATGTATGTATGCCTGTGTTTAATGGGGACAAAATCTGTAAAAAGTAACCAGTAAACTAGAACTTCCACTTTAACTACATTTATAATGCTTTTGTAACCTGCAATGCTAAAAGTTACATAGCTGTAACTGTGTCTTGGAACTGAGTTAACGTACACATATTCAGCATTTAAAACCTGGACCTCTGGTGGAATGGTGTTTCACTCAGGTTGAGCCTCCGAGTGCTCCCAGACTACACATTGCTGATAGGGGTTATTTTTGCCAGCTGTCAAGCAAGTTTTCTCAGATATTGGGGACCTTCAAATTTGACAGGTAGACTGGAAGGATCTGGATCATAGACCCACTAGTTCTGAAAAAATGCAAAATCGGCAATGTGAGTGAGCTATTGAACTCTTGGAAACAGTCTCACTGTTATATTTGCTTTTCTTCTTGTTAGTCTTTCTTTTTGTTTTTTAATCTCTCTTATGTTTTAATAATAATTTTTAATAATAATAAGTGGCTCTGCAAAATAGCATTAACAACCTCAGAGAGAAAATTTGTACTCACTGATCTCTTTTTTTATTATTTCAGACTGGGCTTCCCAATGATGATCATGTCCTGTACTATTGGGATGTGCTATCTCCTCATTTCCCATGTTGTATTGGGTTGGACCTAATAATACATTAATATCATATATTCAGTATATGTGTATATTGAAGACCCAAAGAGACTTTCTTTTTAATTCATGCTGTACTTTCAAAAGCTGAAAAGCAAAAGAGCAAAGTGAAAAAACCTCACACATTATAATCCCAGGCCATCACACTTCTGTTTCAAGTATGGAAATACCACTGCCCACATGAATTTTTCTGCATGGAAAAGGCAACCTTGTACATTTCAGTGAATGAAGATGATTCCCATTTGGTCTAGAATCTCACCCTCCTAAAATTAAATAGAGACCATTGTGAATGGAAGAAAATATATGTTCATTATGTGGTTGTATATGGAACTCTGGATCAATGCAACTGGCAACCAAAAGGCCATGAAACACATGATCAAAAAGGATAACATGGTAGTTTTTGCTGAATGTTTGTGATTTTAGAGTTCATAGGAAAACTGCAATGTTACTGATCTACAAAAAGAAAACAATCATGGCATGGTTAAAAACCAGCCTAAATGCTTTCCTTACTTTTGTGTGTGCAAAATACAGCTTTTTTAAAATATGGGAAGTATTCAAATTTGATTGCTAACCTGCAGTATGAACAGACAAATGTTTTATCATGATTCTCATGGTTCAGCTGTTACCAATATCCTTTGTGGCTTTGTTGTTACGTTCGTCCCTAGCTAAGTGGTTTGATTTGAAAACCTTGATGAGGTCTGAGCACATGCTCTCCAGGTGTGGTATTCAGTTAAAAAATATTGATTGGAGGGCTTCTTCAAACAAGCCTTTTTCCATTATTTTACTATTTACTGCTGTTTCAAGTGAGCCCTCCTTTCTGCAGCTTTCGATAATTTTTTTTCCCAATTTTTTCAAGTAATTCCAACCAATCAGGGACCATGCACTGGATATTATTCAGCCTACTGGATGTTGACATCACTAATGGCAAATGTAACACATTTAGAGTAAGCACAATACTTTGCATATACATGGGAATATAAAATCACGTAGGCAATCACAGCCATTCAGGGATTACTCTAAAAAACAACCACTTTTCATAGTCTGTTCTTAATGAAAACTGCAAATTATTGTAAGAGAAAGGCCTCATTCAGTTTTCACAGATTGTAAAATCTTATAATGTTCAGTCTTAATTATTATGTATATAAACATTAACTGAAACATTAATATCACAAGGGACTGTATTTTCTCCTGAAATAATGTACTGCTATAATCTGTAAAATAGTCATAGATGAAAATTCCACTTACAGAAGCAGATGTTCAGTAGTCTCTCATTAGAACTTCCTTTGTCAGTGCAGTTTAGCTATTTATATTAAGGCATCTGACATGCAGCCCTGCTTGGTATGGTAGATATGCAAATAGCCAAGCTGTACTGTTTATCATGAAATATATATATTAAAGGTATTGAAAATGGGATTTGAAACAGAAACAATCACCCCTTTTTAACTGACTCATGGCTTTCTACAGATAAGTATTTTCACAGGAAGTATTATTCTGCACCAAGAGAGATTTATCTAAATAAAACATTTGGGATAATTAGCATGACAGATAAATACCAGGGCTGTTTAGCTAGGACTTGTGTAGGGGTATACAGTATTTGCAGTATTTTAGCTAGCTATGCATATATACTTGCATTGGAGTTATTAATGACAAAAGAACAAATCCTTCACTACTTCTGTGCATGCCTTTGGAAAGAGAGAATTACTCTCTGTGATTGCAATTACAGAACCCAGGAAGAACTATGGATGTTACAGAATGAATGTATCTCAAATTAAAATGTGTGTTGCTATCTCCTTTCCTGATTAATGCTATTCAATTAGTGCTTCAGTAGCTGCCAGTACCAAAGAGACAACTGTTTGTTCAGTTTAGAATACATTTTATCTTCATTTGAAAAAACCTATAACACTATAAAATTTGCTCCTGCTGCAACTACGGTTCCTTCGTATACGCACCTAATACTTCATTGGATACTTCATCCAGAAGCTTTTAAAAGCTAAGAGGAAAATGAGCCGGTTTCCCCTATCAGTATGAGACCACATATGGAAACTTTGTGCTCATGGAAGATAAGGAACTAGCAGTTTTGTATTGTTTTGTTTTAGCTAATGAGGATTATACTTCTTTGGTTGTTATATGGTAAAATAAACATTTAATAATACTTCAAGAAATGCCCATGCTTTTATATCTTTTATTATCACGTTCTGACATGTATTTAGTAACACATACACTGGCTATTAGAGAAGGTTCATTCATTTACTGTGTCTGTTAAGTCCATCAACGAATTTTCATCCAGTTTTCAAACTTGTGGGGATGTGAAGAGGGCATCTGGGGCCATTCAGGGGGTGTTCTGGGGCTGGTCGGGGGCGTTCTGGGGCGGGGCGGTGGCGGAGGATGCACCAGTGCACCGGCACCTTCCCCCCTTGCTACGCCTCTGGCTGTGTGCACAGTATCCTTTCCCACAAGCAGCTCCTCATCCAGCCAGCAATATGAACGTGAAAGTTGTCTTCTGCTCACAGAGAGTCACTGGGCTTGATCCAAACTAAATAGGTGGTTTCCCCGGATTCCCTCCTCCTGCTGCAGAACATCCTCATATCATTCCTCTTGGTTCCCTTTCCCTCAGGGACAGCATTTCATAGAGATCAGTAGGCTGCAGTGGGAGGGAGAAAATTATTTTCTGCTGCTGAAAAATTTAGTCTGTCTCCAAGCTGTTAAGTAGGTCCAAGTATCAGTTTCCAAGCAATTTATTTCCAGATAATGCAAAGCTCAACAGAATCTTGATACTTCCAAAATGATTACTAGTTCATAATAGATCAAAAATCTATGCAAGACAAGTGGAGCAAATCCATTCACCATGTTGAATTGTGCCACAGTGAATTGTACAGACCAATGTTGTACATCAAGCTGCATCAGTGCAATTGGTTTTGATAAATGCTTTAAGCATGCTAACCTTTATTAGTTCCAGCTGTGGCTGCAATTGCATTCTCTATCATGCTCTGTTCAGTACAACTACCTTTTATGATTCTGCTATTACAGCACCACTGATAACTATTTATTTAGGAAATTTATGTCCTGTTTTGCGACTGCAATGCCTTTGGAAAGACTAAAGGCAGCAAAGAAGAATTAAAGATCTAGACAACAAATTGCAACTGAACCAAACAACATTTAATGTAATAGAAAACAAATGTGTACAAAAATTAGTCTAACTTGAATAATTCAAAACAGGATAATGTAGCAGCAGCAATTTGAAAATAAAACAGTTGGTAAAACAATCATAATAAACAGTTATCCTATGGAATTAAAACCTTGCCTCCACTTACATATGTCACATCCTACATCCTTTAGTGACTCTAAACAAGGGAGCAGCATTTCTACCATGTATGGAGATGGAGAAGAGAGATATATTTGATATCCATGTTTACCATGTTTGGAATGAATTTTGATTTCTGGTGCAACATCTTGTGTCTGCTTGGGAAGTAGTTGAAATGCACCAGTTATGACTTTTTTGTGATACACTTTTACTCTAGGTTGAGATTTCGCACCAAGGTAGAATTAAATTATGAGGTGAATGTGAACATTCTGCTTGGATGAAACTTTTGAAGAATTACATGGGATGGAAACCTTGTAACGTTTCCCAAAAGGATTCTTTACGCCCATAACAGGACCCAAAACATGAATTTTGAGGTAGATAAAGTCACAGGAATGGCCATAATTTCTCAGTGGTTTGCTGTTCATTTTACAAAAGCAGTACTTAAAAATTCAGTTTAGCATGGCAGGAACGATCTCATTCTTCTTACAAGTATCACTTGATTTGTGTTGGCATTTTAAGTCAAATAGAAAGGGCCAAAGGCTGGAAGGTCTCCTTTCACTTGACCTACAAATTCCTAAACATCAAGGATAATCTTCTTCAAAGATTTTTAAAAATTAGCTCCTTTGAATACTGAGTACTTGAACTACTTTAAGCATAAATGAAATTCAAAGGTAAATCAGGTCACACAGTGGGAAGTTACTTATGGAACATTACCTTTAAAAATTAAGGGTATTTGACCCTGTGTTTTCTGGCATCAATATCATAAAATGCTACAATATGTCTCAATGTCTTTTTTCAAATGTCAAATAAATTATAACAATCAAAATTGTGGGTAGATGTGTGGTCCTTCGTGCTCAGTCAATCTTCCACAATAAAAACCCAAACACAATTTTTGAGTGGATAAGAAAACTGGCCATAGCCAAAGAACTTTATTAACAGAAAGCATAGGAAAACTAGATAGCACAGCATGGGTGTGTGTGTGTGTGATCCAAGCATCTGAGCAGCACAAGGGCTGTCCCCCAGAGCAAACCAATTCCTCAGCCCAGCTGCTGGAGAAATATACCAAAGTGAAAGATTGGAGTGAGACAAATTCCAGACCGGTGAAATGCCCATAACTGGAGGCCCTCTCCAACCTACGCTAGGGGTGCAAGCTTCTTAGCCCCCCACAGGGCATCCCTACCGAGAACTTGCTCCACCCCCACCTCTTAAGGAGGTCATCCCCCATGCGCAACCCGCCAATGGCTATGACAAAACAACATTTAAACATTAACAACATAACAGGGATAGTGTAGGCGGGAAAAGCCTTGTTGTCCTGGTGGTGAATGGGGCCTAAGCCTTGAGGCAGGGCCTTATATAGGCCTGTCCCCGGCCCCATTCAAATGACATGCTCTTGCAATTGTGCCACAAAAGAACAAATCCTTCACTACTTCTGTGCATGCCTTTGGCAGCCAATTACAACCATCCTCCCTCCCTCCCTCCCTCCCTCCCTCCCCCGCGAGCGAGCCAGCCACCATCTGGCCCTCTGCACACGTGCCCACCCGGTGCGCCTGAGCAGGGCAGGCCCCGATGCCAGCCACCAGCCCATGGCCGGGCAAATGGCCCTTTCTCTGGGCCTCCCCCCTCCTGCAATGGCGGCCGCGCATCAGGTGTGGCCACAATTTATTGTCTAGGCAATTAAAAAGAATGGCACATAATTGGCAGTATTACAGAAAATCTGCTAGGGAGGTAGGATAAAACATGGATTAATGTTTTTAACAAACTGTTAAATCCCATAAACTATGCTGGTTTTCCATGTAATTCATGAGTTAGAGTGGTGTAGTGGTTAAGAGTAGGTAGACTCAGGGACGTAGGTATAGATTTTTTATGGGGGGGTTGGGGATGGGGCCACACCCCCACCCACCCCTAGGGCATGGCCACACCTCCCCAAGCCCCGCCCCTAGCCTAGTGCTTATAAAAGCAGCTCTTCGAGGTCGGGGACGGCAGACTCCCCTGCCCTGCCCTCCCCTGACCCTCCCCACTGGGCAGAGGCATAGAGGGAAAATGGAGCCTGGTGCAAAATCTGAGTTTTGTGCCCACCCGGGCAGCTGCTGTGATGCTGGAATCCACCCCCAAACAGCATCACTTCAATGGTGTTTAAACTAGAGAGCCCAAATTCTCCTTTTAAATCCACCTTAAAGGGAGAATCTGGGGTCCCTAGTTAAACAACATTGAAAGTGATGCTGTTTGGGGGTGGATTATCCCCCACCCTGAAACAGCATCACTTTCAATGTGGCGTAGTGGTTAAGAGCAGGTGCATTCTAATCTGGAGGAACCGGGTTTGATTCCCTGCTCTGCCACTTGAGCTGTGGAGGCTTATCTGGGGAATTCAGAATAGCCTGTGCACTCCCACACACGCCAGCTGGGTGACCTTGGGCTAGTCACAGCTTTTCGGAGCTCTATCAGCCCCACACACCACACAGGGTGTTTGTTGTGAGGGAGCAAGGGCAAGGAGATTGTAAGCCCCTTTGAGTCTCCTGCAGGAGAGAAAGGGGGGATATAAATCCAAACTCTTCTTCTTCTAAACTGAGGACCTCAGATTCTCCCTTTAAATCCATGCCAAAGGGGGTGGATTTAAAAGGAGAATCTAGGGAAATTTGGGGGTTGCCTGCTGTCAGGGGTGCAATTGTTAAGCTAGAAGCACCAAACTTTCAGGGTATCAATAAGAGCCTCTCCTGATAGTACACCCCTGGTTTGGTGAAGTTTGGTTCAGGATGTCCAAAGTTATGGACCCTCAAAAATGTAGCCTTCATCTTCTATTAGATCCCATTGAAAACAATGGAGGATGGGGCACTCTCTTTAGGAGTCCATAGCTTTGGACGCCCTTGACCAAACTTCACAAAACCTGGCTGGTATCAATAAGAGACTCTCCTGATAATACATCCCAGGTTTGGTGAAGTTTGGTTCAGGGTGTCCAAAGTTATGGACCCTCAGATGTGTAGCCCCCATCTTCTATTAGCTCCCATTGGAAACAATGGAGGATGGGGCACCCCCTTTGGGAGTCCATAACTTTGGACCCCCTGGACCAAACCTCACCAAACCCGGGTAGTATCATCAGACGAGTCCCCCAAACAATCCCTGAAAGTTTGGTGCTGCTAGCCCAAACAATGCGCCCCCTGCAGGCCAAAAACCGAAAAAGCACTAAAATGTTTTTAAAACCCAAAAACGGAGGGTTTTAAAAACCCACAAGCTTCGGAAATGAATGCGGGGGGGGGGGGGTTCAAACCCGAGAACCCCCCCTTACTTACGTCCATGGGTAGACTCTAATCTGGAGAACAGAGTTTGATTCCCCACTCCTCCACATGAGTAGAGTCTTATCTAGTGAATCAGATTTGTTTCCCCACTCCTACATTCTTGCTGGGTAACCTTGGGGTAGTCACAATTTTTCAGAACTCTCTCAGCCCCATCTCACAAGGTGCCTGTTGTGGGGGGACAAAGGGAAAGGAGTTTTTAAGCACCTTTGAGTCTCCTTTACAGGAAGAAAGGGGAATATAAATCCAATCTCTTTTTCTTCTTAGTGCAAGTCATTTTCTGCACCAGTGCTAGGGCCCACTTCAGAAACATTTAGGCTATCAGAGTAATTCAACTACAGCATCTGTGGTAAGAACACCTTAGCATGCCCAGTTCCTTTCACTGAGAAGTACCCTTCCTTTGCCCTACCTGATGGTCCCACCTTCCCTTTCTATTTTGTTATAAAGGGTATCTTCAGTGCTACAAATTTAATGACTTGGGCACATCAAATTTGTTATATATTGTTGCCTTTGCAAAATATGGATGGTCTGTGAGCACAGCTGTAGCCTTGCAACATTCTTCTGTATCTCAGTATCTCAAGATCGGGGTCTTTGAGCACAGTCCTTAGACAGGTGAATACACTGAAGTCCATTGATTTCACAAAGGTTTGCATTGGATTGCAGCCATAATAAACAGAGTTGGTGAATCAGACAGGCTCTGATAAAAGGATTTTTCAAGCTAAACAATTATACTAATTAGCTTGTGAAATATAAGGCACAATTGAATCCGTGGAGAGCCATTTAAAATCCTATTTTCTCAGGGTTATCCAAAGTGATTAAAGCCTTAAAAATTAAATAACAATCTTGCATAAACTGCTGTCCAAAAAAAGCGAATGGAATGAAACTGCCAATTACTTGACTTTTTAAAATGCAGGAAATATATCAACGGGAGATTGTTGTAATAACCCAGATTAACTATTTTCACTGGACAAACAAGATATCAGAAGAACTTCACAAAGCACATTATTTTTCAAAGTTCTCCAATCCCCACTCCAACCAATTGTTCAGTACAGCAAAAGACTGAGGCTTGGATCCTATGCCCATGTTCCAAATAGGCTTCACACTGATCACAGCCCAGCTTGTGTCAGGAAGAGTTTTCCGACATCAACAAAGACCCTGTTATGTTAATGGATCTTTATTTTCATTTTCCTACCTTCCCTTGATCTTTGCTGTAGCAAAGTAGAGGTGCCTGAGTGCCGGACATCCCTCTTATCTCTCACACCAGCCTTGAGGGGGAACAACAACTGCAACATTCCTGTTGTGTTTGACACTGTCCTTGATATGGGGGGGTGTATGGGGGGTGAGGGGAGGAGGGGAAGCCTTGGGGTGATAAAAGGTTTTACTCAAAGCCAGTTCATCAGAACTGGCTTCTTCTAGCTAGGCTATCCGATTTCTGTCAATAAAGACTTCTGATTCAAAGTTCCTGATATTTATCTACAGATCTGGGGCTTGACATTAAGCCAGTTCTGCTAAAATCCTGCACTATTGCCCATACCCATGTCTGAGTATGGAGCCACAGGTGGGAAGAATGGAGCCAAAGGGGAAAAGGAAACCCCTGCTCCAAACAAAAAGGAAAATGGGGACACCACAGGCAACAGCAAACTGCATGACCTTCAGCAGTTGGGGAATGCTGACATCCCGACGGGCAACATGGAGATGCCCCATGACCAGAGTTTGTGGGCTCCCCAGACTCTCCCATTCTGGTCTCGACCATCCCCACCATTACCTTGGGAGCAAGAAGGTGAGACCCCCAAGCGCAGTATGAGAGGTGACAAAAATCCACCTGGTTCTCAAGGGCTGTGGATGACAGCAACTTCAACCTGGAGAAGGATGCGAGGCACCCCTCACTCCAGGCACCCAGACGGTGTCCAGATGCCTGGAGGCAAGAGAAAGAGAGGATGCAACAAGAAATTCAACTGTTCCAGAGACAAGTGTCCCTCCTCCTCACCCAACCAGTGCCAGAGGAGGCCCAAATCCAACCACCACCTTGGGTCAATGCCGGAGTTCCGGTCCCACCAGGAGGAGCACTGTTGGGAGGTGCAGGTGCTGGACCAGTACCCATAGGCAGAGCCAGTTCAGTTCAGTCCAGACCACCGGGCTCACCAATGCCGGCCCTGCCACCACAGGGGCCACTGCTACTGTGGCCTGTGCCCAGGCCAGGCTGATGGAGAAAGCTGAACGCCACCTTCAACAGCCACCCCAACAATCTACCCTACTTCCTGGTCCAGGTGGAAACTTACATGCAAGCTAATGGGGATGTGTGCAAGAGGGATGTAGACCAGATATACAAGTTGGGGGCCCTACTGGAGGGAGAGGTGGTGGCTTGGTGCATGAAACTCTTCTGAGGCGATGCCCCTGAGCTTCAGTTCTTCAACCAATTCATGCTAGGACTGAGAAGGTGGTTTGAGGACTCTAATAGAGGACAAGTCCCAGAGAAGGTTACAGAAACTGAAACAAAGGAACAGATAATCCATGGTGGATTATGGAGCTGAATTCCAGCAACTGGTGAGCCGCCAGCAGAACTAGCCTGAACACATCTCAGTGCACATGTTTAAAGAGGGGCTCAATCCAGAGATCATGCAATTGGCCATGGTAGCCTAGGACCCGGACACTCTGATGGGCTGGATCTGTTTGGCCAGTGATGTAGAAGCTCGCCTACAAGCCGTGCAACAATCAAAGAGAAAAGTGAGCCCTCTACAGCAGTTGTCCCTGGCTCGAAAACTGCCAGCCAAGGTGATGCCTGGCAACCATCCAAGACATGAAGGTGAGGAGTTGCAATATATTCAACACCAATGGCTGGGCCTCTGCCACAACTGTGGAGTGGGCAGCCACCTAGCCACCAACTGCCCCAAGAAACAAACGAAGATTATGTCCTTGCCTCTGGCAGCATGGGGCACAACCCGGAAAGGCACCCAAAAAAGCCGGGCCCAAAGAGGGCCATGGGGGGGGGGGATTGGCTTAAGCCTAACACTAGTAGAGGAAGGCCTTCCTCAGATGAGCTAACAAGCAGCAAGTTCAGTGATGAGTTGGCAGAAAATGATAATGACCTGACCTAAATGGCGCCTGTGGCCAGGTCCCTAAACAGGGTGCATGCACCCAGGTGAATGTTGACTCTGAACCCTTAAGTCTCCCCCTAATGCTAGTCAATAGAGCGGCAGGAACATGCATGGTGATTCGAGGGCTCATAGACTTGGGCTGCTCCAAATACTTAATGCACCCACCAGTGGCAGAAGGACTGGCGTTAAAACTAAAGCAGCTGAAACGCCCGATCCAATTTGAACAGATGGACATGAGTGTAATGAATGGGTGACCTGCCACCCAAAAGACTGAAAAAGTGTTGGTAGGGTATAACTCCCATTGGGAACAACACAGTTTCATCATTGTGAGCATGAGCAAATATCCCGTGGTCCTTGGAATGCCTTGGTGCAGACCGTGACCCTACCATATAAGATGGAGCAAAGTTTATGCTTGCAACAACCTGGAGGGGCAGATCAGGATGGGGGTCAAAACCAATGTGACAAAGCAGCATGTAAAAGGTCAGTTGTCAGTGTGGGTGTGTCAAGTACCATCAAGTTGCAGCTGACTTATGGTGTCCTCAGCAGGGGGATTCAAGGCAAATGAGATACAGAGGTGGTTTGCCAGTGCCGCCTTCTTGCAGAGTCTTTCTTGGAGACCTCAATTCCAAGTACTGACTCTGTTCAGCTTCTGAGGTCTAACAAGCTGTACAATGACACCTTCCCTCCCAAGTTACGGGCATGAATGGCTCTAATTTTCAATTTGTTTTGATGCTGTGCAGATTTGAGGGGAGGGTTTTGAACTATTACTAAGAACCCCAACTGGAACCTTGCTTACTTGCAAGGTTTACAAATGAACTGAAATCCATAATTTTTGTCATATTTGCTTTAGCCCTGAGAGATCCCAAGGTCACCCAGTAATAGAGATTTAAATTGGGACTTCCTTTAAATTAGTTGAATGCTATACTGCACTCAATCTAACCATGGTTGTGCCTGCAGCTGTAGATGGTGCGACTGAATCAGAACTTTTGTATTTGCACTAACAGTATCAATGAATGTGTCGTAGAAGAATATTCTGAATCCTGCTGTGGTTACAGTCATGTTGACTCACCAACACACAAATTATTTTAGAGAGTAAATCTAAACATTCAATATGGAAAAACAGTAGGGGTTTCTTTCTGGCAAATGAATTCCCAGTTTAAAGATGATGAAGGAAGCACTTTCATCAAAATGAAAACTCCTAAATGTGAATGGTGGTGGATATTCAAAAATACAAAATTGGAAGAGATAAGGTTCACTGAAGCAAAACCCTCAACATCTATCACTAATGCATATGGAGCTGGAACTGAACTCTTGCATTGCTCGTTTAGCAAACTTTGCTTATAGCTCAGTGTCTGTCAGTCCCCTGATCTGTGACTCAAATCAGACTCTGCAACTTGAAGGTTTAGAAGTCTTTATTGGCAGACAACAGAGGCTGGAGGGAAAAGGTAGTTCTGCTGGAACAATCAAACAACCTCAACATATCAATTCCCTGTTCACCTTCCCCTCCCTTTCCTTTAGTTCTATCCCACACTACAGAAGGCATGAAAGACAGGAATGCAGGATGGACTCAAGTCAGAAGACTGAGATAATGTCACCTGGCCCTGGGTGCCTCTACTTGGTTACCTAGGGAAAATGAAAGTGTTTTGCCATCAGCTCTGGTGCTTCTCTGCTTGATGCCAGGCTCCCGTTTGACAGTGTCTCAACAAAATTTATGGAAGACTAGAAAATATCACAGATCTGTCAGAAGCAACTTTCTGTGAATGAATTTTCTCAAAAATGTATATAGCCTCAAGGCTCTGCTTCTAATAGTAACAAATGTGGTGAGAGACATCCTGTCAGCCATTACCATCCCCCCAAAAGTGGATGTTCAATTATATCACTCTCTGGGAAGAGAAGCCTAATGTTGGATCCACACCCAGTTATTCTGAATATTTCTCCCTACCGGGGTAAAATTATAAACTGGACTCCTAAATGGAAAGCCAGGCAACAATTTCTTCAATTTATTTTGAATCTATCCTATATTGACCTATAAGTGGGTCAAGGGAGTGCTAGGTGCCCTTCATTTTGATAAGATATTGCTCTCTTTCCATTACCCAGCATTGGTAACATCAAATTGCATACTGGGTTCTGAACAGATTGGTTTCTGTGCAGGGAAAACTACTGTAAACCATTGTCTGATATTAACTTCTCTGGCAGAAAAATACACAAGAATTGAACGGAAAAAATATGTGGCTTTTTTAAATCTAAAGGGAGCATTGATACTATCCCAAAAGAATCTTTGTGGAACAAACTTCACAAAAATCCATGCCTTTTTATGTTAATGCGAAGTCTGTATTCCAACATGACTTGCCAAATAAAATGTAATATCATTGTACCTAACAACAAAGATCCCAGTTAAGAAAGGCATAAGACAAGTTGTATCCTTGCCCCCATTTATTCAATTTATACATTAATGATCTAGCCCCATACATGGAAGAAATTGATAGTCTACCACCAAAACTGGGCCACCTTTACTCTTGCATGCTGATGACATAGCAATCTTAGCGTGTACGCTGATTGCCCTAAGACGATATTTACGAGCCTTTATTAACTGTTGCCAACAAAACAATCTCATTATTAATTCCGAGAACTCAAAAATCATGGTTTTTGCAAAAAGATGGCAACAACACACACGGAAAATTGGCAATGTAACCATAGAACAACTAAAGTGCTTCACATATTTAGGCCTGGATTTCTATTACAACCAGAATTGGACACAACATAAAGCTCGAGTAATAAATCTGGCAAAATGTGCATCATCAGCCATTACATGATTTTATTTCCATGAAGAAAATCAGCTAATTCGGGCAACAGTTTGAATTTTCAACACCAAAGTAATACCACAATTTCTCTATGCAATACCTATCTGGATACATGCATGTTCCACTGAAATAAAGCAAATCCAAACCTGGTTTCTCCATCAACTAGTACGCCTACTGAAATGTGTTACATATTTTACCATCTGTACAGAAACCAGCCAATGGCTACTGGAGACCAGAGCCTGGATTATAACTATCAAATATTGGCTCAGGATTCATTTCCAGGCTTCCACTCCAACTTTAACATCTTATTTGTTAGAGGACTCCCACCAATTGAGTGGTCCATAAAAATCCAGAAAAAATTGTCTATATTGGAATCCATCTGGACACTTTACTCCACCTAGATGGAAGTTCCATCTTGTGGATAATTAAAAGAAGATTGTATGATCATGAGATCCAGAAGAGACTCTCTGCAGACCCAAAAATCCGCTCTCTATACTATTTTGTAATAAAACCAACCCACAACTTCTACGCAAACTACCTAACAATGCTAGACAATCCTAGACTCAGAAGAGCACTTATGCAAGCCAGAACAAATACTCTACCCTCAGCACTCTTAGCTGGCAGATTCCAGTGAATTCCATATTCAGAGAGACTCTGCATTGTTGGATGTGGACCCCTGATTCTTGTATTCTGTTGGACTGTCAACTGCATAAATACTTAAAGGAGAAATTAAGACTGTAGCACCCTTCTACCAAAGACTGAACGAACATGAGATTCTTCATTTCTTATTGATGGACCACAATTCAACATTACTTTTGAAGTGGAAAAATTTTTATTAGCAGTTTATAATCAACGATTATCTAGTCTTACTAATAATGCTAAGTAATGACTGTGATTAATGTCTAACAGACTGATGAGATGAACATTATTTTTAATGTAATAATTATAACTACCGTATATACTCGTGTATAAGTCAACCCGCATATAAGTTGAGGCACCTAATTTTACTACAAAAAACTGGGAAAACTTATTGAAGCTTCGTATAAATTACAAGGGGTGGGAAATGCAGCAGCTACTGGTAGAAATTTCAAAAATAGAAAATAGATACCAATAAAATTACATTAATTGAGGCATCAGTAGGTTAAATGTTTTTGAATATTTATTTCAAAGAAAAACAGTAAACTAGCTCTGTAAGAGGAAAAGAGCGTCAACAAGAACAATATGGTATCAACAATAACTTTAAAAGTACAAAAACCTTAGCTTTTTTTGTAAGGAAGGGTTTTAAACAATGTATCTCACAATAAAAACTGGAATGAACATGCCTATTCACTGTGACTCAAAATACCCTGCTTTTTAAAAGAATAGTTCATTATTTTTAGTGTACATATTTTTAAAATTGCACATGGCAGGTGTCATTTTAGAAGGAACATTCACACAACCTGTCAGGGGGAGGAATGTTTATGTTAGCAGTACCAACATTTCAGAGTATCTTTAGGATACCCTCCTGATGATACCACCCAGGTTTGGTGAAGTTTGTTTCAGGGGGTCCAAAGTTATGGACCCTCAAAAGGGTAGCCCCATCTACTATTAGCTCCCATTGGAAACAATGGGGGATGGGGGCACCCATTTTGGGGATCCATAACTTCTGGGACTCAATTGTTTGGCCTCTGATTCTATATGAGAATTCCTTGAAGATAGCAACCTTAATAAACCAATGTTTAAAGTTAGAAGGGCTAGGAGATAACCTGTTGACCATTCAGTTCCAACTGGGGAAGGTATGATTGAACAAGGAACTCAGACATACTGCAGGGTCCACAGATAGTGCACATATAACTAGGTCTGGTGTTCCTGATCCCACGTTGGAAGTTCATGAGGGCTCAGGTGAGGTGGTATTGGATATGACTGAATAGTGCATTGTCATAAGCTTCCAAGTTTTCCTATCCAATGCATCCAAATCAGCCTGTGTCCAGTTTATGATTCCATAGGTGTCCCTGATAACAAGTATGGATCAGGAGTTGATGATCATGATAGTAATCCCACCATTTAATTTGGATTTTATCCAGCTGCAAAATGCCCAGGTTTGTTTGTTTGTTGTTATTTCATTATTAAGACAGGGCTCAAGACTGTAGTCATAAGAACAGAATAAAGAATAAAGAGCAGAATAAAGAATAAAGAAACCACTGAAGCAGTAAATTAATATTTCTGCAATGAATTTCCAATGAAATGTTTCTCCTACACCAAAAGTGACAACTGCCATATTCAGCATTTTGCATGGAACCAAACTGTTTATTAAAGTTGTCCTGCCACTGGAGCTTCTCACCTGAGTTGAGTGTGTACTGACAGTTGTCTCTTGTGTTTTACAGTTGTCTCTTGTGATTTACAGTTGCCTCTTGTGATCCAGCCCTTAGTGCAAGACTGAAAGGCCAGTGTGGCAAGCAAATAATAATCGTATTCTTGTGATCTTACACCTACAGAACACCAAAACTTTTCTCCACATTTTGCAGCACAGTTGTGATTTTTAAGATCTGTACCTCACACATATTTTCCTTCCATGCCAGAGTGGCATTAGCAAGAGATATAGGCATGGCCTAAGAGTCTTCTGTAGTTCACATGATTGATAGTTACGAGAAAAGTGAGATTTTTTTTCTTTTGGTTCCTAAGATGAAGACAAGGATTGGATTGTCACTTAACATAAAGCCCCTCTGTGAGGCAAATAAAAAAGGCTTGGCAATTCCTCGTTGTTTATTGTGGAGATACAAAGGAAGAGAGGCCTAAATTCTCCAAGGCTGAAGTTGATTATAATGATTCTGCAGGTTGCTATTGTGGTTGTTACAGGCAGCAGCCATTTAGCAGTAGAATTTCAATCAGCAGTTTACCTGATGAATCAATAATGGGAAGGATTTTTTTTCCTGTTTACACGCTTGGTCATCTGGGCCATTTTCACAGCTGGAGCAATAGACCTACTGCTAATTTCTCAAGAAAATAGCTACATTATATCCTTTAGAACAATGCAGATCAAGTCTTATTTCCTAGTTGAAGAAAAAAAGAAAGAAAAGCAAGCAAGCAAGCTATATGGCTGGAGAGAATGAAGAAAGATGTTAGAATTGGTGCTATCGCTTCACAAAGCGATTCTGTAAATTCTGTAAATTTTTTAGCTGTCTCTTTTTGATCAATTGCTTCAAATAATCAAAATTGAACTTATTTTGGGGTTCCTTTGCAATCTATCAACTTTGTGACATAACTGATTGTGCGGGTTTTCCGGGCTGTGTGGCTGTGGTCTGGTAGACCACAGCCACACAGCCCGGAAAACCCACCACAACCAGTTGAATACAGCTGTGAAAGCCTTCGACAATACAGTTGTGACATAAGTTTCTCCGTGTTCCTGTCTGGCAATTATGTTAATTTTGGTGAGCACAGGACTAGGGAAGTATAAAGGAAGTTTATTAAGTTCTGCTTTGTTCTGTTAAAATTTGGATTGGATTCTTACATCATGGCTTTAGTGTAGTTAGATTTAGTCGTCTTCTACATGGGTTTCAAGGTTGCTTTGACTGGCTGTCAGGATCTTGGGGGTTGTGCCATGGGTACTCTGGCAGGCTTTGTATATATCTTTCACACCTGGAAGAAAAATATGATTTCATATTTTCCCAGTTTTCCTTCACCATGGGGCCTAATTCTGGTAGGGAAAGCACACTTTGGGGGAAGAAGAGAAGTATGGCTTCCTACTGCATTCCCCCCTTTCAAGAATCTCTGTTGCCAAGGAGAAGCACACTGTGGGTGTGGGGAGGAGAGTATGGCTTCCTACAGCAAGGCCTTCTGGGAAGCGTACTCCATGCCCACCTGGGATGAACTGGAATCTGAGCCCTCGCTGTTTCTGGTTCATTGTTGGGAATACACTGCTCAATTATATAAAGATTCCAGATCCAATTGTTTGCCAGACTAGAATTCCTTTTCTATTTATCTTATCTTTTTTGTTGGCCATTTGATCAGTGGCATCAGTGTTTCTTTGTCTGTTTTCTAACCTAACTGCTAAACCTACATTAATGAATGAAACCGAGATTGTTTTCTCGTTTGCAGATGTGGCAAACAGAACATACCAGAAGGGGTGTTTGGCAATATAAGTCACTCTACAAGATCTCCTTGAAATGTCACCACATGAGTGATGGCCTTTCTCCTTTACCAATTTATCATTCATCTTGATAGCTACAAAGTCACAGTGGAAGGTGCCAAGATTTAAATCCAGAGCAAGTCTGAAGTCAATTTTTGCTTGTAGCTGTAAATAAAAAGGATTTTTTTTCTTCCAGAGTGTACTCAGGAGAAGTATGAGTGAACTCCCAATTTACTGGGACCCCTATTTGTGCCACATGTAGAACAGCAGCTTGCTGGGCCAGACACCATCTTCTACCAGTGCTCCTGAGTCTTGGGTAACTTGCACGGGCCCCTGTGGCTCACTCTCCAAGCCTGCCAATCAGATGACTGCCTGGACTGGCTCTGATGAGGCCAGTTTTACTTCTGGTCCAGTGGACATGGGTTGCATTCTCTCTCAGGGGCTTTTGAGGCAGGGAGCATTGGAGGAAAGGTCAGGTCAAGAGGAGGTAGCTGAGTCAGCCTAACCTGGAAGAGCTGTGTGCTGCATCAGTGTCAGCAGAGCTGGTGCCTGAAGCAGTGACCATGTGGAGCCTACCACTCCCTCCACCACTCATTGGCAAGCCCACTTTAAATGAATGATTGCCCAGGCTTTTCTGTGACCATACCTTCTGTGGCAGTGGAAGGCTCTGCTCTGCTCCAGGCTCTTCTAGGGAGTAGTGGTTGGGGCTTTAATCTTGCCCATGCTTCAACAACTCTGTATGGGAGGTGTTGGGAGGCCACCTGAGGAAACCCTTTTTTGATCCACTGCTGGCTTGGGAAGTAGCAGTTTTGTTCTTTGGCCCCCTGGATTACCTTCTGGTTAAGGGTGAAGTTACATGGGCACCCTTCTCCCTGCATGCCTCTGCAGCACAGATTAGGAGCCCCAGATGGGCAATGGCATCTGTTTCCCATCACCAACAATAGGAACATGATACCCCATCCCAGTGCTGCTCAACCAGCCTGGCAGGGGCTAGAGGTAGTCTGGGCTTTGTCTTACAACCTCTGGTGGCTCATGGAGAAGCCTCTAGCAACAACAACAAAATATTTTAAGTATTTTTTAAAAAATACTTGTTCTCCCTCCACTTGTTTCTTTAAAGTAATTGTCCAGGCCCTGTTAAGTACAGGCAGCTTTTTTGGATTTGATTCCTTTGAGCAGGTGGCCTGACTGTTTGGCCTAGGGTAAGTACAAGGCAACTGTGCCCTTAGTAGTGGAGAGAGGGAGGCTTCAGGAATAGTAAGTTTGTTGGGAGCAGAGCTGTGGTAAGTTTTTGGGGAAGCGGGCAACTAGTGGTGATTTTGGCATTGGGCCAGATCCTTTTGGGGCAAGATTGGGCCTAAGTGCCTATCATTCCAGTAGGGGGGCCCATTAAGGGTTCTTGGGGGTGTAGGTTAAGGAGGCATATTTAGTCAGAGGCTGCTGGTCTCTTCTCACCCCCAAGTGGCTGGGGGATCCCATAGTGATCTGCCCCCAGGTGTTCCCATATCTCTGCAATCTCAGGTTCTACTTCCTCAGCAGGCAAGCTGAGGGATGGGTTTTCCATTGCGTGGCAGGAAGGCCACTTGATGCCTTGGATCCATTGTCCTAAGCAAAGCCTAACATCTGCAGCTGTAACCAATAAAGTTGTGGTGTGTTATACCCAAATATGCTGCTATTTCACTTAGCTGCCCAGCACTCAGTCATCCATTCACCACTGAGGTCACACTTAGAGCTCTGAGATATTTTCTTCTTTGTGTTCCTTCTTGTGTTTATTTTTGAACTAATAGTGCTAAGAGTTACAGCTTGAAAATTTAATTCATGAAATGAGCTGCATATTATGATTTTTCTTCCTTTTGATTTTTATAAAAGGAAAACTTTTATTTCATTACTGCTTGTTTGAGTAAGAAATTATTAGAGTTTGGAGCTGCCTTTCTTGTAATGCTTAAAATGCTTAACATTTGTCAGAAATCAGGTTCGATGGAAAGAAGATAAGGTAGTTGTGTCTGTTCTATTTTAAAGGTCATGAGTACCCAGATCATAGGGACTGACATAGTGAAAAACAACCACAGGTAACGTTTGTAATGGATAATTTATAGCTTTGGTGGAAAATGTTTAATTTGTATTCTTTATATTCATAAGGTACTCTAAAACTGCATCTCTAGGGAAAATAAGTAACTATGAACCTACCTTTTCCATGATGATAGCAATGGATATGTTGAAGCTACTTTACTGAACACAAGAAACTTAACTGTGATGTAGCTCGATGGCCCATATGCAACAATATACGTTAGAGGGTTCTGGTAATGCACACTGATAGAATAACATGTATAGTTCCATCTTGTTGAAAGGAGAGAAGTTTGATGATGAAGAACAGGCTGGTGGGAATTTTAGAACCTTTAAAGAGAAGGAAGAATAATATTTTGTCCCATTTATGGCTATGAGTTGGGAGGAGGTGGACTGGAATCACAAGTTGATGCCTATATCTGGTCTTTTCATTTTCAAAGGTAATTTCAGATTTAGGAAAGATTGCCTATTTATTCCATATTTTTTATTTTTGAAAAGAGATGTTTACTTGCTCAAAGGTGTGTCATGCTGTAGCATGTTCTCATATATGGATGCAACGGTAGATCTAGTTGTCTGAGTGGTCTGTATAGGACTATGCAAATTTGATCCTGAAGACATAGAAAATCCAGTGGGAGAAGGTATCTTTTAAGCTGTTGCCCTAAGTGAGTTTGTTTTTAATGAACTAAACAGTATTAGCATAAGAATGCTATCTGTTTCACAAAGGAACATTCTGAAGTCTCATTTTAGATGGAGAAGAGGGCAGGAATCTGGGAAGGGAATAATACTATGACCAGAACTTCTTTTTGAGAAAGGCTGTGCAGGTCAAAAAGAGCATCTGAGTGCAGCTGAGGAGAGAAGATAAATTGAAATCAAAAGAATACTGAGAATGTAAATAGCTTTCCATTGTTAAAAAAATATCAAATCAGTAGGCTGGGTGTCAAACAAATTGTCAACATTTGTTTTATGATTACTTATTATACTTTCAGCATATTCACGATACATATCTGAAATTATTCTTTCCTGTGGAACAAAACACTTTTAGATGGGAAATATAAAAAGCCTTATAAATATTCTCCCCCATTAAAAACTCAACATGAAGCTAAGTACTAGTGCTGCCAATGTGACACACATTTGAGGCCCAGTTCACATATACACAAAAATGAGTTTGTAACATGGTGATAATAACTAAGGAGACTGTCTCATTAGATGATAGAATGGGCAGCCTGACTTCAGACTCATGTGGGAAGGCTGCTCCATTAGGCTGCTCCATTAGGGCAAATGGGGCATGTTCTCCTTAGTTACCACCAATCCAGGGGGTGACAGTTAGTCAGCTCCAATATACTAATTCTTTGTAGAACTCAGCAGGGAAGTCCCTCCATACAAAGTCTCACATGTACACTTTTTCATGCACTTGAAGAAACAGTTCTAGCCCTCAGGGGCAGTAAGAAGAGGTTGAGAGGCTTAGTTAATACATGGAATGCACTGACCAATCAAGGGCTTAGAAAAGTGAACAACATAGTCCTATTAGTTAGTAAAATTGCCAATTGGCCTGGATAAAATTTCATTTTCCCTTTAATAGAGATTTGTTGGAATGTGAAATAACAATAACAACAATAATATCAGCACTGCTAAAAACTGGAGGGAACATAACCCACAGAAAGTCTTGGAAAATGAGAAGGTTAAAATCTTGTGGGACTGTCAAATCCAAATGGGTAAAGTATTGGTATATAACATGGTATTTGTATAGATACCTGCAGAGCTGCTTTATGAATATGACAGATGTTGAGTATGTTGATTTAAAGATGTTTCAAGTGCAGCTCTACTGTTTTTGGAATGGTGCTAATTATCACTGGGATGATCTCAGCTGGTTTGTGCCATGGCTTCTGAATCTCAGTTTTCAAATAATGATATTTAGTGACCTTCTTATGTTCTTTTTCATCAACTCTGCTTTTCCCAGGTATGGCTATGTTGATGATGGTCACTTTCTTATCCTTGATCACTGTGATATCTGACTTGTTATACACAGAGGTGTATGAGGGGAAATGGCGCCCGAGGACAACACCTCCTTCAGGTTCCACCCATCGCCACCCCCCTGCACTTGGGGGCAAGGATTGGGGATGGGGCTCAGGCTGGCTCAGATGCCCCTGCTCCCCCTGCTCAAACTCCATCAGCAGTGGCCAGATAGGTGGCGCCTGGGAACAAAGGTGACCCCATGTCCCTATAGGAGCCACCTATCTGGCCACAGCTGATGGAAAAAGCAGCCCTGCTGGTATCCATACAAATACCACATTGATACATTACAACATCGTAGGCTTTTGGCTGAGGCTTGAATTGTAATGAAACACCAACAACCAGCTAAAGCACTGGCCGCTGTGATATCAAACAAAATTTGATGACGATGATGATACTAATCCAGACTGAAACCAGGCTCTGGGTGACTAATAACATAGAATTTTTACAATTGAATTGTAAACACCATATTAATAATTAAAATATTAAATATTAATAAAATAATAGCACCTTATCATGACTCTCAGATGATGTTGTTTCCAGGTTCAGTGATACCATATGTATCTAGCATGGGGAGCCAAAAATTACTGGTGAGCATAAAATAGGGTTAGGGAAAAAACAAGTAGGAAAAAGAGAAAGAGGAAAAGGGAAGAAAGGGAAAAGACAAGAGGGGGAAGGGGAAAGGGGAGAGGAGAAAATGAGAAGGCAGGGGGAGGAAATAGGAAGGGGATGCTAGCTAAGAGAACCGTTGCTATTCAATGGTAAGCCTGGTGGAACTGTATTACTTCAATTCCTTGGAAAGTTTCAGCTTCCCATTTCCACACATGAAGCCTTTATTAGGACACATTTTTCTCTAAGCCAATTTGCAACCCTACTGTATAATGATTTAGGATGCTTGTGCCTGTGCTGGGTGGGCTGCTATTTTGGGCTGCTGCTTCTGGTTCCTGCAGAAGAAGAAGCTACTTTAAGCTTGGAAAATAATTCAAAAGCTACACTGTAGTGAGCAGAGAACAAATGTGGGTCTTGTTCCCTTGCTCTATATTGTTGGTGCTGCTGTTATTTGGCTTACTTAGCCTGTATAGCAATTTAGTATTGATTTGGTAAGGTTGTAGCTGTCAATGCATTAACTGAAGATTCTCAGGGTATAAAAGCATAATTTGAGGCAATATAGTTTGTTTCCACTTTTTATTTTGTAATTTGTAATTGTAATTGGGTCAGGATCCCAATACCCTGCCAGTCCTGATCGAAACCAACCTCCACTCCTTTGCATAAAACTGCTTGCAAATAGGAAAAAAACACATCCCAGGGAAAGATCTGACACCTTCTCTTTTCTTACTCTGTTCATTTTCTCATTGAGAATAGTTTTTAGAGTAGGAGAGTATTCCAAAATATTGTATTCTACTTGTATTCTGAAGTGGCACAGTCCAATCTGGTGAACTGAATTTGTTTCCTCATTCCTACACATGAAGCCTGCTGGTCACAGTGCTCTCAGAACTCTTTCAGACCCACCTACATCACAAGGTATCTGTTGCAGGGAGATGAAGGGAAGAAGTTTGCAATCCCCTTTGAGACTTGTTGCAGGAGAGAAAAATGAAATATAAATCCAAACTCCTCCTCTTCATTTCAGCATTCCACTTAATCCTCATCTTGCTCTCTTGAATGGGTAAATCAGATATAATATGTCCATTGGACTCCTATGGGAGAGGAAGCAGATATGCAAATCTTGTCACACTGAAACCATATGAAGTTATTCTTCACTTTGAATTATGCCTGATAGTTTTTTCATGATAATAATCTACTTCAAAATAATGATTAACATTCTCCTAAAGCAGGTTATAGTAAGATTCCAGATATGTCCTGAAATGTGTCAGGGTTCAGTTTCTACATCCTAAACATTTCCTCCAGTTTTTAGGAACTTTGTCCCAAACAATGCTTACACAACTAATCTATCAAAATGAACAAGTATCTATCAAAATGAACAAGTATCACAGAAAAATGGACAGTTCTAATAACAATACAATCAGTATGCTGAGGCCATAAATCATTTAAGAAAATTTTAAAAAATCTACATAAATTTTGATGGGTCTTGTTTGTTTATTTAAATCTTTGGAAAGATAATTCACAATAATTGTGAATCATCATGCTCATCAACAAGATAACAAAATGTGGAACTCAAAACTAGCCCTTCTTGTGTGCAAAACTTTCTTGTGATAACATTGTCAAGGTTAATTTGATCCTTATTATGTCCTGTAATGACTTTTGCATTCAACTGCATCTATTTTTCATTTAAACTCTAATAGAGGGAAACTATCAACAGTTTTATTCATAAATTTTCTAAAAATTGAAAAACACTCAAGTCTGGCTTAAGAACTACAAGGACTGAGGAATTATGTGGATACAGGGAATAAAGGGCTTCAGTGCTGCTGGTGAAGTCCAGCAACTATCCCTTATATTGGAACCCGTGTCTGCTAAAGAGAGAGGATGCTCATTTCTCTGACAAATTACAGTGATATCTGTGTTGCTGCTATTAGGCTGTGTCTGCAAAGAGAATATGTTTTAAAGCCTGTGACATGCTGTTTCCATATGTAGGAAAATGATATATCCTGACATCTACAGTTGATTGACATACAGTTGACATCTTAGGTTTTTTTTAAAAAACCCAAAGTATATCTATTCTGTGGTAGTATTTCCAACACATTGTGATTCCTACATTCAATTATCTTTGGATAAGCTAGAAACATCAATAGTGTTCTGTGCTGTCGTGTGTGTGTGTGTGTGTGTATGTGTGTATGTGATCACTTATCCAACCAAACTTGTTGCACTTCATTCTCAACAATATAGATCAGGAAGAAAAATGTTTTATGATATATAACATATCAGCTTTGTTTGGTTTAATGTACTATTTATTTATTTATTTATTTTATTTTATTTATTTGTTCCACTTTTATACCGCCCTCCCCCAAAGGGCTCAGGGCGGTTTACAACATGGATACATACAAGTGGATACATAAAATAAAATGCTAAAATTTATGCCAGTTAAAATACAGCGCTCCAAGTTCATAAATATTTAAAACAGATGGCGTTCAACCTTTAACCCCTCTAACTCTGAGAGGGGGACAGCGGATCTCAGGTGTTAATGGGCACCTATCAGCAGCCGGCCTCCCCAAAAGCCCGGCGGAATAACTCAGTCTTACAGGCCCTGCGGAATTCATTTAGGTCCCGCAGGGCCCGGACAGCTGGCGGAAGAGCATTCCACCAGGCAGGAGCCAGGGCTGTAAAAGCCCTGGCCCTAGTGGAGGCCAGCCGCATCATAGAGGGGGCGGGGACCTCCAGTAAATTGGCCTCTGCCGACTGCAGAGACCGACGTGGGACATATGGGGCCAAACGGTCCCTGAGGTACGAAGGTCCCAGACCGCGTAAGGCCTTAAAGGTTAACACCAATACCTTGAAGACGATTCGGAATTCAACTGGGAGCCAGTGCAAATGGTGCAACACGGGCGTGATGTGATCTCTGGAGGCACCTCCCGTGAGCAAACGAGCCGCCGCGTGCTGGACCAGGTTCAATTTCCGAATCAACCTCAAGGGTAGGCCTGCGTAGAGCGAGTTGCAATAGTTTAATCTGGAGGTGACCGTTGCATGGATCACTGTGGCCAGATCCGCCTGGGAGAGGAAGGGGGCCAGCCGCCGGGCCTGGCGAAGATGGAAAAACGCAACCCGGGTTACATGGGCCACCTGGGTCTCCATAGAAAGAGACGAATCCAGGTGGACCCCCAGGCTGCGAACCGAGGGGGCCGGTGCCAATGAGACCCCCTCCCACACCGGCGGCTGAAAACCCCCTAAGTGATTTCTTCATATGTTATTGTTATAGAGGAGATAATTTCACTGCTTCTTTGATCTCGTACACTCCTAGTGTATACAGTGGTTTGGTTTTACTACAGATTCTAAAATATAAGCAGAATAAAGGTTTTCTTTGTTATTTTTATGGATCTTGCATTTTATTTGTTTGTTTTCCACTTCTATGCTGCCCAAAATGCTTTTAAATTCTATAGAAGAATCTGTCATATTGACTTAGACTGTAGCAACATCCTTGTAAGCTTTGCTTTTTATCATTATATCTTGCTATAAATGTATTTTAACATTCCCTCAGCCATTTCAGAACCTCAAATAAATAAATTCAGTGTGCTCTGGCTTTGATCTTTGATCTTCAGGGCACAGGGGATTTGATCTTCAGGGCACTGACCCTAGTGGAGGGGCAAATATGCCAGTGGCACCATGGCATCCCAGGACACCTGGACATGGTGCCCAGTACTGTGTCAGCACTCTTGCATCACCGCCTGTTCTGTTGGCACATTAGGGGCATGGTGGAGGATGCCCATCTCTTCCCTATATGCACAGGTGCTACCAGGTTGGTGCTATTTTGTTATTGTTCTAGTACTGTACTGGAAGAGGGCCTTTTTAGTGGGACAGTTGAGAGATTCTCAGGAGGTCCTGAATATGGTGGTGTTGGGTTTCCAGGATACTTTCCAGAGAACCCTTGGTTGAAGGAAGATTCTCAGCAATGAGAGGCACCAATACCCTCCTTTTTGCTGTAACAGTTTGTATATAGTGGCTCTCATGCCAAAAAGGTAAGACCCCTGCAAGAACCAAGTCACACTCTTGTTGATCAGTGTATGGGAGGAGAAAGAGTTAGAAGAGAGTAAGGCTTAGTTTTTTCTTACTACACAGAAAAAGTCATTTTGCAGATGGCAGGTCAACCCAATGCTTCTCAACTGGCAGAAGACCCAGCTAGAACCACTATTGCTTCTACTTGGAGAATGGAAAGCATTCCCTCAGAAGTGATCTGGGAGGAAAAAACATAGAGTATTTTGTTGCATGGTGTAACTGACTAATTTTGTAAATAGAAGACTGGTACATGAATTTAAAGAAAAATGGGAGTTTTATTCTAAGCATTATAAAATATAAAGTATTATTCAATTTTGAGAGCAGTTGTGATTTTAATATGATTGTGTTGTGATTTTAATATATAAGTGTATAAATGTAGACATATTTCCAGAGGTGTGTTTGGGTGAAATGTCACCCAGGAACAGCACCTGTTCCAGGGACCCCCTGCCGCTCTCCCCAGGCCCTGGGGAGGGCAGAAGCCAGCCTGCAGGGTGGCAGGGAACAGGAGACCACAGCAGGCGGCCTAGGAGGTGACCTGCCACCATGGTGCCTGTCCGAGTCTCCCCCGAGCCCCACCCCCAAAGGCCTGGGGAGGGAAAGAGGTGGCTCGGATTGGCGCCATGGCAGTAGGCTGGCTCCTGGCAGCAGGCTGGCTCTGTCTTTAGGTGCTTTTAGGAGGAGGGGTGGGGGCGATTTTGCGATCCCACCATTGTGGCCAGGGTAATTTGACCCTTCCCATGGATATTTCTTTAACAGTTAATAGTTACTAATATGACAAGTAAATCAAGCAATTATAAGATTACAGGAAAGATTTGTTATCTTTTATATCAAAAATATTATTACTCCTTATTTAGAATTGCTTTTTGAATTCCTTCAGTATTGTTGACAATTAACGTAGATCCATCTTTGATGTGTTTGTATACTATTATTCTATTTCCTGTGTATTTTATGTTGTTACGTTCTGCTTTTTGAAAAACCAAAATTATGCTTAAAAAGTGAAGAATTTATTTTTCCTAACATTATTAATGATATGGTAAACATTTTGATATATTTGGAATAAATATATTGGAATGTAACTTTTTTAGCACATAAATAATTGGCCGCAAGTCTCCCTTTCCCTTCTCTCAAGCAAGGCTGACTTCTTAGTTGAGATATTCAACATGCAAGCTTAAAACTAAGAAAATTGACATCAAAGGAGTTTGCTCAGGGTTTTACTGTTAGTCAACTTTGTCAGGCTTAATCATTTTCAAAATATATCCTTAAATTAATTTTAATTAGAAATTGAGAATTGAAACATGTCTAAAGCCAAACCACTTATTGGTTATCCAAGTTATTAAAAGTGTAGAATGTGTATGTGTTTGTGTGTGGGTGGGGGGTTTGCCTCACAATGTTTGTCTATTCTCATTCAGTAAAAGAAAGGAAATACAAATTAACTCTAGTGTTGGAAATACAAATTAACTCTAGGGTTTACATGCCCATTTTTTCCTAATGATGCTCAAAATGAGATCTATCATGCATAAGTAAAATTAGATCAGTAAGACATTTATGAATATTCCTGGTTTGATGAGGTTTGCTGGCCTTGTCAGACTTTTTCATCTCACTGTACCTGCTTCACACTAATCACTGCCTCTCATGAAGCTCTTTCTGTATCTTGAGATTTAAATTTGCATCAGTCTCTTTTTAAAACAGTTTTCCCTTTGCCTCGCTGCAGTCAAATGTTCCCTAATACAAATTATACTTTCAGATTTTTGCAGCCTTGAAGGTTTCCTGCAAGATTTCATAGTTGCAGTTCTTTGGTGAGAAAATAACAATGTAATTGACCACTTACTACTATTTATTCACAATCATTCATAGAGTATTTAGATGTGCCAAGGGCTCATGCTTCATTAGCCCCTACAGTATTCCCAAAATGAGAGGTAGTAAGTCTTTTACTATTAATCCTGTCTTTTAGAAAGTTAATAGCTCTTTCTAAAAGACCACACATTTATAGCTGATTAAGACATTCAGAACAGAAGAGGATTTCAAGAGATTCATGCATCTGAAGCCTAATGGAACTAGAATTCATGAATTTATGAATCCCACGAGGTGAACAGATTTTACCTTGGTTGAAACTCATGACTTTCTACTACATTCAGAAGCACATATAGAGAAGGAAATGTGAATTACACTTGTAAAATCCTGTGTTGAATTAGTTGGGAGATTGCAGCAAATTGAAGCTCATTCAGTGCAAGACTGAAACACAGCTGATCGGTCAAAAAACTGCTCAAGGACGGAGTCTGTCTGTCTTGTAGGGGTTTGCACTCCCCCTTAAGGAATTGGGTCATACCTTGGGAATCTTCTGGATTAGGTCATATGGTTGGAGGCTCATGACTTGTCTATGTTATGTATTGCCTTCACCTTCAGCTAATACACTAGGTATGAACACGGTGATCCATGGCCTGATCACATTTAAGTTTGATAGTCATTATGTATCATATGTGGGAATCCCTCTGAAAACAGAAACATCAGTTGGTCCAAAAAACAGCAGTCAGGCTATTGCTGGAAGCTGAGTATATGGATCGTGTCACTCCTTTGTTATCTACACAGGCTGCTCATTGGTTTCTGGGTATGAATCAGAGTGCAGATTCGTATTTTTTTAAAGGCCCTTAAATGACTTGTGACCAGGATGTTCTCTCATTCTATCCAGTCACCCAGTTTAATATTCTCTTCCCAAGTCCTGTTCTTTGTGCCCCCATCTGCAGATGTTGGAGTGAGTGGTAATCAGACAGGACTTTTTCAGTGACTCACCTTTGGGGGTCCTCTGCTGTTAAGGCTCACCTGATGCCTACTTACTGACTCTTAGATGTTGTGCTAAACCATTTCGCTTTACCTAGATTTTTTTATTTCCCTATTTTCCAGCTGTTTTATGTTACCTGTTTATCATTTTAGGTTGACTAATGTGTTTGTGGCTTGTTTTAATTTTTATAGTTTTGTGGTTGTTGTTTCTATGATTTATTTTTTCTTCGTGAGGCCCCTTGAGTGGGTCTCTAGATAAATTAAAAAAATTAAAATACACAATAAAGATGAAGAAGGAAGATGTGATTGACCAAATCGTCATGTCTCACAAAGTGTAACTAGAAGTGTGACCTTTTAATATAAAGTGTACAACCTTGGGGTATGTGCAAGTTAGAGAAGTTCCCTTTTCTGTCATAATCCTTCTGCTTAAATTTAAAGGCTGTAAGCAGTGGTGGGATTCAAATAATTTAACAACCAGTTCCAGTGGTGGGATTCAAATAATTTAACAACTGGTTGTTTACAAGCACCATTTTAACAACTGGTTCTGCCGAAGTGGTGCGAACTTGCTGAATCCCACCACTGGCTGTAAGTTCTCCATGGGGGGCAATTATATTGCCCTGCCTGTACAGTATTGAGAGTAGTGTAGTGGTTTTAATGTGAAGGACTAGGATCCAAATCCCCACTCTGCCATGGGAACTTGCTGGGTTATTTTGGATCTGTCACCCACTCTCAGTCTTGACCCTGGCAAGTATTTGGATGAAGACCTCTTAGGAATACCAAGGATGTGATGTAGAGACAGGCAACAGCAACCCACCTTTGAATGTCTGCTGCCTTGAAAATCTTATGGGGTCACCATAAATCAGCTGTGACTTGATGGCAAAAAAGCAGTATTATTGCATTTAGTTGTTAGGCACCTGATTGAGGCAGCTCATAAAATAAAAGAAGATCATGTAATAAAAACATAAAATAATTAGAATTAACAACCATTAAAATCAGTATATTTATGATATATATGGTTCTTGCAACAGGCTAGAAGCAAATTGTAAAAACAATTACAAGATCAAACCCCTCATTAAAAGCCTGATGATATATCCTCTCGAGCCAGGGATGTCATGTTTTTCTGCAAAGGAAAAATGTCCTATGGAATCACAGTACTTGCAGAGTTCATTCTTCGAAGTGATTTGTGTCTTGTCCCTTTCATGCGAGTGGCCCCCAGGGATGCCCCGGCGTTAACTATGCCAGTGCACCTCCGCTCGCCCACCAATGCGGAAAGGCGGCCTATGTTTAAATTATGGAGAAAAGGTCAAGTGAGGGTGGTTTTTGTTGTATTAAAAATTACTGTGAATCTAGTTTAATTTCAGTCTGAGGATCTGGAGCCACTTTTCTAGCATTCATGTTAAGCTCTTTGAAGGTCTTCAATCTACTTAAGGTTTCACAACTGGAAAGCAAACTTCAAATGTGCTTAGGAATACTTCATACTGTTCTAGTTTAATGATAGATAGTTTTTTGTATGTGAGTCTGCAGAATGAGTGGCAGTTCCATTTCTATGCAGCATCCTCTTGCACTCTTCTCAGGAAACGCCTCCAGCATATTTCCCCATAGATTTTCCCATTAGCACACAGAAATATCATGTTTCTAAACTGAGCTGCAAAGCAGATGTGGCATAAAAGCACTTTTAAAGATTGTTAATACTTACCTCTCTAAAGTTGGAATCCTGTAAGGCCTCGAGCAATTTACATGAGGTGAGGAATGCTCAAGTCAAATGGTATCACTTCAAGCTGTGCCCAGTTTAATAAATTTAGAGCCGATTGTAACTAAATGAGCACTGTAGCTGGAATCAACACTTGTGAACAGTAGAGCAGTCCTTTCTTCCTCTGAAAGAGGGAGGGAGAAGCAATAAATCAAACAATATGTATAAAGTTTGTGCTTGGGCCAATTTGCTGTCTGATTGTCAGAATTAATTACCAAATGATACTTGCTGCTACCATGATGTTAAAATATCTGTTAACAGTATTCCTTGACATCTCTTCTTATTTTATCTGCACTACTGCTCACATTTCCAAAGGCATAAAAGTCTCATTTATTGCATCTATTGCAATTAGACTTTTCCATGCATAAATGCACAAGCATCTAAGACACACAAAGTGATGAGATATCATTGGTTCTCAAATAGGATAAATATTTTCACTTTTATACAGCCCTATATGTTGCTAAGAATTAAACATTATGCTTAGAATATAGTAATTAGCTGTGTAAGGACTTATTTAATTTAGTGAATTGAATTGGAACCTTTAATAGCATTTAAAAATATAATATACAATAGACTTGAAGAATATAAAGATTAAGATCATTAAATAAAACAATCCTTTTAAAAAAAGACTAAAAGTTTTGGTTAGTGAAAAATTGGGAATGTGTGGTGACAACAACACACAGAAATCTGACCGTAGACTTGCTATCTAAGAAAAACAGAGTTTTGGCAGCATCCGCAATGCTGTCTAGGCCAGACAAGTAAGTTTTTCTATGCAGAATTGTAAAGAGGGTGAAGGACGTGTTGAACAGTTTCCTCCAATCCAAGGGTGCAACTGCAAGTTCTATCAGTGGCTGCAATATGATTCTCTGCTGAATCTTCTGGTGGAAGGAAGCACGTTGCAGATAGCCAGAGTAACAGCTCGTTGCAGTTTGGGACTTATTTACTTTAGTCTTACCATCTTGCACATCTCTAGGTGTACAAAGGTTTCTTCTGAGTTGAATTAAATATACAGTCATTTGATCTCATAATTTCATTCACTGTTTCATACTGCTGCTATTGTTGTATCAGTAATTCCAAACAGATCCAGTCGGAAAGTATGAGTAAAGCATGGAAAGCACCTCTTGTCACTGGGTTACACTAGTGCTCCCAAGCCAGGTCAAATTCCCAATATATTCACCTAGCCCTACTGGAGGATATACAGGTGCAGAAACGGTAGATGGTCTAGTAGCATCTTAGACCCTAACAAGATTTTCAGGGTGAAGGTTTTTCAAGAGGCAAAGAGACCTTCCTCAGATACATATAGGAAGGGAGCTTTGACATTTGAAAGCTTACACACTGAAAATCTTGTTGGTTTCTAAGATGCTTCTGGACTTGAATCTAGCTCTTCTACTGAAGACCAACATGGCTAACTCTATGTGCAGAAATATGTCTCTACCTGTGTACAGTTGGAGAACATATCCTGCAAACAATTATAATGTCTTCTTCTGATATATCTGTATAGTTGATACAGTTTATGTATCAGCTGCTCAAAAGAGGGAAGGTGGAATTTAGTTCCCATTTCTTTTCTTCACTGAAAAAAATGATTGATGTAATTGCCATTGACAAGGGCACACAAGCACAGACTTGACCATGTGGATGTCTGTGTGTTTTCTGCTTTCCTCTGTGTCTATGCATATACATTTGCCAGCTAAGCACATCTGAATTACAGTACTGTAATATGCTCAAACGTATGCCATACTCTTACTACTTTGCTTAGAATCAGTCCCATTAAATAGACCTGAGTAGGATACTGACTAGAAGTGCTTAGGATTGGCCTCTTATTCTTTAAGATGCCATATCAAACTTTTAATTTTATTTTAGTGGTTAAATGTGCACATTCCAATGCATAAATGCACAGGAATCCAAAACACATACTGTTTCATGCAGCAGCCAACTAGTTGTCCTGGAGAGCAACAAAACATGTGATAGAGGTCAAGGCCTTACCTGGATGTTCCATTATAGCATCGGTGTCCAGAGGTTTGCAGCTTCTGAGCGTAAGAAATTCCTTTTAGTCATAATGTCTTGTGCTCAGTGATGGACCTGACCATGAATATACCTAATTTCTTTTAAAAGCCGTTTGTATTAATGGCCATAGCTATTTACACTGTCAGTGAATTCCACAACTGAACTTTTCACTGAATGAGGAAGCACAACCATAACTAGCTAATTTTGAGCCCAAGGAAAGAATATAAAATTACACTCCCTATACTCATTTTGGTAAAATGGTAAATACATAAATAACAAGAGTTATGATAACGCAACATTTATTTTAGTCATGATATGCTTTTTCTGTGCCCCTCAGCTTTGTGCACCCAAGGAAAGCAACTTGAAACAGCTCTGGAAAGAAGTGTTTTAGTTTGCTGGTATCAGATATCTAATTTGGCTGCTGCTTAGAGAAAATGCCATTCTGGATTTAAACACAGTTTTGAAATTTACTTGGAAACAGTGTTGTAAAAGAGCTTTTCACGCCTGCTTTGGCATACTCAGAGATAGTATTGTTATAATAGATTAGAGTTTTTGGTCTTTCATCTTTCAGATATTTAATTGTTTGAAAGAACCAAAGTACTGGCAGAACTGTACTGACATACTATCTGATTATCGCTATTATGGAGCCTTTTCTGAATAGAGTAAAAAGGTAAATTCTCAGGTTTGAAAGGTCAATTTAATTATGAATTAAATAAGCCTTTATTTTTACCTGGGACAGCCCAATTTAGATGGGGGGCAATGGACTTTGGGAGTGGCAGAGGGTTGCACCAATGCATTTACTCCTTCACCAGTGAAGGGGCACCAATGCTGGTGGAGGGGGCAAAGACACTGGTGCCCAGGCTCCCTGCAGTTCTGCAGCAGGCAACCCCAGAAGGGGTTGTGGGTTGCTGATATTGTTGTTGTTGTTGTTGTTGTTGAATTTATATACCACCCTCCCCCAGAGTTCCTGGGGGTGGAGCTGTCAGTTTCCACTGGTGTTCCAGCCCAGCAGTATTGCCTTCTGAGCCCACAGACTTATGCCACACGAAAGTGTAGTGTAAGCCTATTTAGGTTATGACGCGATTTGGGCAGCAGAAGGGTTTTCAAATTTTCCTCCTTTCTGTACCATCTGAAATCCCTTTTGAGGTGGCATGGTGCCACCTTTGACATGCCATCCCCAGCTAGCACCGTGCTGATATCTGGATCATGCTATAACTTTTTATCACATCTTGGCACGAACAGGCCCATTTGGAGCCCTGGAGGTGCGATGCAGCACTGTAATGGCACCTCCCTACTGCCTTCAAGAGGGCTTTTAGGCAGTCTGGGAAGGCAAAGACCCCCCCCCACACACACACACTGCCAGAGAGCCCTCTGCTGGACTCAGCTATGGCATAACTGCTGTAAGCTTAGAGTAGAAGCTGATTAATATTGGCTCCACCCCCAGGACAACTCCACCACACCTCCATTGTGCCAACATTGCTAGCAGAGGTGTGGAAGCACTGATGCAGGACTGGGCACATGTCCAGGTGCTGCTACATCTGCTTACCAGTGTTTTTGCTTTCCTCTGGGGTCAGTACATGCCTATGTAGTTGCTGCCAACCCATGCTGTCTGTACTGTCCATGGTGGTCTTCTCCCTGCTCACTCCTGACCCCATGCCACAACTGTGGTCTTAGGTAAAACAGAGGCTGGGACTTCTGTTTTCTCTTCAATTTTTTTATTTTATCCCAGGCTCTGTTTTGTTCTAACTACAGTGAAGTGATAATTATACTGGCCTTATAGGGCTGTTGCAAGGATCACTGTTATCATTAATGTGTAGCACTTTGAACACTGAGAGTCAAACATAAATGTTAAGTGTTGCTGTTATATAAGGATTCCAAATTACAATAGTGTCACTGATTACAAGTGAGATATGGGGTGTGGGAAACATAGTAATATTTTCCAGAGTCCCTAGCAAAGCTTCTTTCTGATACATTTCATTAGAGAAAACATGACTTGGTTTATGCTGAATTGAAATGGTTCAGAAAGAAGTTTTGATACCAGAAAAGGGATTCTGGAAAATACTACCATGAAATGCTTGAAAAATGAAAGACCTTGGGGCTCTCCTGGGAAGTATAGTTCATCAGGCAGTTTTTTCCCTGAACTGTGAAGAGGCTGCTTTTTTCAGCCTCAAAAAGTACTAGAAATAGAAAAGGAATGTAGGTAAGTGTGGGAAGGGGGGCAGAGTGTGTGTGCTGCGGGGGGCGCCGCGGGGGGTGCCACAGGGGGTGCCACAGGGGGCCATGGGGGGGTGGAAAAAACACACTGCACACCGGGGCAGTTTGGCCCAGCTACACCTCTGCATGGCTTACAGTCTGTGGCCCTGACTAAGTCAGTATAGTGTATTTACTACCTGAATCCTGCCCAGTACATAATTACCATCAATGAGATAATCAGAAGGAAAAACTATGTGACTTGAGTGTTACCTGGCTACCTATGTGAATTAAGCATTTCCTGATTATTGCCTCATTCACTTTGTGAATTATACTGAAGCAGCAAACATCTATGTCTAGTTTCCAACTACTAGGACCCATCAGAAGGAGCAACTAGGCCGGTACCTTTCCACTCTACCAAAACCTCCTCCCCAAAGAACATTTGTATTCATGTTTAATATCATATATATTATTATTATTTTATTCTTGTGAGCCACCTAGGGATCCAGTGGTGACGTGGCTCTGTGACGGATAGCTACATAATGATTCCTTGTCATGGAATCATGCATATTGATTCCTTGTCAAGGTTCCTTTTCATAAGGTTTCAAAATGAAAAGAAACAACAACTGAGAATTATACAGTTGGCAATTCAGAGAGAAATATGGACAGTTAAAACTGCAGTTGAATCTGGCTGCTGGAGCAAGAAGTACGCAGTGCTTTAGGATAAAAAAAAGGCCCTTTGTGGGAGGGAAGTGATTTAAGTGTCCCTATCTAAAGGAAATAGCTCCTAAATGAAGGGGATGATCCCTAATCAGTTTTAAGACAGAAAACTGAGAAATTGTGTCTTTTTTCCTGACTCCATAAGCATTAGCAATATGGATTCAAGAATCTTAAGTCTGTGTGATGAAACACTGACTGCCAACATTTCTCAGCCTTGGTCTATATATCAAAAGTATCCACACCTGTCTGTGAAATACATCAGATACATCCTGATTACCAAATATCTATTCTTTACAAATATCCTAACGTTTTTGTTTTGTTATATGCCAAGTTTATTTTCTGAAACTATCCTGCAAACCTGACGTTGCCATTTCCACAAAAGGGACAAATAAAACAATTTTGAATTTTTATTTCATTAATCCTCCCTTGTGCCATATTCTAACATATATAAATGAAGAGTTGTTGGCAGATCCTCCAATTGTCTTAAATTGGGACAAAACAAAAACAATAAGAGATAATTGCCTTTCTGTGGTCAGAACATAATGAGCTGTCATTTTCATTGATAGTTTTATTTTGACCCAAGATTTCTCTGCTAATAGCCAACTAGGAACCAATTAGTGTATATGTACAATCCTTTTCACTTATTACAGAATCTCATGTGCTGTTTTCTTACTCCCTAACACACTTTGGAGAGATCTGGACACTTTGGAATATTTCACAATATGCTCTGGGGGTCTACTTTTTTAATATCTTGGTGCTGTAAACTCAGGTATATCACATTTGCTCTCTTCATCTCCTCTAATCGATGGTCCCAAAAATGGAACATTTTCACTATTTTGTCTCTTAGTTTTTATGATGCTGAAAATTATCTCCTTTTCAGCAAAGATAATGGAGGGTACTTCTATCATAATTTTACTGCAGCTGTCTTTTGAGATAATGCAGAAATAAAACTCATAGAAGTGAGGAATTTCCCAAACTTTTTCATTGATTGGGAGCACAAAGAAACAAATGTGAACATTTTAAATACCCTTAAAAATAACAGTGTAATCCTGAAGGGGGGGCAGCAAAGAGGCATGCTGTGCCATGGTCAGCAAGCTGACAGGGACACTCCCTCAGCCCCTTTAAAACTGCTCTATACAGCTCCATAGATCACACCTACTTTTGTGCTAGCATAAGTCTATGGGGCCATTGTTGGACTGCCAGGGCTCAGAAAACCAGTCCTGCTATCATGAATGATCTCTTTAGTTCTGGCATGGGCTCCTGCTCCAAAGGAGCACATGCAGCACAGCTGTGCTGGCACTGAGTACCAAACTGCTGCACAGCTCCCCAATTAGGCTTGGAGATTTGGGTGCACCAAATCTTGGATTTGGGCCGAATATGGGCATATTTGGCCATATTCGAGCCAAAATAGGCCGAATATGTCCTGCCTGAATATGAACAAATCTGAATGCAAGGTATTCAGACTTTTTTGTGGAGAGGTTTTTTTTGTGTTTTTGCATTTTGGCCTGCAGGGGGCACATTTTTAAAGTTAGAAGCGCCAAAATTTTAGGGTATCGTCCGGAGACTCTCCTGATGATGTCACCCAAATTTGGTGAAGTTTGGGTCAGAGTCCAAAGTAATGGACCCCCAAAGTAGGTGCCCCATCCCCCCATACTTTCCAATGGGAGCTAACAGGAGATGGGGCTACCCCTTTGAGTGTCCATAACTCTCCTGGTAATATCATGCAGACTTGGTGAACTTTGCATCTGGGTTCAATTTTATGGCCCCCCAAAAGGCTTATTTTGTTTCCCCTCTCCTACACATGAAGCCTTCTGGCTGAGCTCTCTCAGAAATCTCCCAACCATCCCCTCCCACCTCCCACAGAAGCAAGGGCCGTTTCTGCACGGCGTGGAGGCGGAGGCCGTTCGCATGCAAGCATGCGGACGGCCTCTGGAGAGGCTGGCAGACGGCAGGCGGCTCTGCATGGAGCCCCCCCTTCCCTTTCCCATTTACCTCTCGTGTCGCCGTCCTGTGGGCCTCCTAAGCCCCACCCACGCTGCCCTCCGACCTCCAGGGGTCGGAGGACAGTGAGGGAGGGACTTAGGAGGCCAGCAGGACGGCGACACAAGAGGTAAATGGGAAAGGGAAGGGGAAACAGCGTGTTCCCGGCGGTGCTGTTCGCACCACGCCGCCAGGAACACGCTGTTGAGGGGAAAAACAACCCTTTAAAGGGTTGTTTTTCAGGGCGACCTGACGCCGCCCTGGGGGAGAGGGAGCGGAGTCAGGTCGGCGCTGCTGCATTGCAGCAGCACCGCCTGTGCGAATGGCTCCCTGGGGGCGGCGTATTTCCCCGGGGCGCCATTAAAGGGCTGTGAAGAAACGGCCAAAGTTCACAAGAGTGGATGCTGTTACCAGGAGGGCCTCCTGGAGCCACCCTGAAAGTCTGCTGCCTCTCTTCACAAATGTGCAGCCTGCTGTTATGGCCAGTTGGCTCTATCCTAGAGATTTGGGGGGAGAGCTTTGGGGGTTTTCTGGGTAGGGGCGTCTAATTTCCTGCAGGGCTGCTGGTGTGAGTCTCCTGAAAGGAACCAGCCAACTTGCTAAAGTTTGGATGGCTGGGCACTTCTTCTATGGGCATCGGGTTCACCTTCAACTGGGTGCTCACAGCATTTGCCCCTGCCAAGCAAACAGTACTGAAACAACCCCCACCCCATTTTTTTTAAAAAATCAGATGGACCCGAATTTTTCAGGTATACCCGAATATTCAGGTATATCTGAATATGTTATTTGTCTTATTCAGGCATACAGATAGTTTTATGCATGAATAAATCCGAATTTTACTGAATTTCTAGGGTATCAGCATAAGTGTCTCTGCACCAGCATAATACCCCTTACACCAGTGCAAGTGGCATTTACATCAGTGCTGGGGTCACTCTGCCTCCTTGAGGGTTTTGCCTTCCTTACCCAGATTGCATTTTTGTAAATATCTGAGTTGTTCTTTGTAGCGTCCTTGTTTCATCACAATTTTTAGATCCTAAAAGTAGCTTTGAAAGCAGAACTAGAAACGGTAATATCAGAACATTCCCAAGGTTTGAAAATATTTTTGCAAGCTGCAAAATATAAGACTTTTTTTTCCACTGGACATTTTTTCCATTTGCACAACAGTAGACTTTGAGTAACCTTCTGTCACCTTTTTATTGCTACTTTGTGAGTTTCTGTGATATAATTTGTCAATACAACTTATGTTCCTACTAGACTTTATATTTGAAACGCTGTCATGGCAAAGGAACAGTTTTGTCAACCTAATAAATTGGTTCCCAAGGACATTTCTGACATGCAGTTTGGATGCTTCCCCTTTGTTCTTAATTATGTGACTCTTCCTCATGTGGGTAGGGAGAGAGATCAGATAATCACCTTGTTTATTTATTTGGAAATTTTTAATGCTGCCTCTCCAGCATCTGATTGGGGTGGCTTACAAAATAAAGATAATTACAAAATTAAAGATATTAACTGATATTAATTAAAATCCAGAAAAAGACCCAGCCCACATAATTGTCAGTACTAAATTAGACAATGCAAAAAACATAGAAAGGACATATTCTGTTGAAAGCAGGGTCACAATATGAGCCAGACGTGGTAGCAGATAGTACTGAACAAGCCAATGTTATGGTGATTCATGAAGACAGATGAAGGTTTAAAAAGAATAAACTTGGGAAAAAAACTGTGTATAATAACTTGCCAAGACTAGAAGGGAAATGAATGAAAAAAATTAGAGAGTGTGTACATGCAGTAAATGGGGTATTGTTAATTGTTTAAAAATTCTATCGCACAATAAAACCTGAACACCACTCACTAAAACAGTATTCTACACAGCCAGCCTTAAAAAGTAGCAACAGCATCCAAATCAAGATTAAAAAAAATGACCCTGGGTTATACAAAGTAGTCAAAAGCCTTTGTAAATGAAAATGTCTTAACCTGGCACTTAAAAGACTCAATATGAAGGAATCCCAAAGAAGATGTACCACTACAGAAAAAGCCCTGTCTTGCATGGAATCCAAAGTAGCATCAACTCCAATGATGGGTGCACCCAAATCAGACTTTGTGATGAATTTTTAAATTTAATTTTCAGTTGCATCAAGTGATACAGCAATTTATCAAGTATAGCCACTCTAAACTGTTATGGCTTTCAATATTGTAACCAGAATTTGGATTATATTTGAAAACAATTAGGCAACTGGTGAAGCTGTTTTATAATGGGTGAAATGTGGTTCCAGTATCTATTACTTATCAGGAGCCTTGTAGTCACATTTTGTTCTAATTGGAAGCCTATGAACCCTTTTGAAAGGTCAGTCCATATTGAGTATGCAGTAATCAAAACTTGATGCAATCAGTGCATGAAATATTTGGACAGAAAAAGGTAAATGATAAGGAAATAGAGAGCTTTAAACATAAGAAAAAATAAGGCAAAAATAAAGCCTCAACAGTGTGGTGTAGTGGTTAGAGTGCTGGACAGGAATTTGGCAGAACCAGTTCTGAATACCCACTCTGTAATGGAAGCTTGTTGGTTATCCTTAGGCCAAATAATATGCCCTCAGATAAACCTACCTCTCAGGTTTGTTGTAAGAATCAAATGGAGAAGGTTATAAGCTATTTTAGGCCCCTATTAAAGAGAAAAGGGGAGCAGAAATGAAGTAAAATAAATACACTTTTCAATTAATGTGAATGCATCAAGCTATTTTTTCTATGCATTTTGATGTGATTATGATAAAATTGAAGGTAAATACACTGTGCAAATAATTGGATTTGTCATTTGAAAAGTATAGTTCTTACTACCATTGATTAGCCAGTGCTATCTAGAGATTCATATGCATACCATAATCTCCTGTGAATGGGCTTTCCCATGTTCTCTCAGGGCTCCTGAATTCACAGGAAACCACTGAATAGGTAAAAATGCAATATTTTCTTTATTATACCTCTCAAATGGTGGACAGTGCCAGGCCCTGTAAAATACCAAAGCTCTCTGTACTATTTCTAGTTTTCTGAGAACTGAAAAAAACAGGGAGCTATTTGTAATGACTTCATCTCTTCATTCTCATCATTAAAAGGGTACTTATTCTTGCAGCACTCAGGGAAAATTACATTAGCCTGAAAATAACAAGCTAAAAGATTGTCTTGAAAGGCATTATTCGCAGAAGAAATAGATGAATAGGTCACCTAATCTTTGGAGGCACAGGCTCCAAAAATAGTACATGGTTATTACTGTGTGCGTGTGTGTGCGTGTGTGCGTGTGTGTGTGTGTGTGTGAGAGAGAGAGAGAGAGAGAGAGACACTCTTGAGAAGAGTGCTGAAGGTACTACAGAAAAAGAAAGCAGATGGTGAAGGTGACTGTCCTTTAGAAATGGCACCCAGGAGATCAGAGACAACGAATGGCTTTCATCTCAAAAGACAAGGCACTTTCTTTGAGAAGCTATATACACTTGAACAAAAACACAGGCTGAATTAATCCCATGACAGCCAGTCCCCATAAAAATGTGCATCATCTTCGGGTGCTCATTGGAGAACAGAAACTTTACACTTGTGCTTGCCTCCTAATCCTCTTTGGATAATACCAGAAACCTAAAAACTGCCAGTGCCTCTATCTTAAGCAATAGCATCCAAACTTGTGAGCATCTGGCAAGGGATAATTACAACTAACACTTCATAATTGGTACTACAGAGATGGGAAATGTATTAGAAACAGCTGCATCATGCATTTCCATGCTGTAGTTAGTTTGCTAAACAGCCCATGTGTATTTTAAAACTAATCCATTACTAAAGATACCCATAAACCTACCACTTCAATGGAAGGGAGTGCTTATCGGGTTAAATATCTATCATAAGGCTTTATTTTGGTGAAAATTAATATCCTTGTAATTAAATGTTTGCTTTTTTGTGGGAGGATGTGGGTAGCTGCACCTGCAACAATTGCAAGTTGGTTGCTGTCTTGGAAGAGAAGGTCTATCAACTTGAGGTGCAGGTATCTACTCTTCAGCACATTAGGAAGTATGAGGATTTCTTGGACATAGTGGAGCAGACTGTTCTGGAACAGACAGGGGATGCTTCTGAGGAGAGGGGCTGTTCCAAAGGTGGGAGGTAGACATTTGGAAGAATGTGACACATGGAAGTAGAAGAGCCAGGATCATTCTGTGAGTTTAAAGCTACAAAATCAATTTGAATTTCTCTCCCTTGTCAGTGATGATGAGGAACAGGCCTATGAGCAACAATCCTCAGGGAATGTGTGGGTGAAATGGCAATCTTCAGCACATGGAATGGCTCCTGCCAATCCCCAGAGGAGAACTGTGGTGGTGGTAGGGGGACTCTCTGCGGAAGGAAACAGAAGCAGTGATTTGTAGGTCTGACAGGATGTCTCTAGAGGTGTGCTGTTTCTCTGGGGTGAAAATCCATGATATAGCAGAGAGGCTGACAAGACTCATCAATGTCACTGACAGGTACCCCTTCCTTTTGGTCCATGTGGAAACCAATGATACTGCAAGACATAGCTTTTAGGATATCACAAGAGTAGGAAGCTCGGTGCACAGGTTGTCATCTTGTCTCTTCTCCTAGGATGTGGCCCAGGGAGGAAAAGAAGAATAGTGGAGGTGAATAACTGGCTTTTCAGATGGTGCCACCTAGAACATTTTGGCTTCTTGGACCATGGTCTGCGGTTTTATGAAGATAAACTTCTGGCAAGGGATGGGTTGCACCTTATGGCAGTTGGTGGAAACATTTTTGCTAGGAGGCTTACAAACCTGATCAGGAAGGCTTTAAACTGATGAATATGGGGGAGGGAGACAATATTCCTGAGGACAGGAGTTCATCAAGTGCTGGACATAATAGTTCAGATATTATAGAGACAACTGAGTGAATAATTCAAGAACCCAGCAGTGGGAGAAAAATAACCTTTAAAAAGCCGTCAGGGGGATGACTCATGGTCTTAAGATGTCTACACAAATGTACAGGGCATGGGAAATAAACTAGACAAACTCAAACTCTTAACATAGCAAAGTAAATATGATATATTTACTCTGAAACCTGGTGGAATGAGTCTCATTATTGGAATGCAATAATTGAGAGGTATAACTTATTTCAGAGAAATACACCAAATAAGATAAGAGGAAGAAGAATTTGCCTTTATACACTGCTTTTCTGTCCTATAAGGAGACTCAAGGGGGTTTGCAAATTTATTTCTTTTCCTCTCCTCACAACAGTCACCTTGTGAGGTAGGTGGGACTGAGAGAGTTCCGAAGAACTGAGACTAGCCCAAGGTTTCCCCACAGGCTTCATGTGTAGGAGAAGGGAAACAAATCCAGTTCCCCAGATAAGAGTGTGTTGCTCATGTGGAGGAATGGAGAATCAAACCCATTCTCCAAATTAGAGTCTACTCTTAAGTATACCACTCTGGCTACATAGCACTATATGTCAGGGATGATTATACCTGTGAGGAGGTCTGTGACTTAAATACTGGAAGTCAGGTTGAAAGCATCTGGATAAAAATTAAGGGGAATGTGATGTCATTGTGGGGGTCTATTACAGATCCACAAGGCAGACTGAAAACTTGGATGGAAAGGAATGACCAAACTTTCATAAAGGAGAGATATAGTAATAATAAGAGATTTCAATTATCCAAATATTTGCTGTGAAAGTCAGACTCTGTCAACACTATAAAGTCCAACAAATTCCTCACTTCCCTTGCAGATAATTTCATTGTCCAGAGTGTGGAAGAGGCAACAAGGGGACTGATTGTTTTAGATCTGTTCCTAACCAACTGGGATGACCAAGTTAATGGGGTGAAAGCAGTGGTGGGATTCAGCAGGTTTGCACCACTTCGGCAGAATCGGTTGTTAAAATGGTGCTTGTAAACAATCAGTTGTTAAATTATTTGAATCCCACAACCGGAATTGGTTGATAAATTGTTTGAACGCCACCACTGGGTGAAAGGGGTGGGTCCCTTTGGTGGGAGTGATATGTTCTCCAAGAATTTGTTATATAGTGAAAAGGGGAAGCCAAGCATAGTCAGACATGCATTCTAGACTTTAAGAAAGCTGATTTCAGTAATTTTAGGGAACTATTGGGTGTGATCCCAATAGCCTCCCTTTTCTGTGGGGAGGGAGGGACTTTGGGTTATTGGATTGCTGGATGCCACCTTATACTTAAATTTAAATTCAAATTTTGAATTTTTAAATTTGGAATAAGAATTGGAAATTTTTATCGCTGCTTTTATATGTTATCATTTTATATTGTATTTTATATGCTGTGCACCGCCCAGAGACCTTCGGGGATGGGGCGGTATAAAAGTCTAATAAAATAAATAAATAAATAAATAAATCCCATGGTTAAGAATATAAAAGAGTGAGTGTATGGTGATATTCTCAGTGGTGATTAATCCTGGGATAGTCACCCAAAATATCCAGGTTTCCTTGCGATCACCCCACTGCCGAACCGCAGAACACAGATCAGTCCTGTTTCTGGCGCTCCCCCCCTTATCATGGGATTTTCCTGGACCTGCTTGCATATGCACCTTTTTGAAAAAACACTCCAATGGGAGCTAATAGGAGAGGGGGGCTACATATTTGAGGGTCCATAACATTGGCCCCTATGAACCAAACTTCACCAAAGGGTCTCTTAAAGATACTATAAAATGTTGGTGCTGCTAGCTTAACTATTGCATCCCTATTTTGTTGATTTCTAGGATGCAGTCCAAGAATCGGGCTATGATAAGTTTTAGTTTTGGGGTTTGTTACAATTTTGGGGACAATTTATGACTGAATAAATTAAATAAAAATAATAAATTAGGGTTAGAATTGAGCCAAGGGCTAGGGTGAAGGCAAAACCTCAAAACCTAAAACTGACCATAGCCCTATTCTCAGATTGCACCCTAGAACTCAACGTAACATTAAGGCAAACCTGAGACCATTCCCTTCCCTTAACCCTAACCCTAATTTATTATTTTTATTCAATTTATTCAGTCAAAGATTGTTCCCAAGATTTTAA